>NC_085842.1:5597255-6237255 GCF_035594765.1 Anolis carolinensis
ATTTTTTCTGCCGAAGTGAAGTATCTTGCATTTGTCCCTGTTGAACTTCATGCTGTCCGTTTTTTGGTCTTTGTAAAAACAGATGTTTTTTCCTAGCTACTTGTGTTAATGAAAAATTGAAGACCATATATTTGGCATTGTGCTTTACAGTCTTGAAGAAAGAAATGTGACTTTTTAATAGAACTGTGGCAATTTTTTGGTTTTTTTTTTTTCATTGAGAAACTGCAAGTTGCTTTTGGTGTGAGAGAATTGGTCGTGTGCAAGGGCACGCCCGGATGTTTTGATGTTTTTAGCATCCTTGTGGGAGGCTTCTCTCATGTCCCTGCATGGAGCTGGAGCTGATGGAGGGAGCTCATCTCTCCAGGTTGCATTCGAACTGGCAACTTTCAGGCCAGCAACCCAACCTTCAAGTCAGCAGTCCTGCCGGCACAAGGGTTTGAACCCACTGCACCACTGGGGGGGGGCTCTAATTTTTAGGTTAGGATCCAGCTCACTGGAATTACTCTGCTCTGTTTTAATTGTGTTCTGTCATGTTTATTGTTGCCTACCTTGAATCTCTATATTGTCACAAAGCCAGTACAAGAATGAGCAAATAAAGAAATTATTTTCCTTTTCTGCTGTTCTTTGTCTCTTGAATGTCAAAAGTACCCCGTCATTTGCTGAAGCTTTTAGTTCTAGGTATTGCTGGATGGGGTCATTTAGAACTGTGGTCCAAAACAGTAACATTTGAAAGCTGGATCCCCGGCCAGGCAAGGCTGAGAGGGCGGAAAGGGGTGGAGGCCAGTTTTAAAAACCAACACAAATATAAGTGGTTTCATCTGTCACTATTATTTGTATATAAACAAAACTTTATTATTACAATACTGCCCAGCTGAAGAATCAATTTAATTAAGGGAATTAGGTAGGATTTTAAGTGAGATGGGGTTTAACTGCAATGTGACAATGTTTATCCTTTTCTTAAAGACGCAGTACATGATACAAAGTTTGTGTACATTGATTCATCCTAAAGCAATGGTGGATTTTGCAACATTTTGTGCCCTGAGTGGATTTTATTTAAAGCTAGGGCAGAAAGAGATGAGAGTGGGAAATGCCCCAGTGGGATTATTGAGCAGGGCCGGGCTGTGGCGCAGCTGGCTAGTAACCAGCTGCAATAAATCACTACTGACCGAGAGGTCATGAGTTCGAAGCCCAGGTCGGGTTAAGCCCCAGACCATTAAATAGCCCGGCTTGCTGTTGACCTATTCAGCCCGAAAGACAGTTGCATCTGTCAAGTAGGAAATTTTGGTACACTTTATGTGGGAGGCTAATTTAAGTAATTTACAACATCATAAAACTGCCAGCAACATGCCAGAAAGGAATGAGGAAGTACAGTCACTAGTGGACGGTGATGCAACAACTCCCCCTGTGGCAGGAATCGTGAAGCTGGAATGTTAAATGCCTCTGTGTGAGTCTATACTGTATGTTGTTCGTCTGATGGCATTGAATGCTTGCCATGTATATGTTCATTGTAATCCGCCCTGAGTCCTCTTCGGGGTGAGAAAGAAGGGCGGAATATAAATACTGTAAATAAATAAAAAATAATAAAATATTGGACCCCCGTCTCAAACCACAAGGCAAGGCAGGTAATACATTTATTGTTATATGGAAAGCAAGGGATGAGGGCCAATGAGCTGGGACTTAATCCAGACAAGAGAGAGGTCCTCCTGGTCAGTTGTGAGGCGAATCGGGGTATAAGGTGGCAGGCAACCTGTGCTCAATGGGGTCACACTCGCCCTGAGGACACACGTCTGCAGTCTGGGGTCCTCCTGGACTCAGCACTGACCCTTGAAGTTCAGGTGTCAGAGGTGGCCGGGAAGGTCTTCACACAGTTAAAATTTGTGCACTAGCTGCGACCGTATTTCAAAAAGCCTGACTGGGTCCTTGCCTTAGTTACATCTAGTATGGATTACTGCAATGCACTCTCTGTGGGGCTGCCTTTGAAGATGGCTCGGAAATTGCAATTGGTAAAAAGATCAGGAGCCAGGTTACTAACTGGAGCTAATTATACTGAAGCAGCAACCACTGGCTGCCGATAAGTTTCCTGTCCCAGTTCAAAGTGCAGGTTATCTATCTATATATATAAAAGAGTGATGGCATCACGGCGATTCACAAAACAACAAAAGTACAGGCCCCCCAACCTCAAAATTTGACAACACAACCCATCATCCACGCCTCAAGGTTGATACAACAAAAAGAAAAGAAAAATAAAATCCTAATTAGAGGGAGAGCAATAATTTTTTTTATCCAATTGCTGCCAGTTTAGAGGGCTAATCTCTGCCTACTTGGTTGCCTAGCAACCAAGGGACAGCCAGGTTTCAGTTAGGGGACAGGCAGATTTAGGCCTCACTTAGGCTTCTTCCACAGATTATCTAATTTGCACTGGATTATATGGCAGTGTAGACTCAAGGCCCTTCCACACAGCTATATAACCCATTTATAATCTTATATTATCTGCTTTGCAATGGATTATCTTGACTCCACACTACCATATAATCCACTTCAGTGGGCATTTTATACAGCTGTGAAGAAGGAGCCTCATATAATCCAGTTCTAAGCAGATATGTTGGATAAGTGAGACTCTACTGTACTGTATTTACAAATTTACCACTAAAATATCACAATGAATTTAAAACACTGACTACAAAAACATTGATTATGAAAAGGCAGACTGCGTTGGATAATCCAGAACATTGTATAAGCAAATGTTGGATAAGTGAGATTCTACTTTAATATAAAATAATTACTGGGATAGAATAATGCAGAACAATATAATCTCTAAAACCAGGACAGTAAATAAACAGGGGAATTCCACACAGGAAACAATCAGGGCCAGCTAACACCTCCCAACAAAGTATTCCCATCATCAAAGTCTGGAAAATCCTCTGTTTTCTCAGGGCCACAGACAGTAGAAGCACATAAAATATCGCAAACAACACCACTCTGAAAACAAGGGAATTCCAGACAGGAAACAATCAGGGCCAGCTAACACCTCCCAACAAAAAAATCACTCAGGGAGGAAACAGCCAGGCTTTAAAGATCCGGCGGGGAGGCCCTCCTCTCGGTCCCACCAACACGGTTAGAGGGGACAAGGGAGAGGGCCTTCTCAGTGGTGGCCCCCCAGCTCTGGAACACCTTCCCCAGTGGACCTAGACAAGCTCCTACACTACAACACTTTAGGGAAGAGTTAAAAACTAGGAAAAGTTAAAAACTTGGTTTGTCCAGCAGGCATTTGATAATGTTTAGACCAGGGGTCCTCAAACTTTTTAAGTGGAGGGCCGATTCACAGTCCCTCAGAGTGTTGGGGGGCTGGACTATGATGAAATAGTCCAAAATTAGGATTGTTGTTGTTGTGTGCCTTCAAGTCAGGTCAACCCTTAGTCTAAAGTTTAGGACAGAGGCCAGGTCAATGACCTTGGAGGGCCGAATCCGGCCCATGGGCCTTAATTTGTAGACAACTTCATAAGACCATAGGTAAGCAGAGGTCTCTTTCCATCTAGATGGTCTCATAAGACCATCGGTAAGGAAAGGGACCCTCAAAGGCCATCTGAATGATCTCATCAGGCCATCAGAAGACCATAGAGAAGGAAAGGGACCCTCAAAGACCATCTATATGGTTTCATAAGACCATAGAGAAGGAAAAGGACCCTCAAAGGCCATCTAGACAATCTCATAAAACCATAGATAAGGAAAGTGACCTCCAAAAGCCATCTAGATGGTCTCATAAGGCCGTAGCTAAGCAAAGAGACCTTCAAAGACCATCTAGATGATCTCATAAGACCATAGGTAAGCAAAAAGACGTAGACTTGGGTCAACCCTGAGTCTAAGGTTTAGGACAGGGGCCAGGTCAATGACCTTGGAGGGCCGCATCTGGCCCATGGCCTTAGTTTGGCTAGGACATCAAGACAGTAACCAGAACTGATTGCCAATCACTTAGCACTTTATATCTACATTCTATGCATTTAACTGGGCTGCTATATTGATTATATGGATCTTTTAACTGATTCTATTTTAGAAGAGGTGGTTGTATCGAATTTATATACCGGGTTTATGTAATGTTATTATTGTTTTCATGATGATGTATTTTATTTTATGTATTATGTATTTTATGTATGGCACCTTTGTGTGCTATTTTGTAAGCCACCCCAAGTCCCTATGGGAGATGGTGGTGGGGTATAAATAAAGTATTATTATTATTATTATTATTATTATTATTATTATTATTATTGACACAAAGACAAAGTATGACACAGCAAATGAGACGTATATGCTGGATTTCGTATCACAGAATCACAAGTCAAACACTTCCCAAGTGTCTAGGACTGTGTGATGTATTTTCAAATGATGAGCGCAGATCCCAGTAGGGTGGCCTTTTGCAGTTGGCAGATCATAATTTTGTTAGTGATTATTGTTTCCAAATGCGGGCTGAGATCTTTTGGCATGACACCCAGTGTGCCGACCACCACCGGGACCACCTGTACTGGTTTATGCCAGAGCCTTTGCAGTTCAATTTTGAGGTCTTGATAACAGTTGCATTTTTCCTGTTGTTTTTCACCAATGTTGAATGTTTCCTGTATATTATTATTATTATTATTATTATTATTATTATTATTATTATTATAAGGGTGAAGCAGAAGCCACTTGGGTGCCCCCTTGTCCCTTCTCTCTAGCAGAGAAGGCTCAAGGCCTTGTAATGCTACAACTCCCAAGACTGTGACACAGGCCATGAACTGCTGGGCTTGGTGAGCCAGATGACCTTTCTCCCCTGTCTGCAAAAATAGTTTCAGAGGAATATAAATAGCTGGTAAGGGAAGGCAATTCCCTTACTTCTGGAACATGGCCACACAGCCCGAAAGACATACAACCCTGGAATGCAATTAGCTTGACTTCCAGCGGACAGCCCTGGAATAGCAAGGCAGTTAGAGAAGGCAGTTGGTTTGATTTCTCCTCCAGTGGACAGCCCTGGAATAACATCTTTTATGTCCGAATGTTTGAATGCAGAGAAGCTCAGCATCCACAAAGGCCGGAGGAATATAAACCTCTGAGAGCCCTTCCAGACAGGCCCTATATCCCGGGATCTGATCCAAGGTTTTCTGCTTTAAACTGGATTATATGAGTCTGCATTGCCAGATAATCTGGGATAAACAGAAAACGCAGTAATGCTATGTAGAAATTACTGTATTTACGAACTTAGAACCAAGATATAACGATGTATTGAAAACATTGACTACAAAAATGCGTTGGATAATCCAGAACGTTGGATAAGTGAGACTCTACTGTAGTTGGCTTGTCCTGAAAGTCAGTCATATTCTTAATCTCGCTCTTGTTTTACTTGTAAGGATATGGACCTGGGGAGAGGTTATGGCAAAGGCGGCCTTGGGGATTGTTGTGGTTGTTGTAGTTTAGTGTCTGCTTTGTTATATTATATTAATGTTGGGACTTAAGTTGAGTCATTAAAAACTAAAACACCTTTTGCCAATACAGCAGAGTCTCACTTATCCAGGCCTCGCTTATCCAAGCCTCTGGATAATCCAAGCCATTTTTATAGTCAATGTTTTCAATATATCGTGATATTTTGGTACTAAATTTGTAAATACAGTAATTACTACATAGCATTACCATGTATTGAACTACTTTTTCTGTCTCCCGACACGAGACCCACACTGCTTTCGATTTCACTCCTCTGCGTTAACGTCCTCTGCGTTAACGCTGAGTCTGCCCGGAAACCGGTGACGCTATGGTAAACCCCGGTCTCCTATTGGTGGGATGTTTTCCCCCTGGGGCAATCCCCGCTCGCTGCGCTTCTATAACTTTTCCGCCTCCAAAACGACAAGGAGGAAAGTTCTCTGCTGGCGATGGCGCGGCTGTTGCTGCTCCGGGTGGTGTCTGTCCTTCTCCTGGGACACCCGGGAATCGCCCTCCCGCCCCCGGCTCCCGGTGGTGAGACCTTTCCATCCAACCCTTCTTATGCTTGGCTAGAAAAAAAGGGGGCCAAACGCCTGTCTCTGCCGCCTTCTGCAGGGCTCTCGCTTTTGACAAAGGGGGGAAATGGGGGTAGGAATGCAGAGAATCAGGCTGCATCTACAGTTTCAGGTTACTGCAGTTGGAGACCACTTGGGCTGCCATGGCTCAATGCTGGGGAATCGTGGGATATGTAGTTTTACAGGGCCCTGCCCACTACAGCTCCCAGGATCCCTGTACAATTTTTATTTTTGGTGTCAGGAACGACTGGAGAAACTGCAAGTCGCTTCTGGTGTGAGAATCATAGAATCATAGAATAGTAGAGTTAGAAGAGACCACATGGGCCATCTAGTCCAACCCCCTGCTAAGAAGCAGGAAATCGCATTCAAAGCACCCCCGACAGATGGCCATCCAGCCTCTGCTTAAAAGCCTCCAAGGAAGGAGCCTCCACCACGGCCCCGGGGAGAGAGTTCCACTGTCGAACAGCCCTTCTCACAGTGAGGAAGTTCTTCCTGATGTTCAGGTGGAATCTCCTTTCCTGTAGTTTGAAGCCATTGTTCCGTGTCCTAGTCTGCAGGGCAGCAGAAAACAAGCTTGCTCCCAATTCCCTGAGAGAATTGGCCGTCTGCAATGACGTTGCCCAGGGGATGTTTTGATGTTTTTACCATCCTTGTGGGAGGCTTCTCTCATGTCCCCACATGGAGCTGGAGCTGATAGAGGGAGCTCATCCATGCTCTCCCCGGGTTGGATTTGAACCTGGCAGCCTGTAGAATTAAGCCTTGGTAGTTAAAATGGTGACAGGCTGCGTTAATTCTGTTGTGTAGATGCCTGGAGAAAAGAATCTGTCCAAAGAACTGTGTTTAAATGGCTGAGTGAATAATAATAATAATAATAATAATTCTATTTCTTACTCCCCTCTCCTTGTGGCTCAAGGCAGGTTGCGGAATAACTGAAACACATAAACATCACGGGGCTGATTGGGGTATAGGGGGGCTACCACTGCTCAATGGGGTTACGCTTCCCCCCAAGGACACAGGTCCGCAGTCTGGGGGTCCTCCTGGACTCTTCACTGACGCTTGATGCTCAGTGTACCTCGAGGAGCCCAGTTTGGCCACAGTGGTCCACGCCTTGGTTACATCTAGATTGGATTATTGCAATGCACTCTCTGTGCCTTTGAAAACTTTCGTGAAACTGCAACTGGTGCAAAGGTCGGCAGCCAGACTGTTAACAGGAGCCAGCTACAGGGAACATAACGCGCCTCTTCTGAAGCAGCTCCACTGGCTGCTGATAATTTTCCGGTCCCAGTTCAAAGTGCAGGTTGTGGCCTATAAAACCCTGAATGGTTCAATGTTCTGCTTGTCTTCCTGACCGTGTCTCTCCCTAGGCTCTTAGATCTGCCTGGGAGGCCCTTATCTCACTCCCACCTCCATCACAAACAGGGTTGGTGGGGACGAGGGAGGAGGCCTTCACGGTGGCACACACCCGGCTCTGGAATTCTCCTCCCAAGGAGATAATAATAATAGTAATAACTGTATTTTTATATCCCACTCCCATCTCCCCAAGGGGACTCAGGGCAGCTAACATGGAGACAAACCCAACATCAACATACATTAAAACACAATCATAATTTAAAACAATATAAAACAATAAAAACAGCATAAAGAGGATAAAGCATAAAACATATCAAGTCGTTTGAATCAAAGCATAGTGCATAATATGTAGGGATAAAAATTGTACAGATTCTATGTGAGGATCAAGGATAAAATATAGGGTGATCAGTGTGCTTTTGAATAATAGGTCGGCTCGTAATTTATCACTGTCCAGTCTGAATTGTTTGCTGTCCTGACCTCCAGCACTTTATTCCCTTTCCTGCTCCTATTGTCCTGTGTTTTGCACAAGCCCTGCTCTTAATAATAATAATAATAATAATAACAACAACTTTATTTTTATATCCCACCTTTTTCTCCCAGAAGGGACTTGGGGCGGCTAACATGGGCCCAAGCCCAGATAATCACAATAATAGAAAATAAAATACATACATAAAACAAATAATCAACACAGAATTAAAACCAGATAAAAACACATTTAGGAGTAAACAATTCAAAACCAAAGTGGGCCAAAGTGCAAGGAGCGTATATTGTAAACCTAGTGGCTGAGGTAGGTGGATAAAGTGTTGCATTTCATGGGAGATTTGGGGGTGAGAAATGGTGTCAGAGCAGAATAAGAATGCACGAGAACATAGTAATTGCCCTTCAGTTTTAATTATCCCACTCCTTGGTTCTTTGATGCTTATTGATGTGCTTTGATGCTTTTATTCTGTGGTTTTATTGCTTTTATTACATTGTTGCCATGCGTTTTATTTTGTGATATTTTATATCTTATATACTTGTTTTCCAGGCTTCGTCCCCATGTAAGCCACCCTGAGTCCCTTCAGGGAGATGGAGGCGGGTTATAAAAATAAAGTTATTATAATATTATTATTATTATTATACTTTAAAAATAGCCTCTTTGAGTCCCCTTTGGGGAGATTAAGCAGGGTATAAACAATAACAATATAATAATAATACCACAAATATATTAATACATGTTTCTATAAAAAACACAAAACAGAGATTAACCAAAGGACATGAGTTTAAAATTTGTGCTTAAAAACTGGTGTGGTAGGCCTGCCAGAATAATAGTACAGTAGAGTCTCTCTTATCCAACATTCGCTTATCCAACATTCTGGATTATCCAACGCATTTTTGTAGTCAATGTTTTCAATATATCGTGATATTTTGGTGCTAAATTCGTAAATACAGTAATAACTACATAGCATTACTGTGTATTGAACTACTTTTTCTGTCAAATTTGTTGTATAACATGAAGTTTTGGTGCTTAATTTGTAAAATCATAACCTAATTTGATGTTTAATAGACTTTTCCTTGATCCCTCCTTATTATCCAACATATTCGCTTATCCAACATTCTGCCGGCCCGTTTATGTTGGATAAGTGAGACTCTACTGTAATAATAATAATAATAATAATAATAATAATAATAATAATAATTTCTAGACTGCCCTCTCTCCCCGAAGGGACTCAGGGCGGTTTACAGACACAAAAGGCAAGCACTGAAGACCTCAAATGAGTACAAACACATCAAAATAATAAAAGATGATGCACAGTAACAACAGTAAATTTACAACAAAGAATTAAGCTTTGAGAGGAAAATAATCAAAAACAATCCAAATAGACATGGTAAACTAAAACAGGGGTAAAACATTACAACATATACCCTAAAAGCAATTAATATAAAATTACATTAAAATGGCTTTAAAATGCCTAACACCTGTGTTCATTTAAGATGTATCATAGCAGCCATATAATACAAGTTGGTTAGTCAGCGTTCCAATGGGTTGAAGTGCCGTAGTCCTCCTCCCCTCCATATGCTAAAGTGCATTAATGGAGAGGAGGGCGGGAACCGTTTTTATTTCCTTAGGGAAGGACTTCCAGAGGCGGGAGCGATCACGGAGAAGGCCTCCTTTCTCATTCCCACCAACTGAGCTTGTGACGGGGGTGGGACTGAGAGGAGGGCCTCCTCCTCTGACCACAGTGCATGGGATGATGTTAGGTTTTACAATGTACTGAGTCATGCACTGCTAATGGGCTTCTATTGGGAATCATTTGGGGAATGTGTTTGGGCCTACTCTAGGTGATTGTCAATGATGCAATCCTGAGTTTGGGTTGGGTTAATTAGTTGGTAACCAATCAGTGATTACTATGTGTATGTATTGTATATATAAGGAACCATGTTCAGTGTATTTTCTCCCCCCCTTTCCTTTCCTTTTTGATGTCGTGACGTCTATATGTAATTAAACCTACTACTACTTGGACAAGATACTACGTTCTGTGGTGAGTCTGTAATATCATCTAGACTGGGGGAAAGACAGTAGTAAAAACTGACAATGGCCGGGCATGTGCTCAAGAGTCTACTATGGAAGCAGACTGAAAGTACTGAGCAGATGTAAGCTACTGGAAGGCGCTGAGACTCTGCAAGCATAAAGTTAAGTCATAACAGATGGTCTGTATAGGGAGATGCGATTAGACAAATAGCCTGAACCTGAACATTTATGGCTTTATAGGTAACAACCAGCACTTTGTATTTAGCCCAGAAACGGATCAGCAACCAGTGGACTCTGATCCTTTCTTCCCATTCGTATAACCAAACGTTACATGTATTATTGCCGTACCCAGCAATAGAGATAACAGAAACAGAGCAGGGCAAAGTACAATAGCTTCAGTCTCCTTGTGGAAAGAAAACATGGGACATGAATAAACGTAATAAATAATTATAATAATTGTTTAGTGATATCTGCAGTAATAAAAATTACTTTGGCCCACATTTACCTTTGTAATTGAAAATCACCAATAGATGTAAGTGCTTTGAGTATTGCATCCTTGCCAACATTTAGCAGGCGTGCTTTTTGTGATCCTTCCAGACGAAGGGTTAGAAGGCACGATCATCAAGTTTGCAGATGACACCAAACTGGGAGGGATAGCTAACACTCCAGAAGAAAGGAGCAGAATTCAAAACGATCTTGACAGACTAGAGAGATGGGCCGAAACTAACAAAATGAAGTTCAACAGGGACAAATGCAAGATACTTCATTTCGGCAGAAAAATGGAATGCAAAGATACAGAATGGGGGACGCCTGGCTTGACAGCAGTGTGTGCGAAAAAGACCTTGGAGTCCTCGTGGACAAGAAGTTAAACATGAGCCAACAATGTGATGCAGCAGCTAAAAAAGCCAACGGGATTCTGGCCTGCATCAATAGGGGAATAGCGTCTAGATCCAGGGAAGTCCTGCTCCCCCTCTATTCTGCCTTGGTCAGACCACACCTGGAATCACACTGTGTCCAATTCTGGGCACCACAGTTGAAGGGAGATGTTGACAAGCTGGAAAGCGTCCAGAGGAGGGCAACTAAAATGATTAAGGGTCTGGAGAACAAGCCCTATGAGGAGAGGCTTAAAGAGCTTGGCATGTTTAGCCTGCAGAAGAGAAGGCTGAGAGGAGACATGATAGCCATGTACAAATACGTGAAGGGAAGTCATAGGGAGGAGGGAGCAAGCTTATTTTCTGCTGCCCTGCAGACTAGGACACTATGAAATAATGGCTTCAAACTACAGGAAAGGAGATTCCACCTGAACATCAGGAAGAACTTCCTCACTGTGAGAAGGGCTGTTCGGCAGTGGAACTCTCTCCCCCGGACTGTGGTGGAGGCTCCTTCTTTGGAGGCTTTTAAGCAGAGGCTGGATGGCCATCTGTCAGGGGTGCTTTGAATGCGATTTCCTGCTTCTTGGCAGGGGGTTGGACTGGATGGCCCATGAGGTCTCTTCCAACTCTACTATTCTATGATTCTATGATTCCTTGAAGTGACTGGGTTGACCTTGAAGGAACTGGGGGCAGTGACAGCCGACAGGGAGCTCTGACATGGACTGGTCCATGAGGTCACGAAGAATCGGAGACAACTAAACGACTGAGCAGCAGCAGCTATTGTGGTTGGAGTGAGATTAATTTTAGATCAGTAGTTTTCAACCTTTTCTTCACCACAGACCTTCTAAAATACTTTTGTGACACTTGACGTAATTCAAGATTTAAGGCACATGAAATAATTATTTCAACTTTCTCATATTTCCTTCATATTTAGAAGGGAATAGAAATTGATTCTGTCAATGCACACATTTCTGTTATATTTTGATTACAGGCATTCCCCAAGTTATGGACAAGATAGGTCTGAAGCCACAAATATATATGTGATAATTGGATTGTGAAAAATTTGGCTTGTTGTGGAAACAAAAATTGGTGACAAAGCTTGAGTGGAGACATCTTCTGGGGGTTAGATTTTTCTTATTTCTCATTGTCTCAGCCTCATTCTTAACTATGAGTCATTTATAAGTTGGATGTTCGCAACTTCCAGACAAATTTAAAATAATAGTATCAACACTGCGAATAGTTAATAACTTAATCATTCACTGATCCCTGTGACAACATTGTGGATCCCAGGTTGAGAACCACAGTTCTAGGCCTCTTCTATTGCCATGTAATTCAGTTCAAAGCAGATAATTTATATGGCAATGTAGAAGGGGCCTTAGAGTATTCTTTTTTATGAGACCCAATGTGAATGTAATGTGGTGGAGATCTCCATGTACCCTGCCAAACGAAACCTGGAATTCCCACATCCAGGTCCATCTCCCAGTGTGATGGCATGCCAGAGCCTTTGGGAAAAGCTATAGTGTCTGGCTTTACTCGGGGTCTATCTATATACCTTCTGTTAAGATCAAGACCCTTAACATATAGAGGCACTTTAGGCAAGGTGAAAAGATAACAAAAATGAGTTTCTTGAAAACTCCAACCAGGACTATTATAAGATAGCTTAAAACAATACATTACAAAAAGGAGATTTTCCTGGTTGCAGTCATCTCTCTGAAGTCATTGAAAGTCTTCTGCCTCTGATGCAAAGAGATGGTTTACAAGCTGGTGCTTCTAAGCTGTCTTAATCTTCTTCCTTGTGAAACTTAAGCTGATCAAAAGCTTCTGTTGTCTCAGGGACTGGTGGTTTATGAATACTGCTGAATGCAGGTGCTAAGGATGCCTGTTTTGGATTGCTTGGGCCTAGGATTACCAGACAATGTCCAAGCCTCTAGTCCCTGAAACTCTGCTGCAGAAAGAGGAGTCTGGTAGGCAAATGGAATTGACCATCTAAGGCTGGCGTCTGGGGGGGGGGGTTATGCTCCACCCAAAAACTAATACAAAGGAAGGTATCTACACGATTGGGAAAACCAATAATAATAATAATAATAATAATAATAATAATAATAATAATCATCATCATCATCATCATCATCATCATCATCATCATCATTGCATGGAAAGTTCCTTGACAAAATTGAAGGAAAAGATGATAAGGAGAAGACCTGGCTCTGGCTCACGAATGGGACCCTGAAGAAGGAGACAGAAGGCCTGATCCTTGCAGCCCAGGAGCAAGCCATCAGAACAAAGGCAATTCAGGCCAAGATCGAAAAATCAGCTGATGACCCAAAATGCAGACTGTGCAAGGAAACTGACGAAACCATTGATCATATCCTCAGCTGCTGTAAGAAAATCGCACAGACAGACTACAAACAGGGGCATAACTATGTGGCCCAAATGATTCATTGGAACTTATGCCTCAAGTACCACCTCCCAGCAGCAAAGAACTGGTGGGATCACAAACCTGCAAAAGTATTGGAAAATGAGCACGCAAAGATACTGTGGGACTTCTGAATCCAGATTGACAAAGTTCTGGAACACAACACACCAGACATCACAGTTGTGGAAAAGAACAAGGTTTGGATCATTGATGTCGCCATTCCAGGTGACAGTCGCATTGACAAAAAACAACAGAAAAAACTCAGCCGCTATCAGGACCTCAAGATTGAACTTCAAAGACTCTGGCAGAAACCAGTACAGGTGGTCCTGGTGGTGATGGGCACACTGAGTGTGTGCCAAAAGATCTCAGCCGGCATTTGGAAACAATAGACACTGACAAAATTACGATCTGCCAACTTCAAAAGGCCACCCTACTGGGATCTGCACGCATCATCCAAAAATACATCACACAGTCCTAGTCACTTGGGAAGTGTTCGACTTGTGATTTTCTGATACGAAATCCAGCATATCTATCTTGTTTGCTGTGACATAATAAAATAATAACAACACAATGTTGTTGTGTCAATAATAATAATAATAATTTATTTATTTATTTATACCCTGCCACCATCTCCCCAGGGAGATTCGGGGCAGCTCACATTATCAAGAAAACAAAATTAAAGGCCACAGATGTAATACAATCATGCCTGGAAATGGGAAACAGGGTGGCCTTGACCATCCTAGTTTTACTATTCAATGATATATTTTGACACTACAAGATCTCATCTGGTTCCTTCATAGCTGCCTTTCCCAGTGCCAGTCTTTTTCTGATTTTATAACATCTATTCTGGTTAATGATTGAGCAAAGGCATGGGCAATCTTGAACCGCCAGTCTTTTTATGTCTATTTTAAAGTTACATAAGTCATCTCTGGTCATTATTTTTGTTGTCAAACTGTTAAACTGTAAGCTTGCCTTTGCACTTTCTTCCTTGGTTTCCTTCAATATTCATTCCAAAGTTTTGCTTTTTCTGCATATCCTTCCTCCAGTTTTCATGCCACCTTCCTCTGAGTCTAATCCTGCTTTGCATATGGGATTTTCAGCATACAAGTTTCAGAGTTAGGACGATAAAATGCAGCCTTGTCTTACCTCCTTGCATAGACTTGGTATAATTTTCTTGATAACCCATCAATTTCCCCAGACTTGCCACTCTTTTCAGTGTCTTACTACATTTTAAACTGAATTCTCAGCAGGCACTACCTCAGTACAATCGTATGATTCCCATTTTCTTCCTTTCCAGTCTCCTCCTCCTCCTCACACTCCTTGAGGTATTTCTATACTGCAGCATCTGAAGATAACAAATCATTCATCATTGTTGGATATGTGGATGACCAGCGGATCTGTCAGTATGACAGCACCGTGAAAGAGAAACGTCCTTCTGTTCCCTGGATGAGTAAGGTGGAGGAAGAGGATCCCTCCTACTGGAAGGATGAATCCGAGGTGTCACGGAATGCTGAAGTGTTTTTCAAAGAGAGTCTGGTGATTGCAAGGAATCGTTATAACCAGAGTGGAGGTAAGTACCAACCAAGGGCAAGGAGTAGCGATCTGCCATCTCCTTCCCAGGGTTTGTATGGTATCTCTCTACCAGCAAAGAGAGGAAAAGAGGTCCTGAAAGGAGAGAAATTCCTCTTCTTCCACATTACCCAAGTTGTTTGTTTGACAGTTTAACAGGAAGCTGTAGAACAGTGGTTCTTAATCCAGAAATCCCAGCCAGTTCACCAGCTGTTAAGATCTCTGGGAGTTGAAGGCCAAAAACATCTGGGGACCCCAGGTTGAGAACCAGGCTGTAGAAATTAAATGGGCAACTTTTTTGTAACTGCTTCCTACTGAAGATTACTAAGGAAAGGGGGCGTGGCTTAGAGGGGTGGGCGTGGCTCCTGCTCAAGAGGGCGGGGCTGAGCCTCTCCCCTAGTCCAAGATGCAGGGTGGGGAGGGGGAGGTGGGCGGGGCCACAATTGAGCGGCCAGGACTGGGATGGGCGGAGTTACGAGCTCTGAGGCAGGGCTGAGCTTCTATCCCTGTCCTGCGGCGCCTGCCAGGACACAGGAGGCAGGGTTAGAGGAGGGGGCGGGGCCTCTTCCCAAGTGCCTGACGGGGCTGGACCTCTATACCCCACCCCCGTGTTCTAACAAGGGCCTCAAGGGAGGTATAGAGGCTCAGCCCCACCCCTAGCCCCGCCCTTTGGTCCTAAAAGGCCTCTCAGGAGAGGTATAGAGGCTCAGCCCTGTCTCGGGCTCTTGGAAGGAGGCCCCGCCCCCTCCCCTAGCTCTGCTGTCTGTGTCCCAACCAACGCCTCAGGAGAGATATAGATTCTCAGCCCTGTCTCGTCCTCTTGGGAAGAAGCTACTCCCACTCCTCTAGTTCCACCCCCTGTGTCCTAACAGGCGCCTCAGGTGCTCAGCCCTGTCTCCGGCACTTGGGAAGAGGCCCCGCCCCTCCCCTGGCCCCGCCCCCGTGTTCTAATAGGTGCCATCACCGCCCCCCTGAATCACTCCAGCGCCCACCGGGGGCGGTAACACCCACTTTAGGAATCACTGCACTAGAGTAGGCATGGGCAAACTAAGGCCTGGGGGCTGGGACGCTTACTTCAGGCCCTTCTCATTTTCCCTGTCCTCTTGGCATAAGGACACAGCAGCTTATTACATCCTTATGCCAAAAAGATGGGGGAGGAAAGCACACAGCATCTGAGAGCCCTCTTACCATCTTCCCGGCATAAGGAAAGTGCAAGTGGCCACATGCTTCTGCCGGGAGGACAGCTCAAGGAAAACATGTGGTGGCTGAGAGCCCTCCAGAGTACTCTCAGCCACCGCCTGTCCTGCCCACTTCCTGGAAGAATGCCCAAGGATCAGGGGAGGAGGATTGGGGCAGTTGCTGCGTGTCCTGCCTTCCTCCCAGTATAAGGATGGCATACTGGTCCTTATGCTGGGAGGACAACCTGAGGATGACCCAGGCCCTGCCCTGCCCCCTCCTGGCCCCACTCTCTCCCGTACCCTACCCCGCATGGGCCCACCCCTCCTAGGCCTGCAATAAGACCCCAAGGCAAAAAGGCTTGCCCATGCTTGCACTAGAGTATCTATCTATCCACTTCAAATCCTGTGGCTGCTTTCTGCAGAATTCTGGGGTGTGTAGTTTAGGGAGGGGCCTTTAAACTGCTCAGCCAAACAGGTCCTGGGCCTCACTAAGCTACCATGGGGTTTTAAGTGGATCGAAACTGTCAGTATGCAGAGCCAGGGGTCAGGGTGCGTGTTGGTGGGTTTCTTCAATACCATCCATCAACCAGCTCCATCCACACCAGCACCCTGATGAATTGGCGAAATTCTGCCCTCACCAATTCCTCCAAAGTCATCTGCAGTCTGTAGTTTAAACATTTATTCAGTATTTACAAATCATATTTACAAACACAGCAAAAGCCATCGCTCAAAGCTTGCTTTTTTTTTCCTTTTGCCTCTGCAAAACGCAACTCAACTGATAAGAAAGCACATTCCACAGTTCATGAGACAGTTCAATTCCACAGACAATTCAAACGGAAACTGTGCCCCATAGGTCCTGTGGGCAATCACTCAAGCAGTCTAGTGATTAGCTCCTGCACTGCTGAAATGCTTTGCCGGAAACACAGTTGCAAAACACCAAACGGTTTAACTTGATATAACATTTCAACCTCAAAACATTAACACACACTAACAGAAACTCTAGTGTAGGAATGGGTAAGTGAAACCTGTAAGTTTATGTGGCACACAGAGCTCCCAAAACTCAAAAAATGTTTTTCTAAAAATTTCTGAATAGGAAGTGACTGCCTCTCATTTCCTGTTGCTTAAAAAGGTTCCCATGAGCACAACATGACCCAAGAATGGCTAAAAACCCAATGAGAATGAGGGCAGTAAAGAGGCACCAATACTTGTTTACAGATAATAGAGATAAGGAGCTCTAGATTGCATGCCTGCCCACAAATAATATATATATATATATGATGCTCTGGGAAGATTGTGCCAGGAAATTCAACTTTGATGGAAAAGTAAATAGACAAAAGAAAAATTGCTATATTTTGAGGAGGAGAACTCCTAAAAGCTATCTTATATGTGACCATGAGCCATCCTGATAGAAGAGCTTCATGACTTCCTCCCTTCCCAGACAAAGGGTCATCAAAGACTAACTCTCTTTTGGGCAGGAATCATAGAATAATAGAGTTGGAAGAGACCAAATGGGCCATCAGTCCAAGAAGGAGAAAGTAAGCTCTGCAAAACGTTACTGCATTCTTAATGGCACTCTGAGATCTCATGAAGCAAGGTAGAAGATAAATATTTAAATACATATGTACAATGCATTTGAGGATTATTAACTATTATTGGGGGCGGTGACGGCCGACAGGGAGCTCTGGCGTGGACTGGTCCATGAGGTCACGAAGAGTTGAAAACGACTGAACGAGTGAGACGACCATGAACTATTACATCCTGAAAATGCTGGGCTGTTTTTCATGTTTCACACTTCCTTAGATTGTGGTTGCCTTTTCTTCTTCCCCAGAAAAAAGATTCCTTCTGTTTCTGGGAAGCTTGTGGTCACAGGGAATGTTGTGGATGCCCCTAACCCAGTCTGAACCTCCACCACCTCTGTATTTCTCTTTCAGGGTTTCACACCCTGCAGCAGATGTATGGCTGTGACCTGAGGAAAGATGGGAGCAAAGCAGGATACCGACAGTATGCCTACGATGGGAAGGACTTCATCAGCTTTGACAAGGAGACCCTCACCTGGACGGCAGCTGATGTGGAGGCCCAGATCACCAAGAGGACATGGGATGCTCAATCAACACAGAACCAGTACCTGAAGGCCTACCTGGAGGAGGAGTGCATTGAGTGGCTGGAGAAGTACCTGGAATACGGGAAGGAGACACTGCTGAGGACAGGTGAAGGGGTGTCACCAAGAGCCTGACAGCCTCCAAACATTCAACCTCCCTTCCATTTCCCACCAGAAATTGTACGGTCCACTCTCTCAGTCAAAAAATGAAACAGAAACACAAAATCCAAATTTTTTTTAGAAGAAGGAAGGAAAGGGAAGGAAAAAGGAAACCTGACAGCACCAAATTTACGTCTAACACGGTTGTATTCCAGTATGGGTTTTCATGGATATAAATCCACTTCTTCAGCTGCAGTACTAAGTGGTATTAAAATCTCGGACTATAAAGGATATTTATTTGGGCTGTGCAAAATTAAGTCATTAGTTATTTGTTAGATTTGTGCAAACGAATCACTATTAAGAAACATGCAAAAAAAAAGGGGGGGGAGAAATATTTAAGAATCGAAACACTCACCAATAATTTTTATTAAGAGTCTGTAATATTTGGAAGCCTTCCAGAGTCAGTTTAATTTTCAGTATAAGCATTAACCAACTATGGTAAAGCCAAAAAGGCCATTGCCAGACCGAGGTTGCTTGCCAGTCACCATAAGGAAAGGCAGCTAGATGGGATGGGAGCGAGACTGAAAACACAGCATTCTGGGAAATGTAGTTTGGGAAAGCGAGGCCACGTAAGGCAGAGAATGCAAAAGGCCCTGCCCTAAACTACATTTCCCAGAATGCAGTGCTCAGCATCAGAAAGCCCAATGAGGGCTCCAGCAGCCAGCCATTTAGAGTCAGTCTAATAATAATAAATAAAAGTAATGAATCTGCAAAGAGGACTAAAGTAAGTAATATATATCAATCTGTGCCAAATTGATGTTCTATGGTTAATTGTGTGTCATGTAGACTCACTGTTAGACATTCAAGAGGATAACTATTTGTTTAAACTTTTAAAAATCCGCCAAAATCAGTAGATGTGTGAATCTTTCTGAAACTTCTGGGGATTGACTTCTGGGGATCTTCTTTATTGTATAAAATTCAAGTACATTGCTCCTGCAGTTTTTTTAAATATTGTTTGTAAAACATTCAAAAATTCCTCAAAAATTAGTGGATGTTTGTAATGTTCTGAAATTTGGTGAGCTAACAGTGGAAAATGTGTGGTACAATTAGAGCAAGTTTAATCACAAGAGCAATTCACCGCCGCCCCCCCCCCCCAATTTTGTAATGAATATTGAAACATTTTTTCATTGATGGCACAGCTCTAACATTTATGCAGTTGTGTAAGCACTGAAGAAGTAAGTTTACATTCATGAAAGTTTATGCTGAAATACAAATGAGTTAGATTTAAATTTGGAGCTGCTTCTTTTAAAACATCTTCCAATTGATCAGAGCAGTCAAGTTTTTCTTGGGAGAGGCAGGCCAGAAGTAGCTGGAGATCAGTGAAGGTAGGAGTCCTTCCTCAGGGAGCCCTAACAAGCACATTCACCCTTCCTGGCATTTGGAAAGACCTTGTGCTAATCCTGATATTACTTTGCAGAGACACCAGAAGTGATGGTGACCCGGAAGGTAGACCACGATGGGATGGAGACCTTGATCTGCCGGGTGGGGGGCTTCTACCCCAAGGAGATTGACATCGAGTGGACAAGGGATGGGGAGGTCTGGACGCAGGATGTCTTCCATGGCCTGGTGTCCCCCAACTCGGATGGGACTTACTACACCTGGCGGAGCATCACGGTGGACCCCAAGGAGAGAGAACGCTACCAATGCCACGTGGAGCACGATGGACTTCTGAAACCTGTGGATGTGGCCTGGGAGGAGCCTGGTATGTAATTTCAGGAAGGGTAAAAATACCCAGAGGTAACATCAGATGCATCAGAACTTTTGAAGGCAGGCTCTGCGATCAGAACTTCAGCTGTAATCAATACCGGTTGATTATCTCTTATCCGGGAAGCCGAAATACTCTAAAATTCCCCATGTGAGTGGCTGAGATAGTGACACCTTCATTGCCAAATAGTTCAATGCACACAAACTTTGTTTCTTACATTAACGTTTATTTTGCATAAAATGACCTTCAAACTTAGACTTGGGCCCCATCTCTTAAGATATCTAATTACATGTACAATATGTAAATATTCCAGAATCTGGAAAAAAATCCAAACTTCTACTGGTCCCAAGCATTTTTAATAACCTCTCCCTTTCTAACCAGTGTGTTGTGATCCGTAAATTGACATTATCTACCCCACGCAAAGGCTGACTGACATCTTGCACCCTCTCATCCTGAGTGGCTGTGATAGGTTTATAAGGTAAAGGTAAAGGTTTCCCCTGATGTTAAGTCCAGTCATGTCTGACTCTGGAGATTGGTGCTCATCTCCATTTCTAAGCTGAAGAGCCGGCGTTGTCCGTAGACACCTCCAAGGTCATGTGGCCGGCATGACTGCATGGAGCGCCGTTTATACATATTTAAATTATTTGATGCAGATGTGCCAGCAAATCAACAATACCAACAAGTTTATTATTTCACTTTGCCTATAACTGTTTAGTTTAATTAGACCCCAAGAGGCTTAAAAATTATTAGACAGTTTTCTGCTATTGAACTATTGGACTTAGATAAGACAACAATCGATAAGGAAAAAGGAATGGAGTTCAAGAGGGGTTAAGTTCAGCAGATGCTAGCTGTTCTTTTTCCCTCAGAAGAGACATGGAGGGTGGGGGTCCTTTCACCAGCCACTGGGCCCAGGTTTAATGGTAAAGCTGAACCTGATGGCTCTTCTGTTATGGCCACTTCCAAGTCCTGTTCTGTAGACTTTGACGGGATTGTGAGGGTTGGTCTTTCACACGTACTTCACCTTTGGACTCCCAGGCCTCCGCAGTTCTTTCTCCATCTATGACCTGTTCCATAAAGGATTTGGGTTGGTGATTTCCTTTTAATTCTTTTGTTCATTTCCATTTTACCTTCAGCCTCCAACTTGGGACTCATCATCGAGTGTGTCGTAGTGGCTCTCCTCGCGATAGCTTACATTGCTGTGCTTGCTTTTCTTTTTATCATCGAATATGTCTTATGGGCTCTCCTCGCGATAGCTGCAATTGCTGTGCTTGCTGTTTATTTCAGTGAGTACATTCTCAATGCATTTCCTTGTGGGGAAGAGGCATTCTGTGGTTGTGTGGGTGGGGAGTTATTTTCCTTTTGAGGACTCTTCCAAATGGTTCAATGCACACAAACTTTGTTTTCCAAACAAGTTCTGGTCCCAAGCATTTCTTTTAACCAGCCCTTTTTTAGCCAGTGTGTTGTGGTCTGTAAATTAACATTCCCTGCCCTATGCAAGGATTGGCTGACATCTTTCAACCTCTGATCCTGAATGGCTGTGATACGTTTGTAAATATTTAAATTAGAGTGATACTTTAGCTTACAAGTGACCCAACTTGTGAATTTTTGGAGTTATGAGCCGTCTCCTGTTTGTTTTATTAATTCAAGATGCGAGCCGTGATCTGAGTTGTGAGCTAGCATAATAGCACAAGAGCAGCCGCACATCTTGCAAAGCTACCGCTCCCGTGGTAGTTTTGCAAGATGGATCCATGGCTCAAAGGGATTCCTGTACTTCCCTTTTCCCTAAAGCATCTCAGCAAAGCGAGTGCTGTGACAGAAAAGGGGGTTTGAAACTGTTTTATGTTGAGGAAAGGGGGTGTTCTTGAGCTATTGGATTTAACATCTAAATAAGACACAATCAATAAGGATAAAAGGAATGGAGTTCGGGAGGAGATTAAGTTCAGGAGATGCTGGCTGTTCTTTTGTCCCTCAGAAGAGACATGGAGGGTGGGGGTCCTTTCACCAGCCACTGGGGCCCAGGTTTAATGGTAGGTCTGAACCTGGTTGCTCTTCTGTTCTGCCCACTTTCAAGTCCTGTTCTGCAGACTTTGATGGGATTGTGCGGGCTGGTCTTTCACGCATACTTTAGCCTTGGACTGCCCTGTTCTTTCTCCATCTATGAACTGCTCCATAAAGGGTTTGGTTTGGTGATTTCCTTTTTAATTCTTTTGTTCTTTTCCATTTTACATTCAGCCTCCAAATTGGTGCTCATTGGGTGTGCCGTGGGGATTCTCCTTCCGATTACTGGGCTTGCTGTTTATTTCCGTGAGTAAATTCTGAGTGGATTTCCTTGTGGGGAAGAGGCATTCTGTGGTTGTTGGGGATCATTTTCCTTTTGAGGACTCCCTATCTTTGAAGGGAATGTTCAGCTTTGCCGACATCTTGGAGGCATGGACGACTCCATTTGCCTCATCTTATCCCACATCATGAGCACAGGTCTCAGCCTGTTGCCAGGGAAGGTTTCCCAGTTTGTTAATGTCTTTGCTAGAGAACCTGGAAGGCCTCCATCCCTGTGGACTGCTGGGAAGTAATGGGAGAAACTTTGTGGGAGGAGGAAGAGGAGGGTGTGTGGTCTTCTTCAGCAGATCCCTGAGAGTTTGTTTTAATTCCCTGATTCTATCTCTGCAGAAAAATGTCAAGGTGATTGCAAAGCAACTTCAGGTGAATGTTGCCTCTCCCATTTCATGTATACTCCAGATGGATGGGATGGGCATTGGATTAAGATGGATTGAATTTAGATATATGTCCAAGGCTACTCCCAAAGCTGTGGATAAGACAGCAGCACTAAATGTAGATATTAGGGCTGTGAAATCAATGAAAACATGTTTCAAAACTCATTACAAAATTAGGGGGTGCTGGTATTTTGTTTCTTAAGTGTTTCTCAAGTATCGTTAGTGAAAATTTTGTTACTATAATAAGAGTAACAAAATTTCATTACTTTTTCGTTATAGTAATTGCGCAAAGGGAAAACTTCAGGGCCTCCTTTCTCCCTCATTTTTACAGCTATTGGGGTGAAACTTACTACAGTAGTAGAACATACAGTAGAGTCTCACTTATCCAAGCTTCGCTTATCCAAGCCTCTGGATTATCCAAGCCATTTTTGTAGTCAATGTTCTCAATATATCATGATATTTTGGTGCTAAATTTGTAAATACAGTAATTACAACATAACATTACTGCATATTGAACTACTTTTTCTGTCAAATTTGTTGTACAACATGATGTTTTTGTGCTTAATTTGTAAAATCATAACTTAATTTGATGTTTAATAGGATTTCCTTAATCCCTCCTTATTATCCAAGATATTTGCTTATCCAAGCTTCTGCCGGCCTGTTTACCTTGGATAAGTGAGACTCTACTGTACTATTACTGTTAGCCCTTCAAGTTTCAGAATGTTTCACTTATCCATGAAATTTTGGGACATTTTCAAAGTTTTTATAAACAACAATTTTTTATTAAAAAAACTACAAGAGCTAGCTCCTTGAATTCTCTATACAATGACACAAGATAACAAGAGACCATTCTCCCCAACTTTGAGAAATATTCATGGATCTACTGATTTTAGGGATTTTTAAAAAAGTTTTGACAAAAACATTTTATATATATATATATATATATATATATATATATATATATATATATATATACACACACACACACACACACACACACACACATACATACATACATACATACATACACACACACACACACACACACACATACACACACACACACACACACATACCACAACACCTATCTCATTGAATGTCTGTCATATTAACCAGTAGAATTTCCATTTTTCTGCCGAAAATAGAACTGATTTTGGAGATTTTGGAAGACTTCCGAGGTTTACAAAATTCAAACAAAAAAGTATTGGGTAAGTTTCTATTCTTAAATCTTTTGTTTGGGTCACGCCCACGCCCGTGCATCAAATATCATGTTGTAAGTACAATTTTAATCAATTTGATCTGACTTACAAGGACTAACAATAATTGTGTACAGCCTTAGTAGCTATTCAGCCCCTTCATAGAAAGAGCCCAGGAAACATATATTGTTTCCAACCAGTCTGTACCCCTTGGATGTAGATCCCAAAGACAGACATCTGGCCCCAGTGGTCAAGTGCAGAATGAGCCAGGCTGAGGGAGGGAGTTGTACTTTTATGGGTTTAAATCCCTGATTCTGTCTCTGCAGAAAAATGTCAATAGTATTTCTGGTCATAGTATTTCTGGGCAATTGAGTTCCACTAGTGTATTTCAGAGCCAGTGTGGAGTAGTGATGTGAACATTAGATTAGGACTATGAAAACCAGGGTTTTACGTCCTCACTCAGCCATTCACACAAAGTGTGAGAACCTATCCACCATAGATGTGTGGGTTCTACTTTATAAATATCAGAAGCTGAAAGAGCATCCACGGTGCTTTATATGAAAACAAAGAAGGAGCAAAATGGCAACTGCCAACAGGCCACATGTAATTGAATGCATTTGACCAGTTTTTATGGAATATAATCACAAAGTGATCTGAAACATGCACGAGCTGTTGTACTCACTCAATAACAGGGATCTTGATTTTGGAAGGCATATGCCTTTGCAGATTAGCTCTTTTAGAGCTATTTAAGGATAAATTTAATTACATTTCAACTCTGAGAAGCATATTATTTCAGAGCTTCCTTGATTGCATGGTGTAAATGAATCAAAGAAATAACTGGATAAATAAAATACGGTTTCTTCTAAGTGAAGAAAATTAATTCTAGCAAGTACACTTGCTTTTTGGAGCAGAACCTGAGATCTGAGTTATACCTGCGGGGCATGGGTTTGTTATGTGTCTTCAAGTCATTTCCAATCTATGGTGACCCAAAGGCAACCCTATTGCAGGGTTTGTGGGGCAAGATT
The DNA here is from genome assembly GCF_035594765.1 of Anolis carolinensis. Taxonomy (NCBI): domain Eukaryota; kingdom Metazoa; phylum Chordata; class Lepidosauria; order Squamata; family Anolidae; genus Anolis; species Anolis carolinensis. The sequence goes on from NC_085842.1 coordinate 5,622,064, forward strand.
TGTTCAGAAGAGGTTTGCCATGGTCCTCCTCTGAGACTGAGGGAGTAGGAGTTGACCAAGGGTCCCTCTCTAAAATTCCCCATGTGAGTGGCTGAGATAGTGACACCTTCATTGCCAAATAGTTCAATGCACACAAACTTTGTTTCTTACATTAACGTTTATTTTGCATAAAATGACCTTCAGACTTAGACTTGGGCCCCATCTCTTAAGATATCTAATTACATGTACAATATGTAAATATTCCAGAATCTGGAAAAATCCAAACTACTTCTGGTCCCCAAGCATTTTTTATAACCTGCCCCTTTCTAACCAGTGTGTTGTGATCCGTAAATTGACATTCTCTACCCCACGCAAAGGCTGGCTGACATCTTGCACCCTCTCATCCTGAGTGGCTGTGATAGGTTTATAAGGTAAAGGTAAAGGTTTCCCCTGATGTTAAGTCCAGTCATGTCTGACTCTGGAGATTGGTGCTCATCTCCATTTCTAAGCTGAAGAGCCGGCGTTGTCCGTAGACACCTCCAAGGTCATGTGGCCGCCATGACTGCATGGAGCGCCGTTTATACATATTTAAATTATTTGATGCAGATGTGCCAGCAAATCAACAATACCAACAAGTTTATTATTTCACTTTGCCTATAACTGTTTAGTTTAATTAGACCCCAAGAGGCTTAAAAATTATTAGACAGTTTTCTGCTATTGAACTATTGGACTTAGATAAGACAACAATCGATAAGGAAAAAGGAATGGAGTTCAAGAGGGGTTAAGTTCAGCAGATGCTAGCTGTTCTTCTGCCCCTCAGAAGAGACATGGATGGTGGGGGTCCTTTCACCAGCCACTGGGCCCAGGTTTAATGGTAAAGCTGAACCTGATGGCTCTTCTGTTATGGCCACTTCCAAGTCCTGTTCTGTAGACTTTGACGGGATTGTGAGGGTTGGTCTTTCACACGTGCTTCACCTTTGGACTCCCAGGCCTCCGCACTTCTTTGTCCATCTATGACCTGTTCCATAAAGGATTTGGGTTGGTGATTTCCTTTTAATTCTTTTGTTCATTTCCATTTTACCTTCAGCCTCCAACTTGAGACTCATCATCGTGTGTGTCGTAGGGGCTCTCCTCATGATAGCTGAAATTGCTTGGCTTGCTGTTTATTTCAGTGAGTACATTCTCAATGCATTTCCTTGTGGGGAAGAGGCATTCTGTGGTTGTGTGGGTGGGAAGTTATTTTCCTTTTGAGGACTCTCTCTACCTTTGAAGGGAAGGTTCAGCTTTGCCGACATCTTGGAGGCATGGACGACTCCATTTGCCTCATCTTATCCCACATCATGAGCACAGGTCTCAGCCTGTTGCCAGGGAAGGTTTCCCAGTTTGTTAATGTCTTTGCTAGAGAACCTGGAAGGCCTCCATCCCTGTGGACTGCTGGGAAGTAATGGGAGAAACTTTGTGGGAGGAGGAAGAGGAGGGTGTGTGGTCTTCTTCAGCAGATCCCTGAGAGTTTGTTTTAATTCCCTGATTCTATCTCTGCAGAAAAACGTCAAGGTGATTACAAAGCAACTTCAGGTGAGTGTTGCCTCTCCCATTTAATGTATACTCCAGATGGATGGGATGGGCATTGGATTAAGATGGATTGAATTTAGACATATGTCCAAGGCTACTCCCAAAGCTGTGGATAAGACAACAGCATTGAACGTAGCTATCAGGGCTGTGAAATCAATGAAAAACATATTTCAAAACTCATTACAAAATTAGGGGGTGCTGGTATTTTGTTTCTAAAGTGTTTCTCAAGTATCGTTAGTGAAAATGTTGTTACTGTAATAAGAGTAACAAAATTTCATTACTTTTTCGTTATAGCAATTGCGCAAAGGGAAAACTTCAGGGCCTCCTTTCTCCCTCATTTTTACAGCTATTGGGGTGAAACTTACTACAGTAGTAGAACATACAGTAGAGTCTCACTTATCCAAGCCTCGCTTATCCAAGCCTCTGGATTATCCAAGCCATTTTTGTAGTCAATGTTCTCAATATATCATGATATTTTGGTGCTAAATTTGTAAATACAGTAATTACAACATAACATTACTGCGTATTGAACTACTTCTTCTGTCAAATTTGTTGTACAACATGATGTTTTGGTGCTTAATTTGTAAAATCATAACTTAATTTGATGTTTAATAGGATTTCCTTAATCCCTCCTTATTATCCAAGATATTTGCTTATCCAAGCTTCTGCCGGCCTGTTTACCTTGGATAAGTGAGACTCTACTGTACTATCACTGTTAGCCCTTCAAGTTTCAGAATGTTTCACTTATCCATGAAATTTTGGGACATTTTCAAAGTTTTTATAAACAACAATTTTTTATTAAAAAAACTACAAGAGCTAGCTCCTTGAATTCTCTATACAATGACACAAGATAACAAGAGACCATTCTCCCCAACTTTGAGAAATATTCATGGATCTACTGATTTTAGGGATTTTTAAAAAAGTTTTGACAAAAACATATACACACACACACACATACACACACACACACACACACCACAACACCTATCTCATTGAATGTCTGTCATATTAACCAATAGAATTTCCATTTAGGGATGGAATCCCTGCATTTGATGCCTTAGTGGTGGGCCAGTAGGAGGTCCCCACATTGGGTGGCATTGGTACGAGACTTTAAGAACACTCATGGTTGCTCTCATTCTCACACTAACACACCTGTCAAAAGGCCATTCACGAAGAAGGGATGGGGATTCAGCAAAAACCTGCTCCTGCAGAAAGAAGGAAGGATTCAGTTTGTTCGGCAAAGTCCTCAAAGAGGGGAAGAAGAGAAAAGATTTTGAGCACTCTGTCCTAGGCACTGGAATGGCAAGGCACCATGAATTTGATTTTGCTACTTTAAACTTTGCTGAAGTAAAACTTTTTGAGTTCCTTTAAGGCTATTCTTGGGGCAAAACTGGACCGTCTGCAGCCCTGGGAGATGGCAGCATAGTGTTGTCTTTCCACCATCCTCCCTGCTTGATAATTGAATTTTAATAGAGTTAAACCAGAGTAGTTGGGGAATAATTAGCTGGCAAGTGAAGTAAGCTATCAAGTGTTTGGAATCACCCTGGACTGCTCAAGTCTAAATGTAGTCAGATAGATGATAGGATTAGACTGAGGGAATCCTTTCCCTGTTCCCAAAGCATGCCTAGATAGGCTTTACTGTGTTTCCCCTCTTTCTATCCTGTTTACGTCACATCCCTTACTTTGATGTTAGTAGAAATGTGAATCTTCAGGGACACTAACTTCCCATTGGTCAGAATGTTTTATTGCCCCAATAAACTGGACCATGAGGTCGGAACCATTTTGGTTCAGTCTCTTCCTCTTTGTCCTTCAAGCTTAACAACAGCATCTTGCTGTCCCTCCAGGCAAGATGTGACTAGATGTTTGTTATTTTTACCTTTTCTTATTTACGTTTCACTTATCCATGGAATTTTGGGAAATTTTCAAAGTTTTTATAAAGAACTTTTTTTATAAAAAAACTACAAGAGCTAGCTCCTTGAATTCTCTATACAATGACACAAGATAACAAGAGACCACTCTCCCCAACTTTCACACACACACACATACACATAACACACCATAACACCTATCTCATTGAATGTCTGTCATATTAACCAATAGAATTTCCATTTAGGGATTTCTTCGCTGAAAATGAAACGGACTTTGGGAGACTTCCGAGGTTTACAAAATGCAAACAAAAAAGTATTGGGTAAGTTTTTATTCTTAAATCTTTTGTTTGGCTCATGCCCACGCCCATGCATCAAATACCATGTTGTAAGTACAAATTTAATCAATTTGATCTGACTTACAAGGACTAACAATAATTGTGTACAGCCCTAGTAGCTATTCAGCCCCCTCATAGAAAGAGCCCAGGAAACATATATTGTTTCCAACCAGTCTGTACCCCTTGGATGTAGATCCCAAAGACAGACATCTGGCCCCAGTGGTCAAGTGCAGAGTGAGCCAGGCTGAGGGAGGGAGTTGTACTTTTATGGGTTTAAATCCCTGATTTTGTCTCTGCAGAAAAATGTCAATATGACTACAAAGTAGTCTCGGGTGAGTGTTGCTTTCCCGTTGCATCTTTACTCCAAATGACTGAGGCAGGAATGGGCATGAGATGGTTGAACTGAGACATGTACTTACATCTATATGTCCAAGAGTTTAGGCCAAGGACAGGCTTTTTTTTTGTAACAGAGCAAAATCATCCAGGAAGGCTCTAAGGCTTGTGGAAACTGCCCTCTCGTCCTCTCTAGAAGGGCAGTGGAGAAATGCAGTCCTCCAGGGTCTCCTGGGGTTCCTATGCAGCCCCCTGGCCTTCCATGTTTGCCTATCTCTGATTGAAGGGCTCTCACTTGGTCATAGTATTTCTGGGCAATTGAGTTCCACTAGTGTATTTCAGAGCCAGTGTGGAGTAGTGATGTGAACATTAGATTAGGACTATGAAAACCAGGGTTTTACGTCCTCACTCAGCCATTCACACAAAGTGTGAGAACCTATCCACCATAGATGTGTGATTTGACCAGTTTTTATGGAATATAATCACAAAGTGATCTGAAACATGCACGAGCTGTTGTACTCACTCAATAAGAGGGATCTTGATTTTGGAAGGCATATGCCTTTGCAGATTAGCTCTTTTAGAGCTATTTAAGGATAAATTTAATTACATTTCAACTCTGAGAAGCATATTATTTCAAAGCTTTCTTGATTGCATGGTGTAAATGAATAAAAGAAATAACTGGATAAATAAAATACTGTTTCTTCTAAGTGAAGAAAATTAATTCTAGTAAGTACACTTGCTTTTTGGAGTAGAACCTGAAATCTGAGCTATACCTGCGGGGCATGGGTTTGTTATGTGTCTTCAAGTCGTTTCCAATCTATGGTGACCCAAAGACAACCCTATTGCAGGGTTGTGGGGCAAGATTTGTTCAGAAGAAGTTTGCCATGGCCCTTCTCTGAGGCTGAGAGAGTGGGACTTGACTAAGGGTCCCTACTGGGTTTCATGGCTGATTGGTGAGCCAAACCCTAGTCTCCAGCCTTGTAGACCAATTTCAAACTACTAAGGCACACTGGCTCCTGTGGTATGCTGGGTTTTTGCCTTCTATTCAAGTGTCACCTTCTTTTTAGGAACTGACCAACCAGGAACAAACATCTAAAACCCAGGAACAAACACAGATTAAAAATGTCGTGATTTCCAGTTGCAGGGACATACAGACATTTGAAGATCCGGATATTCAGCTAAAAACTGTGATATGTCTGCACTTGGAAATCTAGCGTTTTTTGCTTTTTGTAGCGATTGATTCTGGATTTACAAGGAATGGCGTCTGGCCACCCTTCTGATTTCTGCGGGAGCTCTTGGGATAAAGGTTTTGTCTGGACGAGCCCTTAAACACCTACTCACATGGCTAAAGAGACATTGTACAGACCTAGGAGAGACACAGCCTTTCCAAAGGCCATGAACAGAGGGTGGGGATTTCACTGCCGAAAAAACTGACCCTCTTGCCTTTTCCCTCTTTTTAGGAAGTGATAAAAAATCCAGCTCTTCTAGGGAAGGTAAGTGAATCACACTCTGCTCAAAGGGTAGAATAAATTATGAAGGAAAAAGGCACAAAGAGAAAGGTAAACCAGTGAGATGAGATGGTTTGTAGCCCTGGAAGATGGTGATGTAACTGTATTCTTCTGCCACCCCCCCCCCCCCATTTAATATTTGAATTTTAAGAAGGTTAAACTAGAATAGTAGGGGAATAATTCACTGACCCTTGAGCAATGAATTAGAATGTTAAAAAGGAACCCCAATGGGATCCCTGTATTTGATGACATAGTAGGCCAGTAGAAGATCCCCACATCGGGTGGCATTGGTGAGGCACTTAAAGAATTCTCATGGTTGCTCTCATTCTCATGCTAACACGCCTGTCACATTCTCACACTAACACGCCCACAATTTCTAACAGCAGAGAGGGAGAGAGAGAAAAGGGGTGGGAGGGAATCCCATTTGGAACAGCAGCAGCAAAGGCTCAGCTGGTGTTTTGGACTACAACTCTCACAATTCCCAACACCACTGGCCCTCCCAACACAGGTCACAGTCAAATCATGGAAGGGAGGAAAAGGGTACCCTAAAAGACTATTTTATTTTTTTTGAAAAGCAGTAGCTTACAACCAAACCTTCTTGCTTGGGGAGCAAAAGGGAAATTGCCCAAAAGGTTTATTTTGACTTCTCCCCCAATTTCTCCTCCCACAAATTGGGTGATCCTAACGTGAGAGCAATGAGGGCTACTTCATTCCAAATTTGGCAAAACATCCAGAGCTTTGAGAAAAAAGAGGAAAACACCTAGATGCCACAACAACTGGCCCCATGTTTCCTTTGTTTTTCAGAAAGCGATGAAGGGTTCGCCAGCACTGAGGAAGGTAAGTCTTAATGTTTTAAAATGTTAAGATGTATTTTTAACTCAATCTATTTTAAGCTTAATTTGTATGTATTAATGGCATTGAATGGTTGCCACATGTAAGCCTCCTTGAGTCCCCTTCAGGGGTAGAAAAAAGCAAGATAGAAATAGGGCAAATAAATAAATAAAATGAAGAGCTAGAAAAGTGGGTGGGGTGGCTTGTGTTGTGTCTTCCTCTTCTGCCTCTGAGGAGGAGTTGGAAGATAAGGCTGAAGAGGAAGGGGCTGGGGATTTTGGGCAGATGGTCAGGCCTGCTCCGGAGGAAGAAGAAGAGGAGGGAGGCACACTGGTTGCTCCAACTTTTCAAGAACGAAAAAGGGAGCAACAAGCAAGGAATAGGTCCACTGGGATTGCTGAAAAGACACACAGCAATCAGATCACTCCCTAGAGACACATGTGCTCTGGGCTGAAGGCTATAAATCAGGAGCCGGGAATACAGCCATCGCTGGAAGCAACAGATCCAGTTACCTAGCCTTTGACCCTGTATCTGTTCCAGCACGTAGCCTCGCCTTTGTGTTTTTGCCTTGAGAAGAAATTACCAAAGATTCTACCTTGCTCGGCCAAGAAACTTTTGCCTTCTTTTGTGAACTTGCCTGTTGTGGACTTGCTTTTGAGAATTTGATTTTGCTACTTTAAACTTTGCTGAAGTAAAACTTGTTGAGTTCCTTTAAGGCTATTCTTAAGACCAAACTGGACAGTCTGCAGCCCTGGGAGATGGCAGCATAGTGTTGTCTTTCCACCATCCTCCCTGCTTGATAATTGAATTTTAGTAGAGTTAAACCAGAGTAGTTGGGGAATAATTAGCTGGCAACTGAAGTAAGATGTCAAGGAATATGAAATAATCAACAAGATTCTGGAAGGAAGAGGTGGTTTTATATATTGTATCAGAAGCGAACTGAGGATGCAGTTGTAATGTATTTCAAAACACAAAGTTAAAAATTTGGCATGGTACTAAATGTCCTTTTACCAGAAGCTGGCCACTTGGAGTGTCTCTGGTGTTGCTCTAAGAAGGTCCTCCGTTGTGCATGTGGCAGGGCTCAGGCTGCATTGTAATAGGTGCTCTGTGGTTTCCTCTTCTTCACACTCACATGTTGTGGACTCCACTTTGTGGCCCCATTTCTTAAGGTTGGCTCTGCGTCTTGTGAGGACAGAGCACCGTCTCTTCAGCACCTTCCAAGTTCCCCAGTCTTCTGTGTGCCCAGGAGGGAGTCTCGCAATTTCTCTCAACCAAAGCAACTTGCAGCATGCAATCAAACAAATAAACAAACAAAGAGGTGGTTGAGCATAGAGAATGAGAGTGATGTTTCCAACTAGAGACACAGGATAAAAAGGATATTGGGAGGATTAAAAACCTTAGACATGGTAAAGACCAAGAGGGAAGGAGCTCTGAAATGAGGGACAATTTAATAACAATCAAAACAAGAGTCCCAGGCCCATAATAACTGAAGAAATAAAACCACTTCAGGAAAATCTGAAGACAGTGAATAATGGATGGAAATTCCAGAAAAAATGTTGATGTGGAAAGAAGCCCAGCTACATACATTCATTTGATCAGATTCAGTTTTTTCTTACAGCAAAGTTCTCAGAGAGAGAAAAAGGTGTTTTGGAGGAGTCTTTATGGTGGGCATTGAAATGGCAAGGCACAACATTTTTATCTGTGAAAGAAGTTAGGATTGTTGATATGCATCTGCACATCTGCCCTGAGGAAAATATCTAGAATCCCTAAGTATTTCCTGCTTGAAAAACTAACCCCTGTCTTTTCTTCCCTTTTCAGCAAGTGAGAAAGATTCCCATAACTCTGAGGAACGTACATGTAAGTGAACCCCCACTCAGAGAGAATGAATGGCAAAGGAAAGAGGCATAGAAAGAAAAGTTACACTTCTAGGTCAAGGGTCCTCTTGGATCCATACCATTCCCCAAAGCTTTCTCACCTAACCTTCTTTGAGGTCTAGAGAAGAGAAAGGAAAACACTCTCTCCTATCTAGGTTTTCTGACATCTTCTTGTTCAGGAGACGGACTCTATACAGTCAGTCTTCCCAAATCCACAAATTCTATATCCACAGATTCCACATGTCTTCAAAATAAATTCCAAAAACAAACACTACCACATTTCATCACATAATAGTCGCACCGCCTTTTGGGGAAGGCAAAAGCGGCACTCTGGTTGTCTTCGCATAATAGTTGAACCCATAATTCAGTCGCCTGGTGGGTGAATTAAGGGTGTGACTGCCTTTTTAGGGGCTGTGGCCCCATAGCACAAAAAGGGAAGAAGGGCGGTTGGGCTAGAGCAAGGGTCCCCAAACTAAGGCCTGGGGGCCAGATGCGGCCCTCCAAGGCCCCTTTCCTAAACTTTAGACTTAGGGTTGGCCTAAGTCTACTTGGTCTTTGGAAGTCTCTTTGCTTATCTATGGCCTTATGAGATTGTCTAGATGGTCTTTGAAGGTCTCATTGCTTAGCTACGGCCTTATGAGACCATCTAGACGGCTTTTGGAGGTCACTTTCATTACCTATGGTCCTATGAGACTGTCTAGATGGCCTTTGAGGGTCCCTTTCCTTACCTATGGTTTTATGAGATTTTCTAGATGGCCTTTGGGGGCACCTTTCTTTACCTATGGTCTTATGAAACCATCTAGATGGTTTTTGAGGGTCCCTTTCCTTATCTATGGTTTTCTGATGGCCTTATGAGATCATCTAGATGGCCTTTGAGGGTCCCTTTCCTTACCTATGGTCTTTGGAGGTCTCTTTGCTTACCTATGTTCTTATAAGATTGTCTAAATCAGGGGTCCCCAAACTAAGGCCCTCCAAGGTCATTGACCTGGCCTCTGTCCTAAACTTTAGACTTAGGGTTTACCTCAACAGGGGTCTCAACAGGGGCCTTTTTCACTTCATAATAGTTGTCACTGTATAATAGTCACACTTACCCCCCCCCCCCCCCACACACACACACACACATATTTTGGGCAGGGGAGGATGAAATCTGGTATTTTACTGTGTACATAATAGATTTTTGGTATCTACAAGGGTTCTGAAACCAAACTCCAGGTGGGGACTGAAAGGCACAGTCAGCTCTCACCCGGCATCTTAGAGCCAAAGAGCAGCTGGAGACTGAAATGAGATCCATAGAATCCACTGTGGATGCCATGAAGCCAGTCAGTAGGGACACCGCTCATTGCCAAGCTTGGCCACTGCCCAGAGAGGATTAAATGCTTCCTTGGGTCTATTCCTAGACAACCTACTTGGTCTTCTTCTTACAATGCAGCTCTTAGGCTCTCATTAAATGCTTCTATGAGTAATATACTTTCTCTTCTCTCTCTTTCCAATAGCATTGTGTTCATCTGGCAGTTCTGGTAGCACCGAAACAGGTAAATTGGGGGCAGGGGGGCAATGGGGAGAAGAGGGTCAAGCCTTGAGACAGAGAATCCAATGTCCAGTCCTTATTTGATGAACAATTTCTCCCCCAAACTCACAGAGACCCCCTCAGCCTTGAAGGAAAATAAGTCCAGAAGGAAGAGATTGGTGTTGTGGCACAGGGCAGAGGTGTATTTGTGGTACAGGTGGAGGGGTAGCCAAATGGTACTTTGGAACATCCATTAAAATCCTCATGGAAAGGAGACAGGAAAGTGGATGCTCTTCAGGATAAGAAGAGCATTTTCCTTTCCTGTTGACTTTATTTTGTAAGGAAAGAAAACAGCCTCCACCTTCCACCACTTTGCACGTATCAGATTATGAATGTTTTTCACTTCTAATCCTGAAATCTCCCTTCCCTTTACGTCAGTGGTTCTCAATCTGTGAGTCCCCAGATGTTTTGGCCCCCAACTCCCAGAAATCCTAACAGCTGGTAAACTGGCTGGGATTTCTGGGAGTTGTAGGCCAAAACAACTGGAGACACACAGGTTGAGAACCACTGCCTTACGTCTTTGAAGACATTCTGAGGTCCTGTCCTGCCCCTTCCATCACTCTGAAGTAGCTGCCTTGAGTCTATATTGAGAGATAGGTGCAATAAAAGTAAAACCAATAAAAGTGTCTCTGGAACTTATGAGTTTCTTCTTTATGTGTTATACTCAACTCTGGTGACAAGGGAACGTGGGCTGGAAGAAATCCCAGAGCCCATTTCTGCTGTATTCTACTAGGGACATGCTCCCTTTTTCTGCTACAACTCACAAATGTCTCTAGTTGCTGATTGAGGCCCCTTTAGCCTGGATCGAATCTTTGGGATTCATCCTCCTGCCCTCATTCTAAAGCATTTCCCTGTTTTGTCTCCCTGTAGTGTAACTGGCGCTCCATGCAGTCATGCCGGTGGCCACATGACCTTGGAAACGTCTACGGACAACGCCGGCTCTTCAGCTTTGAAACAGAGATGAGCACCAACCCCAGAGTCAGACACGACTGGACTTAATGTCAGGGGGAAACCTTTACCTTTGCCTATATGTGTGTGTGTGTGTGTGTGTCTCCGCAGTCTCCTTCCTCTTCTGCCTCATAAAGAAGAGAGGAAGAGTGGATCCGCCTACGTATTGGATACTGCTGTGCCTTTTAAGCATTTCTTCAGGGTCTTTCACTTGATGTCACAAATTCAGATTTGTAAGAATGTTTGTATTGGAGAGATTTGGTCCTGAATGTAATGTATGCATTTCCACTTTCATGGTGTCCTGTGCCTCTAACCCCACCTCTGATAGCAGAGGTGTTCTCAGATATCTATGTGAATTGAGTTTGGTATTTTCCATTTATTATGTTGTAATCTGCTTTGAGTCCCCACAGGGGTGAGAAAGGTGGTATAGAATTACATAGCCTGGGCTGGGCTGTGGTGCAGGCTGGTGAACAGCCTGCTGCAATAAATCACTCTGACCATGAGGTGAGAGTGATTTCGAAACCATACCACGGCGGGGCGAGCACCCGTCAATTAAAAAATAAAAAATAGCCCCTGCTTGTTGCTGACCTAGTAACCCGAAAGATAGTTGCATCTATCAAGTAGGAAATAAGGTACCACTTATAAAGTGGAGAGGCAATTTTTAAGTGACTTTATTAGTGCTTTTCTACCATTGTGAAACATGACAATGAGACAGACAAGACTACATGTTGTATGACGACCGAACAGAAGTTGTGGGGAGGCAAATTTAACTCATTTACGACATTGGAATGAGGAAGTGTCATCATAGTGGATGATGAAGCAGCTGCTCCTCCCTGTGGCCAGAATCGAAGGTCACCTCGGGAGAAGGTTAAATTGCTTCTCGGTTCTAGGTGTATAGGAACATTGAATGTTTGCCCTATATGTATATAATGTGATCCACCCTGAGACCCCTTCGGGGTGAGAGAGAAGGGCGGAATATAAATACTATATATCCTAGATTTCCAAAGTACGGAGTCCTAATAATGGTGTAAAACTGCATTGATCTACAGTTGAACTTTTCAAACGTGTGTTGGGACATGTTAATGTGTCAGCTGCAGTATGTAGAGGTGTTGCGCAAACATAGTGAAAACCTTGAAGTCTGTGAAATAAACTTAATGGAAACCTCTGAGGATTCCTGCCATAGATATGGGCAAAACGTCAGGAGAGAATGCTCCTGGAACATGGCCATACAGCCCGGAAAATGCGCAGCAACCCAATAAAGCATATATTTGTTTAAAATATAAATGAAAGACTTTCATGAGATAAATTGTGTCCCTATCCATTTCATTATTACAATTTATGAAAAAAACTGAATTACTGAGTAGCAAATTGATATATGTCTAAAATGTGTGTCATCAACATGAAATGTTTGGAAAGCTCTGATTTACGGAATAGATGCACCCTAAAACTCTTTTAAAAAAATAGTTTGAGATAATAGAAACCAATCCTCTCTATTTTTGTTCAATGTGATGTTTTAAGTGACACATCAGAGTGAATTCTGCCACGAAGCTACAGAAGCCCTCTATTTCGGCCTAGAACTGTTTTATCTCCTTGTTTTTAACATGTGATGTATGTATTGATTGTATGACTGCTTTTCATGTTTGATTTTACAATGTGTAATTTGTCACTGTTTTTATTATTGTTGTGAGCCCCCCCCCCCCGAGTCCCCTCGGGGAGATGGGGCGGGATATAATAAATTTTTTATTATTATTATTATTATTATTATTATTATTATTATTATTATTTATTAATCAAGTAAGCATTGTGACCATCATACATTGAGGGATGCCAGAATTTCTGGGCTGCAGGTCTTCTGTGCTCAAGCCTACTGCAAATAATGGAAACGGGAAGGAAATGGGACAGAAAATGACCCAACAGCATCCTCATCTGGCCCTCCCTGATTTTATTGTGAGAAATTGATTGGATGACTTGTTTTCATTTCTAACTGCTGATTGCCTGTACTTTTGCAAGATGAAAAGTGCTGTCAGTTTTTGGAGAGAAAAATTGGTCTTTGCATAAACAGCTTCCGTAGCTGCTTGTGTTAGAAGCAGCTACGGAAATGTGCCATGAACATGTAGCCCAGACCCTGCCAATGTCCTCCCCAAACACTACGGCCCACCACCCAAGGATTTGGGGACCATTTCATCCTAGATTTTATGTGTTTCCTGGACCACAGGCAGGCATCCCAGGGTTCCTCTCTCTTTCCACTGCTGTTGAATTTGCATGACTCCGCCCACTGCCTCTACCTTAACCCTTTCCTATTCTTTTCAACTCTGCATAGCAAACAGACTAGAACTGAGCTGCAACTAAACATACTGGAGGGGTTTGGGGCATTGATTCCATATGATGGAAGTTGTAGTTCACCCTGCATCAAGTCAGAGCACTGTGACCCCCACTGACAATGAACCTGGACCACATTTGACACACCGAACACCCATGGCTGACAGAACATACTGGAGGGATTTAGGGGAAATTCACCTTGATTTATAACCGTTGTAGGTACTGGGATGTATAGTTCACCTGCAGAAGGGAAATTCACTACAATTCTATGATTCTATACTTAAAGTTTGTGGGCAAGTTTACTTAAGATGTATCATGGGTGGGGTTCAGTGCGCTCTCTGGTTGAGTCAGCATGGTGAGTCAGTTCCCTCAAACCTCTCCAGTGGTTTTGTGTGCCAAATTTAGACCCAATCCACCATCAGTGGAGGTCACAATTTCTCTGGTTGTGGGTGAATTACAACTCTCAGAAAGGAAGGTCAGTTCCCTCCAAATTCCTCCAGGAATTAAACCAGCATATAAGATATGTGTGCCAAGTTAGGTCCAGATCCATTGGTGTTTGGGTTCACAGTGCTCTCTGGATGTAGGTGAACTACAACTCCTTCAAATCAAGGTGAAATTTCCCCAAAGACCTCCAGGATTTCTTGCTGGTCATGGGGGCTCTGTGTGGCAAGTTTGGTTCAAGTTCATCCTCAGTGGAGTTCAGAGTGCTCATTGATTGCAGCAGAACTATAAATCCCTTTACGTACAACTCCAAAATGTCCAGGCCAATTCCCCTTAAACCCCACCAGTATTCAAATGTGGGCATTTTTGGTATGCATGTCAAGTTTGGTCCAGATCCATCATTGTTTGGGTTTGTATGTAGGTGAACTACAACTCCTATAAATCCCTCCAAAGACCTCCAGTATGTTTTGTTGGTCATGGGGTTTCTGCATGCCAAGTTAGTTCCAGGTCCATCACTGGTCGGGCCTAGAGTGCTCTTTGATTGCAGGTGAACTATACATCCCAGTACCTACAACGGTTATAAATCAAGGTGAATTTCCCCTAAATCCCTCAAGTATGTTCTATTGGCCATGAGGGTTCTATATGTCAAAGGTGCTCCAGGTCCATTGTCAGTGGGAGTCATTTTTTTTTTATTACATGCATTTATACCCCGCCCTTCTCCCCGAGGGGACTCAGAGCGCTTTACATTCTGCCACGAGGGCCAACAACAAATATACTATAAAACAAAACAATTAAAACATAATAAAAAGTATACAAAAATTAAAACGCTGCAAGGCAGCGATATTGCACCATCCTCAGTCATTCAATACTGCTACAATTACAGATTTGCAACCCGATTACATCAGCCAATGAGCTTATTCGCTGAATGCCTGGGCGCAGAGCCAAGTTTTTAGTTTTCTTCTAAATCCCAGGAGGGATGGAGTTTTCCGGATATCGCTGGGGAGGGAGTTCCACAGCTGAGGAGCCACCACCGAGAAGGCCCTGTCCCTCGTCCCCACCAGCCGCGCCTGCGAGGCAGGTGGGATCGAGAGCAGGGTCTCCCCGGAAGATCTTAAGGTTCTAACGGGCTCATAGGAGGAGATACGTTCGGATAGATAGGCAGGACCAGAACCGTTTAGGGCTTTGTAGGTCAAAACCAGCACTTTGAATTGGGCTCGGTAGCATATCGGCAGCCAGTGGAGCTGGCTTAACAGGGGGGTTGTACGCTCCCTGTAAGCCGCTCCAGTTATTAACCTGGCTGCTGCACGCTGAACCAGCTGGAGCTTCCGGGCCGTCTTCAAAGGCAGCCCCACGTAGAGTGCGTTGCAGTAATCCAGCCGGGATGTGACCAGAGCGTGGACCACCGTGGTCAAGTCAGACCTCCCAAGGAACGGGCGCAGCTGGCGCATGAGGCGGAGTTGTGCGAAGGCTCTCCCGGCCACCGCTGAAACCTGAGGCTCCAGGCTCAGCGATGAGTCCAGGAGAACACCCAGACTGCGAACCTGCGTCTTTAGGGGGAGTGCGACCCCGTCCAACACAAGCTGTAACCCTATTCCCTGTTCAGCCTTGCGACTAACCAGGAGGACCTCTGTCTTGTCTGGATTCAATTTCAATTTATTGGCCCCCATCCAGTCCGACACAGCGGCCAGACACCGGTTCAGGACCTGGACAGCCTCCTTAGTGACAGGTGGGAAGGAGTGACAGAGCTGGACATCATCTGCGTACAGATGACACCGCACCCCGAAACTCCGGATGATCTCTCCCAGCAGCTTCATGTACCGTGTTTCCCCGAAAATAAAACCTCCCCAAAGAATAAGACCTAGCAGGGGTTTGGGGGGATTGCCAAATATAAGGCCTCCCCTGAAAGTAAGACCTAGCAACTAAGGCTGCAGCAGAGCTCCATTGGGAAGCATGGCTGCCAGGCAGAACCAGCACTCATACACACACCGGAGGGAGGGAGGGAGGGAGGGAGGGAAAGTGCTTGCTTTCTGTGCCTCCCTCCCTGCCTGCCTGCCTTTCCTTGCCTGTCCCCCAGCCGAGGCTTGAAGAGGCTTGAAGAACCTTCGGTCCGTCTCCCTCCTGGCCATGCTGCCTTGCTTCCCAGAGGCTTCTGATTGGCTCCTGGAGCCCGGGCAAGGGAGGGTGGGAGGGAAGGAAGGAAGAGGGCTTTCCACTCCTCCCCAAGGCTTCTCTCCTTAAAGGTACAGGACGCATTGGGATTCTCCTCTCATCTTCCTATCCTATGCCATGAAACTGATTATTTTATACTATTATTCTATTGCCATATTATTATCATCATATTCTGTTACTATTATTATATCCCATTATTATATTATCCTATTAATATATTTTAAATCATTATATTATATTTTTCTATTATTATTATTATTATATCATTATATTATTCAATTATTATTCTATTATATTTTCATATTATATTATTATTCTGTTATTATTAAATTCCATTTTATAGTACCCTATTAATATATTTTATATCATTATATTCTATACTATTATTCTATTATATTATCATATTATTATTTTATTATTATTAGCATATTCTGTTATTATTATTATATTCCATTTTATATTATCCTATTAATATATTTTATATCATTCTATTCCATTCTATTATTCTATTCTATTATCCTATTATTATTATATTATTATGCTATTCTGTTATTATATCCCATTATTATATTATCCTATTAATACCATATTATTATCATTTTCTGTTATTATTATATCCTATATTATATTATCTCATTAATATATTGTATATCATTATATTATTATTATATTATCATATTATTATTATAGTATATTATTCATCATTCATGACTACATTGAAACTAGAATAGAGAGGAATCAGCGTGGAAACCTTGTGAAACCTAAATTGCAAGAGGTACCATAGATTGTTGCACATGTAAATAATGGTAGTAACAAGAAATTCTTGATAGGATTCATAGTTTGTCTGTTATGCTGGTTTGTGATGACAACTACTTTACAGTATTTAATAAATGTTCATTTTGTTGTTCAACAATAAATGTGAGCTCTTCTTCATGGAAAAATAAGACATCCCCTGAAAATAAGACCTAGTGCATCTTTGGGAGCAAAAATTAATATAAGACCCTGTCTTATTTTCGGGGAAACAGGGTAGATGTTAAACAACATGGGGGACAATATCGACCCCTGCGGGACCCCACAGGACAATGGCTGTGGGGCCAAGCAGGTGTCCCCCAGTGACACCATTTGGGATCGTCCCTCCAGGAAGGACCGGAGCCACTGCAGAACAGTGCCTCCAATGCCCAACCCGGCGAGTCATCCCAGAAGGATACAGTGGTCAACGGTATCAGTGGTCAAGGCCGCTGAGAGGTCCAGCAGAACCAGCAAGGACACACTCCCCTTGTCCAGTTCCCGGCGAAGATCATCGACTAAGGCGACCAAGGCTGTCTCGGTACCATGCCCCAGCCTGAAGCCAGACTGTGCTGGATCTAGAATATCGGCATCTACCAAGAATGCCTGGAGTTGCGCTGCCACCACCCGTTCCACGACCTTGCCCAAAAAGGGGAGATTGGAAATCGGCCGATAGTTATCCAATTGAGTGGGGTGCAGTGATGGCTTTTTCAACAGCGGTTTTATTACAGCCAATTTGAAGCTCGCTGGAACAATGCCGTCCCTAAGGGAGGCATTCACCACCACCTTCACCCACTCGGCCAATCCCCCTCTGGCTTCTCTCACCAGCCAGGATGGGCAGGGGTCTAGGATGCAGGTAGTGGCCCTCGCCTCTCCAAGCACCTTGTCCGCATCCTCGAGCTCAATTAATTGAAAAGAATCTATCAAAATAGGACAAGAAGGTGCTCGTGTTACATCCCCGGAGACTGCCATTAATATGGCCTCGAAGCCAGAGCGGATCAGAGCGACTTTATCCGCGAAGAACCGAGCAAATGCTTCACAGCGAGCTGCCGAGCTGTCAGGGATCCCATCTTGAGTGGTGGGATTTAACAAACCTCTGACAACTCGAAACAGCTCCGCCGGATGGTTCCTCGCGGACGCAATATTAGTTGCAAAGAAGGTGTTCTTTGCAGCATCTATTGCCGCGGCATACGCCTTCAGAAAGAGGCGCAACCGTGTTCGGTCTGATTCGTTCCACTTCGAGCGCCACACGCACTCTAGACCCCTCTTCTTTCGCTTCATCGCTGCCAACTCCTCAGTGAACCAAGGAGATGGTTGAGCTCCGCTACTCGAGAGGGGGCATTCTGGAGCGATTGTGTCAATTGCCCTGGTTAACTCCCTATTCCAGAGAGAAACCAGGGCATCGGCAGAATCGCCAGCTGAAGTGGCGGGAAACTCCCCAAGAGCCACCAGGAATCCATCAGGATCCATAAGCCTCCTGGGGTGGACCATTTTAGTAGGTCCTCCACCCCTGCAGAGGTTGGGGGGCACAGCCAGTCTAAACCTGAGCAGGTAATGGTCGGTCCATGGCAAGGGACGATGGTCAGCTCCTCCACACCTCCATCATCTTCCCATCCCTGACAGAAAACCAAGTCCAAAGTATATCCTGCACTGTGTGTGGGGCCAGATACTACTTCGGACAGCCCCATGGCTGCCATGGCGGCCATGAAGTCCTGAGCCGCTCCTGAAAGGGTGGCCTCCGCATGGACATTGAAGTCACCCAGCACCAAAAGGAGCTGGAACTCCAACGCCAGGCCCGAGACCACCCCCGCTAGCTCAGGCAGGGAGACTGTAGTGCAGCGGGGTGGACGGTACACTAACAGAATCCCTAACCTGTCCCGGTCACCCACTCTCAGGTAGAGACATTCGAACGAGGTTGACTGTGGGATAGGGCACCTGGTCAGGGGATGGAATCCTTATAGACCACTGCGATCCCGCCTCCCCGTCCTCCAGATCTTGGCTGGTGCTGCACGGAGTACCCGGGAGGACAGAGCTGGGTGAGATTAACCCCCCTGCTTCGTCCAACCAGGTCTCCGTTATGCACGCCAGGTCTGCTTTTTCATCCAGGATCAAATCCTGGATAATAGCCGATTTTCTGTTGATAGACCTGGCGTTCAGCAGCACTACCCTTAATCCAGAGGATCTGCCGACTTGGGCATCCAACTTTATCGTATCAGGAGACTGTTTTAATTCTACCAAAAATCTTGCTTTTGGCCGAATTAGTTCCCTAGTCCTAATTTGTACTGGTCTCCCTTTCCCGTATCTCCCCCGCCCCAGAATTACTTCAATGGGGGCTCCTCGGCTGGACAACTCCCCCCATCAGTCTGAACACCCTCCCTTCTAACCGACATCCGACTTAGGCTGGTCACCATAGCACTGGCTTCTGGTAGCAAGGTAGTAGGGCTGGAGGTAGGGCAACAGGACTCCCTTCTTCTGTGCTGGCAAGCAGCAGGTGGTAGCAGCAAGAAGTGTCCAAAAGCAGGTGTTTT
Organism: Anolis carolinensis; assembly: GCF_035594765.1. Lineage (NCBI taxonomy): Eukaryota > Metazoa > Chordata > Lepidosauria > Squamata > Anolidae > Anolis > Anolis carolinensis. The sequence goes on from NC_085842.1 coordinate 5,641,122, forward strand.
AAAGGCCTTCCTCCACCCTCTTCTTTTCCTCCTTACCCCAGAGTAGCAAGGTAGCAGGGCTGGAGGTAGGGCAACAGGACTCCCTTCTTCTGTGCTGGCAAGCAGCAGGTGGTAGCCTGCTGTCACAGTGCTCTTACTTGATGCAGGGTGAACTACAACTTCCATCATGTGGAGTCACTCCCCCAGAGATTCTTGGATGACACTGATTTTCTAGATCCGGCGCAGTCTGGCTTCGGGCCGGGGCATGGTACTTGGTCTTGGTCGCCCTAGTGGATGATCTTCGCTGGGAACTGGATATGGGGAGGGTGTCCCTGCTAGTTCTGCTGGACCTCACAGCAGCCTTCGATACCGTTGACCACGGTATCCTTCTGGGACGCCTTGCAGGGATGGGTCTTGGAAGTACTGTTTTGCAGTGGCTCCACTCAGCAGCTAATAATAATAATAATAACAATAACAATAATAATAATTTATTTGTTTGACCAGTCATACCAGTCTCAACCAATTCAAAGTACAACATAAATAAAAACAAGGCAAAAAGGATGGGCTCCACTCATTCCTGGAGGGTCATTCCCAGATGGTGTCATTGGGGGATGCCTGCTCGGCCCCACAACCATTGACTTATGGGGTCCCGCAGGGGTTGGTATTGTCCCCCTTGTTGTTTAACATCTACATGAAGCTGCTGGGAGAGATCATCCGGAGTTTCGGAGTCATCTGTACGCAGATGATGTCCAGCTCTGTCACTCCTTCCCACCTGTCACTAAGGAGGCTGTTCAGGTCCTGAACCGGTGCTTGGCCGCTGTGTTGGACTGGATGAGGGCCAACAAATTGAAACTCAATATAAACGACACAGAGGTCCTCCTGGTCAGTTGTAGGGCCGAACAGGGTATAGGGTTACAGCTTGTGTTGAACGGGGTCGCACTCCCTCTGAAGGCATGGGTTCGCTGTCTGGGAGGGATCCTGGACTCATCGCTGAGCCTGGAGCCCCAGGTTTCAGCAGTGGCCAGGGGAGCATTCGCACAACGGAGACTTGTGCGCCAGCTGCGCCCATACCTTGGGAAGCTGGACTTGGCCACAGTGGTCCATGCTCTTGTTACTTCCCGTCTAGATGTCATTCCTGTCCGAATGTGTCTATGACCCATTGCTGAATCTAAAATCTTCCGGGGAGGCCCTGCTCTCGGTCTCTCACAGGTGCGGCTGGTGGGGACGAGGGACAGGGCCTTTTCAGTGGTGGCCCCCCCGCCTATGGAACACCCTCCCAAATGAAATTAGACAGGCTCCCTCCCTCCTGTCTTTCCGAAAAAGAACGAAAATGTGGTTATGGGACCAGGCCTTTGAGCAAGAGTAGCAGTAGAAATGAGATATGATAATTATACGACTCACTGATTGCCCCCACTTGGACTTGAAACGTGCCTGAATGTATATTTATATGTATAACTATGTAGGGTTTTTTAAATGTAAGCTCTCAATTTTAATGTAATTTTTAATCTAAATGGATTTTTAGATGCGATATAAATTGTTTTAATGTATATGTTCATGTTGTAAGCCGCCCTGAGTCCCCTGAAGGGTGAGAAGAGTGGGGTAGAAATGATGTAATAAATAATAAAATAAATAAACTCCTCCAGTGTGTTTAGTTGCTGCTCAGTTGTGGTCTGTTTGTGATGCAGATAGAGTTGAAAAGAATAGGAAAGGGTTAAGGTAGAGACAGTGGGCGGAGTCATGCAAATTTCACAGCAATGGCAAGAGAAAGGAACCCGGGGGTGCCTGCCTGTTGTGGAGGAAACACTTAAAATCTAGGATGAAATGTTCCCCAAATCCTTGGGTGGTGGGCTGTAGTGTTTGGGGAGGACATTGGCAGGGTTTGGCCTACATGGTCATGGCGGTCACTATAACCTGCAATGTCAGTGGAAGGAGTGCCCTTGGAGGCTCCTCAGCACTTGAAACTATAGCTGTTTGTAGTGGCTGGAGGCTATCTGTGTCAGTAGACACCTCTGCCACATACACACATACAGATTTTCATTTTTATTATTTGTACTAGCTTGGGGACCCGGCGGTGCCCGGGTCATTTGAGAATGGTATTATTTGTCTTTCAATGTTATGTATTCTGTTTGGAGTGGGTGAACTACAATTCCCAGAATCGTGGCTTAACCCTTCCCAAACCCTGCCAGTATTCAAAGTTGGCCATTTTGGGGCCTGTGTAGCAAGTGTGGTCCAGATCTGTTGTTGGCTGGTCATTGTCTGGGTGCAGTACTCTCTGGATGGGGGTGAATGTTTGTGGAGTCCAGAGGCTGTCTGTGTGAGCAGACATTCGTGCCACATACACACATACGGGTTTTCGCTTTTATTATGGATTTAGATTTAGATTACAGTAAAGTCTCACTTATACAAGACTCGCTTATCCAACATTCTGGATTATCCAACGCATTTTAGTAGTCAATGTTTTCAATACATCGTGATATTTTGGTGCTAAATTCGTAAATACAGTAATTACTACATAACATTACTGCGTATTGGACTACTTTTTCTGTCAAATTGGTTGTATAACAAACTCAGCCGCTATCAGGACCTCAAGATTGAACTTCAAAGACTCTGGCAGAAACCAGTGCAGATGGTCCCGGTGGTGATGGGCACATTGGGTGCTGTGCCAAAAGATCTCAGCCGGCATTTGGAAACAATAGACATTGACAAAATTACGATCTGCCAACTGCAAAAGGCCACCCTACTGGGATCTGCACGCATCATCCGAAAATACATCACACAGTCCTAGACACTTGGGAAGTGTTCGACTTGTGATTTTGTGATATGAAATCCAGCACATCTATCTTGTTTGGTGTGTCATAATAAAATAATAATACAGTAGAGTCTCACTTATCCAAGCTAAACGGGCCGGCAGAAGCTTGGATAAGCGAATACCTTGGATAATAAGGAGGGATTAGGGAAAAGCCTATTAAACATCAAATTAGGTTATGATTTTACAAATTAAGCACCAAAACATCATGCTATACAACAAATTTGACAGAAAAAGCAGTTCAATACGCAGTAATGTTATGTTGTAATTACCGTATTTACGAATTTAGCACCAAAATATCACGATATATTGAAAACATTGACTACAAAAATGGCTTGGATAATTCAGAAACTTGGATAAGCGAGGCTTGGGTAAGTGAGACTCTACTGTAATAACAACTTTATTTTGTATCCTGCCTCCATCTCCCCAAAGCGACTTGGGATGGCTGACATGGGGACAAGTCCGATCAACATGGGTTAAAACACAACCAACAATTTAAAAATATTATCTATATATATAAAAGAGTAATGGTGTCCTCCCCTCCCACTAAACAACAAAAGTACAAGCCCCAGAACCTAGAAATTTGGCAGCACAATCCACCATCCTTGCCCCTACGTTCCGACAACAAAAAGAAAAGAAAAATAAAGTCCTAATTAGAGGGAGAGGAATAAAATAAATACAAAAAACAATTTAAAAACAACATAAAATAATACAATTAAAAAAACAAAAATAAAAATAATATAATATAATCAAATAATAAAATGTAATACAGTAGAGTCCCACTTATCCAACACTTGCTTATCCAACGTTCTGGATTATCCAATGCATTTTTGTAGTCAATGTTTTCAATACATTGTGGTATTTTGGTGCTAAATTCGTAAATACAGTAATTACTACATAGCATTACTGCGTATTGAACTACTTTTTCTGTCAAATTTGTTGTATAACATGTTTTGGTGCTTAATTTGTAAAATCATAACCTAATTTGATGTTCAATAGGCTTTTCCTTAATCCCTCCTTATTATCCAACATATTCGCTTATCCAACATTCTGCTGGCCCGTTTATGTTGGCTAAGTGAGACTCTACTGTGCATACAAATAATAAAATAAAATAATAAAAACACAAATAATAAAAGAATAAAAAATAACATAAATACAAATAATACAACAAAAAATAATAAAAACACTAAAAAATTAATACAATAAAATACTATAACAGAAAATAACTAAAATAATACAAGAAAATAATAAAATATAATAAATAAAAAAGATAAGTTACAATAAAATTAATTATAAAATACAAATAACATCAAATAAAAATTCCACAACAATTGTTAACCAATACCACCACCACTTTGCCACAGCAACGCGTGGCCGGACACAGCTAGTATCCATATTTATTTATTTATTTCGTGTCAAAAGCATTTCACGACAAATACGTTTCACAATGATGGGGGGGAAAAAGGAAATCACAAGCAACTAAATAGTTTTGGACCAAAAGCGGGCAACAGCAACCGCATTGTCCGTAGCTTTAAACAACTCCTCCTCCGTACATGAGGCAGGGCATTGTGGGCAAGCATACATATGCGGAGTTGTTTGTTCAGCTCCACAGTCGCACAAGGTGGAGGATTCCTCCAGGTAGTGCCACCTTGCCAAGTTGTCTTTAGATCTGCCCACTCCGCTTCTCAGTCTGTTTAGGGACTTCCAAGTTGCCCATTCTTGGTTTGCCCCTGGAGGAAGACCCTCTTGGGGGGCCATCCAGTTAGAATTGCCAGGTTTAGCTGCCCAGAGAGACACCCTTGCTGTTGCTGGAGGAACATCAAGAGGAGTGGTGGTTCTCATGAAGCCCTTCCTTGATTTGAGTCTGGTGGGAGGAGACTGATAGCCATGCAGTGGGTGGCTTTCACAATGTTCAACCTTATTTCTCTCACCGTTAGCAGCAACTTCCCGTCGCACGTCAGGAGGGGCAATGCCAGCTAACTTGTAGAGTTTATCAACAGGTGTAGGTTTAAGGCATCCTGTGATGATTCTGCATGTTTCGTTCAGTGCTATGTTGTCACGACCCAGGCTGCAGAGCACCAATAACCATACACAGAGGCCAGAATCTATCTAATATCTTTATTAAGGAAATATGTAAAGTCAATAAAAAATAAGTGTAGAATATAGTTCAGAAGAAGACCTTTCAGGAAAGGTCAATTATAGTCCAGAAAAACAATGTCCAATATAAAATATTAAGGTCCAAAGTTGTAATCCAATAACCGAAACACTCACTTTGCCAAGCAAAGTGAGGGGAGATGACAAGGTTCTTAGTCCAAGGAACTTGATGTAAGGCTAGGAGGTAAACTTGATTCTTGAAACACAAGGCTTGATACAAGGCAACAAGGAACGAGGAACAGGGACAAAATCCGTGGTAAATACTTGGCAAGGTCCTGGAAAGCAAGGCTGAGTCCTAGGAAGCAAGGCAAGGTCCGTGGAGCAAAACAAGGCTGGAAACGGGAACGAAGGCTTGGAAGCGGGAGTAGCGCTGTCCACACACAACCTACTCCAGTAGCTGACGAATTGACTCCGCAAGATTCCTACAGGGCAAAGAACCTAAATAGGGTCTCGTTTTCCCACCAAAGAACACTTCTCTGGGGAACCAGAACCGAAAGTCAATCTCTGTGTCCAGATGCATGACTCCCTAAAGTTTCTCATGGAAGCAGGCTTAATCAGCTGAATGCCTGGCTGCGATTCTCAGGCTTCTGCGATTAGCCTGTTGAACTCCTTTTTGTTGTTGATAATAATTACGGCGAGAAAATGGGAGAGATTTTGACTCAGGGCTTGTTTGGCAGATTTCTGGAAGACAAACCTCCTGCAGGTGCAAAGGCTCCAATTCTGGCTGGGAAAGTTCCAATTCTGGCTGAAACGGTGGAAAACCCAAGTTTTCCTCTTCATCTGTCTCAACAGCGCTAGGAACGGGACTACATGGCCCATGAGTCATCACATATGTCCACCTGCTTTGCATGGGCAGACTTGTGCCAAACAGGACAGGCATACTCTGCAGTTGAGAAAGACAAGGCCAGGGCTGATGTTCTTATTACTTGTGGGTCTGCACCCCATGAGCTGCCAGTCAGTTTCCGCAGGATGTTGTTGCGTGCAGCTACTTTGTGCTTGGTGTTCATGCAGTGTTTCCTATATGTTAGTGTTCGGTCTACGGTGACACCAAGGTATTTAGGATGGAAACAGTGTTCGAGCTCTTGGCCTTCCCAAGTAACTTTCCGTTTCCTGTTGGCTTCACGGTTACGTAGGTGGAAAGCACACACTTGTGTCTTGGCAGGGTTGGGCTTCAGGTGGTTCTCTTTGTAGTAGCTGGAGAGATCTTTCAAGGCATTAGTGAGCTGCTTTTCAACTGTTTCAAAATCTTTCGCTTGTATTGTAAGGCCAAGGTCATCAGCATATATAAAGCTCTTTGTGAGTGGTGGTTGTAGCTGATCGTTCGTGAAGATGTTGAATAAGGTCGGTGCAAGAACGCTGCCTTGGGGTAAACCATTATTTTGCCTCCTCCGTCTGCTTTTCTGGCCCTGAAACTCCACATAGAAGCTGCGGTTTTCCAGGAGGGTCTGGACAGTTTTTGTAAAGTCAAAGTCCCGGGTGATATGGTAGACTTTATGCAGCATTTTTCTATGTTGCACCGTGTCATAGGCTGCCGTAAGGTCCACAAAAACTGAGTATCCATATATATTAAAAAAAAAACCCACATAAACAACGAAAACATCAGCAGCAGCAGTTCAGAACCTGAGTAATAGCAATGACTAGAAATTAAAAACATTAAAACCTATAGGACAGGGACTATGATAAAGTGCAATAGCTGGAAGTGAGGTACAGTTTTCCTCACTACTTCGCGGTTCGCTTTTCGCGGATTCACTGTTTAGCAGTTTTTCTTTGGTAAATTTTTATTAATAGTAAATTTAAAGATAAAAATAAAAAAAATACATGGAAAGGTGGAGAACAATATGGGTGGAGAGAAAGAAAGAAAAATGAAGAAAAAAAATTGGAAGAAAGAACAAGGAGAAAAAAAAGGTACATGGGAGGGGTTGACTTCCATCTATTCCTTGGTGTTTGTATTGTGACTTTCTGTATTTTAGTATTTTATAGTCCAAACCGTCTTCTTCCCCTTTGTCTCTAATATTTTCTTGTTGTTCTTATCATTTCAAATTATAAGCTCCATTTTAAGTTGATTAAAATATTCTTTTACCGTGTCCCAGTTCGTTTGTTTTTTCGGTAATCCTTGGTTCGGAGAGAGCCAGTAAGTTAATTTATCCATATTCATTATTTCTAAGACTTTATTTTGCCATTCTTCTCTTTTCGGTATTTCTTTTGATCTCCACTTCTTCGCATATGTTATTTTGGCTGCTATTGTCAGGTGGTTAAATAGAATCTCTTTGTCTTTGTCTTTATCCAGATCCAACATTCCTAGCAAGAAATATTCTGGCTCCTTTTTAATGTTAGTCTTTAATATTTTTTGTATTTCTCCGTGTATATCTTTCCAAAATTTTTTAGCTTTTGTATGAAAAAAATACCATGTATAAAAAAGTACCTACCTGTTGTTCACATTTCCAACATTTGTTGGAGACATTTTTGTATAATTTTGAATTTTTTTGTGGTGTAATATACCATCTATATATCATTTTATACCAATTATCTCTTAAGTCGAATGCATATGTGTATTTGATTCTCTGATTCCAAATCTTTTCCCATTTTTCTAATTTTATTGGGTGTCCAATATTCTCTGCCCATTTAATCATACACTCATTGATTTGCTCTGTTTCTGTAGTCCATTCTAATCATCTTTTGTATATTTTGGTAATTATTTTGTTTTCAGATTTCATTATATTGTCCCAAAAAGAATCCTCTTCTGGGAAGCCATTCTCTTTGTCTATTTTGTAAAATTCTTTGGTTTGTATATAGTGGAGCCATGAGAAGTTGCTAAATTTATGTTTAATTTCTTTTTCCTCTTTGAGTTCTGTATTTCCTCTGTTTTTCTTTAACATATCTCTGTAAGTCGGCCATGTTTGCCATCCTAATTCCCTCCTTTGGAAGGCTTCTAGTGGTGAAACCCAAAGCGGTGTATTCCTATAAAATCTCTCCTTGTATCTTTCCCAAATTTTTATTAATCCTGCTCTTATATAATGATTTGTAAAATTCTTTTCAACCTTTTTTTAAAATCGTACCATGTGTACGCATGCCAGCCTCTTCTCAGGTCTGCCCCCTCTAATGTCAGAATATTCCTTTTTTGTAGAGTAGTCCAATCCTTGACCCATACTAGTCCACAGGCTTCATAATACGATCTCAAGTCAGGGAGACTCAAGCCTCCTCTTTTTTTTCGTCTATTAAATTTGTCCTTTTGATTCTCGGCTTTTTGCCTTGCCATATAAATTTCGCTATATCTAAAATTAAAAATGTTCATATTCCTGATGATCGGCAGAGATTGGAATAGATACAATATTTTAGGTAAAACATTCATTTTGATTAGTGAAATTCTGCCTAATAGGGACAATTTTAGAAACTTCCAATTTTCTAAAACTTTTTTTATTTCCTTCCATTTCTGGTCATAATTATTTTTCAACAGCTGAGAGTTCTTTGCCGTCAACGTATATCCCAGGTATTGAATTTTGTCGACTATCTGGAATTCTGTTATTCTAGCTAATTCTTCTCTTTTGTTTTGGGATATATTTTTAGTTAAGATCACAGTTTTTTTCTTATTTATTCTTAAGCCAACCAATTTCCCATAATCTTCAATTTTATTAACCCATCTTTTTATATTTTCCAAAGGATTATTAATTATACAAATTAAATCATCGGCAAAAGCCCTTAATTTGTAATTTTCTTTGTTTAGCCTTTTAGATTTGGGTCTTCCCTTATACTATTCAGTAATATTTCCAGTACCATGATGAACAGCAGAGGGGATAACGGACACCCCTGTCTTGTCCCTTTACAAATATAAAAACCTTTGGATTCATGTGAATTTACCGTAATTTTAGCTTCTTGTCTTTCATATATTGCATTTATAGCGTTTGTAAATTGGTAGCCAAAATCCATTTCTTTTAGTAATAATTTTAAAAAGTCCCAATTCAGGTTATCAAACGCTTTTTCTGCATCCAAACTTAGTAGGGCCAATTCTTCTTGATTGTTTTTTTCATAGTATTTGTAGAGGACTGAGGGTGACAGTGAATGGAATCCCCTTTGAATCCCACCGCTGCCACCAATTATGTAAGGAACTTATGTGGAGATGCTGAGGGTGACAGTGAATGGAATCCCTTTAGAATCCCCTCAGCTTTGCCACCAATATGTACAGAGGTGAGGTGTCTGGCAGGAATGTGTGTCAGAGATGGAACCCTTTTGATCCCACACACGCACACACACAGATACCACCACTTAATAAAGATGTTTTATGAGAGATGATGTTAATTAATGATTTGTTGGATTATCTTCTTCTTCGCTGCCACCAATGGAGACGTCAGGCAGATGGTACTGGTTCTTTTAAGCTTTTTCTATTTGTTCCACTTCAGATGTTGATGTTGCTTAATTTAATATGAGAGTATGACAGAGGCTTAGTTGGAATAAAATCAAAACAAGTTTATTGCAGGTACAGAGCTTGATGGTTTCAGATAACTTATTAAAGGCACTTCGCTTAATGGTTACAAACGGTTATAAGGTGGTTAAACTTTCAAAATACTTCTTTCTTTAAGTTACACTAAACCCTGATCCTACTGGATCCCCTGGGATCAATTCTCCCTAATCCACAGGCTCTATAAAAGACCCTAGACAAATCACCTAACTTGCCTAGTCTGGTCTAACCTAAATCTGACTCAAATCTCTCTATTTAAGCCAGCCTGATTCTCCACACAAGAATCAGATCCTTCCCTGTGACTAGGAAATCACAGACTGCAGGGTTTTAAAACATTCCCCCTTTTCCTTTCCAGGCGGCGGTTGGCTCCGCCCCTGTTGCTATGGTAACCTGCTCTAGCACTCTAAGATGGCTACCTTCCCCATACATAATGTCAATTCACATACTCACCATTTTAACCTTAGCCAAACCTGGCTGTTTAACCAAAATCAAATACACATATCATCTATAAACAAAATATAATTATACACTTCTTCACACACCTCCCAACCCATAAAGATTATTTTTGACTTTTCTTCATCCTAGAATGGTCAAAAATAATAATGTGGATTGTAATTAAAAAATATACAACAATACATATTAATACACTCTTAACATATAATATCAACACATTATTATGCAACATATATAAACACAAACCTTCATTGTTGCAACCTCTAATATGTCCTGGAAAGTGAATCCGCTACAATGTTGCTTTTACCTTTTACATGTTTTATTTCAAAGGAGTAATCTTGTAGTAACAGGCTCCATCGAAGTAGCTTGTTATTAGTTCCCTTGGTGTTATCTAGCCATTTTAATGGGGCATGATCAGTTTGGAGGGTGAACCTCCTCCCCCATAAATAAGGCCTTAATTTTTGTATGGCCCAAACTATGGCTAAGCACTCCTTTTCAATGGTTAACATGCTGCACTCTCGAGGAAGTAATTTTTTACTCAGAAAGAGGATTGGACGATTTTCCCCTTCTGCATCAACCTGACTTAAGACGGCTCCTAATCCAGTATCAGAAGCGTCACAGGTCAAAATAAAAGGTGCGTCAAAATCTGGGGCTTTTAAAACAGAACTTGATGTAAGGGCCTGTTTTAGTTGTTCCATGGACTTCTGACATTCAGGGGACCAAATTACTTGATTGGGGCAGTTCTTTTTAGTGAGATCAGTTAGAGGGGCTGCTAAAGTGCTAAATGATGGTATAAACTTCCAGTAATATCCTGCTAAACCAAGGAATGATCTTACTTGCTTTTTGGTCTTTGGGTTAGGCCATTGGTGGATGGCTTCAACCTTGGTTAGCTCCGGTCCGATACTCCCACAACCTACTATATGACCTAAATATTTGGTTGTGCGGTTTCCTATCTGGCACTTGGAAGCCTTGATAGTTAGACCTGCCTCCTTTAACCGACTCAACACCTGATTGAGGTGTTTCAAGTGATCTTCCCAACTTGAACTAAAAATCCCTATGTCGTCCATGTAAGCCACACAGAAATCTCCCATACCACTAAGTATTCTGTCCACTAAACGTTGAAACGTGGCTGGACTATTTTTTAATCCAAAAGGTAAAACGGTGAACTCATATAATCCCGCATGAGTCCTAAAAGCTGTCTTGGCCTGGTCCTGAGGTGCCATAGGTACCTGCCAAAATCCCTTGGTTAAGTCCAGGCTGCTGATAAAATTGGCCTTCCCCATCCTCTCTAACAGATCATCTAACCGAGGCATAGGGTAGGTATCTGATTGTGTTACCTTGTTTAAAAGTCGATAGTCCACACAGAACCTTATGGTGTTATCAGGCTTTTGAACCAAAACAATTGGTGAGGCCCATGGGCTGCTTGATGGTACTACAATGCCCATGTCCAACATTTCTTTTACCTCCCTCTCAATGCATTTAGTTATTTTGCCTGTAACTCGGTATGGAGGAGACGCTATGGGTGGAGTATCACCAGTGATGATTTGATGATATATCCCCTGTACTCTCCCTGGGAGATCCGAAAATAAATGGTCATACTTATTTAATAATTTCTTAACTTGTTTCTGTTGACTCTGGGACAATCCCTCGTCAACCTTTACTTGCTCGCTGCTCCTATAGGCTTTCCTATTCTCTTCCCAAAAGGGAAAAGTACCTGTTTCCTCCCCCGAAATTATCATACATACATTTACAGATCTATTTACATATGACTTTAACATATTTACATGCACCAGCTTTTCTATATTAGACTGTTCATCATATATAGAATAGTTCACGCCACTGTGTCTTTTGATGACTTTCCACGGTCCAGTTCAATCTACTTGGAGCTTGTTGGTCTTGGTTGGTGTAAGATACAGGACCTCATCCCCTATCTCGAAGCTCTTGCATCTGGCCGTTGTATCGTAGTGAGCTTTCTGTCTCTGCTGGGCTGTCGCTAGATGTTCTTGGGCGGTGTTCCTGGCCATTTCCATTGTTGACTGTCGATCTTTGATGTATTTAGTCACTGAAACAGGTTCCGGTCTTGGACTTGCTTCCCAGAATTCCCGAATTAAATCAAGCGGTCCTCGCACTCGCCTCCCGTACAACAATTCAAAAGGGCTATAGCCAGTGCTGTCCTGGGGAACTTCCCTATAGGCAAACAATAATTGCTGGAGCTTGATGTCCCAGTCATGTGGGTGTTGCTGACTGTAAGACTTAATCATGCGAACCAAGGTCTTATTTAGGTTTTCAACAAGGCCATTGGTTTGTGGATGATAGGCTGATGATGTCAAATGCCTTATCCCACACAGTTCCAGTAATCTTTCCATTAATCTAGAAGTGAACTGGGTTCCCAAATCTGATACTAGTTCTTTAGGGTAACCTGTTCTTCCCCATATTGAGAGCAGTGCATTGGCTATTGTTGTTGTCTCGATGTTAGTTAGGGCTACTGCCTCAGGATAACGAGTTGCGTAGTCAATCATAGTCAAAATATATCTGCATCCTCTCCTACTGGGTTTGGGAAGAGGACCGATGATATCTATGCCCACTCTAGAAAAAGGTTCCCCAATTAATGGCATTGGGACTAATGGAGCCTTAAGTTTATCGCTTCCTGAGCTGATCCTCTGGCATGTGTCACAGGATTGACAGAACCTTTTAATTTGCTGGTACATGCCAGGCCAAAAGAAATTTTTTGTGATTCTTTGAGTGGTCCGTCTAATTCCTAAATGTCCCCCTTGTGGGCTGTCATGGGCTACCTCCATCAACTGTTCTCTATACTTCTGAGGTACCACAATCTGCGTATAGGAAGCGGACATCTCTGGGGCTTTTTGATTTAAAACTTCCCTGTACAAAACTCCATTTTTAGTAATGAACCTGGTGGGCTTTTCTAAAGTTAAATCTCCCTCAGTGTTTTGGGCCTGCTCAAACAAAAGCTGCAATGTGTCATCAGACTTTTGCTCCCTCAGGATTTCTCTTTCCCCTTCAGTCTTATTTACCAAATCAGCCATTACAGAACTTGCCTCAGGATTTTCTTTTAAGTTCTGTTGTATAGGTAAACAGACAACTTCTTTCTCAGATTTCTCCTCTTTATATTCACCCTCATCAAGAGTCTTTGGTGTCTTTTTGACTTCTCTGGCAAGGTCATTTCCAATTAGGCATTTATATGGAATATCAGAACTAATAGCAAAGTCCCATACTCCTTCCCACTTGCCATATTGAACAGGTAAAGAAACCACTTCGCTTGGGATCACGGGACCCAAACCTTTTAAATTAACCTGATAAGTAGGGTGTTGGCATTTTGATGGTACTAATTCAGGTCTGATGATACAGACTTCTGAACCTGTGTCCCTCCATCCTTGTATTTGGTTTCCATCAATGTTGATGTTTTCCAAATACTCATCTGATGTTTGATCTAACAAAACAAACAGACATTGCCTCTCCTTTTGAATTTCCTGAGGTAAATCTTTTTGAACCTTAGCTGGTTCTTTAGTTGCCTCTTTGGTTGGGACTTTTTTAACATAGAAAGAGGGTTTTTCTTTCTTTAAAAGAGCACATTGTGATTTATAATGTCCTGTTTTACCACAGTGAAAGCATCGAATATTTCCCTCCATTTTGGCAGGGTTCATTACACTAGCCATCCTCCAGGTGGTGTTTTCTATGGAAGCTCCTCTCCCTTGCTGTGCGCGCGTGAGGGAAAAAGATGGCTGTTTAAACTGTCTTTCCTTAAATCCTCCTTCTTCCCTTTTAAACCCTTCAATGTAATTAGTTGGTCCACCATCCCAGCTGCTTGATTAGCAGTCTGGGGCTTTCTATCTTGTACCAGCCATCGATAATCTGATGGAACCTGCTGGTACAGCTGCTCTAATTTTATTAAATCCTTCAACTGCTGGAAGTCTTTTACCTCAGAATTCCTCAACCAACTCTCAAAATATTGTGCCTGTTTGGCAGCTAGCTGTAAGAAACTTTCATTTTTTTCTCTCCTCAGCGTTCTGAATTTTGTTCTATAAAATTCAGGAGTTAGCTGTAACCTCTGTTGTACCAGCTGTTTAAATATAGTGTAATTTCTGCGTTCTTCTTCCACCATTTCGCTATAGATCTCTAATAGCTTTCCACAAATCTGTGGCCTGAGGTAAATCATCCAATTTTCCTCAGCTATTTCCAGATCTTCACAACACCATTCAAATGAAATTAAAAACTGCTCCACATCATCCTCCTTGTTGTATTTAGGAAACCTCTTTAAGGCTGAATCAACAGGATTAATGATGGGAGTCCCTGGTTGTGCCTCTACAGAAGGCTGAGACAGTGTCAGCTTCTGTTTTTCCCATTCAATCTCCATCCTTCTCATCTCTATCTCTGCCTGTCTCCGTTTCTCCTCTGCTTCCAATTTCTTACTCTCCATCTGTGCCTGTATCTGTCTTTCTTTCTCCTGTGCTTCTGCCTCTTTCTCCCATTTTATCTTCTCCATCTGTGCCTGCCTCTCTCTTTCCTTCTCCTGTGCTTCTAATTCTAATTTTCTCATCTCTAATTGATATTTCATCATTGCTTCTGACATGGTGGTCTGTTGTTCCGAATCTGAACTCTCTCTCTCTTGGTACACCTCTACCTCTCCTGCTCCTCTTTTCTGCTTTCTGGTGGCCATTCTTTATAAGTTTTACCTCAGAAAATTTTTCATGAGCGATCTTAGGCACCAAATTAGGGATGTTATATGTATCCCGCCGCTTGCCGCCAATTTATGTAGAGACTTGATGTGGCAGAGGATGGAATCCCTCTTTGAATCCCACCACTGCCACCCAATAATGTAAGGAGCTGAGGTGACAGAGGAATGGAATCCCTTTTAGAATCCCTCAGCCTTGCCACCAAATTGCACAGAGGTGAGGTGTCTGACAGGAATGTGTGTCAGAGATGGAACCCTTTTGAATCCCACACACACACACACACAGATACCACCACTTAATAAAGATGTTTTATGAGAGATGATGTTAATTAATTATTAGTTTGACTATCTTCTTCTTCGCTGCCACCAATGGAAGAGACGTCAGGCAGATGGTACTGGTTCTTATAAGCTTTCTCTATTTGTTCCACTTCAGGTGTTGATGTTACTTAACTTAATATGAGAGTATGACAGAGGCTTGGTTAGAATAAAATCAAAACAAGTTTATTGCAGGTACAGAGCTTGATGGTTTCAGATAACTTAGTAAAGGCACTTCGCTTAATGGTTACAAACGGTTATGAGGTGGTTAAACTTTCAAAAATACTTCTTTCTCTGGATTACACTAAACCCTGATCCTCCTGGATCCCCTGGGTTAATGTTCCTAATCCACAGACTCTATAAATGACCCTAGACAAATCACCTAACTTGCCTAGTCTGGTCTAACCTAAATCTGACTCAAATCTCTCTATTTAAGCCAGCCTGATTCTCCACACAAGAATCAGATCCTTCCCTGTGACTAGGAAATCACAGACTGCTGGGTTTTAAAACATTCCCCCTTTTCCTTTCCAGGCGGCGGTTGGCTCCGCCCCTGTTGCTATGGTAACCTACTCTAGCACTCTAAGATGGCTACCTTCCCCATACGTAATGTCAATTCACATACTCACCATTTTAACCTTAGCCAAACCTGGCTGTTTAACCAAAATCAAATACACATATCATCTATAAACAAAATATAATTATACACTTCTTCACAGAAGGTTTATATATTTGTGGAAAGTCCAGGGTGAGAGAAGAACTCTTGTCAGTTGGAGGCCAGTGTGAATGTTGTAGTTAATTACCTTGATCAGCATTGAATAGCTTCATCTCCTGGCTTCTTCCTGCCTGGGAGTAGCCTTTGAACAAAGGATACCCCCAGGCAGGAAGAAGCCAGGAGATGAAGCTATTCAATGCTGATCAAGGTAATTAGCTGATCAAGGTAATTAGTCGTTAGCTGCCCCTGATTCATTGATATCTGGAACTCCTCTGTTTTCAGAGTGTTGCTTCTTATTTACTGTTCTGATTTTTGAGTTTTTTTTAATACTGGAAGCCAGATCCAACAAATGCTACTTTCAGCAAAGGACAAGAGGGATCCTCTCTCCTCTGCAGGAGTCTACCATGTACCATGTAGCTGTAGACAAGTCTACAGAGGGATCACTAAAGGCAGCATTGCCCAAACACGAGTCAAAGAACATGAAAGGCACTGAAGACTCACTCAACCAGAGAAATCAGCCATAGCAGAGCGCTTGATGAACCAACCTGGACACAGGATATTATTTGAGAACACAGAAATGTTCGACCACTCCAACAACTATCATGTCAGACTACACAGAGAAGCCCTTGAAATCCACAAGCATGTTGACAACTTCAACAGAAAGGAGGAAACCATGAAAATGAACAAAATCTGGCTACCAGTATTTAAAAACTCAAAAATCAGAACAGTAAATAAGAAGCAACACTCTGAAAACAGAGGAGTTCTAGACATCAATGAATCAGGGGCAGCTAACGACTCTGAACAAAGGATACCCCCGGGCAGGAAGAAGCCAGGAGATGAAGCTATTCAATGCTAATCAAGGTGATTAACTACAACATTCACACTGGCCTCCAACTGACAAGAGTTCTTCTCTCACCCTGCACTTTCCACAGATATATAAACTGTCAGAGTAATTCGCAGCGTAGCAGCAGTTGTATGTTGTCAATGGAGCACAGAACGAAGAGACGTCAGAAACGATGTTAAAAATATATACAAAGTTTTACTATACAAGACAAACAGACTTGCAGACGAACACAGGCTTGGCTTTCACTCTAGGCAGACACAAACTCAGAACAGAGCAAGATCTCAACACAATCAGTAATGTACAAAAACACTTGAGTCTGGATACTCCCAAGGTTCCAGCCATACATCAAGGTCAACACAGCTTCTCAGTCTCTTTACAGACTATAGCATACTCTGAATGATGCAACCTGTATGCAATACATGCCAGACACAAATTTCATTTAAACACTACCAATACACAAATCCCACATTAACATAAACCTTCTTTGCTGAGTTTCTCCATACCTCACAACGTCTGAGGATGCCTGCCATAGATGTGGACGAAACGTCAGGAGAGAATACTTCTAGAACATGGCCATACAGCCCGGGAAACATACAAGAGACCGAAAGGCCTCCGTCCCTGTGGAAGGAGGAAGAGGAGGGTGTGTGGTCTTCTTTATCAGAGAATGAAATTGTGTTGATCCCTGAGAGTCACCTTTAACTCCCCGATTCTGTCTCTGCAGTAAAATGGCAACATGATCGCAGAATAACTTCAAGATGTCAATATGGATGCCAAGCAGCTTCAAGTGAGTGTTGCCTTCCCCATTGCATGTTTACTCCAGATGGGTGAGGTGGGCATTTGACTGAAATGGATTGAATTGAGACATACATCCAAGACTGTTCCCAAAGCTGCAGTGAAGCCAATAGCACTGAACGTAGCTATCCAGCCCTCAGCATGGAAAAGAACAATGGAAACATAAATGGTTTTCAGTCAGTCTGTACCCCTTGTAGGTAGATCCCAAAGAGAGACATCTGGCCCCAGGGGTCAAGTGCAGAGTCAGCCAGGCTGAGGGAGAGAGCTGTACTTTTATGGGTTTATATCCCAAATTCTTATCTGCAGAAAAACATCAAGATGAAGCAATGGGAATGTATTTATTTATTTATTTACAATATTTGTATTCCGCCCTTCTTTCTCACCCCGAAGGGGACTCAGGGCAGATCACAATGTACACATACATGGCAAACATTCAATGCCATATTTATTTATTTATTTATTTATTTATTTATTATTTACAGTATTTATATTCCACCCTTCCTTTTCACCCCGAAGGCTGCTCAGGGCGGATTACAATGAACATATATATGGCAATCATTCAATGCCATCAGACAAACAACATACAGTATAGACACACACAGAGGCATTTAACATTTCCAGCTTCACAATTCCGGCCACAGGGGGAGCTGTTGCTTCACTGTCCACTATTGACTGTACTTCCTCATTCTTTTCCGGCATGTTGCTGGCAGTTTGATGGTGTTGTAAATTAGTTAAATTAGCCTCACGCATAAAGCGTACCTAAATTTCCTACTTGACAGATGCAACTGTCTTTCAGGCTGTAGAGGTAAACAGCAAGCTGGGCTATTTAATCGTCGGGGGCTTAACCCGACGTGGGCTTCAAACTCATGATCTCTCGGTCAGTAGTGATTTATTGCAGCTGGTTACTAGCCAGCTGCGCCATAGCCCGGCCCATATGAACATAGAGACAGAGATGAAGACAGAGACAGAGGAATTTTTTAAAAATATATTTTTTATTAGGGAAAATAAAAAAGAGGGGGGAGGGGGATGGTTGGGGGGGGGTTCTTGACTTCCCAATCTTCATCTTTGTGTATTCTTTTATCTTCTTGTATTGTTGATATTTATCTTTCTTTATTTTGTCCTTTCCTTTTTCTTTAGTATGATTCACGTTCCTTCCTTCTTAAATTTAATTTCTCCATTGCTTAATTATCTGGCACTGATACATGACTTCTTAGTCTTTGAACAATCTCCAGTCTGTTGGAGTCGCAGGTCACCCTGTATGTTCTTTCATTAAAAACATTAATCTGTCCATCTCCATTATTTCCAAAAATTTTATTTCATCAATGTTCTATACTTAGTATTTCCTCAAATTTTCGTTTCTCCACATACATTATTCTTGCTGTAATTCTTCAGTTCCTTATATTGATCCCAATTCGTCTTCATCTTCATCCATCTTATCAAGATTCGGAGTGTCTTGTTCCATATCCATCTTTTCACTTTCAGGTGGATGGAACTGGGGTTTCTTTGGTTTTTCCTTTCCTTTATTTTCTGTCTGGCCGGGTGGATTGTGATCTATATCTTTCTTCAGTTTCTTATAAAAAATCTTTTGCCTTATCTTCTGTTGTTAGTCAAAGTCTTTGATCTCTGTATGTCACCATGATTCCTTCAGACTTCTCCTATCAGAGGCAATTTAACCTTCTCCAGCTTCTGGCTTCCTGGGGGTATGCTCGATTCCAGCCACAGGGGGAGCAGCTGCTTCATCATCCACTGTGACGCTGAGTCCTTGGATACTTCCTCATTCGAAATGCTGCTGGACAATTTTTATGATGTTGTAAATTAGTTAAATTAGCCTCCCCACATAGTGGTACCTAAATTTCCTACTTGATAGATGCAACTACCTTTCGGGTTGCTTAGGTCAACAACGAGCAGGGCTATTTTTTATTTTAATGGTCAGGTGCTCACTCCAACGGGCTGGCCTCAAACTCATGACCTCTTGGTCATAGTGATTAATTGCAGCTGGCTACTAACCAGCCTGCACCACAGCCCGGCCCCTGTATGTACCAGTTAAAATGCACAGAGAGATGGAATCCTTCACAGCTAGTCCTTCCTTTCCTAAAAAGATTCATTAATTTCTTGTATTATGCACTTGTGCTTCTGGGAATGCTATTTAAGAGGAATTGGAAGGCCTGAGGAAGCAACCGGGGAAATGAGATGTAGCACATCTCACACAAGTACTAGAAGAGCATCTCCACATTCAATGCCATAGTGGGCTGGCATTGGTGGGGCACTTACACAACCTTCACAGTTGCTCTCCTTCTCCCACGAACACACCTACACACATTGCTAAAGAGACACTGTGCTGACCTAAGTGAGACACAGCCTTTCAAAAGGTCATGAACAGAGGATGTAAATTTCACCCAACCCTTTCCTGCCCATAGAACTGACCCTCTTGTCTTTTCCTTCGTTTTAGCAAGTGACCAAAAACCCAACATTTCTAAGAAAGGCAAGCGAATTTCATCTGAAAGGAGAGAATGAATGACAACGGGAAAAGACACAGAGAGAAAGGCAAACCAAGGAGATGGGATGATTTGTAGCCCTGGAAGATGATGGGGCAACTGTATGCTTCTGCCCTCTTCCCTGCTTAATATTTGAATTTTAAGAAAGTTAAATTAGAATAAGTGGGTTGCTGTGAGTTTTTCGGACAGTATGGCCATGTTCCAGTAGAATTCTTTCCTGGTGTTTCACCTGCATCTGTGGCTAATGGCATCTCCAGAGGTCTGTTGGAAGTGAGGCAAGTGGAGTGCATAAACTAGAATAGTATGGAAATAATTACCGTATATACTCGAGTATAAGCTGACCTGAATATAAGCCGTGGCACCTAATTTTACCACAAAAACTGGGAAAACTTATTGACTCGAGTATAAGATGAGGGTGGAAAATGCAGCAGCTATGGGTCAATTTCAAACATAAAAATAGATATTAATAAAATTGCATTCTTTGAGGCATCAGAAGGTTAAATGTTTTTGAATATTTATATAAAACTGTAATTTAAGATAATAATAAGACTTTAATAAGATAAGACTGTCCAACTCTGAATACCTATATCAGGGTCCTCAAACTTTTTAAGTGGAGGGCCGATTCACAGTCCCTCAGACTGTTGCGGGGACGGACTATGATGAAATAGTCCAAAATTAAGATTATTGTTGTTGTGTGCCTTCAAGTCATTTCAGACTTAGGTCAACCCTAAGGCCAAAGTTTAGGACAGGGGCCAGGTAAATGACCTTGGAGGGCCACATCCGGCCCATGGGCCTTAGTTTGGTGACCCCTGATCTAGACAATTTCATAAGACCATAGGTAAGCAAAGAGACCTCCAAAGACCATCTAGATGGTTTCATAAGACTATAAGTAAGAAAAGGGACTCTCAAAGGCCATCTAGATGGTTTCATAAGACCATAGGTAAGCAAAGAGATCTCCAGAGACCATCTAGATGGTCTCATAAGACCATCGGTAAGGAAAAGGACCCTCGAAGGCCATCTAGATGATCTCATAAGGCCATCAGAAGACCATACATAAGGAAAGGGACCTCAAAGACCATCTAGATGGTTTCATAAGACCACAGGTAAGGAAAGGGACCCTCAAAGGCCATCTAAACGGTCTCATAGGACCATAGGCAAGGAAGGTGACCTCTAAAAGCCATCTAGATGGTCTCATAAGGCCGTAGCTAAGCAAAGAGACCTCCAAAGAGCAGGTAGACTTAGGTCAACCCTAAGACCAAAGTTTAGGACAGGGGCCAGGTCAGTGACCTTGGAGGGCCACATCTGGCCCATGGGCCTTAGTTTGGGTACCCCTGACCTATATACTCAAGTATAAGCTGACCTGAATAGAAGCCAGCCAGGACCCTCACTCGAGTATAAGCCGAGGGGAGCTTTTTCAGCCCTAAAAAAGGGCTGAAAAACTAGGCTTATACTCGAGTATATACAGTAACTGATCACTGAAGTCAGTGTTGATACATTGTATATAAATTAGTAAGAAAGTTTAAAAAGGAACCCCAATGTGATCCCTGCATTAGGTGCCATAGTGGTGGCCCAGTGGGAGGTCTCTACATTGGGAGGCATTGGTGGGGCACTTAAGGAGCTCTCATGGTTGCTCTCATTCTCACACTAACACGCCTCTCAAAAGGCCATTCATGAAGAAAAGATGGGAATTCAGTAAAACCTGCTGCTGCAGAAAGAAGGGAGCTGTATGTTCACTTCGATAGATTTAGTTTGTTCTGCAAAGTGCTCAAAGAGCGGAGGGAGAAAGACGAATTTGAGCACTGTATCCTGGGAATTGAAACTACAAGGTGTCACGTTTTTGTGTATATTTCTGTGCTAAAATCAGTGAGGATTAGCTTTTCATTCCATGTGCATCTGTCCCCTCCAAAAAAGAAGAAAGCATCTAGATGTCACAATCCTTTTTTTGCTCCAAACAATTGGCCCCATGTTTCCTTTGTTTTTATTTATTTATTTCCAGCATTTATACCCCACCCTTCTCACCCGCGGGGACCCAGGGCAGCTTGCAACAGTTGGCAAGAAAGCGATGAAGGGTTCGGCAGCACTGAGGAAGGTAAGCATTAAGAAAGAGCAAGAAAGGTGGCTGCGGGAGGTCTGCAACCCTGGGAGATGGTAGCACAGCTGTGTCTCTCCACTATCCTCTCTACTTGATAAATGATTTTTAAAAGAGTTAAACCAGAGTAGTTGGGAAATAATTAGCTGACAAGTGAAGTCAGATGTCAAGAAATCTGGGTATTTTACTATGCTATTTCACATTATAGGACTTGAACGTCCTCAGATTTTGGTGTCTACTGGAAACCAAATACCAGCAGATATCAAGGGTCCACTATACTGGGGGCTGAAAGGCTCAGCCCAGCTCCCGCCTGGCACCTGGAGACTGATCTAGCTGAGTTTTGGCACCATTACCATTATGACAACCACAGGTATGTCTCAATTGGTTTTTGGCCCCACCCGTAGCCCTGGGCACACTCTTGATTTGGTTTTCTGTTCAGGATGAGATGATGGTGATGGTGTTCACATCCCCTTTGTCATGGACTGATCACTACCTGGTTAGGTTTAGACTCACTGGGGCTCTAAACCTCCACAGGGGTGGAGGGCTGATTAGGATAGTCCGCCCCAGAAGGCTTATGGATCCAGATGGATTCCTGAAAACTCTTGGGGAGTTTCCTGCCACTTGGGTAGGTGATTCTGTCAAAGCTCTAGCAGACCTCTGGAATATGGAGGTGGCCAGGACAGTTGGCACAATCACTCCTGAACGTCGCCTTTCACAAAGCAGAGCCAAATCAGCCCCCTGGTATTCCATTAGCTGGCATCCCTTCCTTACTCTGTTTTTTAAAAACAGCTAAAATGCATTTATATTCTCTTACGTATAGAGAAGAGGAGGATTAGAATACTATGCATGGTTATCATCAGTCAGGAATGGTGTTGCACCCTGGCTCTGTTGGCTGCTTAAATTTTTAAAATAATTTTAATAATTTAAATGTATTTTAAATCTGTTTAGATTTGTGTTTCGTTTTAATGTCAAATGTAGATTGGTTATGTTATAATCTCTTATTACTTTGTTATAGATGTGGATTTATTTCCTGGTTTTGGTTGGGTTATCTATCTGTTTTTGTTTAGTTAATTACGGCATTGAATATTTGCTGATTTTTGTTGGAAACTGCCCTGAGTCCCCTTGGAGAGACAGGGTGGGATATAAATAAATTTTCTACATTATTATTATTATTATTATTATTATTATTATTATTATTATTATTATTATTATTATTTTGTCTGGTGAAAATTACACGTCAGCATTTTAGATGGATTAGGGATCCGCTGGTTTCCCCTGTAATAGGCAGTAAGAGCACCTAAAGCTTCGGAGAGCTTCTGTTCAACCCTTTCAAAGCTTCCTGCTTAGGCAGTGATAGCACGATCGTCAGCATAGATGAAACTCTCTGTCCCTTCTGTCAGTGGATGGTCATTTGGGTAAATTTTAAAGATTGATAGAGCAAGCACACTCCCCTGAGGCAGGCCATTCTCCTGTCTTCACCACCTACTTCTCTGACCCTGGAACTCAATAAAAAAGCTCCTGCTTTGTAGCAGATTTCCTTTGAAGAAGGTGAGGTGGTAGTCCTTTGTGATATTATACATTTTTCTCAGGAGGAGATGATGGTTTACAGTATCATAAGTTGTTCACAGGTCTGTGAAGAGAGCTCCTGTAATCTGCTGCCTTTCAAAACCATGTGCTGAGTCAGGTTCAGAACTTGTGATGTGCAGCTTTTCCCTGTCCTGAAACATATCAGACTATGTGGCGTGACATAAATTTTTAAATATTCATTTATTTATTTATTTATTTATTTACAGTATTTCTATTCCGCCCTTCTCACCCCGAAGGGGACTCAGGGCGGATCACATTATAACACACATAGGGCAAACATTCAATGCCCATAAACACATCAAACAGAGACTGAGAGACACACGCAGAGGCAAGTTAACCTTCTTCTGAGGGGATGTTGGCCACAGGGGGGAGCAGCTGCTTCATCATCCACACTGACGGCACTTCCTCATTCCTGGTCGTAAATTAGTTAATCTTGCCTCCCCACTTATAAGTGGTACCTTATCTCCTACTTGATAGATACAACTATCTTTCGGGTTGCTAGGTCAGCAACAAGCAGGGGCTATTTTTTATTTTTAATTGACGGGTGCTCACCCCGCCACGGGCTGGCCTTGAACTCATGACCTCATGGTCAGAGTGATTTAAGGCAGCTGCTCAACAGCTGCGCCACAGCCCGGCCCCAATGTTTTCCCGCTCCTAGTCCTGGAATCTCCCCTTCACTTCACTTTAGTGAACACATTCTGAGGTCTGGTCTGGTCCCTTCCCTCTTTCTGAATGAGCCGCATTGAGTCTATATTGAGAAAAAAGTACAGTAAAAGTAAAATCAATAAAAGTGTCTCTGGAACCTGTGAGTTTCTCCTTTATGTGTTGTACATTACTCAACTCTGGTGACAATATAATCTGGTGCTGTAAGAAAACCCAGAGTCTATTTCTGCTGTATTCTGCTGAGAACACAGACTCTCTTTTTTTTGGCTAAAACTTACACATTTTTCTGGTTACTGATTAAGGCTCCTTTACCCTCGATCAAATTATTTGTGATTCATTCTCCTGCCCTCATTCTAAAGCTTTTTTCTGTTTTATCTCTTTGTAGCGCAACTAGCAGGTCTGCCCTATGAATTGAGGAAAAGTTCATCCGCCTAAGTGTTGGATTTTGGTGCGCCGTTTAAGAATTTCTTCAAGGTTTTCCACTGGATGTCAACAATTTAAATTTGTAGAAATATTTATATTGCAAAGAGTTGGGCCTGAGGTACGAGGCTTGAATGAAAAGTAATGCCTCCACCTTCGTAACTCCTCAACAGATGGCAGTCCTGGTCTGCAGCAGGTACTGGCTTATTCAGTAGACTCTCCTCTACAGTTCCATTTGGTGGGAAGCCTGAGCATTGAACGGCTGTGTTGTTAAAGTGCAAAGTATGGGACCCTGCGCAGACGGTCGGTCAATGCGACTTAAGCAACGTGCAGTCATTGAATTCTCGACAGCAGAAGGTGCCACCACAAAGGAGATTCATCAGAGAATGCAAGCTGTTTATGGGGATTGTGTTGATGGGAGAGTAAGTTTCAAGAAGTGGGAACATCTGACTTGCGTGACAAACAAAGAGTTGGACGTCCTGCGACAGCAACCACCGAGTTTCAAGCTAAAGGTTGACAGATTGATTCAGAACGATTGCCATATCACTCAGAGAGAAATTTCAAGCATAATCGGCATTTCGCAAAAATTATTGCTTTGCTTGGCTATCAGAAGATCTGTGCAGGACGGATACTGTGAGATGCTGGTTGTGGAAGCAGAGTGCCGACTTCTTCCATGACGGTTTCAGAACTGCGGCAATTTTTAAGGGTTTTTTTCATGTCAGGAGTGACTTGAGAAACTGTAAGTCGCTTCTGGTGTGAGAGAATTGGCCATCTGCAAGGATGTTAGAGAAAGAACTACCCCACTCCTGAAGCAGCTACACTGGCTTCCGGTTTGTTTCTGGGCGCAATTCAAGTTGCTGGCTTTGGCCTACAAAGCTGTATACAGTTTGGGCCCAGCCTACTTGAGGGACTGTAGCTCCTTCTACCAACCCACTCGAGCTTCTTTTTTTTTTTTTTTTACGAATTTTTATTTTTTAAAACACAAAAAATACATACCATACACATACAAAACATTTACAATTCTCACCACCAACACGAGGATTATTTTCATTTACATATTCATTTATTTTTGAGACAATCTTTATATCTTTATACATTTCCATCCTATATACTATATAACAATTGTATCTTATTTCTTATGGCTTGATCTCTGGATTGATTCATGATATAGTTCTTTACCCTTGTCCATCTTTCTTCCATTTCTCTCATTTTTAAAACATTTAATTTCACATTTATAATTTCAAATTCCATTTGCTCCACCATATATTGGTACCATTTATTTACTGTCCATTTTGATTTATCTTTCCACCCTAATATTATTACTGCTTGTGCACATTCAATTATTGCTTCTTTTATTTCCCATTTCCTCTCTTTTCCCTAATACAGTAGAGTCTCACTTATCCAAGCTAAACGGGCCAGCAGAAGCTTGGATAAGCGAATATGTTGGATAATAAGGAGGGATTAAGGAAAAGCCTATTAAAGATCAAATTAGGTTATGATTTTACAAATTAAGCACCAAAACATCATGTTATACAACAAATTTGACAGAAAAAGTAGTTCAGTGCGCAGTAATGTTGTGTTGTAATTACTGTATTTACGAATTTAGCACCAAAATATCACAATATATTGAAAACATTGACTACAAAAATGGCTTGGATAATCCAGAAGCTTGGATAAGCGAGGCTTGGATAAGTGAGACTCTACTGTACCGCTATTTCCTTTGTTATGACCCACTCATTTCCTAGTATTTGATTTGACTCATTTTGTATAGTCTGCCAAAAATATTGTACATATTCACATTCCCACATCTTGTGCATAAACCGCCCTTTCTGATGACATCCATGCCAGCACTGACTACTCCCCTTTTTATAGTAGTACTAGCTGTGCCCGGCCACGCGTTGCTGTGGCGAAGTCTGGTGGTCTGGGAAATAAAGTATTGAGGAATTGGTGGTAGTTAAGCTAAAGGGTAAAGGTTTTGCCCTGACATTAAGTTCAGTCGTGTCCGACTTTGGGGGTTGGTGGTCATCTCCATTTCTAAGCCAAAGAGCCGGCGTTGTCCGTAGACTCCTCCAAGGTCATGTGGGGTGACTGCATGGAGCACCGTTACCTTTCCGCTGGAGCGGTACCTATTCATCTACTCTAATTTGAATGTTTTTGAACTTTAGGGTTGGGAGAAGCTGGGGTTAACAGTGGGGGCTCTGTCCGTTCTTCGAATTCAAACCTGCGACCTTTCGGTCCAGAAATTTAGCAGCTCAGCGCTTGAACACGCTGCAGCATCAGGGGATATTATTTCCTAAAGGTTGTGAATATACAATGTTTTTGATTGTTTTTGTGTGTTGGAGGCAAGTATGAATGTTGCAATTAGGGAAAATGATTAGCATGTAATGGCCTTGTAGCTTTAAAGCCTGGCTGTTTCCTCCTTGAGTGAATTTTTTTGGGAGGTGTTAGCTGGCCCTGATTGTTTCCTGTCTGGAATTCCCTTGTTTTCAGAGTGGTGTTGTTTGTGATATTTTATGTGCTTCTACTGTCTGTGGCCCTCAGAAAACAGAGGACTTGCCAGACTTTGGTGATGGGAATACTTTGTTGGGAGGTGTTAGCTGGCCCTGATTGTTTCCTGTGTGGAATTCCACTGTTTTCAGAGTGTTCTTTATTTAGTGTTCTGATTTTAGAGATTATATTGTTGTGTATTATTGTACCACAGTAATTATTTCATATTACAGTAGAATCTCAGTTATCCAACATTTGGTAATTCAATGTTCTGGATTATCCAACGTAGTCTGCGTTTTAGTAGTCATTTTTTTTGTACTCAGTGTTTTAAATTGTGATACTTTTTCTGTCAAATTTGTTGTATAACATGATGTTTTGGTGGTTAATTTGTATAATGATTACCTAATTTGATGTTTAATCGGGTTTTCCTGAATCCGTTCTTATTATCCAACATATTCAGTTATGCAATGTTGTGCTGGGATGTTTATGTTGGATAAGTGAGAATCTAGTGTATATTTATAATTTTGCAAGGAAGGCGTTTGCGTAATCTCCCGGGCACTGGAAAGGGGTAAATAAATAACAGAAGAGGAGAAGGCGCTCTGTACATGCTCAGGGGCCAGGTGGGAGGTGTGGCGGGCTGAGGTCTGCCCTTCTCCTTTGCCCCTCAATTCTGGCCCTTCCCCTCCTACCGGAGGCGGCACCGGTGTGGTGGTGGGTTGGCGGGCCTGGTAAGCCAGGGAAGAGCGGGCTCTGGTGGAGGCGCAGGCCCCGGGCGTAGCGGCTTCATCCCCGCCTCCGCGCTTCCCGGTGCCGGCCTCCATGTTCTTCCCGCGCAGTAGGAGGAAAGGAGGAGGCCTGAGCAGTAGCGAGGAGGAGGAGGAGGAGGAGAACCGGGCTGGGAAGGCGGGCGATGGGGCGCTTGTCTGTCGCTGCAGGCCGGAGAGGAAGAAAAAAGGGTGGGAAAGGGTTCCTCTCCACACAGAGGGAGAGAGGCAGGACTCGCTTTTCCAGAAGTGCCTTGTGCGGAGGTGACATTGTTGGCGCGAAACACCAGGAAGGTACCAAGGGAGGGGAAAAGAGGCCTTTTTTGTTTCCTAGGCGAGATGTTAGGACAGGGACGGGTCAGCTTAGGCCCTCCGGGTGTTTTGGAGTGGAACTTCAGATTCGAGGATGAGTAGGTCAGCCTCGTGAGGCGGAGGTGTGCCTTCTCCTGCCGAGTCCCTGGCTTTGGCGGTGAAGGCGGCAATAGAGGGTGAGGAAGGGGGGGACAGTTTTGTGTGTGCGCGCGCACGGGAAGGGTTCGGAGGATTGTGTTTGTGCGCATGCGCACATTGCCTGTTGTGCTTTTTAGTGTTGTGATTGTGTTTTTTGTTTGAATGTGTTGTATCTTACTGAAGGCGGGGATGATGGATTGTGTTGGTAATTTTAGAGTTTGGGGGGTGTTGGGTTTTGTTGTTTTGTGCGTCGCCACGACGCCAAAAGCCTTTTATATATACAGATGCTTACCTTTTACGATACCATTTGTGCAATATTTTCCTCCTCGTTTGTCAGGATCTCCAATCCTTGACATCTCTGCTCAGCGGACAAAGAACAGATGCCAGCCATAAAGCAGGCCGGCCATAAAACATCAATGACCCTCTGGTATGTGAGAGTCCCTATATATGTGGCACAAAAGAAGGTTCTGGTATTCAGTACAATAAAACTTGTTGGAATCTACCCGCGTGTGTCTTGGTGCTTTCTTTGGAAGACGGACCCACAGCACAACTGGGAGGAGAGAACCCGACAATTTGTACTGAATCACCTACTTTCTCTAGCTCCTACCTACAGCAACATGGAGGGAGGAGAGAGAGAGAACCAATTCGAATATTCCCGGGGAGAAGAAGCAAGCGCCGACGGAGAAACGAGGGAGGAACCCCTCAGCCTCTCGGAGGAAGCAAGCTCCGATGGAGGGGAGAGGGAAGAATCCCACACCCCCGTGGACGCAGCCACTTCCCCCCCCAACCGTGGCCACGCAATGGAGGGTCACGCCAGCGGGGCCGGAGAGGCCGCACAGAGCCGAGCCATCCACCGCCTGGGAGCTTGGCAACCCCCACCCGACGGAGAGTCAAGGAATGCAGGAGATGAGACAAGAAATAGCACAACTGCGGGAGATGGTCCATTCCCTGATCCTGGCACAACAGCAGGGCAGCCCCAGGGGGCAGAACGCCAGCTCCGTCCTCCCAGCGGCCGCTCCTTCCCCTCCGGTAACCTCCCCCGGCCTCTCCGCAGCAGCCCCTTCCCCCTACAGACAAAGGACTGGGAGAGAGGGGGGGCAGCGAGGCCGGCACTACAAAGAGGAGAGGAAGTTGCAAGTCACCTTTGATGGGGACCCAGAGAAACTGCCTTTCTTTCTGATGAGAGTGGCTACCTTCATGAGCAAGTGGGAAGGCTCTTTTGAAAGCGAAATGGACAAGGTCCAACATGTGGCCGACCACTTCGAAGGAGCAGCCTCTGAATGGCTCCTGGCGCTGTACGACATGAGGGCACCGGAGCTCAACAACTTGGATGCCTTCATGGGGGCACTGAGATCCCGCTTTGAAGACCGCCTGCACAAGCAAAAAGCCAGGGCGAAACTCAGGAGCCTGAAGCAAGGTGCCCGCTCCGTTCAGGACTTTGCCTTGGAATTCAGAAGGCTGGCCTCCTTGCTACCTGAGTGGAATGAAGCCTATAGGATTGAAGTGTTCAAGGAGGGCTTGAGGCCAGACCTGGTGGAATGGGTGCTGGCCAGGGAGAACCCGGGCACCCTGGACAGATGGGTGGAAGCGGCTGGCGAGGGGGAGGTGCTGAAGGAGGAAATCAAAGACTTCCGCCGAAAGCAAACCCCCTCAGCCGGAAGCACTGCGGGCAGAAGCCATGCCCCTTCGAAGAACAGGGACAGGCTTGATCCGGCTGAGAAGGATCGGAGGTGGAAGATGGGCCTGTGCCTACGGTGTGGAGGTGAGGGGCATTTGGCCACCTCCTGCCCAGGAGGCGGGAAGAAACCTGCAGGACGCAGGACAGGAGAAGGCCAGCCCAAGGCCAACCTCAACCCAGGGAAGAAGACCAGCGCAACAGCACTGGCAGCAAAGCAGCAGAAACGGCCGGAGACCCCCTGCGACGGACCCCAAGATGCCTCCTCTGGCAGCGAACAGCTCTCGGGAAACGAGGTTTGCCTGGATTAAAGCGCGCCGGCGTCCAGGCAGAAGGAAGGAGGCGCGCTGGAGCAGCAGAGACTGGCAGTGCATCCTCCCCGCCCCAGGCAGCACGGAAGCGACGCTCCAAGACCGTGGTGAGTGGCACAGAATCCCCCTTCTGGCTGAAGGTGCAGCTGGGCAAAAGAGGGACTGGAACAGACTCGCCCATGCGGGCAATCCTGGACTCAGGCTGCACAAAATCCATAATAAAGCCTGAGGTCGCGCTTGGGATGGGGTTGGCCAAAGTGAAGCTTCGCTCACCAATAACCTTTGTGCAGATGGATGGGAGCGAAATGAAAGGGGGGCTCTGTAAATACAGGACTGAACAAGTATTGTTGCGGGTGGGAGACCATTGGGAGGCCATCCAGTTCATAATTGCGCCCACGGCCCGCTACAAATTGGTCCTAGGCTTGGATTGGCTGAAACGACACAACCCCATGGTGAAATGGAGGGAGGGGGACATCAGTTTCACAGACCCGGCATGCAGGGACCACTTACGGGACCTGGAGGCAAGCGAGAGGGGAGGGGCCGATGAGGGATGCAGCACACTCACTCTTTGCCCACCGGAGGGGGGGGGGAAGAGGGGGCTCTGAAGACCCAAAGCAGATGGCAGGAAGCGCTGAGTCAAAGAACAACACACACACCGCAACAGGAGAACACGAAGGGGGGAGGGAAGACCCCAAGCAAATGGCACAAGGCGCAGCCCAGGAAGGGGGGTGTGATGACCCATGGGCCTTGTAGTCCTGCTCAGGACATTGTAATTCCTGATGAAGATGAAAACTTGGGTTTTTTACCTTCCCAGTCTGAACTGGATTCTTCTCAGCCAGATCTTTCCCAGGCAGATCTGGGAACCTTGCACCTGCAAGAAAGTTGTCTCCCAGAAGTATGTCAAACAAGCCCAGAGCCTACTTCTCCCGTGTTCTTGCGCCGGGAGTTTTGTAAACAACAGAGAAGTTTGGAATCAGCTTCGCGCAGGAGTGCGAGGATTGCAGCTAAGAATGTGGCCAATTAAGACTGCTTCTCGTGAGAATCTTTGGGGAGTCTCACATCTGGTCTCAGAGTTTAGCTTTCGGTTCTGATTCCCAGAGAACTGCTTCGGCGGGAAAGTTAGACTCTATTTAGGTGTTTGACCCGCGTAGTAACTTCGCGGAGTCAATTCGTCAGCCTACGGAGCGAGTTGTGTCTGGACAGCGCGCTCCGATTCAAGCCTCGCTCCTGCTCAAGCCTTGCCTTGCTATCCAGCCTTCGCCTTGCTTCCCAGCCTTTGTTTATCTACGGACTTTGCCTTGTTTCCCAGGATCGATCCTTGCCTTGTTCCACGGATTTTATCAAGTTATTCCACGGACCTTGTTCTTGTTCTTAGTTACCTTGTTCCACGTTCAAGCCTTGTTTCAAGTATCAAGTTATTTCCTAGCCTCGCTCAAGTTTCATGGACTAAAGGACCTTGTCATCTCCCCTCACTTTGCTTGGCAAAGTGAGTGTTTCGGTTATTGGATTACAACTTTGGACCTTAATATTTCTTATTGGACATTGCTTTTTTGGACTAATTCTGACCTTTCCTGAAAGGTCTAATTCTGGACTATTTTCTACACTTGTTTTTATTAACTTTATATATTCCTTCAATAAAGATATTAGATAGATTCTGGCCTCTGTGTATGGTTATTGGTGCTCTGCAGCCTGGGTCCTGACAGTTTGACTCCGCCACCCTAAGCACCAATTAACCTCGGCCAGAATGTCTACCGGAGTCGTACCTGGGCCGAGCGGCCAGCCGATTACCTACACCATCGACAAGGATGAGGTGGACCGAATCCGTGATAAGCTCAATGCACAGGATGGAGAAATAAGGGGTTTGAAGGAACGCGGAATTCGTCTTCCGGCCATGGCGTTGCCAACCAAGTTTACTGGAGAAGCTTCCAAGGTTCATGTCTTCCGTCGCCAATGTCAAGCTTATCTAGAGGCCCGTGCTGCCGAGTTTCCCCAAGAAGACATCAAAGTGGCGTGGGTTTACAGTCTTCTAGACGGGCCAGCGGCCAGCTGGGCGACGGCCCTGTACGACCAAGCCTCTCCACACCTAAGATCAGCGCAACGCTTCTTGGACCACCTCAAGGAGACTTGGGGAATCGAGGACAATTTGGAGGCAGCCGGTCACAAACTCCGTCGCCTTTTCCAAGGAGACAGACCTATGTCTCAGTATATAGCCGAGTTCCGAGTGCTGGCCCACAACACCGGCTGGAACGATGTAGCCCTCAGGGGACAATTCCGGGAGGGTCTCAACATTGAAATGCTGGAAGAAATCTCCAAGGTGGATCCTCCCCAGACCCTCGAGGCACTCATTGATCAATGTTTACGGGCTGAAGTCATGATTGCCAACAGGAAACAGTGGGTTCGAGGCCAGGGCGGTAGAGCCGGGGCAAAACCCCCCGCTCCCGCCAGCGTTCAGCCACGTCCGGTCTGGAGACCCCCACCGCCAACCCCATACCCCAGAGGAGGCGAGGAGGTGCCGATGCAGTTGGGCAATGTGCGTCCCAGACTAGATGCCGCCGAGAAGGCCCGTCGTCAACGCTTAAACCTCTGCTGGTACTGCGGGAACGGGGGCCACTTCGCCAGAGAGTGCCCAGCCAAAGGGAAGCCTGCCGCCCGTCTTGCGGCGGCGTCCTCCACGGAGACGAAGACGTCTGAGCCGACTGGCACACAGCCGGCGGGGGAAGCCAACGACCGGGTGTAGAGAGGCTCGCCAACCCGGTCAAAAGATCCATCCAAGAGCCGCCAACCGGGGTCCTGTTCCTTCTCGTGGTCACATTATGGTCAGCAAAAAGGGGACCCGTCATGATCCACGCCATGATAGACTCTGGAGCTACCAACAATTTCATCGATAGAGAGTACGCCGACTCTCTGGGATTACAATATCATGATTTCAAGAATGCCCGTGTGGTGCAAGCCATAGACGGCCGCCCCCTCAAGACGGGCCCCGTAAGTCAGTGGTCGGAACCCACCAGGATGTGGATAAGGGAACATATGGAAGAGATTTCCTTCTTTGTTACCGAGGTCCCCCATTTCCCTGTGATTTTGGGAATTCCATGGCTGACTCTCCACGACCCTAACATCTCCTGGTCCAACAGAGAACTGCAGTTTGCTCCACCGTACTGCCAAAACCATTGCCTCGTAGCCAAGGTATGCCACGCCACAGACACCGAGCCCATCATCACCTTGCCAAAGAAGTACTCCGAGTATTGGGATGTATTCAATGAGAAAGAAGCCGAAAAATTACCCCCACATAGACCTTATGACTGTGCCATTGACTTGGTGGAGGGGGCCCCGATCCCGCGAGGGCATCTCTACTCCCTGACTGAACCAGAGCAAGAAGCTCTCAGGGAATTCCTAGAGACAAACCTTCGCAAGGGATTCATCAGACCCTCTCAATCCCCAGCCGCCTCCCCAGTGATGTTTGTGAAGAAGAAGTCAGGGGAACTACGCTTGGTGGTGGACTACAGAGCATTGAACAATATCACCAAGCGGAACAGCTATCCCCTGCCCTTAATCTCGGATCTACTGGATCGGCTTCGAGGAGCCAAGGTTTACACCAAGCTGGATCTTCGGGGGGCTTACAACTTAGTTCGCATCAGGGAAGGGGACGAGTGGAAGACCGCCTTCCAGACCAAATTCGGATTATTCGAGTCCCGAGTTATGAATTTCGGTTTATGCGGAGCCCCCGCAACGTTCCAGCATTTTGTCAATGACATTTTTCAGGACTATCTAGACAGGTTCTTGATAATCTACCTGGACGATTTTTTGGTGTTTTCTAGATCACAATCAGAACATGAGAACCACGTCAAAATGGTGTTACAACGATTGCGGGATCATGGACTTTATGCCAAGCTGGAAAAATGCGCCTTTGATCTGCAAGAGGTAGATTTCCTTGGTTACCGCATCTCGCCTCTAGGGCTTTCCATGGATCCAGCCAAGGTTTCAGCAGTATTGGAATGGCGGGCGCCAACTAACAAGAAAGAGGTGCAGCGTTTCTTGGGGTTCGCGAACTATTACCGCAAGTTCATTCCAGATTTTGCCCGCTGGTCCGACCCCATCACTAGCTGCATCCGTGGAAAGCAGCCTTTTCGCTGGACTGATCAAGCAGAGAAAGGGTTCCAGCAACTAAAGAAACTATTCACCTCCCAGCCAATTCTACAGCACCCAGATCCTGAAACCCCTTTTGTGGTGCAAGCGGACGCCTCTGATGTGGCAATTGGGGCTGTACTCTTACAACCGGTGGGAGATCACCTCCACCCCTGTGCCTTTTATTCTCGTCAACTAACCACACCAGAGAGGAATTACACCATTTGGGAAAAAGAACTACTGGCCATAAAGGCAGCCTTTGAAACTTGGAGACATTGGCTAGAAGGGGCCAAATTTCCCATTGAAGTCCACACTGATCATCGTAATCTAGAACATCTAAGAACTGCCCGCAAACTAAATCAGAGGCAGCAACGTTGGGCTTTATTCTTTGAACGTTTCAACTTCCAGATCCATTATGTGACCCCAGCCCAAACCAAGCAAGCAGACGCCCTGTCACGTAAACCGGAATACGCTGCAGGACGCAAGGAGACCTTTGAATCCCAACTGCTACAACCCGAGAACTTTGCCACGCTCACGGTGGGGAACACCAAATCCATTCCCATTGGTTCAACTTCCCCTACTCCAGGACCCATCTGTGCTCAAGAAATCAGGGCTAGTCAGCAAGCAGATGCCTGGGCGCAGGACCAACTTCGCCAAGGTCTGCATTTTCCCTTTTCGCTTAAAGATGGACTGCTTTGCTATAGAAATCATGTTTATATCCCACC
Organism: Anolis carolinensis; assembly: GCF_035594765.1. NCBI lineage: Eukaryota > Metazoa > Chordata > Lepidosauria > Squamata > Anolidae > Anolis > Anolis carolinensis. The sequence continues at coordinate 5,676,108 of NC_085842.1, forward strand.
CGGACCGGGCAGGGAAAAAGCGCTTCGTCTGTGTCATGACTGCAAACCAGCAGGACACTTCGGACTATTTAAAACTATGCATTTGATCCTAAGGGATTTTTGGTGGCCCAAGATCCGCAAGGATGTGGAAAAATATGTCAACACCTGCCCAGTATGCCAGCGCTCCAAGATACGAAGGGAGAAGCCCTCAGGGCTTTTACACCCCCTTCCTACCCCATCTCGCCCATGGGAAATAATTTCCGCGGATTTCATCACTGACCTACCACCTTCCTGTGGATTCACCACGATCTTGGTGGTGGTGGACCTTTTCACCAAGTTAGCCCATTTCATTCCCTGTGAAGGCCTCCCCACGGCCAAAGAAACTGCGGATCTATTTCTTCAACATGTTTTCAGACTACATGGATTGCCCAAGAGTTTAGTCACAGATCGTGGATCTCAATTCACCTCTCGTTTTTGGAAGGCACTACAAAAACTATTGGGCATAGACTCTCGCTTATCTTCAGCTCATCATCCCCAAACAGATGGGCAAACGGAGCGCACCAATGCCACTTTGGAGCAGTATCTTCGCTGTTATGTAAACTACCAACAGGACAATTGGGCTTCTCTGTTACCACTGTCTGAGTTTGCCTACAACAATGGAGTTCAAGCTTCTACAAAAGAAACGCCGTTCTTTGCAAACTACGGCTTCCATCCACGTTTCTTCCCCCCTGTCATTGAAACTTCAGAAGTTCCCGCAGCAGAGGATTGGCTGCAGGAACTCACAGCGGTGCAACAACTTTTGCTCCAGCAACTGGATCAAGCCAAGGAGGACTATAAACGCCACGCTGACAAACATCGCCAGCCGGGCCCCGAAATCAAGGTAGGAGATCGGGTTTTCCTGTCCACTCGCTTTCTACCCTCCCACCGCCCTTGCCGGAAGTTAGATGCCCGTTTCATTGGCCCCTATCCAGTGGTGGCGCAATTAAACCCCGTGACTTTCAAACTCCAACTTCCGCGTTCAATGCACATTCACCCAGTGTTTCACCGTTCCCTGCTCCTTCCGGCGGATGGTGTGCGACCTGATACAGACCAACCGGCCCCCCCTCCTGTTTTGATGAATGGGGAGGAGGAGTTCGAGGTTGAGGACATTTTGGATTCTCGCTTTCACCGCCGCCGCCTACAATATCTCATTGACTGGGTGGGTTTTGGCCCTGAGGAACGCTCTTGGGAGGACGCCTCCACAGTCCATGCTCCTGATCTAACCCGTCGCTTTCATCAGACCTATCCCACCAAACCGCGACCTCGCGCCTCGGGGAGAGGGCCCCAGTTTGGGAGGGGCCTTGAGGAGGGGGATAGTGTGATGACCCATGGGCCTTGTAGTCCTGCTCAGGACATTGTAATTCCTGATGAAGATGAAAACTTGGGTTTTTTACCTTCCCAGTCTGAACTGGATTCTTCTCAGCCAGATCTTTCCCAGGCAGATCTGGGAACCTTGCACCTGCAAGAAAGTTGTCTCCCAGAAGTATGTCAAACAAGCCCAGAGCCTACTTCTCCCGTGTTCTTGCGCCGGGAGTTTTGTAAACAACAGAGAAGTTTGGAATCAGCTTCGCGCAGGAGTGCGAGGATTGCAGCTAAGAATGTGGCCAATTAAGACTGCTTCTCGTGAGAATCTTTGGGGAGTCTCACATCTGGTCTCAGAGTTTAGCTTTCGGTTCTGATTCCCAGAGAACTGCTTCGGCGGGAAAGTTAGACTCTATTTAGGTGTTTGACCCGCGTAGTAACTTCGCGGAGTCAATTCGTCAGCCTACGGAGCGAGTTGTGTCTGGACAGCGCGCTCCGATTCAAGCCTCGCTCCTGCTCAAGCCTTGCCTTGCTATCCAGCCTTCGCCTTGCTTCCCAGCCTTTGTTTATCTACGGACTTTGCCTTGTTTCCCAGGATCGATCCTTGCCTTGTTCCACGGATTTTATCAAGTTATTCCACGGACCTTGTTCTTGTTCTTAGTTACCTTGTTCCACGTTCAAGCCTTGTTTCAAGTATCAAGTTATTTCCTAGCCTCGCTCAAGTTTCATGGACTAAAGGACCTTGTCATCTCCCCTCACTTTGCTTGGCAAAGTGAGTGTTTTGGTTATTGGATTACAACTTTGGACCTTAATATTTCTTATTGGACATTGCTTTTTTGGACTAATTCTGACCTTTCCTGAAAGGTCTAATTCTGGACTATTTTCTACACTTGTTTTTATTAACTTTATATATTCCTTCAATAAAGATATTAGATAGATTCTGGCCTCTGTGTATGGTTATTGGTGCTCTGCAGCCTGGGTCCTGACAGGGGGCCTAAGAGTAACACAAACACATCAACAGGAGAATAGGAAGGGGGGAGGGAAGACCCAGAGCAAATGGCAGGAAGCACAGCCCAGGTCCGGGGGCCAAAGAGGAACACAAACACCTCAACTGGAGAACAGGAAGGGGGGAGGGAAGACCCCGGGCACATGGCAGGAAGCCCAGCTCACCCACTGGCGGGAGGGGGCAACACACCCACCTCTCAAACACTGGGGGACGAGGCAGGGTGCCCCCGGATACCAGCAGAATATGCAGACTTAGCAGAGGTCTTTGATGACAAGGAGAGTGACAAACTCCCTCCCCATCGAGATACAGACTGTGCTATTGAGATCTTGCCCAACTCCCCCATGCCCAAACAAAGAACCTACCCCATGACTCCCAAAGAAAGGGTTGCGCTGAAAGAATTCCTAGACAAGAACTTGGCCAGGGGCTTTATTCGCCCTTCCATGTCACCCTTGGGTGCGCCAGTCTTTTTCAGGGAAAAGAAAGATCACTCACTGAGGCTGGTCACCGATTATAGACACCTAAACGCAATCAGCGCCACACAATCATATCCTCTCCCTTTGATTAAAGACATGCTGGCGCAACTTAGCACCGGTAAGGTCTTTACCAAACTGGACCTGAAGGAAGCTTTTCATCGTGTGAGAATTCGAGCAGGGGACGAATATAAGACAGCCATAAACACTGTCTATGGAAAGTACGAATTTTTAGTTTTGAATTTTGGTTTAAAATCCGGATCTGCAGTCTTCCAAAATCTCATTAACGAAGTGCTCAGGGAACACCTAGGTAAAGGTGTCCTCTGTTATTTGGATGATGTCCTCATCATTTCTAATGACCTTGAATCTCATGTCCCCCTAGTACGACAAGTACTAAAAAAACTGTTGGCCAACCAATTGTATGTCAAGCTGCCCAAGTGTGCATTCCACCAAGACAAACTAGACTACTTGGGTTACCGCATCTCCAGCCAGGGCATTGAGATGGACCCCAGCAAAGTGCAGGCAGTACTGGGCTGGGAGCCCCCCAGGACACGGAGGCACCTACAAAGCTTCCTGGGATTTGCAAATTTCTACAGGCAATTCATACCCAACTTTGCCCAGGTAGCCCTGCCCCTCACTGACATGCTCAAAACGAAGAAAAAGGGAGGGGGAGCTCAATCAGACGCCAAGCCCAAACCAAGCGCAAAACTGCCCTGGAACAGGGAGGCCCAGGAGGCCTTTGAAATGCTAAAATCTCTCATGAGTTCAGAGCCGATCCTGAAACACCCAGACACCCAACACCCCTTTGTCATACAAGTAGATGCCAGTGATGCAGCCACGGGGGCAGTGTTACTCCAGAAGGATGACAAGGGCATGTTGCGCCCCTGCAGTTACCTCTCCCGAAAGTTCAACACAACAGAGTCACACTGGCCCATCTGGGAAAAGGAAGCTGCCGCAGTCAAATTTGCCTTAGAAGCCTGGAGGCACCTTTTGGAAGGAGCCCCTCACAAATTTGTAGTGTACACGGATCACAGAAACCTAGAAGCACTCCAAACACCACGCAAAATGACCCCAAAGCAACTGAGGTGGGCCAAATTCTTTGCCCGATTTGACTTTGAGCTAAAGTACCTGCCTGGAAAGGAAAACTTCCTAGCGGACGCCTTATCCAGGCTGCCGCAGTACCACGCAGATAAACAACACACAATGGGGACAATCTTTTCCAACACCCAGCTGGGAATGGGGGTGGTCACGAGGAGCAAGGCGAAGAAAGAGGGGACAGGACCAGAGGCCACCCCTCCCCCAGAGAAGGACATCAGGGACCCCTGGCTCAGGGAACACTATCAGGAATTAGATTATAAGGACGGGGTGTGGCTGAAAGGCAGCAGAACGTATGTCCCCGAGGACCAAAGGAAACTGCTCCTTCACGATCATCATGACAACAAAACAGCGGGGCACTTTGGATTTGCAAAAACCCTGCATTTAGTGCGGAGGAAATATTGGTGGCCTCTCATGAGAAAGGATGTGAAGGCGTATGTTCACCAATGCCCAGTCTGTGCCACAGTGAAAGGGGGAGGGGGCAAACCATCAGGGCTCCTCAGGCCCCTAGAAACCCCAGCAGCCCCCTGGGAACACATCAGCATGGATTTCATTGTAGACCTGCCCCCCAGCAATGGGAAGACCGTGATTTGGGTAGTAGTAGACCTCTTCTCCAAGCAGGCACATTTCATCCCATGCAGGAGCATGCCCAATGCAGAGCAATTGGCGCATTTGTTCATTGAACACTGCTATAAGCACCATGGGGCTCCCTCGAAGGTCATTTCAGACCGGGGCTCCGTATTTGTGTCCAGATTTTGGAAAGCGTTCCTACGCCAATTAGGGGCCAAGCAAGCCCTCAGCACGGCATACCACCCCCAGACTGACGGGCAAACAGAGAGGGTCAACCAGGTGCTGGAACAATACCTGAGATGTTACACCAACTACCAACAGGATAATTGGTCAAAGTTTTTGGCTTATGCCCAGGTGGCCTACAATAATTCGGTACATTCCAGCACAGGGCACTCCCCATTCGAGATAGTTTACGGCCGTAACCTCCGCACGTTGCCAACCCCAGAGGTCATCCAGTCTGACCCAGTCCCCTTTGCAGAATGGATGGCAAGAATCAAGGACGCATGGCCTGTCATCACACAGGCTCTTGACGAGGCCAAGGCAGCTTACAAACACCAAGCGGACAAACACAGGAGACCAGATTGGGACCTCAAGCCAGGGCAACAGGTCTACCTCTCCACCAAATACCTCAAGGGAAGGCAGCCAACCAAGAAGTTGGCAGCCAAATACATTGGCCCCTTCGCGGTCAAAAGACTAGTGAATGAAGTCACCGCAGAACTAGAACTCCCCCAGTCCTACAGGATGATTCACCCCGTTTTCCACTTCAGTCTCCTCAAACCAGCTCCCGAGAGCTCCCAGTGGCACCCAGCCAAGCCCCCGCCCCCGCCCATCATGATAGGGGGCAACCAACACTATGAGGTGGCAGAAATATTAGACTCCAGAGTCAGGAAAAACACTCTCCAATATTTCGTCAGGTGGAAGCATTTCCCCCTCAGTGAATCAGAATGGGTCAGGGATTCTGACATAAATGCACCCACACTCATCAAGAGGTTTCACGCTCAAAACCCACACAAACCTCCACACGAGGGGGGAGGACGGGTTTTGGGGGGGGGCGTGATGTCAGGATCTCCAATCCTTGACATCTCTGCTCAGCGGACAAAGAACAGATGCCAGCCATAAAGCAGGCCGGCCATAAAACATCAATGACCCTCTGGTATGTGAGAGTCCCTATATATGTGGCACAAAAGAAGGTTCTGGTATTCAGTACAATAAAACTTGTTGGAATCTACCCGCGTGTGTCTTGGTGCTTTCTTTGGAAGACGGACCCACAGCACAACTGGGAGAAGAGAACCCGACAATGTTTCTCGTACTCTGGTATTCCTTTTCATCCCTATTGACTTTACCACATTTCTCATCTCTTGTTCCATGATTTGTAACTCCATTTCCCAGATACTTTTCAAATCCCGTATTGTACATCCATCAGCCTCTATTAGCATTGTATATATTTTGCTGGCCTGTGCCTTCTTTCCTTCCTCTTTTTCTCTTTTCAAAGGCCTTCCCAGACGAAGGATAACAGGCACTGCCAGTCTGATAAATAATTTGATAATACCTGACAAATAACTTTAGAGACCGGAGGTTATGGATATCTGTAAATGGTCCTTGCTGCAAGTTTTTAAAATTGTTTTATTTGATATGTTAATTGGGTTTTTATATTAAGATGATGTTTTAATCTGATTTTGTACTGCAGTTGGATGTATTTGTATGAATTTTATATGTTGTATGCCGCTTTGAATCCCACCCACGGGAGAAAAGAGGGATAAAAATAAATAAATAAATAAATAATGTTACATGAAACAAAGTTTGTGTACATTGATTCATCATAAAGCAATGGTGGATTTTGCAACGTTTTGCACCCCAAGTGGATTTTATTTAAAGCCAGGGCAGAAAGAGATGAGAGTGGGGAATGCCCCAGTGGGATTATTGAGCAGGGCCGGGCTGTGGCGCAGCTGGCTAGTAACCAGCTGCAATAAATCACTACTGACCGAGAGGTCATGAGTTCAAAGCCCGGGTCGGGTTAAGACCCTGACCATTAAATAGCCCGGCTTGCTGTTGACCTATGCAGCCCGAAAGACAGTTGCATCTGTCAAGTAGGAAATTTCGGTACGCTTTATGCGGGAGGCTAATTTAAGTAATTTACAACATCATAAAACTGCCAGCAACATGCCAGAAAGGAATGAGGAAGTACAGTCACTAGTGGATGGTGATGCAACAGTTCCCCCTGTGGCCGGAATCGTGAAGCTGGATTGTTAAATGCCTCTGTGCGTGTCTATACTGTATATTGTTCGTCTGATGGCATTGAATGTTTGCCATATATATGTTCATTGTAATCTGCCCTGAGTCCCCTTCAGGATGAAAAGGGCGGAATATAAATACTGTAAATAAAATAAATAAATAAAATGTTGGACCCCCGTCTCAAGCTACAAGGTGAGGCAGGTAATACATTTATTGTTATATGGAAGGCAAGGGATGAGGGCCAACGAGCTGGGATTTAATCCAGACCTTTGCAGTTAAAATTTGTGCATCAGCTGCGACCGTACTTCGAAAAGCCTGACTTGGTCCACACCTTAGTTACATCTAGTATGGATTACTGCAATGCACTCTACATGGGGCTGCCTTTGAAGATGGCTCGGAAATTGCAATTGGTAAAAAGATCAGGAGCTAGGTTACTAACTGGAGCTAATTATACTGAAGCAGCACCCACTCGCTGCCGATAAGTTTCCTGTCCCAATTCAAAGTGCAGGTTATCACCTATAAAGCCCTATGTTTCAGGTCTTTGTGACTGCATCTCCCCCTATGAACCGGTGTGGACCCTAAGATCCGCCGGGGAGGCCCTCCTCTCGGTCCCACCAACACAGTTGATGGGGACAAGGGAGAGGGCCTTCTCAGTGGTGGCCCCCCAGCTCTGGAACACCTTCCCCAGTGGACCTAGACAAGCTCCTACACTACAACACTTTAGGGAAGAGTTAAAAACTAGGAAAAAGTTAAAAACTTGGTTTGTCCAGCAGGCATTTGATAACATTTAGACCAGGGGTCCTCAAACTTTTTAAGTGGAGGGCCGATTCACACTCCCTCAGAGTGTTGGGGGGGGGGGGGGCGACTATGATGAAGTAGTCTAAAATTAGGATTATTGTTGTTGTGTGCCTTCAAGTCATTTCAGACTTAGGTCAACCCTTAGTCTAAAGTTTAGGACAGAGGCCAGGTCAATGACCTTGGAGGGCTGAATCCGGCCCATGGGCCTTAGTTTGGGGACCCCTGATGTAGACAACTTCATAAGACCATAGGTAAGCAAAGGGAGGTCTCTTTCCATCTAGATGGTCTCATAAGACCATTGGTAAGGAAAGGGACATCAAAGACCATCTAGATGGTTTCATAAGACCATAGAGAGGGAAAGGGACCCCCAAAGGCCATCTAGACAATCTCATAAAACCATAGATAAGGAAAGGGACCTTCAAAGACCATCTAGATGGTCTCATAGGACCATAGGTAAGCAAAAAGACCTCCAAAGACCAGGTAGACTTAGGTCAACCCTAAGTCTAAGGTTTAGGACAGGGGCCAGGTCAATGACCTTGGAGGGCCGCATCGGCCCATGGGCCTTAGTCTGGCTAGGATATCAAGACAGTAACCAGAACTGATTGCCAATCACTTAGCACTTTATATCTACATTCTGTGCACTCATCTGGGCTGCTATATTGATTACATGGATCTTTTAACTGATTCTATTTTAGAAGAGGTGGTTGTATCTAATTTATATACCTGGTTCATGTAATGTTATTATTTTTTCATGTTGATGTATTTTATTTTATGTATTATGTATTTTATTTATGGCACCTTTGTGTGCTATTTTGTAAGCTGCCCAAGTCCCTATGGGAGATGGTGGTGGGGTATAAATAAATTATTATTATTATTATTGACACAAAGACAAAGTATGACACAGCAAACAAGATAGATATGCTGGATTTCGTATCACAAAATCACAAGTCAAACACTTCCCAAGTGTCTAGGACTGTGTGATGTATTTTCAAATGATGAGCGCAGATCCCAGTAGGGTGGCCTTTTGCAGTTGGCAGATCATAATTTTGTCAATGTCTATTGTTTCCAAATGCCGGCTGAGATCTTTTGGCACGACACCCAGTGTGCCGATCACCACCGGGACCACCTGTACTGGTTTATGACAGAGCCTTTGCAGTTCGATTTTGAGGTCTTGATAACGGTTGCATTTTTCCTGTTGTTTTTCACCAATGTTGAATGTTTCCTGTATATTATTATTATTATTATTGTGAAGCAGAAGCCACTTGGGTGCCCCCTTGTCCCTCCCCCCAACTCTCTGGCAGAGAAGGCTCAAGGCCTTGGAATGCTACAGCTCCCAAGACTGTGACACAGGCCATGAACTGCTGGGCTTGGTGAGCCAGATGACCTTTCTCCCTGGCTGCAAAAATAGTTTCAGAGGAATATAAATAGCTGATAAGGGAATGCAATTCCCTTACTTCTGGATCATGGCCACACAGCCCGAAAGACATACAACCCTGGAATGCAATTAGCTTGACTTCCAGCAGACAGCCCTGGAATAGCAAGGCAGTTAGAGAAGGCAGTTGGTTTGATTTCTCCTCCAGCGGACAGCCCTGGAATAACAATTTTTATGTCCGAGTGTTTGAATGCAGAGAAGCTCAGCATCCACAAAGGCCTGAGGAATATAAAGCTCCGAGGGCCCTTCCAGACAGGCCCTATATCCCGGGATCTGATCCAAGGTTTTCTGCTTTAAACTGGATTATATGAGTCTGCATTGCCAGATAATCTGGGATAAACAGAAAACGCAGTAATGCTATGTAGAAATTACTGTATTTACGAACTTAGAACCAAGATATAACGATGTATTGAAAACATTGACTACAAAAATGCGTTGGATAATCCAGAACGTTGGATAAGTGAGTGTTGGATAAGTGAGACTCTACTGTAGTTGGCTTGTCCTGAAAGTCAGTCATATTCTTAATCTCGCTTGTTCCGTCCCCCAGGACGATGGTTTGCCTTACCTATTGGTCGTTTGTTTGTTTTCCCTCCTTTGCATTTTGTTTCAGCCTCTGGCTGCAAAAGCCCAGGAAAAGTGGCTTGGAGTCTGCAAGAGCTGGCTGCAGTTTTCTTTGCAATGATTGGTCAAAGAGTACAACATCTTAGGACCGCCCTTTTTTACCAGGGTCTAGTCTCCATTTTGGAGCCTCATTTTGGCTATAGTCTTCCAACGTGCTGCAGCTGTGCAAAGCTAACTGGGACAAATCATCCTCAAAACCAGGCCAATCTAAGCCTATCCAAATTAGATAAGTATTGAATTATACTGATCTGGAATAGGAAATCTAGTTAGAGGAGCAGGGTTATTCCGTCGCTTCTAGAACTAATCTTTGCTGTAAAGATAGGGAAGGAAAGAGTTTCTCCTTCTAATATAGACAGCGTGATTAGGGTATAGTGGTTTTATAATCACCTTTGCCTTCTGGAACCAGGGATAATTCTGCAACTAAAACCTATAGAAATTTGTTTCATTTTCTGTAACTTTAAGATCTGTGCCAGGTTTACAACCTTGTATGAATAAACATCCTTTTTTTTGAAGTTTTCCAGACTCAGTCTTTCAATATTTTTAGGACAGCTTATAAGGATTTGCAGTTCGCCCGGATAAAGGACGGCACGTTTCAGCTTTATAGTTTTTTTTATTGTCTGGCGGACGGCACAGTTTTGAGGACGATCAGCGGTTTTTCCGCTTGAGCTAGCCTGCACGGCCATAGAGACTTTGCTTTTGTTGGTCTGTTGCAGTGAAGCTTGCTGCCAGGCCGATAGGCAAGTGAGAGAGTGGGGCTCCATTCCTTGAGCCTCTGCAGTGTCCTGCTCTTCAGCTCGCGTGTGTGCGAGTAGCCCCGCGGCTGCTTCTGCAATTGCACAGCTGTGCAAAACCCAGCAATCTACCCTGAGCTCCTTCGGCGGCAGGCATCGAGCCGCGGAGCTCCAGCAGTAGTTCTTGGGCTCACACGGAGGTGGTGAGTCCAGAAGCACCAGGCCGGGACCCAGATAAGCCTGGCAACTCCGAAAGAAAGTTCTGGCTGAGTCTTCACAGTGGCTAGGATCTCGGCCGGGACAGTCGCCTGGCGGTGGTGACCTGCCTCATCGTCCAGCAGTGGTGACCTGCCTCATCATCCTGCGGTGGTGACCTGCCTCATCGTCCTGCGGTGGTGACCCGTTTCATCGACCTGCGGTGGTGACCTGTTTCATCGACCTGCGGCGGTGACCTGTCTCATCGTCCTGCGGTGGTGACCTCCCTTCACAGCGGGGAGGAGGCGTCTCTTCTCTCCTCCTTTCCAAAGCCAGCCTCGGTGCTCCTTCGGCGGCAGGCCTCGAGCCGCAGAGCACAAGGTGCTTGAAAATTTGGCGAAGTCGCCATTTTGGCAGTTTACGTCACTCGGGCAAGGGAGGTATCAAGTGGCAAGTTGCTGCCAGTTGGCATTTTGCAGCTTGCCCACCAAAGTCTGGCGCCAAAGGTCACAATCTTTGTAAAGTATAGTTACTTAGTGATATATATTGCTATGGTTAAGTGCTGTGCATTGTATTATATATTGCATTTGCTTTTATTGTAAATTTACTTGCAGGTATATTGCATTTGCCTTTGTTGTAAATTTACTTGCTATTAAGAATATATAATGTCTATGCAATTTCAAGATGATACAAATGGTATATCTCCTTCTGAGGCTGAAATTAGGAATGAAAGGCCCCAAAGGATAAAGCACCCTTCAGCCAAGATGCTAGCCCATCTAATAGATGAAAAGGAGCTCCTCCATGTGAGGTTAGGTTCGGCATGGGAGCGCATTGTAACATTAATGGGCAGAATAGAGAGCTTGGGTATTACAAGGGTGCCATCCATATTACAGACAGACCTTGAAGAGACCTTCGGTCTTTGGAGGGGTTTGGTGTCTAAGATAGTCCAGGTCCTCGAGCGCATTAACGCCAAGGATTCAGAGTTAGAAATAGTGAGTGTTTTAGCTGACACTAATGAGAAAGAAAATAGGGTGAGGGCAATCCTAGCTTCCTTATGCAGCCATGAGACCAATCTTTTAAAATCACCTGCTGTGGCACTTAGTCTTAAGTCCAACCGCTCTAGCCAGGTATCTAAACTAAGGGAGCGTGCATCGTCTAAACACAGCCACTCTAGCAAGTCTTCTGCTGCTGGGAGTGCCATCTCTTCCCTAGCTGCCTTGCACATTAAGGAGGCTGCACGTCTGGAGCTGCAGAGTAAGGTGGCGGGGGCGGAGGCTGATGCTAAGGCAGCTGATCTCACCCTTCCCTTTAAAGAAGAAGAGCAACGACTGCAAATAGAACAGGCCCATAGACGAAGCGAAATGCAAATACAACAGGCCCATAGACAAAGCGAAATGCAAATAGAACAGGCTCGTATAGAGATGCTTAGAATAAAGATGGATGCCGCAGCCAAAAGGGTAAGGGCTGAGACTTTGGCCAAAGCCCTAATTGAGCCACTCACAGAAGAAAATGTAAGCCAGTTACCAATACAGGATCCTTCTGCCAAAGTGTTTGCGCACCTTGGCAGCATGAACAGCCAGTTTTCGGATGAGGAACAGGAAGACTTCTCTCCTTACCCAGAGCAGGGCCCCAAAGTCACTTTTGAGTTTCCTGCAGAGCAGAGCGTCATAGCGGGGAGCTCACCCTTACTCGAGCTACCTGTGCCTCCTGCTAAAACCCTAGGTCAGTCAATCAGGGCCTCAAGGCCGAGTGCTAGTTGGCCCCTACAGACAGCTGCACAGGGAGCCATCGATTCGTCAGTGGTCGATGTCATCCCTCCAAGAGGCCAAAGGTTGACGCAAGGTGCACGGTGGGAGTCCACTCCACAACAGCAAACTCCTCAATTGTTCCCTTCGACGCCAGAGTCCCAGCTTGTCTCCATCATCAGAAGCCCCAGAAGAGACCTTAAGGACAAGGGTGTCGAAAAGTTTTCGGACAAGCCTGAGGAATTTCTTCTCTGGAAGGCCACCTTCCAGAGAGCAATCAGAGACTTAAAGTTATTGCCTGAGGAAGAACTGACTCTTCTGGCTGCATGGTTGGGCCCAGCCTCATCCTCACAAGTTAAGAAGATCTACGCAGCTCACGTAGCCGATCCCGACAAAGCCCTGGAAAAGGCCTGGGCCAGGTTGCAGCAGAGGTATGGGGCCAGCACAGAGATTGAAGCATCTCTTATGGACAAGCTCCAAAGGTTCCCAGCTTTAAAACTCAAAGACTTCAAACTCTTGTGGGACCTCAGCGATCTCCTTACGGAATTAGAGTCGGCCAAGGAGAATCCAGAACTGCCCGGTTTGAGGTGCCTCGATCAGCACCTGTCCCAGAGGCAGATCTTGACCAAGCTGCCCTTCACTTTGCAAGAACGCTGGGGACAGGAGGTCTTCAACTACAAGGAGGCCCACTCCCAGGCATACCCTCCATTTTCTCATTTGGTCCAGTTCATCACCAGGGCGGCCAGAGAAAGGAATGATCCGCAGACGGGCCTCCCCACCTTATACCAAGGGACCCAGCCAGAGAAGGCACCTAAAGTGGAGAAAAAACCATCCAGAGAGGCCAAAAGACCGGTTAGTGTTAAGGCTGTTGAAACTCAGCACAGGGCCAACGAATCCAAGTCAGAGGTGAAGGAGGTGCTCTGCCCCATTCACCAAAAGCCTCACAGTTTGGCCAACTGCCGGGAATTTGGCAAGAAGCCTTATAAAGAAAGACAACAGATTGTTCAGAAGCTGGGCATATGTTTTAGGTGCTGTGGAGCAACTCTTCACTTTGCATCCAACTGCAAAGAGGACGTCAAATGTGCAAGGTGTAACAGCCTTAAGCATTGCACCGCGATGCACAACTCTGACCCTGTCTCCCACGCCAAAGGGGACACGTTTTCCAAAAAAGGGTCATCTACTGAAGCCACTAACACGCAGGCTGCGTCACGGATGCAGGAGGATGCTCCATCGGTCGCCTGCACTAAACTATGCTCTGACGCGCACCAGCTTAGAGTCTGCCATCCCATCTGCCTAGCAGATGTATATCCAGCCAGAAGACCTTGGCTTAAAAAGAGACTTTACGTGGCTTTGGATTCACAAAGCGACGCCTCCCTGGCGACTCCAGAGTTTTTCCAACTGTTTGACATAAAAACCCAGACGGTCGACTACACCATGTCCACCTGTGTAGGGAAGAAGAAGTTGCAGGGTCGCATAGCATCCGGCTTTGTTGTCTCCTCTTGTGACCAGAAGAGACTGTTCGAGTTACCAGACCTCATTGAGTGTTCCTCTATTCCCCGGAACAAAAGGCAGATTGTCACCAGAGAAGTCGTGGAAGCCCATCCTCACTTGCGAAGGCTGAAGAACGCCTTACCTGCTTTCCGTCCAGATGTGGACATTGCTCTTCTGCTTGGTGCGGACTGTCCGAACTTGTTCTATGTGAACGACCAAGTTAAGGGACCTCCAGGGGCGCCCATTGCTCAGCTGCTACCACTAGGCTGGACAGTTACAGGCCCAGTGTGCATAAATAGGATGCACCCTCCATCGCCGGTGGGCACTCGTCAAGCGCACGTGCTTCAAGGCAGTCGCCCCACACTAATGCATAGCTGTTTGAGTCATATCTCGGTCTATTGTCAGGGGATAACACCAGAGTATTCTTCCATCTTTGAAGTCTCCGAAAGGGATGAAACTACAGCGCTTTCCAAAGATGAACAGAGGTTTTTAGAGATCATGAACTCTCAAGTTTCCCGGAGTCCAGAGGGAAATTGGATAGCCCCTCTGCCTTTTAAAGCAGAAAAACCCACTTTGCCAAACAACAGGCATGTGGCAGAAAATAGACTCTGGTCACTGAAGAAGAAGATGCAGAAAGACCCCAAGGTGTATGTGGCTAATAGAATCAACAACATTCTATCCAGTTCTACGCCTAGCCAGTGGCACCATGTCGCCACCAGCGACAACCCAGCTGACATCGCTTCCAGAGGAGCTTCAGCTCAACGAGCGTTAAGTTCAAGTTGGCTGACAGGCCCCAGATGCTTGACCGAAGTCAATTTTCCATCAGCCTTTTCTCCCACCGAAAATACAGAATTGCCCGAGTCCGTTCCAGAGGTGAAAGTTTGCAAGATGACCACAGAAATCAAGATGGGCCAAAGATCTTGCCTGGAACCACACCGTTTTGAACGTTTTTCGGAGTGGCACAGTCTTCTTAGAGCAGTTGCTAGGCTTATACATCGTTTAGCTTGCAAAGATAGTGAGCCTTTACAGGTCCAGGATATGATAAAGGCTAAGAGCGTCATATTCAAGTCAGTGCAGAGATCTGTTTTCAAGCAGGAAATAGCTAGGCTAGAGCAAGGGCTCAACATCCCTAATCAAAGTCTTCTAAATGAGTTAAACCCATTTCTAGACAAGGAGGGTATTTTGAGAGTTGGAGGAAGGTTAGCCAAGGCTAAACTCAAGGTGTGCATAAAAAACCCCATCATCATACCCCCTAATAGTCACACTGCATTGCTGCTCGTTCGGCATCACCATGAAAGGATCCATCATCAGGGTAGAACTCTAACTGAGGCAGCCCTTAGAAATGAAGGTCTGTGGGTAGTTAATGCCAAAAGGTTGGTCAACAGTTGTATTTTCAAATGTGTTAAATGCAGGCGCCTTAGGCGAAACTGTCAAAGTCAGTTAATGGCAGAACTACCTCAGGATAGGACTTTGACAGACCCACCCTTTTCCCATGTGGGAATCGATGTGTTTGGTCCTTGGGAAATTGTTACCAGAAAAACCAGGGGTGGTGTTGTAAATAACAAGAGGTGGGCAGTTTTGTTTACTTGTTTAGTTATACGAGCTGTCCATATAGAAGTCATAGAAGGAATGGACACTTCATCATTTTTAAACGCATTGAAAAGGTTCATAGCCCTCAGAGGGCCAATTAAGTCAATTCGGTTGGACTGTGGCACCAATTTTGTAGGTGCGACCAAAGAACTCAATTGTGTGTCTAGGTTTGGGAGAGACCCAAAGGTTCAGAACTTTACGAATACTGAACAAATTACGTGGACTTTCAATGTTCCCCACGCCTCCCACATGGGTGGTGTTTGGGAGAGGATGATTGGTATTAGTCGCAAAATCCTTAATGCCATGTTTTTGAGTCATAGGTCATTGACGCATGATGTTTTGGTGACACTTATGGCGGAAGTTACCGCAATTATCAACAACCGGCCGCTGGTTCCCCTTACCAGTGACCCTGAGAACTTACAACCACTGACTCCTGCACTTATTTTGACACAAAAGGTGCCAGGATGGAAGGACATCATGTTGCCAGTTCCGGACGGAACTCACCGTGCCCTGTGGAAACAGGTGCAGTCCTTGGCCAACCACTTTTGGAAAAGGTGGAAAGCTGAGTACTTAAGCCAGCTTCAAGCTAGAAGAATCTGGCAAAGCCCACAGGACAACATTGAGGTTAACAACGTTGTGTTGTTAAAGGACAAAGACTTGCCCCGCCATGCGTGGCCCATGGGCATTGTATTAAAGACCTTTCCTTGCCCGGACGGTAAGGTCAGGAAAGTTCAATTAAAGACTTGCAACAGAGACAAAGTGTCCATTTTGGACAGACCAATTAGTGACCTCGTGTTGCTTATTGGAGATGTTTAAAGTTCTAGTGTTTGTATTGTCATATGTGCAAATGTGTTTGTATTTTGGGGTGGTAAATTCCCACATCCTGGGAATTTAAGCGGGGAGTGTTCCGTCCCCCAGGACGATGGTTTGCCTTACCTATTGGTTTTCTGCTTTAAACTGGATTATATGAGTCTGCATTGCCAGATAATCTGGGATAAACAGAAAACGCAGTAATGCTATGTAGAAATTACTGTATTTACGAACTTAGAACCAAGATATAACGATGTATTGAAAACATTGACTACAAAAATGCGTTGGATAATCCAGAACGTTGGATAAGTGAGTGTTGGATAAGTGAGACTCTACTGTAGTTGGCTTGTCCTGAAAGTCAGTCATATTCTTAATCTCGCTTGTTCCGTCCCCCAGGACGATGGTTTGCCTTACCTATTGGTCGTTTGTTTGTTTTCCCTCCTTTGCATTTTGTTTCAGCCTCTGGCTGCAAAAGCCCAGGAAAAGTGGCTTGGAGTCTGCAAGAGCTGGCTGCAGTTTTCTTTGCAATGATTGGTCAAAGAGTACAACATCTTAGGACCGCCCTTTTTTACCAGGGTCTAGTCTCCATTTTGGAGCCTCATTTTGGCTATAGTCTTCCAACGTGCTGCAGCTGTGCAAAGCTAACTGGGACAAATCATCCTCAAAACCAGGCCAATCTAAGCCTATCCAAATTAGATAAGTATTGAATTATACTGATCTGGAATAGGAAATCTAGTTAGAGGAGCAGGGTTATTCCGTCGCTTCTAGAACTAATCTTTGCTGTAAAGATAGGGAAGGAAAGAGTTTCTCCTTCTAATATAGACAGCGTGATTAGGGTATAGTGGTTTTATAATCACCTTTGCCTTCTGGAACCAGGGATAATTCTGCAACTAAAACCTATAGAAATTTGTTTCATTTTCTGTAACTTTAAGATCTGTGCCAGGTTTACAACCTTGTATGAATAAACATCCTTTTTTTTGAAGTTTTCCAGACTCAGTCTTTCAATATTTTTAGGACAGCTTATAGGGATTTGCAGTTCGCCCGGATAAAGGACGGCACGTTTCAGCTTTATAGTTTTTTTTATTGTCTGGCGGACGGCACATCGCTCTTGTTTTACTTGTAAGGATATGGACCTGGGGAGAGGTTGTGGCAAAGGCGGACTTGGGGATTGTTGTGGTTGTTGTAGTTTAGTGTCTGCTTTGTTATATTATATTAATGTTGGGACTTAAGTTGAGTCATTAAAAACTAAAACACCTTTTGCCAATACAGCAGAGTCTCACTTATCCAGGCCTCGCTTATCCAAGCCTCTGGATAATCCAAGCCATTTTTATAGTCAATGTTTTCAATATATCGTGATATTTTGGTACTAAATTTGTAAATACAGTAATTACTACATAGCATTACCATGTATTGAACTACTTTTTCTGTCAAATGTATTGTATAACATGATGTTTTGGTGCTTAATTTGTAAAATCATAACCTAATTTGATGTTTAATAGACTTTTCCTTAATCCCTCCTTATTATCCAAGATATTCGCTTATCCAAGCTTCTGCCGGCCCGTTTAGCTTGGATGAGTGAGACTCTGCTGTATTCTGTCCTCCTCACCCTCATCTAAGGTCCAAGGGTTGGCTCAGAAACTAGACATCCGGTGACGAGACCCACACTGCTTTCGATTTCACTCCTCTGCGTTAACGTCCTCTGCGTTAACGCTGAGTCTGCCCGGAAACCGGTGACGCTATGGTAAACCCCGGCCTCCTATTGGTGGGATGTTTTCCCCCTGGGCCAATCCCCGTTCGCTGCGCTTCTATAACTTTTCCACCTCACCACGACAAGGAGGACACTTCTCTCTCTGCTGGCGATGGCGCGACTGTTGCTGCTCCGGGTGGTGTCTCTCCTTCTCCTGGGACACCTGGGAATCGCCCTCCCGCCCCCGGCTCCCGGTGGTGAGACCTTTCCATCCAACCCTTCTTATGCTTGGCTAGAAAAAAAGGGGGCCAAACGCCTGTCTCTGCCGCCTTCTGCACTGCTTTCGCTTTTGAGAAAGGGGGGAAATGGGGGTAGGAATGCAGAGAATCAGGCTGCATCTACAGTTTCCGGTTACTGCAATTGGAGACCACTTGGGCTGCCATGGCTCAATGCTGGGGAATCGTGGGATATGTAGTTTTACAGGGCCCTGCCCACTACAGCTCCCAGGATCCCTGTACAATTTTTATTTTTGGTGTCAGGAACGACTGGAGAAACTGCAAGTCGCTTCTGGTGTGAGAATCATAGAATCATAGAATAGTAGAGTTAGAAGAGACCACATGGGCCATCTAGTCCAACCCCCTGCTAAGAAGCAGGAAATCGCATTCAAAGCACCCCCGACAGATGGCCATCCAGCCTCTGCTTAAAAGCCTCCAAGGAAGGAGCCTCCACCACGGCCCCGGGGAGAGAGTTCCACTGCCGAACAGCCCTTCTCACACTGAGGAAGTTCTTCCTGATGTTCAGGTGGAATCTCCTTTCCTGTAGTTTGAAGCCATTGTTCCGTGTCCTAGTCTGCAGGGCAGCAGAAAACAAGCTTGCTCCCAATTCCCTGAGAGAATTGGCCGTCTGCAATGACGTTGCCCAGGGGATGTTTTGATGTTTTTACCATCCTTGTGGGAGGCTTCTCTCATGTCCCCACATGGAGCTGGAGCTGAAAGAGGGAGCTCATCTGTGCTCTCCCCGGGTTGGATTCGAACCTAGCAGCCTGTAGAATTAAGCCTTGGTAGTTAAAGTGGTGACAGGATGTGTTAATTTTGTAGTGTAGACACACCTGGAGAAAAGAATCTGTCCAAAGAACTGTGTTTAAATAGCTGAGTGAATAATAATAATAATAATAATAATAATAATAATAATAATAATAATTCTATTTCTTATACTCCTCTCCTTGTGGCTCAAGGCAGGTTGCGGAATAACTGAAACACATAAACATCACGGGGCTGATCGGGGTATAGGGGGGCTACCAGTGCTCAATGGGGTTACGCTTCCCCCCAAGGACACAGGTCCGCAGTCTGGGGGTCCTCCTGGACTCTTCACTGATGCTTGATGCTCAGTTGTGGACGTGAAACTGCAACTGGTGCAAAGGTTGGCAGCCAGGCTGTTAACAGGATCCAGCTACAGGGAGCATAACGCGCCTCTTATGAAGCAGCTCCACTGGCTGCTGATAATTTTCCGGTCCCAGTTCAAAGTGCAGGTTGTGGCCTATAAAACCCTGAATGGTTCAAGTTCTGCTTGTCTTCCTGACCATGTCTCTCCCTAGGCTCTTAGATCTGCCTGGGAGGCCCTTATCTCACTCCCACCTCCATCACAAACAGGGTTGGTGGGGATGGGGGAGGAGGCCTTCACGGTGGCACACACCCGGCTCTGGAACTCTCCTCCCAAGGAGATAATAATAATAGTAATAACTGTATTTTTATATCCCACTCCCATCTCCCCAAAGAAGCCAGAATGGATGTCCAAAGAACTTCTAACTGAGCTAAAGCTCAAAAGTGACATGCACAAGAAGTGGAAAAGGGGAGAAATCACCAAAGAAGAATTCAAACGTATAGCCAACACCTGTAGGGAAAAGGTTCGCAAGGCTGAAGCGCAAAATGAGCTCAGGCTTGCCAGGGACATAAAAAACAACAAAAAAGGCTTTTTTGCTTACGTTGGTAGAAAAAGGAAGAAAAAGGAGGCGATAGGGCCATTGCAAGGAGAAGATGGGGTGATGGCGACCCCCAGTAGTTCTGAAGGCAGAACTACTTAATGCCTTCTTTGCCTCGGTCTTCTCAGAAAAAGAAAGCCATCTTCAACCTCAGCAACACGGAATGGACGAAGGATTGGGGGAAATCCAACCCCAAATAGGGAAACAAGTTGTCCAGGAACACTTGGCCTCTCTAAACGAATTCAAGTCCCCAGGGCCAGATCAGCTACACCCAAGAGTACTGAAGGAACTAGCGGAAGTTATTTCAGAACCACTGGCAATCATCTTCGAGAGTTCTTGGAGAACGGGAGAAGTCCCAGCAGATTGGAGGAGGGCGAATGTGGTCCCTATCTTCAAGAAGGGAAAAAAGAACGACCCAAACAATTACCGTCCGGTCAGCCTCACATCAATACCAGGCAAAATTCTGGAAAAGATCATTAAGGAAGTGGTCTGCGAACACTTAGAAACAAATGCGGTCATTGCTAATAGTCAACACGGATTTACCAAAAACAAGTCATGCCAGACTAATCTGATCTCTTTTTTCGATAGAGTTACGAGTTGGGTCGATACAGGGAATGCTGTGGATGTAGCGTACCTGGATTTCAGTAAGGCCTTCGACAAAGTCCCCCACGACCTTCTGGCAAACAAACTAGTAAAATGTGGGCTAGACAAAACTACGGTTAGGTGGATCTGTAATTGGCTAAGCGAACGAACCCAAAGGGTGCTCACCAATGCGTCATCTTCATCATGGAAGGAAGTGACAAGTGGAGTGCCGCAGGGCTCCGTCCTGGGCCCGGTTCTGTTCAACATCTTTATTAACGACTTAGACGAAGGGCCAGAAGGCACGATCATCAAGTTTGCAGACGACACCAAACTGGGAGGGATAGCTAACACTCCAGAAGAAAGGAGCAGAATTCAAAACGATCTTGACAAACTAGAGAGATGGGCCAAAACTAACAAAATGAAGTTCAACAGGGACAAATGCAAGATACTTCACTTCGGCAGAAAAAATGGAAATCAAAGATACAGAATGGGGGACGCCTGGCTTGACAGCAGTGTGTGCGAAAAAGACCTTGGAGTCCTCGTGGGGAACAAGTTAAACATGAGCCAACAATGTGATGCGGCTGCTAAAAAAGCCAATGGGATTCTGGCCTGAATCAATAGGGGAATAGCGTCTAGATCCAGGGAAGTTATGCTCCCCCTCTATTCTGCCTTGGTCAGACCACACCTGGAATACTGTGTCCAATTTTGGGCACCACAGTTGAAGGGAGATGTTGACAAGCTGGAAAGCGTCCAGAGGAGGGCGACTATAATGATTAAGGGTCTGGAGAACAAGCCCTATGAGGAGCGGCTTAAAGAGCTGGGCATGTTTAGCCTGCAGAAGAGAAGGCTGAGAGGAGACATGATAGCCATGTACAAATACGTGAGGGGAAGTCATAGAGAGGAGGGAGCAAGCTTGTTTTCTGCTGCCCTGCAGACTAGGACGCGGAACAATGGCTTCAAACTACAGGAAAGAAAGGAGATTCCACCTGAACATCAGGAAGAACTTCCTTACTGTGAGAAGGGCTGTTCAGCAGTGGAACTCTCTGCCCCGGACTGTGGTGGAGGCTCCTTCCTTGGAGGCTTTTAAGCAGAGGCTGGATGGCCATCTGTCGGGGGTGCTTTGAATGCGATTTCCTGCTTCTTAGCAGGGGGTTGGACTGGATGGCCCATGAGGTCTCTTTCAACTCTACTATTCTATGATTCTATGATTAAACTAGGTTGTCTCGAAAGACTAAAATATTATCTTCATAAAGATTGGGGTGTTTTTTTTGTTCTGATGAATTAATTACAGGGTCTTTTAATTACAGGATTTTGTTTGATGCAATTGCTAGAGGCTCTATCGCTATCACAAAGAATAATGGTAAAAGAGGGCATCTCTGTGTAGAATAATCCCTTCTGTTAATTTGTATAATGGCTTCTGAGTGTGCTGACAAACTCTTCTAGGTTTAAGTTATTAGTTAGTTCTCAGGTGTACACTATGATATAATCATTTTAAAATTCCTGCATAATGTCCCTCAATATAAATGTTGGCTTTCCCTTTGCAGAGCCAAGGCTTCATATTCTTTGTGCTTTTTTCTTGACTAGCCTGGCAAGAAATCCCAGGTTTTTAATATTGTTTTCATAATAATGAGCCTTTGTAAAAAGCAGAAATGTATGTATCTTAGGGAGATCTAGTTCTTCAAGTTCTATTTGTTTCTTATTTACTATTTATGATTTCATGTTGGTTTATTTTCTTTTAGTCTACTGCAACTTATCTTTAAGAGCAAAACATGCTTGCATTTTTAGAGAAAGCTATTTTTTATTTTAAGTGTTCTTTTTTGGAAGCTTTTACCTGGGGAATCCTTTGAGCACTTTTTGGACCTTTTAAAAACTATAGCTGGTTTAGATTGAATATCAAGAAAACAAAATTAAGGACCACAGATTTATTACAACAGGGTAGCCTAGTAGACCATCCTAACTTTAGTATTCAGTGATATATTTTGACAGTACAGGATCTTGTCTGGTTCCTTCATAGCTGCCCTTCCCAGTGGCAGTCTTACTGATTTTCTAACATTCTGGTTAATGATTAGCAAAGGCATGGGCAATCTTGAACCGCCAGTTTTTTTATGTCTTTATTGTCTATTTTAAAGTTAATAAGTAATGTGTGGTCATTATTTCTTACTTAATTACTTAATTACCCTACTTACTTAGGCGATCCCTTGTAGTTCGAGGATGATTGTCTTCCATCTTGGGGGTGTGTCCATAGATGGCTGAAGAGACCTATTCTTGACCCGCATCTTCTCCCGCAGTGAGGACATCGGTTTCCAGGTGGAAGGCGGTCCCGGTCAGGGTTGGCTTGACGCTCCTTCCTCTTGGCATGTTTCTCCCTTAAGCCCTCCATTCGTGCCTCTTCGAACTCCGCAGCACTGCTGGTCACAGCTGACCTCCAATTGGAGCGCTCAAGGGCCAGGGCTTCCCAGTTCTTAGTGTCTATGCCACAGTTTTTAAGGTTGGCTTTAAGCCCATCTTTAAATCTCTTTTCCTGCCCACCAACATTGCGATTCCCATTCTTGAGTTTGGAGTAGAGTAGCTGCTTTGGGAGATGGTGATCGGGCATTCGGACAACGTGGCCAGTCCAGCGGAGTTGATGGCGTAGGAGCATCGCTTCAATGCTGGTGGTCTTTGCTTCTTCCAGCACGCTGACATTTGTCCACCTGTCTTCCCAAGAGATTTGCAGGATTTTCCTGAGGCAACGCTGATGGAAACGCTCCAGGAATTGGGTGTGACGTCTGTAGACCGTCCACGTTTCGCAGGCGTAGAGCAGGGTTGGGAGGAAAATGGCTTTATAAACAAGCACCTTGGTATCTCTAAGGATGTCCCGATCATCAAACTCTGCTTCATTCTGGAAAATGCTGCACTCGCAGAGCTCAGGCGGTGTTGTATTTCAGTGTCAATGTTGATTTTGTGGAGAGGTGGCTGCCAAGGTAGCCACCTCATTATTTCTGTTTTCACACTGTTCAACTGTAAACCTGCCTTTGTACTTCCTTCCTTGACTTCCTTCAATCTTCATTCCAAAGTTTCGCTTTTACTGCATATCCTTCTGCCATCTTCCTCTGAGCCTAATCCTGCTTTGTGTACGATATTTTCATTATACAAGTTACATAGTTAGGGTGATAAAATGCAGCCTTGCCTTACCTCCTTGCATAGACTTGGTAGAATTTTCTTGATAACCCATCAATTTCTCCAGACTTGCCACTCTTTTCAGTGTTTTACTACATTTTAAACCGCAGCCACTACCTCACTACAGTCATATGATTCCCCTTTTCTTCCTTTCCAGTCTCCTCCTCCTCCTCCTCACACTCCTTGAGGTATTTCTATACTGCAGCATCAGAAGATAACAAATGGCTTTCTTCGTTCATCATTGTTGGATATGTGGATGACCAGCGGATCTGTCAGTATGACAGCATCGTGAGAGAGAAGCGTCCTTGTGTTCCCTGGATGAGTAAGGTGGAGGAAGAGGATCCCTCCTACTGGGCAGAAGAAACTGAGGTGTCACGGAATGCTGAAGTGTTTTTCAAAGAGAGCCTGGTGACTGCAAAGAATCGTTACAACCAGAGTGGAGGTAAGTACTGGCCAAGGGCAAGGAGTGGCGATCTGTCACCCCCCTCCCAGGGTTAATATGTTATCTCTCTACCAGAAAATAGGGGAAAAGGAGTCCTGAAAGGAGATAATTTCCTCTTCTTCCACCTTACCCAACTTGTCTGTTTGACTGTTAAACAGAAAGCTGTAGAACAGTGGTTGCCAACCTGGGGCCCCCAGATGTTTTTGGCCTACGACTCCCAGAAATCCCAGCCAGTTTACCAGCTGTTAGGATTTCTGGGAGTTGAAGGCCAAAACCATCTGGGGACCCCAGGCTGAAAACTGTGCTGTAGAAATTAAATGAGGCAACTTTTTTGTAACTGCTTCGTACTGAAGATTAATGGAATGGTATGGTCCACATGAGTGATAATCTGAGCAAGGCACAACAACCAGATTTACCATTTCCAGTGGGCCAGGCCCCACCCTCTCCCATGCCCTACCCCTCGGGGGCCCACCCCTCGGGGGCCCACCCCTCCCTGGCTTGCAATGTGGCCCCAGGGCAAAAAGTTTGCCCATGCCTGCACTAAAGTATCTATCCACTTTAAATCTTGTGGCTGCTTTCTGCAGAATTCTAGAGGAGCCTTTAAACTGCTCATCCAGAAAGGTCCTGGGCCTCACTAAACTACAATGGGGTTTAAAGTGGATTGAAACTCTAGACTAGGAATGGGTAAATGCAGCCCGTGAGCTTATGTTCTCCACCAGAGACCCACCCCCAAAGCTCAAAAAAGATTTTGCTAACATTTCTGAATAGGAAGTGACTGTCTCTCATTTCCCGTTGCTTAAAAGGTTCCCATGAGCACAACATGACCCGGGAATGCCTAAAATCCTGGTGAAAATGAAGGCAGTAAAGAGGCACCAATACTTGTTAAAAGATAATAGCAATAAGGAGATGTAGATTGCATACCTGCCCACAAAAATATTCAGGATGCTCTGGAAAGGTTGTGCCAGGAAATTCAACTTTGATAGAAAAGTAAATAGACAAAAGAAGAATTGCTATATTTTGGGGAGAAGAACTTCTAAAAGCTATCTTATATGTGAGCATGAGCCGTCCTGATAGAAGAGCTTCATGACTTCCTCCCTTCCCAGACAAAGGGTCATCAAAGACTAACTCTCTTTTGGGCAAGAATCATAGAATAATAGAGTTGGAAGAGACCAAATGGGCCATCAGTCCAAGAAGGAGATAGTAAGCTCTGCAGAAAGGCAGGAAGCAGAAAAATGTTACTGCATATAGATCAATGGCACTCTGAGATCTCATGAAGCATGATAGGAGATAAATATTTTAATAAACTCAGTGTATTTGAGGATTATTAACAATTAAACCCTGAAAACACTGGGCTGTTTTTCATATTTCACACTTTCTTAGATTGAGGTTGCTGTTTCCTCTTCCCTAGAAAAAAATCCCTGCTGTTTCTGGGAAGCTTGTGGTCACAGGGAAGCTTGGGCTTCTGAGAAGCTTGTGCTCCTAACCTAGTCTGAACCCCCACCGCCCCTGTATTTCTCTTTCAGGGTTCCACACTCTGCAGCAGATGTACGGCTGTGACCTGAGGAAAGATGGGAGCAAAGCAGGATACCGACAGTATGCCTACGATGGGAAGGACTTCATCAGCTTTGACAAGGAGACCCTCACCTGGACGGCAGCTGATGTGAAGGCCCAGATCACCAAGAGGACATGGGATGCTCAATCAATGCGCAACCAGTACCTTAAGGCCTATCTGGAGGAGGAGTGCATTAAGTGGCTGCAGAAGTACCTGGAATACGGGAAGGAGACACTGCTGAGGACAGGTGAAGGGGTGTCACCAAGAGCCTGACAGCCTCCAAACATTCAACCTCCCTTCCATTTCCCACCAGAAATTGTACGGTCCACTCTGTCTGTCAGAAAATGAAACAGAAACACAAAATCCAAACTTTTTTTAGAAGAAGGAAGGAAAGGGAAGGAAAAAGGAAACCTGACAGCACCAAATTTACGTCTAACACGGTTGTATTCCAGTATGGGCTTTCATGGATATAAATCCACTTCTTCGGGTGCAGTACTAAGTAGTATTAAAATCTCGGACTATAAAGCATATTTATTAGGGCTGTGCAAAATTATCATTAGTCCCTTAAGTCGTTAGTGATTTGTTAGATTCATGAAAATGAATTGCTATTAAGAAACATGCAAAAAAAAGGGGAGAAATATTTAAGAATCAAAACACTCACCAATAGTTTTCATTAAGTAATATTCAGAAGCTTCCCAAAGTCAGTTTAATTTTCAGTATAAGCGTTAAGCAATTTTGGTAAAGCCAAAAAGGCCATTGCCAGACCGAGACTGCTTGCCGGATGCTATAAGAAGGGCCGCTAGCTGGGCTGGGCAGGAGGCTGAGAACACAACATTCTGGGAAATGTAGTTCTCTGGCAGAGAATGCAAAAGGCCCTGACCTAAACTACATTTCCCAGAAAGCCCAATGAGGGCTCCAGCAGCCAGCCATTTAGTCATTCTAATAATCTATATATATAAAAGAGTGATGGCATCACGGCGACCCACAAAACAACAAAACTACAGGCCCCCCAACCTCGAAATTTGACAACACAACCCATCATCCACGCCTCTAGGTTGATACAACAAAAAGAAAAGAAAAGAAAAATAAAGTCCTAATTAGAGGGAGAGGAATGATTGCTTTTATCCAATTGCTGCCAGTTAGAAGGCTAAGCTCCGCCCACTTGGTCTCCTAGCAACCCAATAAAAATAATAAAAAACACTAAAAATAATTTAAAAAACTAAAAAATTAATACAATAAAATACTATAATAACAGAAAATAACTAAAAATAATACAAGAAATTAATAACATGTAATAAATAAAAAGATAACTTACAATAAAAATAATTTAAAAATACAAATAACGTCAAATAAAAATTACACAACCAGCTAGTAGTAAATAAAATGATTGAATCCAAAGAGGGCTAAAGGGAGTAAGTAATGGTATAAATCTGTACTAAGTTGGTTCTATTGTTAATTGTGTGTCATTTAGATACACTGTTGGATAGACATTCAAGGTGATGGCTGTTGTGGCTTTTTGGGGGATGTTTTTGCCTAATTTTTTTTAAATCCCCAAAATCAGTAGATGGGTGAATATTTCTGAAACTTCCAAGGATTGATGCCCTGGTTATCTTGTGAATCTATATAAATAAAAATGTAATGTCTGTTTGTGAGGACCTCATACCTCCCAAACAACTTCCCAGTTGCTACAAAATTTGGACACAATGTAACATTCAAACTGACAAGTGTTTTAAGATATTCACATACCTACTATCACAAACCTGTTACACCTGAGACAGGTAAAACTTGCCACTTAGCAACGGCCAATCAGTCTCCTCCTCCCTTAGCAACAGCTAAGCAGTACCTTCTGCTCTTAGCAACCACCATAGAAGACAGCTCCTCCCCTTAGCAACGGCGCTAGCACTGGCCAAGCAGTCTCCTCCCTTTAGCTTGGGCAGGGCCGAAAGGGATGGCTAGACCCACCTCCTTGCCACTCAGTTTAGCTTGGCAAGGTACACAAAGCCAAGGCTCTGTGGCCTAGCCACAGAAAGAGGTGAGTAAGAGATACCACTACTTATTATATCATTATAATATCATATAATTGTATTATAGTATAATTAAATAAAATCATTATATAAATACATCTGTGGAGTGTCCAGGGTAGGAGAAAGAACTCTTGTCTGCTGGAGGCAGGTGTGAATGCTGCAATTGGCCAGCTTGATTAGCATTGAATAGCCTTGCAACTTTAAAGCCTGGCTGCCTCCTGCCTAAGGGAATCTTTTGTTGGAAGGTGTTAGCTGGCCCTGATTGTTTCATGTTTGGAATTCCTGTTTTCTGAGTGGTGTTCTTTATTTACTGTCCTGATTTTAGAGTTTTTTAAATACTGGTAGCCAATTTTCAGTAATACGGAGGAATAGGTACTGGGGTTGCTCCCTGGGAGGGGCCTATGGCCTCTCCCAGCAGGAGAATAACACGATTTTCTATCCTTTCTTTCCCATTGAACTAGACCAGGCCACAGCAACGCATGGCCGGATACAGCTAGTTGTATATAAAATTCAAGTAGATAGCTCTTGTAGGTTTTTTTTTGGTTTTGTTTTTTAAAAAAAACATTGTAAAAAATTCCAAAATTTTTCAAAAAAATTGGTGGATGAGTGTAATTTTCCAAAACTTGGTGGGCTAATAGTGAAAAAGGTTTGGTACAATTATAGCAAGTTTCATCACGATAGCTCTAAAAATGAGGGAGAATTGAGCCCCTGAAGTTTTCCCACTTGCTCAATTACAAAAAAATAACACAAATTTCATTACTTTGTTATAGTCACAAAAATGTTTAGGTCTGTAATTTCAAAAACACCCTCAAAAACAATTCAGCTCTCTCCCCAATTTCATAGTGAGCACTGAAACTCCTTGATCGCACAGCCCTAATATTTATGCATTTGGGCAAGCACTGAAGAAGTGAGTTTACATTCATGAAAGCTCATGCTTAAAATTTGGAGCTGCTGTGTTCCTTTCCTTTGTCCTACAAGAGACTACTCACAGCTGCTTATTTTAAAACATCTTCCAATTGATCAGTGTGATCAAGTTTTTCTTAGGAGGAGCAGGTCGGAATTAGCTGGAGATTGTTAAGGACTCCTTCCCCAGGTAGCCCAGACAAGAGCATTCACCCTGCCGAAGTCCTATCCTAATTCTGATGTAATTCTTGCAGAGAAACCAGAAGTGAAGGTGACACGCAAGGTGGACTATGATGGGATGGAGACCTTGATCTGCCGGGTGGGGGGCTTCTACCCCAAGGAGATTGACATCACCTGGACAAAGGATGGGGAGGACAGGCAGCAAGATACCTTCCATGGCCTGGTGTCCCCCAACTCGGATGGGACTTACTACACCTGGCGGAGCATCACAGTGGACCCCAAGGAGAGGGAATGCTACAAATGCCACGTGGAGCATGATGGGCTTCTGAACCCTGTGGATGTGGCCTGGGAGGAGCCTGGTGAGTCATTGGAGGGAGGGAGGGAGGGTTCTGGGGGGGGGGGAGACAAGAGGAGGGCAACCCCCTCCCCACCCAGAGGCACCATCAATAGCACTTCACCATCTGCATTATTGTTGTATAGTTTCCATACCAATACAGGTCAAGTATCTAATCTGGAAATCATAAAAACTCTAAATTTGTTTATACAGTTGGCTGTGATACTTTAGCTTACAAGTGACCCAACTTGTGAATTTTTTGAGTTATGAGCCGTCTCCTGTTTGTTTTATTAATTCAAGATGCGAGCCGTGATCTGAGTTGTGAGCTAGCATAATAGCACAAGAGCAGCCGCACGTCTTGCAAAGCTACCGCTCCTGTGGTAGTTTTGCAAGATGGATCCATGGCTCAAAGGGATTCCTGTACTTCCCTTTTCCCTAAAGCATCTCAGCAAAGCGAATGCTGTGACAGAAAAGGGGGTTTGAAAGTGTTTTATGTTGAGGAAAGGGGGTGTTCTTGAGCTATTGGATTTAACATCTAAATAAGACACAATCAATAAGGATAAAAGGAATGGAGTTCAGGAGGAGATTAAGTTCAGGAGATGCTGGTTGTTCTTCTGCCCCTCAGAAGAGACATGGAGGGTGGCGGTCATTTCACCAGCCACTGGGCCCAGGTTTAATGGTAGAGCTGAACCTGGTTGCTCTTCTGTTATGCCCACTTCCAAGTCCTGTTCTGCAGACTTTGATGGGATTGTGCGGGCTGGTCTTTCACGCATACTTTAGCCTTGGAGTCCCCTGTTCTTTCTCCATCTATGAACTGCTCCATAAAGGGTTTGGTTTGGTGGTTTCCTTTGTAATTCTTTTGTTATTTTCCATTTTACATTCAGCCTCCAAATCGGTGCTCATTGGGTGTGCCGTGGGGATTCTCCTTCCGATTACTGGGCTTGCTGTTTATTTCCGTGAGTAAATTCTGAATTCATTTCCTTGTGGGGAAGAGGCATTCTGTGGTTGTTGGGGATCATTTTCCTTTTGAGGACTCCCTATCTTTGAAGGGAAGGTTCAGCTTTGCCTACATCTTGGAGGCATGGACTACTCCATTTGCCTCATCTTATCCCACATCATGAGCACAGGTCTCAGCCTGTTGGCAGAGAAGGCTTCCCATTTCGCTAATGCCTTTGCTGGAGAGACTGAAAGGTCTTCATCCCTGTGGAAGGACGAAGAGGAGGGTGTGTGGTCTTCTTTATGAGAGAATGAAGTTCTGTTGATCCCTGAGAGTCACCTTTAACTCCCCAATTCTGTCTCTGCAGTAAAACGGCAACGTGTTCGCAGAATAACTGCAGGTGAGTGTTGCCTCCCCCATTGCATGTTTTTATTCATTTATTTATATTCCGCCCTTCTCACCCCGAAGGGGACTCAGGGCGGATTACAATGAACACATATATGGTAAACATTCAATGCCAACAGACAAACAACATTCAGTTTTAGACAGACACAAAGGCATTTTTAACATCTTTCCAGCTTCACAATTCCAGCCACAGGGGGAGCTGTTGCTTCACCGTCCATTGGTGGCTGTTCTTCCTCTTCTTTTCCTCGTGAGCAGTTTTATGGTGTTGTAGATTAGTTAAATTAGCCTCCCGCATAAAGCGTACCTAAATGATCCCTACTTGACAGATGCAACTGTCTTTCGGGGCTGCTAGGTCAACAGCAAGCCGGGGCTATATATATATTTTTTTTAATGGTCGGAGGCTTAACCCGACCCGGGCTTCGAACTCATGACCTCTCGGTCAGTAGTGATTTATAGCAGCTGGTTACTAACCAGTTGCGCCACAGCCCGGCCTCAGATGTTTCCTCCAGATGGCTGAGGTGGGCATTGGATTGAGATGGATTGAATGGAGACATATGCCCAAGGCTGTTCCCAAAGCTGTGGAGAAGCCAACAGCACTGAACGTAGCTATCCAGCCCCCTCCATAGAAAAGAACCTAGGAAATATAAATGGTTTCCAACCAGTCTGTGCCCCATGGATGTAAATATTTGGCCCCAGTGGTCAAGTGCAGAGTGAGCCAGGCTGAGGGAAGGAGCTGTACTTTTATGGGTGTAAATCTCTGATTATTTCTCTGCAGAAAAACATCAGGATGACTATAAAACAGTCTCAGGTGAGTGTTGCTTTCCTGTTGTATCTTTACTCCAAATGACTGAGGCAGGAGTGGGAATAAGGTGAAGACTAGGGTTTGGATCACTAACTAACACAACCCACACACATAGCTAAAGAGACATTGTGCAGACCTAGGAGAGAGACAGCCTTTTAAAAGACCATGAAAAAGGATGGGGACTCCATCACAGCCCTTTCCTGCCCAAAGAATTGACCCTCTTGTCTTTTCCCTCTTTTTTAGCAAGTGACCAAAAATTCAACATTTCTGAGGAAGGTAAGTGAATCCCAGCTCAAAGGGTAGAATGAATTACAAAAGAAAAGGACACAGAACGGTTTGGGCAGGGAGGCAGGGTGGTGTGCAGCCCTGGAAAATGCCTGTATCTTTCTGCCCTCCTCCCTGCTTAATAACTGGATTTTAAGTGAGTAGAAGAAATGTAAAATATTTAGTTGGCAAGCAGAGTCAGTGTTGATACACTGAATATAAATGTGTAAGAATGTTAAAAAGGAACCCCAAGGATGTCCTCACATTTGATGCCAATAGTGGTGGGCCAGGAGGTGGTTCACCTTTCAGGTGAAGAATGAAGTTCCTCTTCCCAGAACAAAGTTTTTGCCTTCTATTCAAGTGTCACCTTCTTTTTAGGAACTGACTGATCAGGAACAAACATCTAAATCATAGAATCATAGAATCATAGAATAGTAGAGTTGGAAGAGACCTCATGGGCCATCCAGTCCAACCCCCTGCTAAGAAGCAGGAAATCGCATTCAAAGCACCCCCGACAGATGGCCATCCAGCCTCTGCTTAAACGCCTCCAAAGAAGGAGCCTCCACCACGGCCCCGGGGAGAGAGTTCCACTGTCGAACAGCCCTTCTCACAGTGAGGAAGTTCTTCCTGATGTTCAGGTGGAATCTCCTTTCCTGTAGTTTGAAGCCATTGTTCCGTGTCCTAGTCTGCAGGGCAGCAGAAAACAATCTTGCTCCCTCCTCCCTATGACTTCCCTTCACGTATTTGTACATGGCTATCATGTCTCCTCTCAGCCTTCTCTTCTGCAGGCTAAACATGCCCAGCTCTTTAAGCCGCTCCTCATAGGGCTTGTTCTCCAGACCCTTAATCATTTTAGTCGCCCTCCTCTGGACGCTTTCCAGCTTGTCAACATCTCCCTTCAACTGTGGTGCCCAAAATTGGACACAGTGTGATTCCAGGTGTGGTCTGACCAAGGCAGAATAGAGGGGGAGCAGGACTTCCCTGGATCTAGACGCTATTCCCCTATTGATTCAGGCCAGAATCCCGTTGGCTTTTTTAGCAGCCGCATCACATTGTTGGCTCATGTTTAACTTGTTGTCCACGAGGACTCCAAGGTCTTTTTCGCACACACTGCTGTCAAGCCAGGCGTCCCCCATTCTGTATCTTTGATTTCCAATTTTTCTGCCGAAATGAAGTATCTTGCATTTGTCCCTGTTGAACTTCATTTTGTTAGTTTCGGCCCATCTCTCTAGTCTGTCAAGATCGTTTTGAATTCTGCTCCTGTCCTCTGGAGTGTTAGCTATCCCTCCCAGTTTTGTGTCGTCTGCAAACTTGATGATCGTGCCTTCTAACCCTTCATCTAAGTCGTTAATAAAGATGTTGAACAGAACCGGGCCCAGGACGGAGCCCTGCGGCACTCCACTTGTCACTTCTTTCCATGATGAAGACGACGCATTGGTGAGCACCCTTTGGGTTCGTTCGCTTAGCCAATTACAGATCCACCTAACCGTAGTTTTGTCTAGCCCACATTTTACTAGTTTGTTTGCCAGAAGGTCGTGGGGGACTTTGTCGAAGGCCTTTCTGAAATCCAGGTAGGCTACATCCACAGCATTCCCTGTATCGACCCAACTCGTAACTCTATCGAAAAAAGAGATCAGATTAGTCTGGCATGACTTGTTTTTGGCAAATCCGTGTTGACTATTAGCAATGACCGCATTTCTTTCTAAGTGTTCGCAGACCACTTCCTTAATGATCTTTTCCAGAGTCTTGCCTGGTATTGATGTGAGACTGACCGGACGGTAATTGTTTGGGTCGTTCTTTTTTCCCTTCTTGAAGATAGGGACCACATTCGCCCTCCTCCAATCTGCTGGGACTTCTCCCGTTCTCCAAGAACTCTCGAAGATGATTGCCAGTGGTTCTGAAATAACTTCCGCTAGTTCCTTCAGTACTCTTGGGTGTAGCTGATCTGGCCCTGGGGACTTGAATTCGTTTAGAGCGGCCAGGTGTTCCTCGACAACTTGTTTGCCTATTTGGGGTTGGATTTCCCCCAGTCCTTCGTCCATTCCATGTTGCTGAGGTTGAAGATGGCTTTCTTTTTGTGAGAAGACTGAGGCAAAGAAGGCATTAAGCAGTTCTGCCTTTTCCCTGTCCCCTGTCGCCATCACCCCATCTTCTCCTTGCAGTGGCCCTATCGCCTCCTTTTTCTTCCTTTTTCTACCAACGTAAGCAAAAAAGCCTTTTTTGTTGTTTTTTATGTCCCTGGCAAGCCTGAGCTCATTTTGCGCTTTAGCCTTGCGAACCTTTTCCCTGCAGGTGTTGGCTATATGTTTGAATTCTTCTTTGGTGATTTCTCCCCTTTTCCACTTCTTGTGCATGTCACTTTTGAGCTTTAGCTCAGTTAGAAGTTCTTTGGACATCCATTCTGGCTTCTTTGCACTTATCTTATTTTTCTTCTTTGTTGGCACTGTTTGCATTTGCGCCTTGAGTATTTCACTTTTGAAAAACTCCCATCCATCCTTAACTCCCTTGTTTTTTTAATACTGGCGTCCATGGAATGCCGCTCAGTAATTCCTTCATTTTTTGGAAGTCAGGAACAAAACACAGGAACAAACCCATATAAAAAATTCCATAATTTCCGATTGCAGGGATATACAGACATGCGAAGATCCAGATATTCGGCTAAAAACCATGATATTCCCACACCTAGAAATCGCGCTGTTTTTGCTTTTTGTAGCAATTGCTTCTGGGTTTACAGGTAACAGCGTCTGGCCACTGTCGTGATTGCTACGGGAGCTTCTGGGATAAAGGTTTTGTCTGGACAGGCCCTTAAACACTTACTCACATGGCTAAAGAGACATTGTGCAGACCTAGGAGAGACACAGCCTTTCCAAAGCCCATGAACAGAGGGTGGGGATTTCACTGCCGAAAAAACTGACCCTCTTGTCTTTTCCCTCTTTTAGGAAGTGATAAAAAATCCAACACTTCTAAGGAAGGTAAGTGAATCACACCCCGCTCAAAGGGTAGAATAAATTACGAAGGAAAAAGGCACAAAGAGAAAGGTAAACCAGTGAGATGAGATGGTTTGTAGCCCTGGAAGATGGTGATGTAACTGTATTCTTCTGCCACCCCCCCCCCCATTTAATATTTGAATTTTAAGAAGGTTAAACTAGAATAGTAGGGGAATAATTCACTGACCCTTGAGCAATGAATTAGAATGTTAAAAAGGAACCCCAATGGGATCCCTGTATTTGATGACATAGTAGGCCAGTAGAAGATCCCCACATCGGGTGGCATTGGTGAGGCACTTAAAGAATTCTCATGGTTGCTCTCATTCTCATGCTAACACGCCTGTCACATTCTCACACTAACACGCCCACAATTTCTAACAGCAGGGAGGGAGAGAGAGAAAAGGGGTGGGAGGGAATCCCATTTGGAACAGCAGCAGCAAAGGCTCAGCTGGTGTTTTGGACTACAACTCTCACAATTCCCAACACCACTGGCCCTCCCAACACAGGTCACAGTCAAATCATGGAAGGGAGGAAAAGGATACCCTAAAAGACTATTATATTTTTTTTTGAAAAGCAGTAGCTTACAACCAAACCTTCTTGCTTGGGGAGCAAAAGGGAAATTGCCCAAAAGGTTTATTTTGACTTCTCCCCCAATTTCTCCTCCCACAAATTGGGTGATCCTAACGTGAGAGCAATGAGGGCTACTTCATTCCAAATTTGGCAAAACATCCAGAGCTTTGAGAAAAAAGAGGAAAACACCTAGATGCCACAACAACTGGCCCCATGTTTCCTTTGTTTTTCAGAAAGCGATGAAGGGTTCGCCAGCACTGAGGAAGGTAAGTCTTAATGTTTTAAAATGTTAAGATGTATTTTTAACTCAATCTATTTTAAGCTTAATTTGTATGTATTAATGGCATTGAATGGTTGCCACGTGTAAGCCGCCTTGAGTCCCCTTCAGGGGTAGAAAAAAGCAAGATATAAATAGGGCAAATAAATAAATAAAATGAAGAGCTAGAAAAGTGGGTGGGGTGGTCTGTGTTGTGTCTTCCTCTTCTGCCGCTGAGGAGGAGTTGGAAGATAAGGCTGAAGAGGAAGGGGCTGGGGATTTTGGGCAGATGGTCAGGCCTGCTCGGGAGGAAGAAGAAGAGGAGGGAGCCAGCTGGTTGCTCCAACTTTTCAAGAACGAAAAAGGGAGCAACAAGCAAGGAATAGGTCCGCCAGGATTGCTGAAAAGGCGCACAGCAATCAGATCACTCCCTGGAGACACATGTGCTCTGGGCTGAAGGCTATACATCAGGAGCCGGGAATACAGCCATGGCTGGAAGCAACAGATCCAGTTACCTAGCCTTTGACCCTGTATCTGTTCCAGCACGTAGCCTCGCCTTTGTGTTTTTGCCTTGAGAAGAAATTACTAAAGACTTTGCTCGGCCAAGAAACTTTTGCCTTCTTTTGTGAACTTGCCTGTTGTGAACTTGCTTTTGTGAATTTGATTTTGCTACTTTAAACTTTGCTGAAGTAAAACTTTTTGAGTTCCTTTAAGGCTATTCTTAAGACCAAACTGGACAGTCTGCAGCCCTGGGAGATGGCAGCATAGTGTTGTCTTTCCACCATCCTCCCTGCTTGATAATTGAATTTTAATAGAGTTAAACCAGAGTAGTTGGTGAATAATTAGCTGGCAACTGAAGTAAGATGTCAAGAAATATGAAATAATCAACAAGATTCTGGAAGGAAGAGGTGGTTTTATATATTGTGTCAGAAGCGAACTGAGGATGCAGTTGTAATGTATTTCAAAACACAAAGTTAAAAATTTGGCATGGTACTAAATGTCATTTTACCAGAAGCTGGCCACTTGGAGTGTCTCTGGTGTTGCTCTAAGAAGGTCCTCCGTTGTGCATGTGGCAGGGCTCAGGCTGCATTGTAATAGGTGCTCTGTGGTTTCCTCTGCTTCACACTCACATGTTGTGGACTCCACTTTGTGGCCCCATTTCTTAAGGTCAGCTCTGCATCTCGTGATGACAGAGCGCTGTCTGTTCAGCACCTTCCAAGTTCCCCAGTCTTCTGTGTGCCCAGGAGGGAGTCTCGCAATTTCTCTCAACCAAAGCAACTTGCAGCATGCAATCAAACAAATAAACAAACAAAGAGGTGGTTGAGCATAGAGAATGAGAGTGATGTTTCCAACTAGAGACACAGGATAAAAAGGATATTGGGAGGATTAAAAACCTTAGACATGGTAAAGACCAAGAGGGAAGGAGCTCTGAAATGAGGGACAATTTAATAACAATCAAAACAAGAGTCCCAGGCCCATAATAACTGAAGAAATAAAACCACTTCAGGAAAATCTGAAGACAGTGAATAATGGATGGAAATTCCAGAAAAAATGTTGATGTGGAAAGAAGCCCAGCTACATACATTCATTTGATCAGATTCAGTTTTTTCTTACAGCAAGGTTCTCAGAGAGAGAGAAAGGTGTTTGGGAGGAGTCTTTATGGTGGGCATTGAAATGGCAAGGCACCACATTTTTATCTGTGAAAGAAGTTAGGATTGTTGATATGCATCTGCACATCTGCCCTGAGGAAAATATCTAGAA
Organism: Anolis carolinensis; assembly: GCF_035594765.1. Classification (NCBI taxonomy): domain Eukaryota; kingdom Metazoa; phylum Chordata; class Lepidosauria; order Squamata; family Anolidae; genus Anolis; species Anolis carolinensis. The sequence goes on from NC_085842.1 coordinate 5,713,037, forward strand.
TCCCTAAGTATTTTCTGCTTGAAAAACTAACCCCTGTCTTTTCTTCCCTTTTCAGCAAGTGAGAAAGATTCCCATAACTCTGAAGAAAGTACATGTAAGTGAACCCCCACTCAGAGAGAATGAATGGCAAAGGAAAGAGGCATAGAAAGAAAAGTTACACTTCTAGGTCAAGGGTCCTCTTGGATCCATACCATTCCCCAAAGCTTTCTCACCTAACCTTCTTTGAGGTCTAGAGAAGAGAAAGGAAAACACTCTCTCCTATCTAGGTTTTCTGCCATCTTCTTGTTCAGGAGACGGACTCTATACAGTCAGTCTTCCCAAATCCACAAATTCTATATCCACAGATTCCACATGTCTTCAAAATAAATTCCAAAAACAAACACTACCATTTTTCATCACATAATAGTCGCACCGCCTTTTGGGGAAGGCAAAAGCGGCACTCTGGTTGTCTTCGCATAATAGTTGCACCCATAATTCAGTCGCCTGGTGGGTGAATTAAGGGTGTGACTGCCTTTTTAGGGGCTGTGGCCCCATAGCACAAAAAGGGAAGAAGGGCGGTTGGGCTAGAGCAAGGGTCCCCAAACTAAGGCCTGGGGGCCAGATGCGGCCCTCCAAGGCCCCTTTCCTAAACTTTAGACTTAGGGTTGGCCTAAGTCTACTTGGTCTTTGGAAGTCTCTTTGCTTATCTATGGCCTTATGAGATTGTCTAGATGGTATTTGAAGGTCTCATTGCTTAGCTATGGCCTTATGAGACCATCTAGACAGCTTTTGGAGGTCACTTTCATTACCTATGGTCCTATGAGACTGTCTAGATGGCCTTTGAGGGTCCCTTTCCTTACCTATGGTTTTATGAGATTTTCTAGATGGCCTTTGGGGGCACCTTTCTTTACCTATGGTCTTATGAAACCATCTAGATGGTTTTTGAGGGTCCCTTTCCTTATCTATGGTTTTCTGATGGCCTTATGAGATCATCTAGATGGCCTTTGAGGGTCCCTTTCCTTACCTATGGTCTTTGGAGGTCTCTTTGCTTACCTATGTTCTTATAAGATTGTCTAAATCAGGGGTCCCCAAACTAAGGCCCTCCAAGGTCATTGACCTGGCCTCTGTCCTAAACTTTAGACTTAGGGTTTACCTCAACAGGGGTCTCAACAGGGGCCTTTTTCACTTCATAATAGTTGTCACTGCATAATAGTCACACTTACCCCCCCCCCCCCCACACACACACACACATATTTTGGGCAGGGGAGGATGAAATCTGGTATTTTACTGTGTACATAATAGATTTTTGGTATCTACAAGGGTTCTGAAACCAAACTCCAGCTGGGAACTGAAAGGCACAGCCAGCTCTCACCCGGCATCTTAGAGCCAAAGAGCAGCTGGAGACTGAAATGAGATCCACAGAAACCACTGCAGATGCCATGAAGCCAGTCAGTAGGGACACCACTCATTGCCAAGCTTGGCCACCGCCCAGAGAGGATTAAATGCTTCCTTGGGTCTATTCCTAGACAACCTACTTGGTGGTCTTCTTACAGTGCAGCTCTTAGGCTCTCATTAAATGCTTCTATGAGTAATATACTTTCTCTTCTCTCTCTTTCCAATAGCATTGTGTTCATCTGGCAGTTCTGGCAGCACCGAAGCAGGTAAATTTGGGGCAGGGGGGCAATGGGGAGAAGAGGGTCATGCTTGGAGACAGAGAATTCAATGTCCAGTCCTTATTTGATGAACAATTTCTCCCCCAAACTCACAGAGACCCCCTCAGCCTTGAAGGAAAATAAGTTCAGAAGGGGGAGATTGATGCTGTGGCACAGGGCAGGGGTGCATTTGTGGTACAAGTGGAGGGGTAGTCAAATGGTACTTTGGAACAGCCATTAAAATCCTCATGGAAAGGAGACAGGAAAGTGGATGCTCTTCAGGATAAGAGGAGCCTTTTCCTTTCCTGTTGACTTTATTTTGTAAGGAAAGAAAACTGCCTCCACCTTCCACCACTTTGCACGTATCAGATTATGAATGTTTCTCACTTCTTGTCCTGGAATCTCCCTTCCCTTTACGTCAGTGGTTCTCAATCTGTGAGTCCCCAGATGTTTTGGCCCCAGCTCCCAGAAATCCTAACAGCTGGTAAGCTGGCTGGGATTTCTGGGAGTTGTAGGCCAAAACAACTGGAGACCCACAGGTTGAGAACCACTGCCTTACCTCTTTGAAGACATATTGAGGTCCTGCCCTGCCCCTTCGCTCACTCTGAAGTAGCCTCATTGAGTCTATGTTGAGAGAAAGGGGCAATAAAAGTAAAACCAATAAAAGTGTCTCTGGAACTTATGGGTTTCTTCTTTATGTGTTATACTCAACTCTGGTGACAAGGTAATGTGGCTGGAAGAAATCCCAGAGCCTATTTCTGTTGTATTCTACTAGGGACATGCACCCATTTTCTGCTATAACTCACAAATCTCTCTGATTCCTAATTGAGGCTCCTTTAACCCGGATCAAATCTTTGGGATTCATTCTCCGGCCCTCATTCTAAAGCATTTCCCTGTTTTGTCTCCCTGTAGTGTAACTGGCGCTCCATGCAGTCATGTCGGTGGCCACATGATCTTGGAGGTGTCTACGGACAACGCTGGCTCTTCAGCTTAGAAATGGAGATGAACACCAGTTGGACACGACTGGACTTAATGTCAGGGGAAAACCTTTACCTTTGCCTGTGTGTGTGTGTGTGTGTGTGTCTGCAGTCTCCTTCCTCTTCTGCCTCTTAAATAAGAGAGGCAGAATGGATCTGCCTGTGTATTGGATTTTGCTTTGCCTTTTTCCGAGTCTTTCACTTGATGTCAAAAATGCAGATTTATAATAATGTTTGTGTCGCAGAAAGTTGGGCGTGAGACCCAAATTGGCTGTTTTGCCATATAAGCATCAAGATTCTTGGAGATGCCTTTCCTCAGGTTTGAAACATGGCAATTTTGTAATGTATGTATTTTCACTTTCATGGTGCCCTGTGCCTCTAACCCCAGAGAATGTGGGAGTTGATAGTAGTGATGTTCTCAGATATCTCTGTGAATTGAGGTTGAAATTTGCCATTTATTATATTGTAAACCGCTTTGAGTCTACCCAAAGTGGTTTACAGAAAAGTGGTATAGAAATGAAATACTGTAAATAAATTTTAAAAAGGAAGGTATGTAAGACACTGTCATAGGGTGCATCTACACTTTGGATTTACTGCAGTTTGATGCCAGTTTATATGCCATACCTGTCTGTTGTAGAATCATGGGAATTGTTGTTTTACCAGGGCTTTAGCCTTTTCTGCCCAAGACTGTTTGTACCTCTCCAAACTTCAGACTATATATCCTAGATTTCCGAAGTATGGAGTCCTAGCAATGGTGTCAAACTGCATTACAGTAGAGCTTTTCAAATGTGTGTTAGGACATGTTAACGTGTCAGCTGCAGTATGTAGATATGTTGTGCAAACATAATGGAAACCTTGAAGTTTGTGTGAAATAATAAATAATCTCTGAGGATGCCTGCCATAGATGTGGGCGAAACACCAGGAGAGAATGCTTCTGGAACATGACAGCCATACAGCCCAGAAAACTCACAGCAACTCAATAGAATATATATATACAGTAGAGTCTCACTTATCCAAGCTAAACGGGCCAGCAGAAGCTTGGATAAGTGAATATCTTGGATAATAAGGAGGGATTAAGGAAAAGCCGATTAAACATCAAATTAGGTTGGATAAGTGAGACTCTACTATATATATATGAAAGGTTTTCATGAGATATGTTGTGTCCCTATACATTTAATTATTACAACTTATGTATGTATTGGTATCTCTTATACAGGATTGGTTTGATCTCTGGTTCACTAGCAAAACTGAATTACTGACTTGCAAATTGATGCATGTCTGAAAGGTGTGTCATCAACATGAAATGTTTGGAAAGCTCTGATTTACAGAGTAGGTGCACCCTAAAACTCTTTTTTTAAAAAAAAAAATAGTTTGAGATAATAATAACCAATCCTCTCTATTTTTTTTTCAATGGAAAGTTTTAAGTGACACATCAGAGTGAATCAAGTAAACATTGTGACCATCATACATTGAGGGATGCCGGAATTTCTGGGCTGCAGGTCTTCTGCGATCAACCCTACTGGAAATAATGGAAGGAAATGGGACAGAAAATAATAATAATAATAATAATAATAATAATAATAATAATAATAATAATAATTTTATTTTTATATCCTGCACTCTATGACAGTGTCATACATTCCTACTATCTATCTATTGCATTTCTATACCACTTTTCTCACCCCTGTAGGGACCATATTTTTATGTTTATTTTTACATTTTTATTTATATATATGAATGACCCAACAGGGGCCTCGTTTGTCCCTCCCTCGTTTTATTTTGAGAAGTTGATTGGATGAGTTGTCGAAGGTTTTCATGGCCAGGATCACAGGGTTGTTGTATGCAGGCCTGTAGCGAGGGTGTGGTTTTACGGGTTCAAAATTGAGCTTGATTTAGGGGAGTGATAGTTCACCTGCATCCAGAGAAACTGTGACCCCCACTGACAATGAATCGGGACTAAACTTGGCACAGAAAAGCCCCACAACCAACTGTTCACCCTTATCCAGAAAGCACTGAACCCAGCCAATGTCAGATCTTTACCAAACTTGGCACACATTGTGCATACAGGCAAAATTTAGGGGTGATTGATCTTGGATCTGGGAGGTGTAGTTCACCCTTATCCAGAGAGCACTGAACCCAGCCGACAATGGATCTGGACCAAACTTGGCACACAGACACAACATAGCCAATTGTGCATACAAGCCTGGTTTGAGGGCAATTGTCCTTGGCATATGGGAGTTGTAGTTCACCCTCACCCAGAGAGTACTGAATCCATCTGAGGATGAATCTGGACCAAACTTGGCACACAGACCCAACAAGGCCAACTGTGCTACAGGCAGGGTTTGGGAGTGATTGTTCTAGGCATATGGGAATTGTAGTTCACCCGCATCAAGAGAGCACTGAACCCAGCCGAAGTCGGATCTGGACCAAACTTGGCACACAGACCCAACATGGCCAATTGTCCATATAGAAAAGATTAACTCATATTTAGGGAATTGCAGTTCACCCACATCTTTATGCATTTTCTAATGGGAGCATTCACACAAATCAACAGGAAAGAGTGGCTTTTTTCCCTAAGAAATAGAGCTACAAATTACCAAACTGATATTACCTAACACCCCAAAACAAACAATGCCTTTTTCAAATAATCTGGGCACCACCAGGTCCCAAACTAGTGATAAATAAAAAGTTAAAAATATGCTTTGTCGAAGGCTTTCATGGCCAGAAACACTGACTTGCTGTGAGTTTTCAGGGCTGTATGTCCATATTCCAGAAGCATTATCTCCTGAAGTTTTGCCCCCATCTATGGCAGGCATCCTCAGAGGTTGAGAGATCTGTTGGGAACTAAGTAAGTGAGGTTTATATATCTGTGGAATCAGGCATGTAGCTTCGGGGGGGGGGGGGGGGCTTGAGGGGCTTCAGCCCCCCACCCCGAAATTCTCAGGGTGGCCCGCGAGAAAGCCTTACATTTATTATTTAAACTCTTATGTTTATTCATATCATGATCTGATCACCATGCTCAGTATATCCCATATGCATGGGGGTATTAGGATAACCATACAAAAGGCGCTGGGCTGTGGCGCAGGCTGGAGAGCAGCCTGCTGCAATACATCACTCTGACCATGAGGTCATGAGTTCGAGGCCAGCCCGTGGCCGGGTGAGCACCCATCAATTAAAAAATAAAAAATAGCCCCTGCTCGTTGCTGACCTAGCAACCCGAAAGATATTTGCATTTATCAAGTAGGAAATAAGGTACCACTTATAAAAGTGGAGATGCAAGTTTAACTAATTTATGACATTGGAATGAGGAAGTGCTATCAGAGTGGATGATGAAGCAGCTGCTCCCCCCTGTGGCCAGAATCGAACTAGGTGATTTGAAAAAGGCATTGTTTGTTTTGGGCCCGGGCTGTGGCGCAAGCGGGAGAGCAAGCCAGCTGCAATTAACTGCAATGAATCACTCTGACCAGGAGGTCATGAGTTCGAGGCCCACTCGGAGCCTATGTTTGTCCTGTCTTTGTTCTATGTTAAAAGGCATTGCATGTTTGCCTATATGTGTAATGTGATCCGCCCTGAGTCCCCTTCGGGGTAAGAAAGAAGGGCGGAATATAAATGCTGTAAATAAATAAATAAATAAATAAATAATTGCCTCTGCATCTGTCTGTCTCGATTCGATGTGTTTATGGGCAATGAATGTTTGCCCTATATGTATATAATGTGATCCGCCCTGAGTCCCCTTCGGGGTGAGAAAGAAGGGCGGAATATAAATACTGTAAATAAATAAATTAAATTAAATAAATAAAAGGTTTGCTAGGGTAGACCCTCTCCCGCTCAGACTCGGCCCCCTCCCGAAACAAAATATTTGTGGGATTTGGGGAAAATTGATCTTAACCTTTGAAAATTGTAGTTCCTGGGATTTATAGTTCATTTACAATCAAAGAGTGCTCTGAGCTCCAACAACAATGAACCTGAATCTAACTTGGCACACAAAATCCCATGACCAACAAAGAATACTGGAGGGGCTTGGGGATATTCACCTTGATTTCGGGGAGTTGTAGTTCACCTACATCCAGAGAGCACTGTGAACCCAAACGATGAAGGATGTGGTCCAAACTTGGCACCCATACCTGATATGCCCACATTTGAATACTGAAGGGATGGGGGGGGGGGTTGACCTTCCTTTTGGGAGTTATAGTTCACCCACATCCAGAGAAACTGTAACATCCACCAGTGATGGACTTGGATCAGACTTGGCACACCAAACCACCATGTCCAACTAAACCTACTGGAGGGGTTTAAGGAGAGTGACCCACCATGGTGGGAGTTGTAGTTCATTCTGCAGCCAGAGACCACACCAAACCCCACTGATGATGCATCTGCAGCAAACTTGACACACTTGCCCAGCATGGCCAACTTGAAACACTGATGAAGTTTGAGGGGATTGGCCTGTAATGATATGAGTTGTAGTTCACCCACAGCCTTACACATTTTCTTAAAGGGACCATTCATTAAAAATTTAAAATGGCTTTATAAAATAACCCGGGCATCACTGGGTACCCAAGTTAAGTATGTATGTATGTATGTATGTATGTATGTATGTATGTATGTTGCTGGGGCTCCCACTTCCACAAACAAGCTACCACTTCTACAAACAACTATGATCCCCACCACTGAGGGCCACCAAAGGCCCTCCCTCCAATGACAGAGCGCAGCACGAACATGTACAAGAGCTGCTGACCCCGGCAAGTGTCTTCTGAAAACATCGTAATGCCCAACACCCAAGTGAAGGCTTTCATATGGGGACAACTTCATCCTAGATTTTATGTGTTTCCTCCACCACAGGCATCTTAGTGTTTCTTATGATATTGAGCTCTTTTAGTTAGGGATTTCCTTCTTGAAGGGAATCCCCCGCACCTCTCTTGGGCATGAGTCCGAGGATCCTGGTAAGAGGGGGAGCTGCTATAGATCAATCAAGGTTTAGCCAAAGAATTTCTCACCCTCAGGATGTTGAAGAAAGAATACCAAGTCATTTTATTCAGTTTCAGCTGAAAAGGATGACATCTGCAATCGCTCGTCAAGAAGTCATAACATACATTTACAGATCAACAACTTGTATAACAAAAAATATGGGAGGCGTGGATTGAATTTTGCGCTACCCCTTTCCCCGCCCTCCTATGCGCTGATTGGTCCTTAAGATGGCAGCGGGAACCCTCAGCCAATCAGGGGGCTCCCTACACCTCAGGGTCCCCCACCAATCAGGGATGAAGAGGCGGGCTTATCTAGGAACAATGGATTTGCCGGGATTAACGAGGGATTATGATTGAGCCATTGAGTAAATGTCCAGGAGGGGTTTCGAGACTGCTTCATGGGGTGTAAATATACATCTTTGTCTGGCAGGCTCTGCCAGACTGTGGTGAGTCAGATGGGCTGCATTTGTTTTTGAAAGGTGTCATGTCCATATTGACAGCCGAGGTGATCATGCCTTGATTGTCCCTGTTGTTAAGTGGTCCCGGAATCCGGATGGCTGATTTCCCAAAAGATGTGCCCTGCTCCGATGTCTTAATGGGGAAAAAACCTAATATTTTGTCCATGTAAGGGAATCTGACAGCTTCCTGGTGTGAGGAATTATCTCCCTCTGGGGTGTGTTGCAACTTGTCCATGTAATTCCTAGGTCAGGTCTCGGTCATTCTTTAATATAAGACATTTTTCACAAGGATAAAGAAAAGGAACAGGTAAGGTACATAATTCATACATAAGAACAATATTTTCCCTTCGTTTCCCAAGCCTTTTGTGGTGTGGAATTCATGAAATAAAATAAAAGTCCACAGGAGTCGAATCTGTGGCTCTCTGGGTGAAGCAACCCCACCGGGTCAAAAGGTCAGCAGGAGGGGGCACTCTAGGGATGAGGGTAGTTCATGGATGGGGGCAGGGGCTCTGGGTGGCCCCCGCATGCAGTCCGAACTTCGGCAAGCCTGCCCTTGCAGGGAAAACCGTGCCGCAATGCAAGGGAACTCCGTTTTGACAGTTTTTTGACAGATGACAATCAGCTGATCCGCCTCCGAAAACCTTATCAATTTGCAAGCGGGTGGTCTCCTTTTGACGGTGAGGCGTTTTTAGAAAGGAATATGAAAGAAGAACATGCTAGGGTTCAAAACAAAGGAGATATGGCCAGAAATAGAAGCTGGGGGTAGCCTGTTGTTCTGTGACTCGCCCAGCGAGGAAGGAAAGGGAGGGAGGGCTGAGCTGCGAGAGGGAATTCATGCTCTCATGCCAGAGGGGATACAAAATAGCTCTTATTTGAGATTGTTACAAAGTTTAGGGTTTAGAAAGGCACAGAGAGGAAGCAAAAGATACATTTTTTAAGCGGTTGCTGGGCATGTTTTCACAGTCAAATTGGTCTCAGCGTGACTCTTCCTGATCTGCGGACCTCATCGCTGCAGGTCAGATTAGACTAAATGCAGATGGTCACCCGGGTCCGACTACACTTACTCTATTCGTGTAGAATTTGGACAATCCCACTCACTACTTCTCCCATAACCCTTTCCTACTCTTTTCTGTGGCACACAACAAAACAGTGCAAGGTTTATTAGCAACTGAACATACCAGAGGGGTTTAGGGGACTGATGGAAGTTGTAGTTCACCCACATCAAGACAGAGCACTGTGACCCCCACCGACAATGGACTGGACCACATGTGGCACACAGAGCCTCCATGACCAATGAAAATAACTAGAGGTTTGCGGGGAATTGACTGCGATTTATAGGAGTTGTAGTTCACCTATATTCAGAGAGCACTATGAACCCAATCAACTATGGATCTGGGTCAAACTTGGCAAACATACCTGATAAGCCAAAATTTTTATACTAAAGGCGTTTGGGAGGGATTGACCTTGATTTTGGGGAGTTGTAGTTCACCTACATCAAGAAAAACTGAACTCCACCAACAACTGACCTGGACCACACTTGGCACACAGAACCGCCATGACGAACTAAACATACTGTAGGGGTTAAAGGGGACTGAACCACCATGGTAGAAATTGTAGTTTACCCTGCAGAGAGAGACATCATGACCCCCCCCCCCCCCCCCGAATAGACCAGGACCAAACTTGGCATGCAGAACCCCCATGACCAGCTAAACATCCTGGAGGGATTTGAGGGGATTGAGTTGTAAGGATTTATGGAACCCCCACTAATGATAGACCTGGACCACACTTGGCACTCAGAACCCCCATGACCAACAGAAAATACTGGAGGGCTTTGGGTGGAATTGGCCTTGATTTAAGGGAGTTGTAGTTCACTTACGTCCAGAAAAACAGTGTCGACAACAACCTCCCCCCCCTCCCCCGAGAGTGGCACAGAGAACTCCCATGACCAACTGAACATACTGGAAAGGTCTGGGGGCATCAAACAGCATTCAGTTATAGTCCTTCAACTGAATGGGAGAAAATAGCAACCACCATCTTTTGAAATTTCCAATTAATGTCTGAATTATGTGAATATGTATGCTTTTAGAAACTGTCAGTGAACACTGGACACCCTCTACCTTTTCCCAACCTTTCCTCCTTATTTATTTATTTGTTTACAACATTTACAACATTTATACCCTGCCCTTCTCACCTTAAGGGCAGCTTACAAAAATTGGCAAAATTTAATGCCCAAAATGCAATCATAAAAACAAAACAATATGAACAGATCCATTAATAACATTGTTAAAACACATTATAAAAACCTTAAAAACGTATATATAATTAATTCTTTCATCTGAGATCCTCATGCTTCATCCTTAAATCAGGCCATGTCAACTTTGTCATTTACTCATCAAAAGCTTGGGCACATTCCCTGACCTTATACAAAACGCTGGAGCTACAGACCAAAATGTGGAGCTACTTAAAATACTTCAGGAACCCCAGTTGTTTTCATCAGCCACCCCAAGATTGTGGGAAGAGCTCCAACAGCTAAAGGAGCTGTCAAAATTAAAGACACAATTAAAGACTTATCTCTTCCAGCAGGTCTACCTAGTCAATTTTAAATTAGCAATTATTATTTGCAGTCTACTAGAATCATGTTTTAACCTCTGTATTAGGTACTTCAATATGTGTATTTTAATGGTATTGTGTTTTATCTGGATGTCGTACTCCCCCTTGAGGAGAAGCAGGTAACAAATAATAATTACAATTATTATTATTACTATTACAGTAGAGTCTCACTTATCCAACATTCGCTTATCCAGCGTTCTGGATTATCCAACGCAGTCTGCCTCCTACCCAGATCCACAGCTGTTTCTCTAGGCATCAAGGACTAAACTTCTTACGCATTTAATTTCCGACAATGCTGTTACTGTAAGTTCATTTTATGCAATTCTATCTTTATTTGTAGTCAATTTGTTATTAGCCAATGTTTTTGTAGTCAATGTTTTCTATACATTGTGATGGTTTGGTGCTAAATTCGTAAATACAGTAATTACTACATAACGTTACTGTGTATTGAACTGCTTTTTCTGTCAATTTGTTGTAAAACATGATATTTTGGTGCTTCATTTGCAAAATCATAACGTAATTTGACGTTTAATAGGATTTTCCTTAATCCCTCCTTATTACCCAACATTTTCACTTATCCAACATTCTGCCGGCCTGTTTATGTTGGATAAGTGAGACTCTACTGTATTATTATTACATGCCACCAACAGAGTTATAGTGTTGGCAAAAAACAGAGTTAAAGATGCAGCTGTATGTTGATCTGTTCTAGTTATAGATCTAGCGATCTATGATTCTGTCAGCTGTCACAATTTAAGACACAAGTGAAGACCTATCTCTTTCGGCAGGCATTTGTTTTGTGTATTTTAATGTGTATTTTGTGGAAATGTGTTTTAATATGTGTATTCCATGGAGTAAATGATTATGTTGTAACCCGTCCCAAGCCGTGCGGAGGGGTGGGGAAGAAATTAAATTATTATTATTATTATTATTATTATTATTATTATTATTATTATTATTATTATTTTATGACACAGCAAACAACATATATATGCTGGATTTCGTTTCACAAAATCACAAGTCGAACACTTCCCAAGTGTCTAGGACTGTGTGATGTATTTTCGGATGATGCGCGCAGATCCCAGTAGGGTGGCCTTTTGCAGTTGGCAGATCGTAATTTTGTCAATGTCTATTGTTTCCAAATGCCGGCTGAGATCTTTTGGCACGGCACCCAATGCCCCGATCACCACCGGGACCACCTGCACTGGTTTCTGCCAGAGTCTTTGAAGTTCAATCTTGAGGTCCTGATAGCGGCTGAGTTTTTCCTGTTGTTTTTCGTCAATGCGACTGTCACCTGGGATGGCGACATCAATGATCCAACCCTTTTTCTTTTCCACAACTGTGATGTCTGGTGTGTTGTGTTCCAGAACTTTGTCAGTCTGGATTTGGAAGTCCCACAGTATCTTTGCGTGCTCATTTTCCAATACTTTTGCAGGTTTGTGATCCCACCAGTTCTTTGCTGCTCTCAGGTGGTACTTGAGGCATAAGTTCCAATGAATAATTTGGGCCACATAGTTGTGCCTCTGTTTGTAGTCTGTCTGTGCGATTTTCTTACAGCAGCTGAGGATATGATCAATGGTTTCGTCAGCTTCCTTGCACATTCTGCATTTTGGGTCATCAGCTGATTTTTCGATCTTGGCCTTGATTGCATTTGTTCTGATGGCTTGCTCCTGGGCTGCAAAGATCAGGCCTTCTGTCTCCTTCTTCAGGGTCCCATTCCCATTATTATTATTATTATTATTATTATTATTATTATTATTATTATTATTATTATTATCCTCATCATCATCATCATCACTGTCCTGACATCTCCTCATGTTCTGTATTATTTGCTGAGCTCTGTCATTTTTGTTAAGATATGTAAGCTGTATGAATAAATTTTCAATAACTTTTATAGCATAGCTTCTTTTTATTGCAATTTTCAGCATGAGAGGGTATATCAGAACTTTTACAGAAAGAACATTCGACAATAAGACATACGGATTATATGCAACTACATTGGATTCCACAACATCCTAACTATTACATTGGCTAACAAACAAACAAAGGAAAGCTCCAAGGAAATGCAGTAAAATCACAGCCCACATTCTAATTTTCACTTAATAGTTTATCATACAAGATATTTGCACCATCTTTTCTGTTTTTACTCAGCATTCACACACATGTACATGCATTCATCTTCATGCATACATCCAAATATTACCATATCCTTCTCTCCCTCCTTGGAGAAGCACCTGCTTAGGTCAGGCCCTGCTTCCTTGCAGCCTGCCAACACAGTTCCAACTCCTCAAACACCAAAAACTTCATGTAAAGATGTGGCAGGGAGGAATCTTTTTATCCCATCGCTGCCACCAATTTGTAAAGATGTCAGGCAGGGGGAACCCTTTGACATCCCACCGCTGCCACCAAATTGTGGTGATGTGGGAAGGGAAGGATCTTTTGATTAATTATATTATTATATATATAACTATTAGGCTTGAGCAAATTTTTCGTTATTTCGTTAAATTCGTTAAAAATTCGTTTCGTAAGCAGTTTTGAATTGATATTGAACCATCTGCTCACTGCCCTTACAAATATTACGAATTTGAATAATAAAAGTACCTTTTTTCGTTTGTTTCTGATGTCTTCGGATGAAGCTGTAGCCCCTCTGAGAGGAGAAGCCATGTTGGCATGCCTAAGGGAGAGGCATGGCCATCGATCTGCTAGCATTTAAAAAAAAATGTTGCTTCAAAAATCCCCAAAAATCAGTGGATGGGTCAAACATTATGAAACTTGATAGGCAAAGAGTACTTAATTTTTGCTTCCATTCTGGCAAATTTCATCATAATAGCTTTCATAATGCAGGAGAACGAAGACTCTGAATATTGACCATTAATGAAGCAATTTGCCATAACGAGAGAAAAAACTCCATTTCCCAGAAGCCTTAGCAAGCCAATCAAAGTGGAAGGAAGAAGGACAGGGAGGCGTGGCTATCGATCTGCTAACATTTTAAAAAAATGTTGCTTCAGAAATCCCCAAAAATCAGTGGATGGGTCAAACATTATGAAACTTGATAGGCAAAGAGTACTTAATTTTTGCTTCCATTCTGGCAAATTTCATCATAATAGCTTTCAAAATGCAGGAGAACGAAGCCTCTGAATATTGACCATTAATGAAGCAATTCGCCATAACGAGAGAAAAAACTCCATTTCCCAGAAGCCTTAGCAAGCCAATCAAAGTGGAAGGAAGAAGGACAGGGAGGCGTGGCCATCGATCTGCTAACATTTAAAAAAAATGTTGCTTCAGAAATCCCCAAAAATCAGTGGATGGGTCAAACATTATGAAACTTGATAGGCTAAGAGTACTTAATTTTTGCTTCCATTCTGGCAAATTTCATCATAATAGCTTTCAAAATGCAGGAGAACGAAGCCTCTGAATATTGACCATTTATAAAAGCATTGGGCTGAAGCAAACGTTTCTCCAATAGTACTATGCCCACTTGCAAACTACAATTCCCAGGTGTTCCAGGCCCTCTCTCCTCTTAACATTCCCCACCCCCTTTTGTCCTCACTTAGAATCATAGCGTCATTGAACAGTAGAGTTGGAAGAGATCTCGTGGGCCATCCAGCCCAACCCCTTCTGCCAGGCAGGAAGACACCATCCAATCCCTCCCAACAGATGGCCATCCAGCCTCTGCTTAAAAGCCTCCAAAGAAGAAACCTCCACCACAGCCCGGGGAGAGAGTTCCACAGCTGAACAGCTCACAGTGAGGAAGTTCTTCCTAATGTTCAGGTGAAATCTCCTTTCCTGTAGTTTAAAGCCATTGTTCCGCATCCTAGTCTGCAGGGCAGCAGAAAACAAGCTTGCTCCCTCCTCTCTATGACTTCCCCTCACATATTATACATCATGTCTCCTCTCAGCCTTCTTTTCTGCAGGCTAAACATGCCCAGTTCTTCAAGCCACTCCTCATAGGGCTTGTTCTCCAGACCCTAGATCATTTTAGTTGCCCTCCTCTGACCATCTTGACCAAACTTTCATACAGTATGTGAATTCTTGGAAGGTATGAGAAGTTTAGAGAGAAGGAGGGAGGAAGAGGTTTGAATTTTGGACTCCAATTGTGGCATGATTCCCCACTCTGCCACCCACTTGGGCAAGTCACACACTCTCAGCCCAGAAAAGCCAATGGAACAGGAAATAGCACTTTCAAACCAGGAACTAATTTCCTTATTCAGAGGCTGATGGCCATCTGTCAGGAAGGATTTGATGGTGTACTATGATTTCTGTTCCTGGGTGATAAATGTCATTTCCTAATTGGTTCTGTCATAGAAACATGGCAAAATCTATGACACTGCCTGAACTTTGTGCAAGCGACATGGATGGAACATATTATGGTTTGGTCCACCAATTTAACAAAGTTTCAGCCACAAAAACAAAGTTTCTGAAGTAGAACAATGACTTTCACAGTAAAGACAACCCAATGAAACAGGAAATAAGACTTTCAAACCAGGAACAGATTTCTGCAATTATTAAAAAATGGTTTATTATAAAAGCTATGAAAATTCGCCAAAAATCAGAGGATAAGGGAAACATTCCAAATTTTGGTGAGCTATCAGTATTAAATGTGTTCTACCACTGTACCATGTTTGAAGAAGATCACTCAAAAAATGAGGGCGGGAGAGTCCTGTAAAATCTCCCCTCGTGCTGTTTTTTTTTGGCCACTGCGCATGCGCGTCCGCCATTAACGAATTAATTTAGAAAATAACGAATTTTCGTTAATTTCGAATTTTTGGGGGGGCAAAATTCGGAAATGACATCAGAAACGAAACGCTGGCGCCCCCTACTTTTGAAACGAGTTTAGAATCAATTTTTTCATGGATCGCTCAAGCCTAATACCAAGGACTCTTCATAAATCCTTCTCATCCCACTGCTAGACTGAAGCATATCTGCAACTGAACTGGTTGCTTCAAGCTGCAGAACACTACTGTCCCTGACTGGGGATACAATGCCCATCAGGGGCAACAGGAAGTGCAATCTTTGCTGGCTGCCAGATCAGAAAGGAGTATTGTAATGACTTCTGGGCTGGCTATAAAGGTCTGTAGTTGCCTCCAGTGAGCCATCTGCTGCATGGGGGATACTGTTATTTGTTTATTTATTATTTACAGTATTTATATTCTGCTCTTCTCAACCCGAAGGGGACTCAGGGAGGATCACAATGTACACATACATGGCAACATTCAATGCCATATGAACATAGAGACAGAGACAGACACAGAGGCAATTTAACATTCTCCAGCTCCAGCTTTGATTCCGGCCACAGGGGGAGCAGCTGCTTCATCATCCACTGTGATACCAAGTCCTCGATGGATACTTCCTCATTCCAAATGCTGCTGGATGATTTTTATGGTGTCATAAATTAGTGTTCTGTTACGCGCTGGGCCTGTAACTATTGTCTTTTGTATAGAACGTATACTTTATGCCCAGCGGGAAGCCAGGGCGCCTCAAAGAGAGGTTCTTGAGGATTTCCTGAAAGGGATGGTCTTTTGAGTCTTTAATGAAATAACAAAGTCTTTATTGTTGAACAAATAATAAATTTTCAAGGAGTCAAATAACACTTCAAGGTTTCCTTAATAAACTGTTGGCTTTTCAATCTTGTCCCCAGGGGACGGGAAATTGGCTTTGGATAACTGTACTTTCTCTGTAAGAAGAAAACCCCCTTATAACCTCTCCTAGGCTGTCTATCATATGGGCCTAGCTGATGTGGGACCCACTACCGATTCCAAATGCGTCTGGGCATCGAGTAGACCTACCAACCAAGGCTTACAGATGTTTCAGCTGGGGTTCCGTGGATCTGTGATGCTGTTCTCTCTCTGAGGTTTCTTTGGAAACTTTAGGGTTGTTTCCCTCAGGAGCTGTGAGGCTGAGAGGCTGGGACTTTTCCTCTGGAATTTCTTTTTATGTTTTCTCTATATTCCTGGATGTTCTTGAGATATGAAGCTTTTCTACGGGATGAGCTGGTCTACGTCCTATAGCTTAGCTTCCTTAAATGAGACTGACTTAAAAATGGCTCCTTCCCTCCCAGAGCCCTGAACAAGGGGCGGAACCAAACTTAATGATGATGGACAGGCGGCCTGCCCTATGACTGCAAACATTAGCAGAAAGAAAATAAAGTTGGAGCTTCTGGTACAGCCGTACCAGCACAATTAGTTAAATTAGCCTCCTTGCATCAGTGGTACTTAAATTTCCTACTTGATAGATACAACTACAGTAGAGTCTCACTTATCCAACGTAAACGGGCCGGCAGAACGTTGGATAAGCGAATATGTTGAATAATAAGGAGAGATTAAGGAGAAGCCTATTAAACATCAAATTAGGTTATGATTTTACAAATTAAGCACCAAAACATCATGTTATACAATAAATTTGACAGAAAAGGTAGTTCAGTATGCAGTAATGCTATGTAGTAATTACTATATTTACAAATTTAGCACCAAAATATCACGATATATTGAAAACATTGACTACAAAAATGTGTTGGATAATCCAGAACGTTGGATAAGCGAGTGTTGGATAAGTGAGACTCTACTGTATCTTTCAAGTTGCTTAGGTCAACAACGAGCTGGGGCTATTTTTTTAATGGTTGGCTGCTCACTCCAACATGGGCTGGCTTCGAACTCATGACCTCTTGGTCATAGTGATTTATTGCAGCTGGCTACTAACCAGCTGCGTCACAGCCTGGCCCTTTTACAGAGCCCCCTCCCCCCCCCCGCCCCCGCCAAAACTTTAAACTTTAAAAGGCAACATTGAGTAGTGGTCTGAGCATTGGACTTTGTAGACTAAGGTTCAAGCACCACTCAGCAATAGAAACCCACTAGATGGCCTTGGACAACTCACACTCTATTAACCTTGAAGTTAGGGCAAATGCAGGTCCTTTCTGAACGATTCTTGCCAAGAAAATCCTACAGTATGTTCACTATAGAGTTGCCATGTCAAGCTCAATGACCTGAAGGCACAAAACAACAACAAACAATAACATTACTCAATGGATCTTCAAAACAATTTGGGCACTAGTCACCCTTGACTTACTCTTTGAAGATTTTTTGCAGATTTTGTGGACAACATATGCAGCACCCACAACGGCAACAGCGGTACAAAATGCAGTGAATGCAGGTACAGTGACCGTTATCACTCCAACCTCAACGAGACCTGCAAAGAGAAAGTACACTTGTTAAAGAATGCTACAGATGCAGGCGAAACATCGGGGGGGGGGGGGCTACTAGAACATAGCCATACAACCCAAAAAAACTCACAGAAACCCAAAGAGAAAGTAATCGATGGCACCACAAGTGAGGATCGGGCATACCCTCCTCTTCTCCGGATTTGGCAGAGAAAGCCCTGATTCCTCTTCCGCCATCCCACCTTCTCAGCTGCCCTTAAAATGTTCTGCTCCCTTCTTTGCACAGAATACAGCTAAGCAACAACTGCAGCCTTCTCCATTCTTATTTTTTAGAGAGAGAAAAACACTCTGAACACTCTGGGGCCGGGCTGTGGCGCAGGCTGGTAAACAGCTGCTGCAATAAATCACTCTGACCATGAGGTCATGAGTTCGAGGCTAGCCCGTGGCGGGGTGAGCACCCATCAATTAAAAATAAAATATAGCCCCTGCTCGTTGCTGACCTAGCAACCCGAAAGATAGTTGCATCTATCAAGTAGGAAATAAGGTACCACTTATAAAAAGTGGGGAGGCAAGTTTAACTAATTTACAACATTGGAATGAGGAAGTGAGGAAGTGCCATCAGAGTGGATGATGAAGCAGCTGCTCCCCCCTGTGGCCAGAATCGAACATCCCCTCAGGAGAAGGTTAAATTGCCTCTGCATCTGTTTGTATGTTGTCTCTGTCTCTGTCTCGGTTCGATGTGTTTATGGGCATTGGATGTTTGCCCTATATGTACATAATGTGATCCGCCCTGAGTCCCCTTCGGGGTGAGAAGGGCAGAATATAAATACTGTAAATAAATAAATAGTCACCTGAGAGAACTGAGAAAGTAACTGTCTTGAATGATAGAGGCTCCATGCTTGACGTTATTGAACAAAAGCTGGCGGAGCTTCCTGCCTTTTGAGGAAGCACAACTTCCTAGAGGGAGAGAGATGTGGGTTAGTGAGTGATAAATAAAAGACCATTTAGCAGACCCACATTTAAAGCCAGGCTCGGAAGCATTTGTTGCATCAGGTGCACTGATGATGACGGAGTACTATGGTTGCAGCTACATCTGATAATACCACCATTAAAAAACCTCTTTCCACAAAGGACAAAGCAGTGCCCCGCCTCACTTTCTAAAGTGTTGCAGAATAAGGGAGGTGGGGAGCAAAGTTTCAGCACTTTCCAGGTTGTGGGGTGCATTGAGATGAACTCTTGGAGACAGAGGCGGTCCAACAGTGAGGCGAATTAGGCAGTCGCCTGTGGTGCAAAACATACGGGGGTGCAGTCGAGACTGCTTTTTCTGTTGATTTGTTGTAAAACATGTTTTGGTGCTTAGTTTGTAAAATCTTAATGTAATTTGATGTTTAATAGGCTTTCCCTTAATCCCTCCTTATTATCCAACATTTTCGCTTATCCAACGCTTTTATTTTTCAGTGATTGGTTTGGGGGGTGGCGCCAAAATCCTGTTCGCCTACACTTGAAAAATACCTAGGGCCAGCTCTGCTTGGAGATAACTGTCAGAGAACTGGAACAGCATCATGTCTCAATGCATCCTGGGACCGGAAGAGCACTGAAGACATTATTTTCCAGTATCCTGATCCCCTGCACCTTAGAAACCTTTCTTCAACCAGGGTGCTGCTTGAGTCAAGATGGTTGATCTTTCCATTCGTGTTTGGCCATTAATAAGTGTAAATCCAGTTACAAGACACCAAAGTGTATCTACATGGTTCAACCTTATTCTCCATCTTCATCGCTGTGATACTGCAATCCCCTTCTGCCTTTGTGGACCAAAAACACAAGCAAAGCACCCCTTAATAATTAATTAACTATTAATTAAATAACAATTAAAGTACCATTATAAACAGGCAAAGCTTTGGAAGGCATGCCGCGGGGGCTGGATAAATGGCTTCGATGGGCCACATGTGGCCCCCGGGCCTTAGTTTGGGGACCCCTGTATTAAGCCATCGTAGCTAAGGTGTTGTCAAACTGAATTTATTTTACAATGCAAAAGCCCCCTGAGTCTGGTATATGGTCTCATAACTACAAGTATGCCCCAGTTAACAAGACCTCTTACAAAGAAGGTCATTTTTATAAAACATTTTTTTTGTACAAAACCCTCTGCTTGGCTGGAAGATTTTTTTAGCAGTGTCAGCTTTGGGAGGGCTGGAGTAACACAGACTTTCGCAGTTGGATTGCAGCAGCATGGATGCAGATAACATCCATGGGGCCGGACTGTGGCGCAGGCTGGTAAACAGCTGCTGCAATAAATCACTCTGACCATGAGGTCATGAGTTCGAGGCCAGCCCGTGGCGGGGTGAGCACCCATCAATTAAAAATAAAATATAGCCCCTGCTCGTTGCTGACCTAGCAACCCGAAAGATAGAATCATAGAATCATAGAATCATAGAATCATAGAATAGTAGAGTTGGAAGAGACCTCATGGGCCATATAGTCCAACCCCCCGCTAAGAAGCAGGAAATCACAGATAGTTGCATCTATCAAGTAGGAAATAAGGTACCACTTATAAAAAGTGGGGAGGCAAGTTTAACTAATTTACAATGTTGGAATGAGGAAGTGCTGTCAGAGTGGATGATGAAGCAGCTGCTCCCCCCTGTGGCCAGAATCGAACATCCCCTCAGGAGAAGGTTAAATTGCCTCTGCGTCTGTCTGTCTGTTGTTTCTGTCTCGGTTCGATGTGTATATGGGCATTGAATGTTTGCCCTATATGTACATAATGTGATCCGCCCTGAGTCCCCTTCGGGGTGAGAAGGGCGGAATATAATGTCCCCGCATGGAGCTGGAGCTGATAGAGGGAGCTCATCCGTGCTCTCCCCGGGTGGGATTCGAACCTGGCAGCTTTCAGGTCAGCAACCCAACCTTCAAGTCACAAGGCTTTTATCCCCTAGGCCACCGGAGGCTCCGTCGTAATAGATCAATGTATGTGAAGTTCAACCAACTGGAATCATGTGGGATGTTTACATTCAGAGGGTCTGTAAATGGAGTTTTAATGAACATTTGTAGATCAGATGGGGAACTAAAATAGAGAGGAAGTTTCCTTCTTACCTTTATGTGTTACAATGCTGGTAGAGTCTGGGTTTGTCTGTGTGACCCTCTCATTCCAAGGGAATGGAGAGTTGAATGAGGGATTATTCCTTTAAATTATTATTTCCATAATCATTAATACAGGTTGAAGATTCTTGATCAAGAACTCCAAAATGGGTGGTGAAGATACCTGAACCTTTGCTTTCTGAAGGTTTGGTGGATAAAAATGTATCATGGACAAAAATGTTGTATGACCTGATCCTCAGGATATGTGTATAAAATATATAGGAAACATCAAAATTGTTTTATGTAGACTTGTGTCTCATTTGCAAGATATTTTGGAGAGAGAAAAGTAGGGTTGTCATAAAACATCTCTTCCCAGATGCAGTTCTGAGGCTCTGCCAAGAGAGGGTGCCCATTTCTCACTAACACCCACAGTAATTCTATAATACTCTTCTTTATAGTTTCAAGATTGTTGTTTACTTCGGTTATTTTGCTATCAGATTTTGAAATAATTGTTTAAACCTCAGGAAGTATCTTACAATTAGTATCAAGGTCTAAACAGGGGATTCATGTTTAATATCACTTCACACACAGAGAGAACGAGCCTGAAGAGAATTTGATATTGTTCTGTTATCCGGGCAGAGGCCACAAGGGGGTGCTAGAGAGAGAAGAATAGTCCATTTTACAGGGTTGGAGGGTGGCTTGAAAGAGTTAAACCATTCCCCCCCGTTTTCCTGTTATTCTCCCCACCCATGTTGCTGTCGTGGAAACAATCCTTCTTGATGACATAGGAAGTAGGGAGGGGGAATAACCAGTGAAAATGAGGAAAATTATTTTTCTCATTCAACTCCCAACCCCCCCTCTAAAATAGGCTATTCTTCTCTCTCTAGCACCTCTTGCAACCTCTGTCCAGATAATGGAACAGTACTGGGAATTTTGTGCCCAGTATTTTTGGTAACAAGCATGAAGAAAAGTTTGTTTTCATGAAACCATCAAGAAGTAAAGGTCTCACTCTCTCAGCCATGCTTGTGGACAATTCTGAAGTGTGTTCAAACTCTGGATTAGGGATGCTCAGCCCTCATGGCTGGTTTCTAGGTTTTCAAATGTTTTGCTGGGCCCATATGGCCAGAGGATTTGACTCAAATACACCAGTCACACTGAGGACAGCGGTGATTCTGGACAGGGAAACCAAGTACTAACCATCCCAAGGTATTTTATTCGCATTTTGCTCCTTAGTGGATTTACTTTAAATTGGGGGCAGACAGAGATGGCACTTGGACTCATCTACTCTATGGCATTAATGTTGCTCGACACCACTTGAACTATCCCGGCTCAATGTATGGATCCAGGGGAGTTGTAATTTTACACGGTCTTTAGCTTTTGATGTTGGTGCCTCGCCACACAACTCCCAGGATCACATAGCACTGAGCCACAACTATTAAAGCGGTGTCAAGATGCCCCACTGGGAGGATTGGGCAGGAAGAGAAATCGAAAGCAATCCTTGAGTAGAAGCAACTCTGCTGCCCCTAGTGGGCAAACCAGGAATAACAAGGTTATAGAACCACAGAGTTGGAGGAGGCTCAGTGGAGTTCAGTCTTCTGATCAGTGCAGAATCTCCCATTACAGCATCCCCAGCAAAGAGCTGTCCAGGCTCCTTTGCAGGCATCCAGAGAAAAAAGGAGAATCTGCCACCAAAGTGGAAAAGTGGATCCTTTGCCAAACTGCTTTCAGTGCCAGGAACTTGCTTTTACTATTCAATCAAAATCTACCTTCCTCTAACTCAGTGGTTCTCAACCTAGGGTCCCCAGATGTTTTTGGCCTTCAACTCCCAGGAATCCTAACAGCTGACTCAAAACCTTTAGACCTGGTCCTACCCTCTGGAGCAGTGGTTCTCAACCTGGGGTATGCCGTCACACCCAGGCACCTTTTAAAGTTTTAAGATGTGCTTCTTCCTTTGCCCAGGTGAACTGCAAGGGCCTTACTTAGAAGCTCTGGAAATCCTGTTGTCGAGCAAATTTAGGGTTCGTCCCTGGAGCAGGGACGAACCGATGCCCTATGACCGCAGGTTTCGATCCTGGCCAGCGGGGGCCACTGCGAATTAAAACCCTATTTCCCACAATAATCTCACCCAGATCGTGAAGAGAGAGAACCGAGTTGTCTTTATTTCGAGTCAGCTGACGCGGATGTCAAGACGCAATCACTCGCAGTGATGACATGTCACATAATACAGTGCAGCAATTTTTATAAGCAAAAAGACAGGCGGAGCAATTCAAATCTCCCTCCCCGCCTTTCCCCGCCCAGTTCCACTCTGATTGGCTCTTTGACTGGGTGGCTCGAAATCCCCCCAATCAGATGGCTTCCTACAGTCTACCAATCAGGGACAAGGGGCGGGCTGAGCAGCGATTAATGGACAGCCAAGCCGATTATGAAAAGGATGGATGAGTCAATGGATGATTATGAAAAGGATGGATGAGTCAATATGTCCAATCTACATATGTGTCTGACATGCTGGTCTGGTTTATTGACAAAGGGAGAGCTGTTTCCTGAATAATTGTGTGGATGAAGGGTGAGCTATTTTTCCTTCTGATGGCCTGCTCCAAACTCAGAAGGGGGAACAGCCCAAATAATTGTGTGGATGAAGGGTGAGCTATTTTTCCTTCTGATGGCCTGCTCCGAACTCAGAAGGGGGAACAGCCCGAATAACTGTCCATGCAAGGGTAGGTAATAATCTCCTCTGGGCAGGGTACTCCAGCCCATCCGGGGGGGTGGGGGGCTGTCTGCACGTAGCTGAGTCAAACCTCAGTCACTCTATTTTTCATATATGAGGCATTTTGGGAAGGGAGACATATAGGAATACATTCATAGAATCAGAAATCATATTGCCCACTTCCAGCCACCCAAAGGTCCAGAGTTCATAAAGTTTCATAGGAAAGTCCAGAATCCAAGGGAAAAGATTGTAAAGCATGTGGTTTAAAACTGGCTTTTTTCCTTTGCTAACTCCTTTGTCTGGGTAAACAAAAGGGAGTGCTTTTGTCACTGGTTAAGGAAAGGATTAAGGAAGTTGTTATCTCTTGCCTCAGGCTAAAAGGTCAAACACCTTTTGTGTAGGGATTTTTAGTAAACCACAGTAAACTCCAGTAAAAAATCTCAATCACCTTCTGCTATAAATATATGAAATATAGGACATAAAGTCTTGATTTTTGAACTATCTTTTACAAAGTCCTGGGGGGGGGGGCACCTCGATCACAATCCCAGTAACCAAAGGCACTTCAAGTTCAACAATCAAACAAAATTTTATTTTCACAAAGTCCTTGGCAGACTTGGCACACGTAATTAAGTTTGCAAATATAAACAGTCAACTTATAAAACCTTGCAGATGTTCCTTTTTTGCTTTTCCCCTTTAGTTGCTGGGTTAACTTCCACCAAAGGCGAAGAGATCCTGAGATCCTCTTTACCCTAGCCCTGAGCTGCTATCAGAAAGGTCTATAACTATCTAAGCTCAAAGCTAGTTTTTTGAGGCGAAGTTGGTAGGGCTTCTTCCAGTAGCAAAGAAATCCGGAGATGTTCTCTGCCCCAGTGCCAAACTACTATTTTTTGAAAGAGCAGGTCTTTCCCTATTTATGCTCAGTGCTGGTTTTAAAGGCAGGTCAGTACTTACGATGGCTTTGTCAGAGTTGGCCTGGCTTGGCCACACAAGCACATCTAAGTTGTTTCTTCTTCAGTCTAGAAGGCAAAAGGCTTCTCAAAATTGAGCCTTCTTTCCCCAGGAAAAGGGGCGGTCTCCAGAACAAAAGGATACATTTGCAGGTTGCCAGCAGCAAAGCTTTGCAAACAGGCTACAAACTCTGCTAATGGCTAAACTATCAGGTTGCTGCAGAATCTGCAACAGCCCTGGAAGAAATGCAACAGGTGCTGTTCCTACAACTATGAGCAATTTGTAAAATCAAACTCTTTGGAGACGGAACATGGGGTCCCCAGATGTTTTTGACCTTTGACTCCCAGAAATCTCAGCCAGTTTACCAGCTGTTAGGATTTCTGGGAGTTGAAGGCCAAAAACATCTGGGGACCCCAGGTTGAGAACCACTGCTCTGAAGCATCAGAGAACAAGCCTGCTGCCCTCTCCTCCCTGTAGCAGCCCTTGAGGTATTGAAAGACTGTGATTACGTCATCCAATGTCTGCAACCTCTCCTTCTACTCCATCCTCCACCCAGCCAAGAGCACCCTTCACTCCCAAGAAAGCCCTGCCATTTTTGAAACATGCTCCCATCAACTCCAATGGCTCCAAACCACTCCTTCTGCTCCTGTTTACTCACTCCATCGCTTTGGTGCCATTGTGCTGGCTCCGAGGTCAAATGGACCCACTGCACAAAATAGGCGAGAAGAACATGACATAATCAGGCAATTCTTCATGGATTTCCCCCATCAATAGCAATTATAGGGAGGAGGAAGACTTGCAATGAGATGAGAACAGCACCATGCAATAGAAGTAGAAAGGCCAGCTTCAAATCTGGTTTGCCTCCTTCATGTGATAGTAGAGTTGCAGTACCTTAGTCAAGCCTCTGGGGTTGTAGATTGATTAGGCCAGGGGTCCCCAAACTACGGCCCGCGGGCCACATGCGGCCCCTGAAGGCATTTATCCGGCCCGCACCCGTCTCCAAGGAAGGTGCATGCCGCGGCCGCTTTTCCTGCCTTCTCCCTCCCTGCATAAGCCTTGGAGCCTTTCCTTCTTTCTCCCTCTCGCTGCACAAGCCTTTGAGCTTTGGCTTTAGAGCCTTTCCTCCCTCTGCTGCACTAGCCTTTGAGCTCCCTCTCGCTGCCTTGGAGCCTTGCCTTTCCTGCCTTTCCTCCCTCTGCTGCACGAGCCTTGAGCCTTTCCCCGCCTCCTCCTTCGCCCGGTGCTTGCTTTGCTTTGTGTTTATAAAGGTATTTTAGTTATTATTTAATTATTAATTATTAAGGCGGTGTTTTGCTTGTGCTATTGCTGCACAAAGGCAGAAGCTGGTTGGACTACATTGCCCAAGGGGTCTCTTCCAGCCCTCTTCGTTATTTTTATTTGCGTCATCATCATTATTATTATTATTATTATTATTATTATTATTATTATTATTATTATTATTATTAACATTGAGGCTGGGTGGTCATCTATCAGGGGAGCTTTGCTTGTGCTTTTGGTGCACAAAGGCTGAAGGGGGTTGGATTACATTGCCCAAGGGGTCTCTTTCAACCCTCTTCATTATTTTTATTTGTATTATTATTATTATTAATAATAATAATAATATTGAGGCTGGGTGGCCATCTGTCAGGAGTGTTTTGCTTGTGCTTTTGGTGGACAAAGGCAGGAGGGAGCTAGACTAAATAGCCCAAGTGGTCTCTTCCAACCCTCTTTATTATTTATATGATGATGATGATGATGATGATGATGATGATGATGATGATTAATATTATTAACATTGAGGCTGTATTTGTTCCTGTTTGGGTTTTTTTTTTACTTCAAAATAAGATATGTGCAGTGTGCATAGGAATTTGTTCAGTTTTTTTTTTAAAAAAAAAACTATAGACTGGCCCCCCAATGGTCTGAGGGACCGTGAACTGGCCCTGTTTAAAAAGTTTGTGGACCCCTGGATTAGGCACTGCCGCTCTGGCTATGAAAGCTAAATATCTTGTAAAACTACAGCTCCTTTGATTCCATAGCACTGAGCCACAGCAGTTAAAGTGAAGTCATTTTGGAAGGGGCTCCTAACTTGAATCTGTCGAATCAAAAAATCAGATGAGCAACAGTTTGGAAGCCGAAAAGCCCGTAAGTAGAGATGCTCATAAGTCAAGGTTCCACTGTATGCATGTGTGAAGATAGATACATAGATAGATAGATATTGGCAGTCATAAAACGTGGAATTATTGAATAATAAATATGGAATAATGGAGCCAAATATTTCCTTACAGAGTTTTTCTCAGACCAAAACTTGAGTGAACCCAACTCGAAATAATGGTATTTTATTCTGGCTGGGTGAGGCATAAGGCTTCTAAAATTCTGGAACAACAGAAAGAAAGACAAGACTCAGCAATCCCAAAATTCACAGCATTGTTGGCATTTATTTCATAACCCAACTAAGGCACATGATGGAGAAGACTGCCCTTTTCTGAGAAAACAAGATGATATAAATACATATGAAGTAAGCAGTTCCTTTTAAAAAGAAATTAACTTCAACTATTTATCCAGAGTGCTAAAACATGTCATTTAAAATAATCAATATTTTATTCATTGTAGGTTCAGTATTTGTTAACCGAAATGTTTGGGACTGAATGTGTTTTGGACTGTGGATTTTTCCCCAAATGTTGGAATACCCATATATGCATCATGAAAAACTTTGAAGATTGATCCAAGACCAAACCTAAAATGAATTTATCTTCCATATACATCTTATGCACATGGCCTGGAAGTGATTTTATACAACTTTAAAAAATTTTCTGCATGGAATAAGTTGTATAAATGGAAAGCAAAGGAATCACTGTCTCCGCCACTCTACAAGATACTAAACGTGTACTTTTCTGTATTTTTTTTAAAAAAATAGATTATATCTTATAAACCTCTGTTAAAAATTTCTCTAAAAGATATACAAAAGTAGCATAAAAGTAATTAGAAAACATTATTACATAGCAGTATTGCTTGAGTATCTTCAGTAAAAATCCTGTAAGTGAACTCCAATAGGAGAATATTTTAAAATGAGCAATTTCGGGTTAATTTTGATGAACTTTTTCCCGAATGAGAGACAGCCTGAATGAACAAAATACAAATGCAAAGATGACAACAAAGGAATGAGATTGTCTCCCTGAGCCTATGCGGGCAATGCCCTCACCCCCAAAAGATGGGTTCATGCCACGTATCTGATAAAAGATTAACTGAGGCTTACCAACTTGTGAAAATAAACCCTGAATTCATTAATTACTTGGTCAAAGCAAGACAAGGTTTCTTTTTTTCTGAAATATTATTGATTCCGTTAAGAAATAATGGATTGGAAGATACAAACGTATAAAAAGGAGTTATTACATCCAGCTTTTGTAGACACAGAAAAACAGTTTTTGCGATGAATAAGCAAAAGACTAAGCTGAATTGGCTTTATGTTTGGTCAACGTAGCCCAGTGCTCTCAATTCTGACCAGCACCCATTCTCTCCTGAGCTCCAGGCAGGATTCTTTTCCTAAAAATGGCATCCCTGATATCATTTAATATAGTCAAGATTTTAAAACAGAACAGTATATGCAGAACAGTTTGTGGGCTTCTCTAGGTCCTCTTTGTGCAATTCTATGGTGTGTTCATGGCCAAAAGAAGTAGCGTTAATTTTTATCCACCATTTCAGGAATCTACACTGGGGCTTTTGAACATATCCTCAGTGCATACAAGGGTCATGCTGGACAGTATTAGTAGAGACAAATTCCTTTCCTAATTTCATGTCTCTAGATTTCTTTTTTAGGTACACAACCCTACCCACAAACCCATTCAACACCCCAGATGTACATCAGGCATCCTCAAAGAAGGACTTTGAAAGTGCCTGAGCTTTTTCCAAAGCAGCCGTCAGGGCTTTTGCTTCTTCTGTATCCTTTAAGGCAGTGCCATGCAACCTGCTCACTACATCGCTCACTTTCTCCATATTTTGGTTTATAGTAAGAGCAACATGCTTTTGGAGAACAGCAAACAGTTCCCAAGTCAAAGAAGGCTCTTGGGTCCCACTGGCAGGATTCACCTTCTGTTTTTTACGGGGCGGTTCTGAATCCTCTCCTTGAATAAGAGCTGATTCACAGCCAACGAGACTCTCCCCAGAACTCTCCGCACGCGTTGACTCTTCGGGCTGTGGTGGGTCCCGTCTCTGGGGTCTATTTAGACTGGTGGGCTCTTGTATTTGAAGGGCTTTGCTTGGATCGTCTGCAACCTCAAGTTCGGAAGGAGGTCTCTTCTGAGCTGCAGCACTGGGAACATAGCCTGGTTTTGAGGAAAACACAACACATGAGACTTCCACAAAAGCAGCCCACAAGCCCTTTTAAATTCTTAGACATATTAGGAAGCAGCACAAGTGGCAAACACAGTGGTTTGATAAAGACCTTCACAGATCCATTGCTCTCACTGGGGGCCCTTCCAGACAGGACCCAAATAATGCCTCCGGTAAAAAAGGATTAGTTCGGGACAAAGCAGGTCCCAGGATTCGATCCCCATAGCCCATTTTGCTCATTCTGGCTCCATGAACATAGAAATGATGCACTTCTCCCCTCCTCACGTCTCCTGGTATGTCATTTCTATGCGCGAGGAGGCCTGTCAGAGAGGTGTCATGACACCCAGTGAGTTTTCACTTATTTTAAGGGCTTTGGGGGGGAGGGGATGATCCCATGCCTGGCGCCGGTCCTAGGTAATTTTCAAGTGTAAGCAAACAATATTTTGGTGCCCCCCCCAAAACCAATCACTGAAAAATAAAAGGTAGAAGGTAGAGCTGAATAGAATAGATAAAAGAGTTACCTTACAAACCAGAAGTTTATTTACATCATTATGTTCATATAGTTACATTACATAGAATTAACACAGCCATCCCACCCACAGCCCAATTCAGTGTCAAGGCCTTGGCTCTGAGTGCTCAGCGTGGAAAAGAAGGGGGCGGAGCCACCTGAATGACGGACATCAAAGGGCAACTTTCCCTGGGCGTTCCAGGCCCCGGCGCCTCAACAGCGCCCCTAGCAGATTTTGTGCCACCTGCAGTTGCTTAACCAGCTTATAGGTTATGCCCATGCCCATGCTCTTCTGAGAGGGCATGGGA
Source organism: Anolis carolinensis (assembly GCF_035594765.1). Lineage (NCBI taxonomy): Eukaryota > Metazoa > Chordata > Lepidosauria > Squamata > Anolidae > Anolis > Anolis carolinensis. Next base: position 5,742,693 of record NC_085842.1, read on the forward strand.
ACACTGAATCAGAAAAGACCAGATTTTCTGGGCAGGCATGGGGATAAAAACCCATATCGAATCGGGGTTTTTTAAACCCACTTTGGTGTGAGTATTCCCCATGTCTGGAAGCGCCCTGAGTAGAGTTCTTCCCAAATACACAAAGAGTCAAAAGAGGCAAAGGAAATCCCATGGTACCATTTTAGGCATTCAGTCTTGAGGAATAAGGAGGAAACTAGCTTGTTAACAGTACAGGAGAAACCCTGCACCCATACAGCTGCTATCTGAGTTTCATCTACCAACATCTAACACAATATGTCCTTTCTAGGAATGTCTTTGGTCTCCAGGTCATTCTATGACTGGCTTTGTGCATCCTCTCATGAAGCCAGAAGCTGGAAATGTTAAATTGCCTCTGTGTTTGTCTATATATGTCTAATGGCATTGAATCTTTGCCATGTATATGTGCATTGTGATCTGCCCTGAGTCCCCTTCAGGGTGAGAAGGAAGGGTGGGATATAAATGCTGTAAATAAATAAATAATACATAAATAATTCTTCAGGAGTTTTCACAGAGTTGTTATGGAGGACCTAATACATTCTTAGAGAGAAAACCGCAAAGAACTGTCTAGGTCTTCCAGGGTAATTCATTTCAGTCGGGCCCATGTTATTCATCTGGACAGAATGATTCACTGTACAAGGCATTTGGATGCTTCTGGTAGATGTAGAACTCCCTCCTGCAAAACACATCAGACCATGGATGGCACACTGAGTGTGATCAAGCAAGGTGGGGATCACTTAAGTGTGATTCTACCCATCATTCAGTTGGAGAGGCTCACATGAAATTGAGAATTGAGAAGAAAGAAAACCTCTCTTGCCCCTCCTCTGAAGAAAACATCAGTGAAGGAAGGTCAACAGATGAGAAGACTTCCCAGTATTTTCCAAAGCAATGTTTCCATGCCTACAATCACCTGTCCATTGGACCAAAGACTGAGCCAGTAATGTCAGCAGGGTAGACACCAGTCCTGACAGCCACTAGAAAAGCAGAGACCAGCAAGACCCAAGCCTGGCAAACACTTTTGCCAGAATAAAAAAAATCCCTCTGCAAGAAGAGCAAGAAGAGCTGAAGAAATGCTAAGTTCCAATACAAGGGTCTGATCGTGTGAGGATTTGTGGAAAGGGAAAGAGAGTATAGAAGGGGAAGTCTGGCCCCAGAGAAATAAACCCAGAGCCCACTGCTCACTCAGACCTGCAACCCTTGGCCTGCCTTCCACCCCATGGGCTTCCCCTTACCAGTATCAACATGACAAGGTGAAAAGTGGGAAAGGGCTGCACCATAAGTACAAACAGCAACATGCAGGACCATGCACCAGTTTGTCCAACCCTTAGTTCCAGGCTTACTGGGCAGTTCCAGAGGCTGGGCTTTTCCTGTGGTTGTTGCCACTGATGTGACACCGGAAGGCTGAATCCAAGGGCCCTGTAAAGGTGGCTGCTCGTTCCTTCTGATGCCGTGGTTAGATGAAGGGGACCTCAAGGTGTCATCTAGCTTCCTATTCATCGCATTAAGCTTCTCTGCCATTAAATGGTGATATTCCATCTAGAAAGAGGAAAATGTGTGAAAGGAACGAACATTAGACAGTATTGCAGAGTCTTTTAGCAGGTATGGGGTCAGAAGGAGAGGAGGTCAGCAGTGAACAGAGCCTTTAGAAATGCCTGGCAATGGATTACTCCCTCCAATACTCCCTCCAATAGCACATATCAAAGGAAAACTGCCCATTCAGGTACAGGAAGCCCAAAACCCATGGATGCACATGCCTCATGACAGATAATCCCATAGTAAAGTGGATATATATATATATATATATATATATATATATATATATATATACACACACACACACACACACACACACACACACTAGCTGTGCCCGGCCACACGTTGCTGTGGCGAAGTATGGTGGTATGGGAAATAAAGTATTGTGGAATTGGTGGTAGTTAAGGTAAAGGGTAAAGGTTTTCTCCTGACATTAAGTCCATTATAAATGGGTTATATAGCTGTGTGGAAGGGCCTGGAGTCTACACTGCCATATAATCCAGTTAAAATCAGATAATCTGTATTTTATAGGCAGTGTGGAAAGGCCTAAATGAGGCCTAGCTCTGCCTATCCCCTTGGCTGAGTGGGCTGCTACGAGACCAAGTGGGCGGAGCTTAGCCTTCTAACTGGCAGCAATTGGATAAAAACAATTATTCCTCTCCCTCTAATTAGGACTTTATTTTTCTTTTTTTGTTGTTGTATGAATGTAGAGGCATGGATGAGGGGTTGTGCTGCCAAGTTTAGTGTTTCTGGGATGTGTAGTTTTGTTGTTTTTTCCTAGGCCGAAATTTCATTACCCTTTTATATATAATGCCAAACCAACAATCTGCCTTCCGATTCTGGTGGGATCCATGAATATAGGAAGGCCAACCATACTTTGCTTTCCTCCCAAGATCTACCTCTGAACATGCTATTGCCATTGCTTGCACTGGACTGTAGGCCTCTGCGGTGACTCTAAGGTAAACCTATCAAAGAGTTTTCTTGGTAAGATTTATGCTGGGTTAGCTTGCCTTTGCCTTCCTCTGAGGCTGAGAGAGGAAGACTTGTCCAAAGTCACTGAGTGTCTTTCCATGGCTAAGCGGGGATTCAACTCCCGAAGTCCTAGTCCAATATTCAGACCATTACACTATGCAGGCTCCCAATGCCAGATGCTGAAAAATAGAGACAACTGCCTCCAGGACCGCTCTCGGTTAAGCACAAGGATAAATAGCAGCAGCTAAGGAGACAGAAAGGGAAAAGATGGGAAGGGGAGGAGAGGAGGAAAATGAAGCAAAGGGATGGGCAGCGGGGTATCACAACAAGGTCAAGCAGAAATGGCAGGATGAACCTGTGGCAATGCCAAGGAGTGCTGTCAAAAGTGGGCAATATTCAGGAAAACCTGGACTACTACTGTTTCTGAATCCTTCCGTTGCGTGTGGCATATAACATACCTTACTGTCAGCCACACTGTAGACCTCCTCTTCTATTTGCCTGGCATAAGCCTCCAGGATCTTCTTTGCTGCTTCTGAGTCATTATCAGGAGAGATGGTTTTTGCACTGCCAAAAGCAGAGAGAACAAACACCATTACAAAAAACTATTGGAAGATAATAATAATGATAATAATACTTTATGTATACCCCGCTCCATCTCCCGAAGAACTCGGGCAGCTTACACTGGGACAAGCCCAAAACAATATTACATCAATAAAACCAGTAACACATTAAAATCACAGTATAATAACATATCTTGCTGCTGCTGCTGCTGCTCAGTCGTTTAGTCATCGACGACTCTTGGTGACCTCCTGGACCAGTCCCGGCCAGAGCTCCCTGTCGGCCGTCACCGCCCCCAGTTCCTTCAAGGTCAAGCCAGTCACTTCAAGGATACCGTCCATCTATCTAGCCCTTGGTCGGCCTCTCTTCCTTTTTCCTTCCATTTTCCCCAGCATTGTGATCTTTTCCAAGCTTTCCTGTCTCCTCATGATGTGGCCAAAATACTTCAGCTTTGCCTCTAATATCCTTCCCTCCAGTGAGCAGCCATTGGGCATTATTTCCTGGAGGATGGACTGGTTGGACCTTCTTGCCAAGGTCCAAGGCACTCTCAGGATTTTCCTCCAGAACCAGAGTCCAAAAGCGTCTCTCTTCCTTCGCTCAGCCTTCCTTATGGTCCAGCTCTGGCATCCATAGGTCACTATGGGGAAGACCATTGCTTTGACTATGCGGACCTTTGTTGCCAGTGTGATGTCTCTGCTCTTCACTATTTTGTCAAGGTTGGCCATTGCTCTCCTCCCAAGAAGGAAACGTCTTCTGATTTCCTGGCTCCAGTCTGCATCTGCAGTGATCTTTGCACCTAGAAATACAAAGTCTGTAACTGTCTCCACGTTTTCTCCCTCTATTTGCCAGTTATCAATCCGTCTGGTTGCCATAATCTTGTTTTTCTTGATGTTTAACTGCAGCACAGCTTTTGCACTTTCCCCTTGGTGATAAGGCTCCTCAGCTCCTCCTCACTTTCAGGCATCAGAGTGGTATCATCTGCATATCTGAGGTTGTTAATGTTTCTTCCAGCAATTTTAACTCTGGCCTTGGATTCCTCAAGCCCCGCACATCGCATGATGTGTTCTGCGTACATGTTGAATAGGTTGGGTGAAAGTATGCAGCCCTGCCGCACTCCTTTCCCAATCTTGAACCAGTCTGTTGTTCCGTGGTCTGTTCTGACTGTGGCTACTTGGTCTTTATACAGATTTCTCAGGAGACAGACAAGGTGACTTCTTACAAAAGTTAAAATAATGTAAAACATAGGCACTAATCCCAATCAGTAGTCAAGTACCATAGGACATGGGCTATGGAGAAGATCATGATGCTGGGGAAAATGGAAGGAAAAAGGAAGAGAGGCCGACCAAGGGCAAGATGGATGGATGGTATCCTTGAACTGACTGGGTTGACCTTGAAGGAAAGGGGGGCGGTGATGGCTGACAGGGAGCTCTGGTGTGGACTGGTCCAGGAGGTCACGAAGAGTCGGAAACGACTGAACGAGTGAGACGACGATTTCAGTAGAGGCATTTTATAAAAGTATTCTTGAGTTAGGCTCAAGCATAAGAACATTTTTGTAAGCCCACCTTATATGTTCAATATCAATATACTGACAAGGCTAAAACTCTGTGTTAACTGACTTTTGGAGCCCTCTATTCTACCAGCACTCTGGTCAGGACTGTCCTCATTACTCATTGAGAAATACAGTTTCAGCTGCATGTGCTACAAGTACACATTGTTTCTGCTGTTGATGTTTGGTTAAAAAAACATTTTTGCTACTACTCTACTGTTGCTCTACTGTGGTCCCATATGTTGCAGGAGGAGGCCCATGAGGAAGACCCCATGGCTGTACTGGATGGCACTAATGCCAGTGACGCCACTGGATGCACAAACCAACTCTCAGCTGAAATGTTTAACTTTCCATAATCTGTTCAAAATACACAAGCTGCAAAATTCAAGGCCCCATCCTGCCATTTTGACATGAAACAATGACAATTCCAAAGCATGTGGTGTTCACAAATACTTACAAATTTTGTACTAATAAGCTGCGCTCCTCTGGAGTGACTTCCCTGTGCCAGGTATTCCTCGATCCAGTACACGAATACGATATAAAAGGTGGCACAGAATCATTGAGGTTTCCAGCTCTGCCAGAACACCCACCTGCACTTCTGAAGAATAATTGAAGAAAAGCAATTAAGAAAGCTTTTTTTTTCTTTTGCATTATAAGTTCTTTTTGCACCTTAAGTATCCTCCCTCATTGCTATGAAAGTGGAGAGTAACTGATTGCAACCAAGCAGACAGTGACAGTCAATTGCAATTATGCTTTTGGAGAAATAAAAAAAAAGTTTAACAAAATGAGAGCTTTTTCAGGCCCCTTCTACACTGCCATATAGAATCCACATTACATTAGAGTCTCGCTTATCCAATGTAAATGGGCCAGCAGAATGTTGGATAAGCAAATATGTTGGATAATAATGAGGGATTAAGGCAAAGCCTATTAAACATCAAATTAGGTTATGATTTTACAAATTAAGCACCAAAACATCATGTTATACAACAAATTTGACAGAAAAGTAGTTCAATACGCAGTAATGCTATGTAGTAATTACTGTATTTACGAATTTAGCACCAAAATATCACAATGTATTGAAAACATTGACTACAAAAATGCGTTGGATAATCCAGAACATTGGATAAGCGAGTCTTGGATAAGTGAAACTCTACTGTACTACTGTTATGATTATGAATATAAAATCCAATAAAAATATTTTCAAAATAATTATTTTACAGTCACAACACTTCACCTTCTGCTTGCTGTGAGCTGACTGCTCAGTTCAGTATCCTGTGTGTTCTTTTTGGCTACACTGCTGTTTTGGAGATTTCCCTAACACATTTAACCTTGTTATCATCTCTAGTATTCTGTCCACTTACATCTCTCCATCATCCACCTCAAGGGAGGCATCCGCCTTGTGCCGGGCAGCCATCTTCCTAAGCAGGGCAGCCCTCTTCCTATGCAGGGCAGCCATCTTGATTTCCCGATATGTCAAATTTGGATGTCGCTGCAGGAAATCTAGATCTTTTTGTAGTTCATCCAGCTCTTCCTGACAATTGTCCAGCTCTCTATGAGAGGAATACTTCAAGAACTTCCATAGGTAATTCTGCAACATATCCGCCACCTTCCTAATACATGCATTCACTTTCTCTTCCAGCACCACCAGTTTCTCCACTGGGATATCATGAAGGATGGCCTCCTGGGAAGTCGCCTCCCCCCACAGAAGATGCCGTTCTTCCTGTGGGACATCCTTCAGGTGAACCTTCAGGGAAAGTGCAAGATCACATGCTTTCTTCCATATGGTGTTCCCTTTTGTGGTGGGGCGTGAGGACCATATATGGCATGGCTCATATGCCACTGCCAGCAAGGCCATCATCTCCTTCAGGGGGGCTTTCCACAGAAGATCCATGTGTTTCTGGAGAGCGCCCATCTTCACCTTCAATTCACCTGCCTGCTCCGGAGAGATACCCTGCACCGCGTCCACCTTCACCTGCAGGGCATCTGTCTTCTCCCAACTCTGCTCCAGTAGCACAGAGCGCCAGGCATCTATTTCCAGCATGATGTAACCCCCTTCCTTCAGTGGATCACCATGTGGAAGGCCCTTCTTCGGCAGAGGGAGGCCCTGTAGAGCATACACTAAGGTAAAAAGATGGGACAGCTTCGCTAATGTGTCTTGGCTCCAGGCAACATCCACGAAGCCCTTTAAGGAATCAAACTCCACTTTCAAAGCAGCTGCCTCCACTGGCGAAAATTGGCTCAAGGTTTCCCGAAGGGCAGTCACTGCCCGCAATGTATTAAGCCATAGGGCTGACCACAACTCAATCACTATCTTGTTTACAGCTGTTGCCATGTCAAAACAGATGTCATGGTACTCACTCCTCAGATCTTCTGCCTCCTTCCTCCACATGTCCACCGTCTTTTGCGAGGGGTCCTGCAGTGCCTCCATCTCCCGCTCCAGTTTGTTCGTCTCTTTCAACAGAGTATCACACCTGTCACCATTCTCTTCCTCTTCATCACTGTCCTCCCAGAAACTGCCCTCCTGATCCTCATCTCCATCATGATGCTCACCACCACTGCTCCCACCACTTTCTCCATCACCTTCATGACTGCCACCTCCCTCACTGTCGCTCTCATGCTGGGTGGCTTCGTTCACCTCTTCCCTCAGGGCATCCCACCTGGCATCATCTTTCCCTACATTGTGGTCACCATCACTGTGTTTGCTTCCATCTCCATCCTTACCATGATCTTGACCACCTTCACCACAGTCCATATTTCCTCCTTTGCCGCCTGGCTGTGGGTCTCCCATCTCCAGCTGGCTCCTCTGTGGTTGCAAGGCCCTGCCTTCTCCTCCCTTGGGGCAGATCTCCTCCGGAGCAAAGTTCTTGCCCTGATGTTGCCCTTTCTCTCTTGCTGCATCATGCCTGGCACGGCTCTCTTTTCCCTCATCACTGTTGCCATCACCATCGACTTCATGGTGGTCATCATCTCCAGTTTCCTGACTGCTGTCCTCATCACTTTCATCTCCATCAGAGTTGTCCTCAAGGTCACCCTTTCCCTTGTTTTCCTGAAGTGGGGACTGATATGGTCCTTCCTCCTCCTCCACCTCCAAAGCATCCAGCCCGACACTGCTTGCTTTTCCTTCCTGCCAGTCCTTTCCCTTGCTGTGTTGGGTACCTGGTCCCTCACTGGCTGCACCCTTGTCTTCCTCTCCATCACCATCTCCATCATGAGGCTCATGCTCACTGTCCCCACCGCTGTCTCCATCCCCTTCATGAGTGTGGCTCTCATGGTCCCCATCCTCCTCTCCAGGCTTTTCCTCTGCTTCCTTTTCCTTTCTGTATTTGGTCCCAGGTCCATCCCTGGCTGCACCCTTGTCTTCCTCTCCATCACCGTCTCCATCATGATGCTCACCCTCATTGTTCCCACCGCTGTCTCCCTTCCCTTCATGAGTGTCACCTCCCTCACTGTCTCTCTCATGGTGCCCTTCCTCCTCTCCAGGGTCTTCCTCTGCTTCCTTTTCCTTCCTGTATTTGGTCCCAGGTCCATCCCTGGCTGCACCCTTGTCTTCCTCTCCATCACCGTCTCCATCCTGAGGCTCACCCGCACTGTCTCCATCCCCTTCATGGGTGTGGCTCCCATGGTGCCCTTCCTCCTCTCCAGGTTCTTCCTCTGCTTCCTTTTCCTTGCTGTGTTTGGTACCAGGTCCATCCCTGGCTGCACCCTTGTCTTCCTCTCCATCGCCGTCTCCATCCTGAGGCTCACCCGCACTGTCTCCATCCCCTTCATGAGTGTGGCTCCCATGGTGCCCTTCCTCCTCTCCGGGGTCTTCCTCCCCTTCTTCTCCTTGGCTGTGCCTGGTCCCAGCTCCATCCCTGGCTGCGCTGTCTCCAGAGCGCTCCCCTCCTCCAGGGTCCTGCTCCTGCCCTTCCCCGCCCTTCTCCTTCCTCCTCCTCGGGCTCCTCCTGCTCTTCCTCTCCCGCAGGGCCTCCACCCTCTCCACCAGGGCCAGGCCCTTCTCCAGGAGGTTCAGGAGCGTCACCTGGGCCTCCTCACTCGGCGGAGTGCCCTCTCCTCGGACCTTGGCCTCCCACTGGCGCCGGGTCTGCTCCAGCTGCCTCAGGCACTCTCCCAGCGGGGTCCGCCCCACCGTCACCCTCCTCCGGAGCCTCTTCCTGCCCCGCACCGCCGCCGAGACCAGCCTCTCCCGCAGCCCCTCCGCCTCCGCCCGCAGGACACGCAGCGCCGAGGCCGAGTAGCGCTCCTCCAGCACCGCCTTCAGGCTCATCTCTCCGGCCGCGCAACTCTCCATCTGCCCGGAGCGAAACTTCCGAGACTGAGCCACGCGCCACTCTCTCCACGCCCACTGGCGAGTTAACCCTCCCCTATGCTGGGCAAAGCTTATCTGTCAGCGCCTTCTTCCTCTTTCTTTTTCATTCGCTCAGTCCTTTCTGATCTCCTGGACCAGTCCACGCCAGAGCTCCCTGTCGGCTGTCGCCGCCCTCAGTTCTTTCATGGCTGTAGCGCCACAGGACTGTATTCTTTTGCCAGCTGATTGTGTTCCCTTCCCTAAAACGAAAGACCAAACCAGCAGGTGCAGTTCCTGACTCAATCGCCCCAGCAGAGGAACACAATCAGCTGGCAAAAGAAGGCTCGTAGTTTGGTTTCTCCTCCAGAGGACAGACCTGGAAGAGCAAGATTCCTATTCTAGTGTTTGAATTTATTTATTTATTTATTTATTTATTTATTTATTTATTTACAGCATTTATATTCTGCCCTTCTCACCCCGAAGGGGACTCAGGGCGGATCACATTACACATATAGGCAAACATTCAATGCCTTTTAGCATAGAACAAAGACAAGACAAACATAGGCTCCGAACGGGCCTCGAACTCATGACCTCCTGGTCAGAGTGATTCATTGCAGTTAATTGCAGCTGGCTTGCTCTCCTGCCTGCGCCACAGCCCGGACCTCTGAAAGGCTCAGACCAGTAGTGGCTTGGCTTGGCCGGTCTCCCTAGCCCAAGACTGCCTCCTGGGGCTGCAAATAGGATTCTAGAGCCTCACTTTCCAATGAATACCTAGTGAGGATGGCTGTTGTTTCAGGCTTAGGACGACCCAAAGGTGACCCCATCACAGAGTTTTCTTGGCAAGAGTTATTCCAAGGCAAGAGGTTGAGAGAGTGAGATTTGCCTAAAGTCACCCAGTGGGTTCAAAGCCATAGTCTGAGGTCCAAAGGCGGGCAACTAAAATGGTCAAGGGTCTGGAGAACAAGCCCTATGAGGAGAGGCTTAAAGAACTGGGCATGTTTAGCCTGCAGAAGAGAAGGCTGAGAGGAGACATGATAGAATCATAGAACCATAGAATAGTAGAGTTGGAAGAGACCTCATGGGCCATCCAGTCCAACCCCCTGCCAAGAAGCAGGAAATCGCATTCAAAGCACTCCCGACAGATGGCCATCCAGCCTCTGTTTAAAAGCCTCCAAAGAAGGAGCCTCCACCACAGCCCGGGGAAGAGAGTTCCACTGTCGAACAGCCCTCACAGTGAGGAAGTTCTTCCTGATGTTCAGGTGGAATCTCCTTCCTTTCCTGTAGTTTGAAGCCATTGTTCCGTGTCCTAGTCTGCAGGGCAGCAGAAAACAAGCTTGCTCCCTCCTCCCTATGACTTCCCCTCACATATTTGTACATGGCTATCGTGTCTCTTCTCAGCCTTCTCTTCTGCAGGCTAAACATGCCCAGCTCTTTAAGCCGCTCCTCATAGGGCTTGTTCTCCAGACCCTTAATCATTTTAGTCGCCCTTCTCTGGACGCTTTCCAGCTTGTCAACATCTCCCTTCAACTGTGGTGCCCAGAATTGGACACAGTGTGATTCCAGGTGTGGTCTGACCAAGGCAGAATCGAGGGGGGTCATGACTTCCCTGGATCTAGACGCTATTCCCCTATTGATGCAGGACAGAATCCCGTTGGCTTTCTTAGCAGCCGCATCACATTGTTGGCTCATGTTTAACTTGTTGTCCACAAGGACTCAAAAGTTTTTTTTCGCACACACTGCTGTCAAGCCAGGCGTCCCCCATTCTGTATCTTTGATTTCCATTTTTTCTGCCGAAGTGAAGTATCTTGCATTTGTCCCTGTTGAACTTCATTTTGTGAGTTTCGGCCCATCTCTCTAGTCTGTCAAGATCGTTTTGAATTCTGCTCCTTTCTTCTGGAGTGTTAGCTATCCCTCCCAGTTTGGTGTCGTCTGCAAACTTGATGATCGTGCCTTCTAACCCTTCGTCTAAGTCGTTAATAAAGATGTTGAACAGAACCGGGCCCAGGACGGAGCCCTGCGGCACTCCACTTGTCACTTCTTTCCATGATGAAGATGACGCATTGGTGAGCACCCTTTGGGTTCGTTCGCTTAGCCAATTACAGATCCACCTAACCGTACTTTTGTCTAGACCACATTTAACTAGTAGGCTTGAGCAAATTTTTTTGTTAGTTCGTTAAATTCGTTAAAAATTCGTTTTGCAAGTACTTTTGAATTTATATTTGAACCATCTGCTCACTGCCTTACAAATATTACAAATTTGAATAATAAAAGTACCTTTTTTCGTTTGTTTCTGATGTCTTCGGATGTAGCTGTAGCCCCTCTGAGAGGAGAAGCCATGTTGGCATGCCTCTCAGCCAATCAGAGCGGAAGAGGGAGGGAGGGAGAGGCATGGCCATCGATCTGCTAGCATTTTAAAAAAAATGTTGCTTCAAAAATCCCCAAAAATCAGTGGATGGGTCAAACATTATGAAACTTGATAGGCTAAGAGTGGTTAATTTTTGCTTCCATTCTGGCAAATTTCATCATAATAGCTTTCATAATGCAGGAGAACGAAGCCTCTGAATATTGACCATTCTTTTAAGTGGAAATGAAGCAATTCGCCATAACGAGAGAAAAAACTCCATTTCCCAGAAGCCTTAGCAAGCCAATCAAAGTGGAAGGAAGAAGGACAGGGAGGCGTGGCCATCGATCTGCTAACATTTTAAAAAAATGTTGCTTCAGAAATCCCCAAAAATCAGTGGATGGGTCAAACATTATGAAACTTGATAGGCTAAGAGTGGTTAATTTTTGCTTCCATTCTGGCAAATTTCATCATAATAGCTTTCAAAATGCAGGAGAAGGAAGCCTCTGAATTTTGACCATTTATAAAAGCATTGGGCTGAAGCAAACGTTTCTCCAATAGTACTATGCCCACTTGCAAACTACAATTCCCAGGTGTTCCAGGCCCTCTCTCCTCTTAACATTCCCCACCCCCTTTTGTCCTCACTTAGAATCATAGCGTCATTGAACAGTAGAGTTGGAAGAGACCTCGTGGGCCATCCAGCCCAACCCCTTCTGCCAGGCAGGAAGACACCATCCAATCCCTCCCAACAGATGGCCATCCAGCCTCTGCTTAAAAGCCTCCAAAGAAGGAACTTCCACCACAGCCCGGGGAGAGAGTTCCACTGCCGAACAACCCTTCTCACTGTGAGGAAGTTCTTCCTAATGTTCAGGTGAAATCTCCTTTCCTGTAGTTTGAAGCCATTGTTCCGCATCCTAGTCTGCAGGGCAGCAGAAAACAAGCTTGCTCCCTCCTCTCTATGACTTCCCCTCACATATTATACATCATGTCTCCTCTCAGCCTTCTTTTCTGCAGGCTAAACATGCCCAGTTCTTCAAGCCACTCCTCATAGGGCTTGTTCTCCAGACCCTAGATCATTTTAGTTGCCCTCCTCTGACCATCTTGACCAAACTTTCATACAGTATGTGAATTCTTGGAAGGTATGAGAAGTTTAGAGAGAAGGAGGGAGGGAGAGGTTTGAATTTTGGACTCCAATTGTGGCATGATTCCCCACTCAGCCACCCACTTGGGCAAGTCACACACTCTCAGCCCAGAAAAGCCAATGGAACAGGAAATAGCACTTTCAAACCAGGAACTAATTTCCTTATTCAGAGGCTGATGGCCATCTGTCAGGAAGGATTTGATGGTGTACTATGATTTCTGTTCCTGGGTGATAAATGTCATTTCCTAATTGGTTCTGTCATAGAAACATGGCAAAATCTATGACACTGCCTGAACTTTGTGCAAGCGACATGGATGGAACATATTATGGTTTGGTCCACCAATTTAACAAAGTTTCAGCCACAAAAACAAAGTTTCTGAAGTAGAACAATGACTTTCACAGTAAAGACAACCCAATGAAACAGGAAATAAGACTTTCAAACCAGGAACAGATTTCTGCAATTATTAAAAAATGGTTTATTATAAAAGCTATGAAAATTCGCCAAAGATCAGAGGATAAGGGAAACATTCCAAATTTTGGTGAGCTATCAGTGTTAAATGTGTTCTACCACTGTACCAAGTTTGAAGAAGATCACTCAAAAAATGAGGGCGGGAGAGTCCTGTAAAATCTCCCCTCGTGCTGTTTTTTTTTTGCCACTGCACATGCGCGTCCGCCATTAACGAATTACTTTTGAAACTAACGAATTTTCGTTAAATTTCAAAAAATTTTGAGGGCAAAATTCGGAAATGACATCAGAAACGAAACACTGGCGCCCCCTACTTTTGAAACGAGTTTAGAATCAATTTTTTCATGGATCGCTCAAGCCTATTAACTAGTTTGTTTGCCAGAAGGTCGTGGGGGACTTTGTCGAAGGCCTTACTGAAATCCAGGTAGGCTACATCCACAGCATTCCCTGTATCGACCCAACTCGTAACTCTATCGAAAAAAGAGATCAGATTAGTCTGGCATGACTTGTTTTTGGTAAATCCGTGTTGACTATTAGCAATGACCGCATTTGTTTCTAAGTGTTCGCAGACCACTTCCTTGATGATCTTTTCCAGAATTTTGCCTGGTATCGATGTGAGGCTGACCGGACGGTAATTGTTTGGGTCGTTCTTTTTTCCCTTCTTGAAGATAGGGACTACATTCGCCCTCCTCCAATCTGCTGGGACTTCTCCCGTTCTCCAAGAACTCTCGAAGATAATTGCCAGTGGTTCTGAAATAACTTCCGCTAGTTCCTTCAATACTCTTGGATGTAGCTGATCTGGCCCTGGCGACTTGAATTCGTTTAGAGCGGTCAGGTGTTCCTGGACAACTTGTTTCCCTATTTGGGGTTGGATTTCCCCCAATCCTTCATCCATTCCATGTTGCTGAGGTTGAAGATGGCTTTCTTTTTGTGAGAAGACCGAGGCAAAGAAGGCATTGAGCAGTTCTGCCTTTTCCCTGTCCCCTGTCGCCATCACCCCATCTTCTCTTTGCAGAGGCCCTATCGCCTCCTTTTTCTTCCTTTTCCTACCAACGTAAGCAAAAAAGCCTTTTTTGTTGTTTTTTATGTCCCTGGCAAGCCTGAGCTCATTTTGCGCTTTGGCCTTGCGAACCTTTTCCCTACAGGTGTTGGCTATACGTTTGAATTCTTCTTTGGTGATTTCTCCCCTTTTCCACTTCTTGTGCATGTCACTTTTGAGCTTTAGCTCAGTTAGAAGTTCTTTGGACATCCATTCTGGCTTCTTTGCACTTGTCTTATTTTTCTTCTTTGTTGGCACTGTTTGCATTTGCGCCTTGAGTATTTCACTTTTGAAAAACTCCCATCCATCCTTAACTCCCTTGTTTTTTAATATTGGCGTCCATGGAATGCCGCTCAGTATTTCCTTCATTTGTTGGAAGTCAGCTCTCTTAAAGTCCAGAATGTGTGTTTGACTTGTCTTAGTTTCAGCCTTCCTTTGTATGGCAAACTGCAAGAGCACATGGTCACTTGCCCCTAAGGATCCAACCACTGCAACTGTGTTGATCAGGTCTTCCACATTTGTTAAGATTAGATCAAGAGTTGCTGATCCCCTTGTTGCCTCTTCTATTTTCTGGACCATAAAATTGTCTGCAAGGCAAGTGAGGAATTTGTTGGACTTGGCTGAGTTTGTTTTCCAGCAGATATCGGGATAATTGAAATCGCCCATGACTACTATATCTCTTCTTTGTGCCTGTTTGGTCAGCTGTTGACAGAAGGCTTCATCAAGTCCTTCATCCTGACTCGGAGGTCTGTAGTAGACACCCACGACAAGATCTTTTTGAGTCCCGGTTCCCTTGATTCTTATCCAGATGCTTTCAAGCTGGTTTCCCGGATTACAGTCTTGCATTTCTTCTGCAACGTAACTGTTTTCGACATATAAAGCTACTCCCCCTCCTCTCCCCTTTGTTCTATTTCTGTGAAAGAGGTTATAGCCCTCAATGGCTAAATTCCAGTGATGGGAGTCATCCCACCAGGTTTCAGTGATGCCTATGACATCGTATGTGTGGTGCTGTGCTAGGAGTTGGAGTTCGTCTTGCTTATTTCCCATGCTCTGAGCATTGGTGTAAAGACATGTAAGCCCCTGTGACCTCCCCTTGAGCTGTTTATTTGGGATTATTGTGCTCTCTGTACTTGGTCCTTGCTGTGTTTGTGCAGCCCTCCGTTTAGCCTTTTGGCAGTTCCCTGTGGTCGTGGGTAATATAGTGTTTGCCAGGCTGTTGTTCCCCTCCCCCAGTGGATCTAGTTTAAAGTGCGCCTGATGAGGTTTGTGAGTCTGTGTGCAAAAAGATGTTTTCCTACTTGTGTGAGATGCACCCCATCACTTGCCAGTAGTCCATCCTCTTGGAAGAGTAGACCATGGTCAAGGAAGCCAAAATGCTCCTCTTGACACCATTTTCTGAGCCAGTTATTGACCTGTACTATTTTTCCGGCCCTTGTAGAGCCATGTCCTACAACGGGGAGGAGGGATGAAAAGATCACATGTACATTATACAGTTTTAGCTTTGTTCCCAGAGCTCGAAAATCATTTGTGATCTTTTGAAAAATATGCCTAGCGGTGTCATTGGTACCTACATGAATCAACATAAGGTGGGGAGGGTGAAGGGGCTTTAGGAGCCTGCTGAGCCTCTGAGTGATATGGTGTATTTTTGCCCATGATAGCCATGTACAAACATGTGAGCGGAAGTCATAGGGAGGAGGGAGCAAGCTTTCTTTCTGCCGCCCTGGAGACTAGGACACGGAACAATGGCTTCAAACTACAGGAAAGGAGATTCCACCTGAACATTAGGAAGAACTTCCTCACTGTGAGAAGGGCTGTTCGACAGTGGAACTCTCTTCCCCGGGCTGTGGTGGAGGCTCCTTCTTTGGAGGCTTTTAAGCAGAGGCTGGATGGCCATCTGTCAGGGGTGCTTTGAATGCGATTTTCCTGCTTCTTAGCGGGGGTTGGACTGGATGGCCCATGAGGTCTCTTCCAACTCTTCCAAGATATTTCCTTCTTGGGAGGAGAACAAGGACCAATCTTGAAGGTCTGTGACGTTAAGGCAATGGTATTGCCCGTAGTAACCTTTTTCGAATACCTTTCTCGAATTGTAATGCTCAGTCAGATCTATACAATTGACCACCAAAATGGACATGGCTGAAATAAAACATCATCCATTTTGGAAGAAGCTTTCAAATAGTCTCAAAATGGTTCAATATAATTTTTAAGGCAAGATTTGGATAAACAGTTTGTCGAAGCCTCCTGAAGTGCTCTTCTTTAGCCAGTTTCTCCATAAGGACCAAAGACCCGAATTTTTTTATTCCAACTAGAAAGTGGCAAATTCATTGCATTCATTTGGTGGAGTAGAGATCTATCCCTATTCAAAACCTGTGTGCTAAATATGTCTACAAGGAGAAAGACAAGGAGGGGGAAAGTAACCTAAGCACTAGACATGTCCAAAAAATCGTTTTGAATCATATATCGGAATTATTTCGGATTGTTCTCCCTTTTTGATACGCATTCCGAGACATTGTAATGTAATTCGAACCATTGTTGGCCCATTCTCTAATTGTCTCTTAATGTTTCATTAATCCCCCCCCCCCCCCAATTTTTTAAAATATATTTTAAAAAATATTTAATTTTTTTTTTGTTTCTGCAATCTACCTTGTATGGGAGCTTAGCACAGCCTAACATGGCTGCCGCTCCCCGGCCAATCAGAAGCTTCCACGATGGACGCAAAGGTGGGGGTTAACGTCCTCTGCATCCACATGGAAGATTGCCATACAAGCCCGGTGTGTAGCGATTGCGCATGTGCGTCCGCCATTTTAGAAACATTTAGAATCGTTACAAATTTTCGGAAATATCCAAAATTTTGGGGTGAAAAAAATCGGAAATACTTTCTATATCGAAGCGCCAGCGCCCCCTACTTTAGAAACGAGAATCGAAACATTTTTTTCATCGATCGGACATGCCTACTAAGCACCCATAGACATATGTGTCTTTTTGTGTCTGTGGATTGATTTGCACCACAAATAAAAGTGGACCAAGCTCCTCTAAAGTTATATTTATGTCTATGGCTACATCTACATTGCCATATAATACAGTTTGAAACCATGGCCAAGCTAGACTCGTAATGCACTGCACTGAACTGCATCATATGAGCTTACACTGACCATATAATACAATTTCAAACAGCATTATATACCAGTGTAGATGGGGACCCAGTCTTCATTCAGCACCTTGACTCTTTCCTGGAGGCTTTTAAACAGAGGCAGGATGGCCATCTGTCGGGAGTGCTTTGATTGTGCTTTTCCTGCTTGGAAGAAGGGGGTTAAGGCTCGATGGTTCATGGGGTCTCTTCCAACTCTATGTTTCTATTATTCTTCTGAAACAGATGTTCCACATTTTTGCATACCATGAAGTGATATTTGATATACAATTTTCCAACACTCGCTTATCCAACATTCTGTATTATCCAACGCTTTTTTGTAGTCAATGTTTTCAATAAATCGTGATATATTGGTGCCAAGTTTGTAAATACAGTAATTTCTACATAGCATTACTGTGTATTGAACTACTTTTTCTGTCAAATTTGTGGTATAACATGATGTTTTTGGTGCTTCATTTGTAAAAGCATAACCTAATTTGATGTTTAATAGGCTTTTCCTTAATCCCTCCTTATTATCCAACATATTCGCTTATCCAATGTTCTGCCGGCCCGTTTATGTTGGATAAGTGAGACTCTACTGTACTTGGTTCAGTTAAATATTAATTCTGAAGACCAGATTGTATCCTGTAGCTTGCATTAATGCTTTGCAAGGCTGCAGTTTGTTTGTAGATTTTGTTTCTTTTATAGATTGCGTTTTGTGTTCATTTTTTAAATACAGTAGAGTCTCACTTATCCAAGCCTCGCTTATCCAAGCTTCTGGATTATCCAAGCCATTTTTGTAGTCAATGTTTTCAATATATCATGATATTTTGGTGCTAAATTCGTAAATACAGTAATTACAACATAACATTACTGCGTATTGAACTACTTTTTCTGTCAAATTTGTTGTATAACATGATGTTTTGGTGCTTCATTTGTAAAATCATAACCTCATTTGATGTTTAATAGGCTTTTCCTTAATCCCTCCTTATTATCCAAGATATTCGCTTATCCAAGCTTCTGCCGGCCCATTTATATTGGATAAGTGAGACTCTACTGTACTTGGTTCAGTTAAATATTAATTCTGAAGACCGGATTGTATCCTGTAGCTTGCATTAATGCTTTGCAAGGCTGCAGTTTGTTTGTAGATTTTGTTTCTTTTATAGATTGCATTTTGTGTTCATTTTTTAAATAAAAGCTCTTTTAAAAATGTAAAAAGAAAAGGCTATATCCACGGTTGTATGCCTGTACTGGAACCAGCTCCAGTATAGAAACAGATTGGCAGGAAATAAACTCTATGCATCTCTGTCTGGGGAAAGCCCTTGGTCATGTTACACACAAATTCAAAAATAGCAACACAAGAACTCAGGACAGCTATTAATCACTCCATTTGAACTGCCATGACTGGTTCAATGCTTTAGAATCCCTGGATTTATAGTTTGGTGGGCCATCAGCCCACTTTGGCTAAATACCTTGGCAAACTACATCTCCTTGTCTATCAACAAAGCGTTAACATTTTAAAAAATATCACAAGCAGTCAGAACAAGGAAATGTCACTTTCAAAGCCTTGTCTGAATTTTCTGTTAAATCTGTGGGCAGGCAGGAAGCCCTTGATGTATGCACAAAATAGATTAGACTTGCACGCCACGGATTGGCTGGCATTTCAGTCATACATGCTCTGTCATTTCTGGGAAATCAGCTGAGAATCAAGAATTGACAAATTGGTCATATCCTCTTTGGCCACTAAAGGGCGCTGCTGTACTATCAGAACTGCCTCTGCAAAGCTTATTCCTGCATGTTTTGGAAGTTCGGTGCTTAAAATCATAGGGTGTACCTACATCGCAGAATTCATGCATTTTTTAAATATTTTATTTATGATTTTAAACATACATACATAAAAAGTGGGGGGGAACAAATTAAGGAAAAGAAAAGAGAAAAAAATATATAAAGCTATTAAAAAAAAAACCCCAAACCAAACAAAACAAAACCCCGACCCACCCAGTTGTTTTCCCCTTCCAGATCCTCTGCATCACAATATACAACTTCTTCATCTCAAAATGATTGCCGGCGAACATTCATACATGTCCTAAGGCCTAGGATTGCTTATTAACATATTTCATACAAATTCGATTTTTTTTTCCCTTAACAAATATTGTCTCAACTTACTCCAATCTGTACATTGTCTTGGTGGCATGTTCTGTGATATTGTTTGTGTTAATAAATCCATATTTTGGATATCCAATAGTCTCAGTAGCCATTTTTCAATTGAGGGAATTTCTTGCATTTCCATGGTTTTGCTAGGCATATCCTAGCAGCCGCATGCATTTTGACACCACTTTGCCAGTCAAAATGTACAACATATTGCTTCAAAAAGATATATATAAAAGATATATAAACATAGAGTTGTGTGTTTCCGGGCTGCATGGCCATGTTCCAGAAGCATTCTCTCCTGACGTTTCGCCCACATCTATGGTAGCCATCCTCAGAGGTATTGAGGTATATACCCTTGACCCTGTGTTAGCCGCCCTGAGTCCCCGCGGGGAGATGGAGGCGGGATAGAAAAAAAGGTATTATTATTATTATTATTATTATTATTATTATTATTATTATTATTATTATTGTTACTACTACAGTAGAGTCTCACTTATCCAAGTTAAACGGGCTGGCAGAAGCTTGGATAAGTGAGTATCTTGGATAATAAGGAGGGATTAAGGAAAAGCCTATTAAACATCAAATTAGGTTATGATTTTACAAATTAAGCACCAAAACATCATGTTATACAACAACTTGGACAGAAAAAGTAGTTTAATAAGCAGTAATGTTATGTTGTAATTACTGTATTTACTAATTTAGCACCAAAATATCACAGTATATTGAAAACATTGACTACAAAAATGGCTTGGATAATCCAGAAACTTGGATAAGCGAGGCTTGGATAAGTGAGACTCTACTGTATATACCCTTGACCCTGTGTTAGCCGTCCTGAGTCCCCGCGGGGAGATGGAGGCGGGATAGAAAAATAAAGGTATTACTATTATTATTATTATATTATATGACACAGCAAACAAGATAGATATGCTGGATTTTGTATCACAAAATCACAAATCAAACACTTCCCAAGTGTCTAGGACTGTGTGATGTATTTTCGGATGATGCGCACAGATCCCAGTAGGGTGGCCTTTTGCAGTTGGCAGATCATAATTTTGTCAATGTCTATTGTTTCCAAATGCCGACTGAGATCTTTTGGCACGGCACCCAATGTGCCCATCACCACCGGGACCACCTGTCCTGGTTTCTGCCAGTCTTTGAAGTTCAATCTTGAGGTCCTGAGAGCGGCTGAGTTTTTCCTGTTGTTTTTCGTCAATGTGACTGTCAGCTGGGATGGCAACATCAATGATCCAAACCTTTTTCGTTTCCACAACTGTGATGTCTGGTGTGTTGTGTTCCAGAACTTTGTCAGTCTGGATTCGGAAGTCCCACAGTATCTTTGCGTGCTCATTTTCCAATACTTTTGCAGGTTTGTGATCCCGCCAGTTCTTTGCTGCTGGGAGGTGGTACTTGAGGCATAAGTTCCAATGAATCATTTGGGCCACATAGTTGTGCCTCTGTTTGTAGACTGTCTGTGCCGTTTTCTTACAGCAGCTGAGGATATGATCAATGGTTTTGTCGATTTCCTTGCACAGTCTGCATTTTGGGTCATCAGCTGATTTTTCAATCTTGGCCTTAATTGCCTTTGTCCTGATGTCTTGCTCCTGGGCTGCAAGGATCAGGCCTTCTGTCTCCTTCTTCAGGGTCCCATTCGTGAGCCAGAGCCAGGTCTTCTCCTTATCAGCTTTTCCTTCAATTTTGTCAAGGAACTTTCCATGCAATGTTTTGTTGTGCCAGCTGTCAGCTCTAGTTTGTAGTGCGGTTTTCTTGTACTGATTTTTTGTCTGCTGTGCTTTGAGGAGTTTCTGATTTTTGACTTCAATCAAAGCAGGTTCTTCACTTTGCTTTACATATTCTGCCAGGGCATGTTCTTCTTCTTCTTCTTCTTCTTCTTTTTTATTATTATTATTATTATTATTATTATTATTATTATTATTATTATTAATATTGTAGAGTCTCGCTTATCCAACATAAACGGGGTGGCAGAACAGATAATAAGGAGGGATTAAGGACAAGCCTATTAAAGGTCAAATTACATTATGTTTTTACAAATTAAGCACCAAAATATCATGTTTTACAACAAATGGACAGAAAAAGCAGTTCAATATTTGGTAACGTTATGTAGTAATTACTGTATTAATGAAATTAGCACCAAAACATTGCAATGTATTGAAAACATTGACTGCAAAAACATTGACTACTAAAAGGCAGACTGTGTGGGATAATACAAAATGTTGGATAAGTGAAGGTTGGATAAGCGAGACTCTACATTATTATTATTATTATTATTATTATTATTATTATTATTATTATTATTATTCACCCCAGATTCATATCAGGCATTCTCAAGGAGTAACCTCAAAAGTGCCAGAGCTTTTTCCAAAGCAGCCATCAGGGCTTTTGCTTCTTCTGTATCCTTTAAGGCAGTGCCATGCAATTTGCTCACCATGTTGCTCAGTTTCTCCATACTTTGGTTTATAGTAAGGGAAATGTGCTTTTGGAGAACAGCAAACAGTTCCTGGGTCAAAGAAGGCTCTTGGGTCCCACCGGTGGGATTCATCCTCTGTTTTTTACGGGGAGGTTCTGAACCCTCTCCTTCCGTCAGAGCCGGTTCACAGCCAGCGAGACTCTCCCCAGAACCCTCCACACACGTTGTCTCTTGAAGAGCTTTGCTTGAATCATCTGTCACCTGAAGTTCACAAGGAGGTCTCTTCTGAGCTGCAGAATGGGGAGCACAGCCTGGTTTGGAGGAAAACACAACACATGAGACTTCCAAAAGAGAGCCACAAGCCCTTTTAAACTCTTAGACGTATTAGGCAGCAGCACAACTAGCAAACACAGTGGTTTGATAAATAAATATCATCTAGCCAAAAGACTTCCCCAGATCCATTGCTCTCACTGGGTAGAGTTCCTCCCAAATACACAAGGAGTCAAAGGAGGCAAAGGATATCCCATAGCACCATCTCAGGCATTTGAGGGATAAAGTCTTGAGGGATCAAGGAAAAACTGGCTTGTTAACAGCACACACAAATCCTGTACCCATGGGGCTGGTATCTGGGCTTCATCTACCAACAACCAACACAATATGTCATCTCTAGGAATGTGCTTGGTCTTCCAGGTGATTCTATGATTTGCTCCTTCAGGAGTTTTCACAGAGATGCTATGGAGGACCTGGCACATTCCTAGAGAGAAAACCTCAAAGAACTGTCTAGGTCTTCCAGGGCAATTTATTTCAGTAGAGTTCACTTATTTTCCATAGTTTCCTGTTTCCATGGTAAATTCAAGAACATACACTATGGAAGTTGTATTGTACTTTCAAGCGGATTGTGATTAATTCATAATTATGTTCCCTACATAATTATGTTCCCTACAACCAATTTTTAATTAATGATTGTAGAATTTATGTTTCCAAAGCTAAACAGCCCAAATTTAACAGGTGGGGCCTTTCAGGAGTATTGGGGAGAAAACTATTCAGAAGTTAGGGACTTACATAGGAGTGACTTGCTTTAAAGGCAGTGGTCCTCAACCTGTGGGTCCCCAGATGTTTTGGCCGTCAACTCCTAGAAATCCTAACAGCTGGTAAACTGGCTGGGATTTCTGGGAGTTGTAGGCCAAAACACCTGGGGATGCTTTACTCCCTCCCTCTGTCCTCCCCTCCTGCAGCTCTGTTGATTTTAATCTATTAGTAAGATCTAGAACCGGGATTAGAAAACAACGGGTAATGAACAAAGGAGGAAAGCAGTCTGGAAAATCAACCAACCACTTCATCACATTAGGCAGGGAAGTGTGCGGCAGAAAAGAGCTCAGTCTTACTCCTTTTTTAATGAAATAGATGTTTTCCATGGAGACATGGCATAAGAAGAAGAAGAAGAAGAAGAAGAAGAAGAAGAAGAAGAAGAAGAAGAAGATGATGATGATGATGATGATGGCATTTAAAATGGTTTCCAACTGCATTTATTTTCCAGTGCAGATCCATCCAGAGAAGGGTATGGACCTTGGGAAACTATAACTCCCAGGACCCCATAGTATGGAGCTATGGTATTTATAGTGGGGTGGAAGGGCATTCATTCCATAGAATAAATGCACCAAGAGAAGAGTATGGACCTTGGGAAACTATAACTCCCGGGACTGCACAGCATTGAGATATGGCATAATGATAATGTTAATAATAATAATAATTATCATCATCATCATCATCATCATCATCATCATCCTTCTCTTCTGGCTTTCCCATGCCATATGAGGCACAGACGTATAATGGGAGGAAGGGAAGGGAAGGACATGGAAAGGCTATTTTTTTTAAAAAAAAGAAATTATTCTGGCAAAGTAAAAACTCGGTGAGCAAAAGATAATCCTTTCCCTAACAAGGGTACTTTTGGCTCCTCCCACAATCTCCCCTCCCACAAATTGGGGAAATGTTTCATTTTAAATTTGGGAGCAAAACATTAGAGGATTCGGGCGCCATCCCATTAGAGAATAGGCCATACATCCAGATCATTACCAAAAATCCAGCTCCCCACCATGTCCTGAAATGTTTGAAAAGGGTGCTGGCCCCCACACTTAAAATATCATCCAACTGCAGACTTTGGATTTCTTCTTACAGACCTATGACCTTGTCTATTTAGGCTTCTGCAAAAAATATTTAGGCTCCACGCACTTCCAACTCTAATAAGAACCAGGGAATGGGAAAGTCTTCTAGGGAAACATACCTGCATCTTGAGCATTCAACATCTCTGGGAATCCTGTTTTGTCCCCTTGCATGGCTTCATCACCTTCTTCAAGGGGGGCACCTGCCTTCTGGGGGACGTTCATCTTCTTCTGCAGGGCATTCACCCTCTTTTTCAGGGGGGCACCTGCCTTCTGGGGGACGTTCATCTTCTTCTGCAGGGCATTCACCCTCTTTTTCAGGGGGGCACCTGCCTTCTGGGGGACGTTCATCTTCTTCTGCAGGGCATTCACCCTCTTTTTCAGGGGGGCACCTGCCTTCTGGGGGACGTTCATCTTCTTCTGCAGGGCATTCATCCTCTTTTTCAGGGGGGCACCTGCCTTCTGGGGGACGTTCATCTTCTTCTGCAGGGCATTCACCCTCTTTTTCAGGGGGGCACCTGCCTTCTGGGGGACGTTCATCTTCTTCTGCAGGGCATTCACCCTCTTTTTCAGGGGGGCACCTGCCTTCTGGGGGACGTTCATCTTCTTCTGCAGGGCATTCACCCTCTTTTTCAGGGGGGCACCTGCCTTCTGGGGGACGTTCATCTTCTTCTGCAGGGCATTCATCCTCTTTTTCAGGGCTTTCACTGCTTCCTTTAGTGGATAAGTTTCAAATGCCATCAGTTCAACCAGGTTGTTTTGTAATTCATACAGCTCTTCTTGGAGCTCGCCAGGCTCCTTCTGTGAGGAATCCTTCAGGGAATCCAATTTCTCCTCCAGGATTTCCAGCTCTTCCTTCAAGGGCTTCCATATTTTCTCCTGCAACACATTTGCCTTCCTTATACACAACTTCACTTTCTTTTCCAGCATCATCAGTTTCTCCACAGGGATATCATGAAGGGTGGCCTGCAAGGCAGACACTTTCTTCCACAGAAAGACGTCCTTCAGGTTAACCATTGGGGTAACTGCGAGACCACATGCTTTCTTCCAGATGGTGTCCTCTTCTTTTGTGAGACCTGAGCTCAGTTTACAGGACAGCTTATATGCCATTGCCAACATGGCCGTTATCTCCTTCAGGGGGACTTCCCAGAGGAGACCCATCTGTTTCTGGAGAGCGTCCATCTTTGCCCTCAGTTCACCTTTCTGCTCCAGAGAGATACCCTGCACAGTGTCCACCTTCTTATGCAGGGCAGTTGTCTTCTCCTGACCCTCCTTCAGCAGGACACGCAGCAGCGCAGAGCACCAGGTGTCCTTTATAGCATCCCCCTCCTTCAGGAGGTCACCATATGTAGGGTCCATCTTCAGCAGAGGGGACTCCTGCAGAACATCCAGTGAGCAATAGAAGTTGGACAGCTCTGCCAATGTTTCTTCCCTCTGGGCAGCCTGCAGGAAGCCTTGTAGGAAGTCAGACTCTGCTTTCAATGAAGCCACCTCCACTGCTGAGAATTGGCTCAAGACTTCCTGAAGGGCAGTCATGGCCTGTAATGAGTTAAGCCATAGGGCCGACCACAAGTGCAGCACCTTCTCCTTTAGGACCTTTTCCATGTCTAGACTGATATCCCTGTACCACTCCCTCAAAAATTCTGCCTCTTTCCTCAAGGTGTCCGCCTTCTTCTGCGAGGGGTCCTTCAGTGTGTCCACCTCTTGTTCCACTATATCCAACTTTTTCAATAGATAACCACAGATGGCGCTTTTGTCTTCATCACTGAGGGAGACCTCAGTGTCCTCCTGATCCTCATCTCCATCAGGATCCTCACCTCCACTGCTCCCACTGCTGTCTCCATACCCTTCATGAGTGTCACCTCCCTCACTGATGCTCCCATGGTCCCCTTCCTCCTCTCCAGGGTCTTCCTCTGCTTCCTTTCCCTTGCTGTGTTTGGTACCAGGTCCATCACTGGATGCACCCTTGTCTTCCTCTCCATCACCATCTCCATCATGAGGCTCATGCTCACTGTCCCCACCGCTGTCTCCATCCCCTTCATGAGTGTGGCTCTCATTGTCTTCATCCTCCTCTCCAGGGTCTTCCTCTGCTTCCTTTTCCTTCCTGTATTTGGTCCCAGGTCCATCCCTGGCTGCACCCTTGTCTTCCTCTCCATCACCGTCTCCATCATGATGCTCACCCTCATTGTTCCCACCGCTGTCTCCATCCCCTTCATGAGTGTCACCTCCCTCACTGTCTCTCCCATGGTGCCCTTCCTCCTCTCCGGGGTCTTCCTCTGCTTCCTTTTCCTTCCTGTATTTGGTCCCAGGTCCATCCCTGGCTGCACCCTTGTCTTCCTCTCCATCACCGTCTCCATCATGATGCTCACCCTCATTGTTCCCACCGCTGTCTCCATCCCCTTCATGAGTGTCACCTCCCTCACTGTCTCTCCCATGGTGCCCTTCCTCCTCTCCGGGGTCTTCCTCTGCTTCCTTTTCCTTCCTGTATTTGGTCCCAGGTCCATCCCTGGCTGCACCCTTGTCTTCCTCTCCATCGCTGTCTCCATCCTGAGGCTCACCCGCACTGTCTCCATCCCCTTCATGAGTGTGGCTCCCATGGTGCCCTTCCTCCTCTCCGGGGTCTTCCTCCCCTTCTTCTCCTTGGCTGTGCCTGGTCCCAGCTCCATCCCTGGCTGCGCTGTCTCCAGAGCGCTCCCCTCCTCCAGGGTCCTGCTCCTGCCCTTCCCCGCCCTTCTCCTTCCTCCTCCTCCTCCTCCTCGGGCTCCTCCTGCTCTTCCTCTCCTGCAGGGCCTCCACCCTCTCCACCAGGGCCAGGCCCTTCTCCAGGAGGTTCAGGAGCGTCCCCTGGGCCTCCTCACTCGGCGGAGTGCCCTCTGGCTCTCCCCGGGCCTTGGCCTCCCACTGGCGCCGGGTCTGCTCCAGCTGCCTCAGGCACTCTCCCAGCGGGGTCCGCCCCACCGTCACCCTCCTCCGGAGCCTCTTCCTGCCCCGCACCGCCGCCGAGACCAGCCTCTCCCGCAGCCCCTCCGCCTCCGCCCGCAAGACACGCAGCGCCGAGGCCGAGAAGCGCTCCTCCAGCACCGCCTTCAGGCTCGTCTCTCCGGCCGCGCAACTCTCCATCTGCCCGGAGCGAAACTTCCGAGACTGAGCCACGCGCCACTCTCTCCGCCCTCCCTCCCTCCACGCCCACTGGCGAGTTAACCCTCCCCTATGCTGGGCAAAGCTTATCTGTCAGCGCCTTCTTCCTCTTTCTTTTTCATTCGCTCAGTCCTTTCTGATCTCCTGGACCAGTCCACGCCAGAGCTCCCTGTCGGCTGTCGCCGCCCCCAGTTCTTTCATGGCTGTAGGATAGGAGTGGTCCTCCAGGTCAGTCGTATGTCTGATCGGGGTATTGGGTGGCCACCTGTGCTTGACGGGGTCGCACTCCCCCTGAAGGCGCAGGTCCATTGCAGTTTGGGGGTCCTCCTGGACTCAGTGCTGACGCTTGATGCTCAGGTGTCGGCCGTGGCCGGGAGGGCCTTTGCACAATTAAAACTTGTGCGCCAACTGCGACCGTACCTCGTGAAGTCTGATCTGGCCACGGTGGTCCATGCCTTAGTTACCTCTAGACTGGACTATTGCAATGCACTCTACGTGGGGCTGCCCTTGAAGACGGCCCGGAAACTCCAACTAGTTCAACATTCGGCAGCCTTGCTTCTAACTCGAGCTAATTATAGGGAGTGGTCAACCCTCCTGCTTAAGGAGCTCCACTGGCTGCCATTCACCTTCCGGACCCAATTCAAGGTGCACGTGATCACCTACAAAGCCCTGAACGGTTTGGGACCCTCCTACCTTAGTGATCGCCTCTCCCCCTACGAACCTGCACGATCTCTTCATTCGTCAGGGGAGGCCCTCCTCTCGCTCCCACCTTCGCCACAAGCGCGGCTGGTGGGGACGAGAGAGAGGGCCTTCTCCGTGGTGGCCCCCCGGCTCTGGAACTCGCTCCCCAGGGAAATCAGGCAAGCCCCCACCCTGGTAGCATTCAGAAAGAGCTTGAAAACCTGGCTCTTTACTCAGGCCTTTAGATAAAGATTGCTCATCCCCATAGCAATCTGTATTATTATTATTATTATTATTATTATTTAACTTTATTTGTACCCCGCTAGCATCTCCCGAAGGACTCGATGCGGCTTACAAAGGCCAAGGCCTCAACACACAATATAACAATACAAACAAAGGCAAATTAAAAGAATTAAAACAGTATAAACCACAAGCAATAACAATAACAATGTATCTGTGACCATTCCTGTACTGGTTTACACTTTTTACCTATGTCAACTTGATATAGACACAGGGTCTATTCCCATCCCAATTTGCACTTCCAAGAATTTGCAGCACTTTATCAGTCACCTCATGTTTACAATATTTATATGGTGCACCTTACCCCGTCTACTTTTATAACCTCTCCATTTTAATCCATGTTTTTATTAGCTCTTGTCCTTTGTTTTTACTGGCTAATGTTTAAATTTTTATAATTTTGCATGGTTTTTGTCTATTGTTGTGTTTTATATTGCTATTGTTTTTATTCGGGCTTGGCCCCATGTAAGCCGCCCTGAGTCCCCTTTGGGGAGATAGAGGCGGGGTATAAAAATAAAGTTATTATTATTATTATTATTATTATTATTATTATTATTATTATTGTAGCACCACAGGACTGTATTCAGCCTTCCCTAAAAGGAAAGACCAAATCAAGAGGTGCAGTTCCAGACTCAATCGGCCCGACAGAGGAACACAATCAGCTGGCAAAAGAAGGTGTGTAGTTTGGTTTCTCCTCCAGCGGACAGACCTGGAAGAGCAAGATTCCTATTCTAGTGTTTGAATGAGGAATATAAACCTCTGAAAGGCTCGGACCAGGAGCGGCTTGGCTTGGCTGGTCTCTCTAACCCAGGACTGCCTCCTGGGGCTGCAAGTAGGATTCTAGAGCCTCACTTTCCAATGAATACCTAGTGAGGATGGTGGTTGTTTCAGGCTTAGGACGACCCGAATGTGACCCCGTCACAGAGTTTTCTTGGCAAGAGTTATTCCAAGGGGAGAGGCTGAGAGAGTGAGATATGCCTAAAGTCACCCAGTGGGTTCAAAGCCACAGTCTGAGGTCCAAAGGAGGGCAACTAAAATGGTCAAGGGTCTGGAGAACAAGCCCTATGAGGAGAGGCTTAAAGAACTGGGCATGTTTAGCCTGCAGAAGAGAAGGCTGAGAGGAGACATGATAGCCATGTACAAACATGTGAGTGGAAGTCATAGGGAGGAGGGAGCAAGCTTCCTTTCTGCCGCCCTGCAGACTAGGACACGGAATAATGGCTTCAAACTACAGGAAAGGAGATTCCACCTAAACATCAGGAAGAACTTCCTCACTGTGAGGGCTGTTCAGCAGTGGAACTCTCTCCCCCGGGTCGTGGTTATGTAATTCCCCCCTCAATTTTTTAAAATATATTTTTAAAAATATTTAATTTTTTTTTTGTTTCTGCAATCTACCTTGTATGGGAGCTTAGCACAGCCTAACATGGCTGCCGCTCCCCGGCCAATCAGAAGCTTCCACGATGGACGCAAAGGTGGGGGTTAACGTCCTCTGCATCCACATGGAAGATTGCCATACAAGCCCGGTGTGTAGCGATTGCGCATGTGCGTCCGCCATTTTAGAAACATTTAGAATCGTTACAAATTTTCGGAAATATCCAAAATTTTTGGGTGAAAAAATCGGAAATACTTTCTATATCGAAGCGCCAGCGCCCCCTACTTTAGAAACAAGAATTGAAACATTTTTTTCATCGATCGGACATGCCTACTAAGCACCCATAGACATATGTGTCTTTTTGTGTCTGTGGATTGATTTGCACCACAAATAAAAGTGGACCAAGCTCCTCTAAAGTTATATTTATGTCTATGGCTACATCTACATTGCCATATAATACAGTTTGAAACCATGGCCAAGCTAGACTCGTAATGCACTGCACTGAACTGCATCATATGAGCTTACACTGACCATATAATACAATTTCAAACAGCATTATATACCAGTGTAGATGGGGACCCAGTCTTCATTCAGCACCTTGACTCTTTCCTGGAGGCTTTTAAACAGAGGCAGGATGGCCATCTGTCGGGAGTGCTTTGATTGTGCTTTTCCTGCTTGGAAGAAGGGGGTTAAAGCTGGATGGTTCATGGGGTCTCTTCCAACTCTATGTTTCTATTATTCTTCTGAAACAGATGTTCCACATTTTTACATACCATGAAGTGATATTTGATATAAAATTTTCCAACACTCGCTTATCCAACATTCTGTATTATCCAACGCTTTTTTGTAGTCAATGTTTTCAATACATCGTGATATTTTGGTGCCAAGTTTGTAAATACAGTAATTTCTACATAGCATTACTGTGTATTGAACTACTCTTTCTGTCAAATTTGTGGTATAACATGATGTTTTTGGTGCTTAATTTGTAAAAGCATAACCTAATTTGATGTTTAATAGGCTTTTCCTTAATCCCTCCTTATTATCCAACATATTCGCTTATCCAATGTTCTGCCGGCCCGTTTATGTTGGATAAGTGAGACTCTACTGTACTTGGTTCAGTTAAATATTAATTCTGAAGACCGGATTATATCCTGTAGCTTGCATTAATGCTTTGCAAGGCTGCAGTTTGTTTGTAGATTTTGTTTCTTTTATAGATTGCGTTTTGTGTTCATTTTTTAAATACAGTAGAGTCTCACTTATCCAAGCCTCGCTTATCCAAGCTTCTGGATTATCCAAGCCATTTTTGTAGTCAATGTTTTCAATATATCATGATATTTTGGTGCTAAATTCGTAAATACAGTAATTTTTACATAGCATTACTGTGTATTGAACTACTTTTTCTGTCAAATTTGTGGTATAACATGATGTTTTTGGTGCTTAATTTGTAAAAGCATAACCTCATTTGATGTTTAATAGGCTTTTCCTTAATCCCTCCTTATTATCCAAGATATTCGCTTATCCAAGCTTCTGCCGGCCCGTTTATGTTGGATAAGTGAGACTCTACTGTACTTGGTTCAGTTAAATATTAATTCTGAAGACCGGATTGTATCCTGTAGCTTGCATTAATGCTTTGCAAGGCTGCAGTTTGTTTGTAGATTTTGTTTCTTTTATAGATTGCGTTTTGTGTTCATTTTTTAAATACAGTAGAGTCTCACTTATCCAAGCCTCGCTTATCCAAGCTTCTGGATTATCCAAGCCATTTTTGTAGTCAATGTTTTCAATATATCATGATATTTTGGTGCTAAATTCGTAAATACAGTAATTACAACATAACATTACTGCGTATTGAACTACTTTTTCTGTCAAATTTGTTGTATAACATGATGTTTTGGTGCTTCATTTGTAAAATCATAACCTCATTTGATGTTTAATAGGCTTTTCCTTAATCCCTCCTTATTATCCAAGATATTCGCTTATCCAAGCTTCTGCCGGCCCGTTTATGTTGGATAAGTGAGACTCTACTGTACTTGGTTCAGTTAAATATTAATTCTGAAGACCGGATTGTATCCTGTAGCTTGCATTAATGCTTTGCAAGGCTGCAGTTTGTTTGTAGATTTTGTTTCTTTTATAGATTGCGTTTTGTATTCATTTTTTAAATACAGTAGAGTCTCACTTATCCAAGCCTCGCTTATCCAAGCTTCTGGATTATCCAAGCCATTTTTGTAGTCAATGTTTTCAATATATCATGATATTTTGGTGCTAAATTCGTAAATACAGTAATTACAACATAACATTACTGCGTATTGAACTACTTTTTCTGTCAAATTTGTTGTATAACATGATGTTTTGGTGCTTCATTTGTAAAATCATAACCTCATTTGATGTTTAATAGGCTTTTCCTTAATCCCTCCTTATTATCCAAGATATTCGCTTATCCAAGCTTCTGCCGGCCCATTTATATTGGATAAGTGAGACTCTACTGTACTTGGTTCAGTTAAATATTAATTCTGAAGACCGGATTGTATCCTGTAGCTTGCATTAATGCTTTGCAAGGCTGCAGTTTGTTTGTAGATTTTGTTTCTTTTATAGATTGCATTTTGTGTTCATTTTTTAAATAAAAGTCCTTTTAAAAATGTAAAAACAAACAAACAAAGGCTATATCCACAGTTTTATGCCTGTACTGGAACCAGCTCCAATATAGAAACAGATTGGCAGGAAATAAACTCTATGCATCTCTGTCTGGGGAAAGCCCTTGGTCATGTTACACACAAATTCAAAAATAGCAACACAAGAACTCAGGACAGCTATTAATCACTCCATTTGAACTGCCATGACTGGTTCAATGCTTTAGAATCCCTGGATTTATAGTTTGGTGGGGCATCAGCCCACTTTGGCTAAATACCTTGGAAAACTACATCTCCTTGTCTATCAACAAAGCTTTAACATTTTAAAAAATATCACAAGCAGTCAAAACAAGGAAATGTCACTTTCAAAGCCTTGTCTGAATTTTCTGTTAAATCTGTGGGCAGGCAGGAAGCCCTTGATGTATGCACAAAATAGATTAGACTTGCACGCCACGGATTGGCTGGCATTTCAGTCATACATGCTCTGTCATTTCTGGGAAATCAGCTGAGAATCAAGAATTGACAAATTGGTCATATCCTCTTTGGCCACTAAAGGGCGCTGCTGTACTATCAGAACTGCCTCTGCAAAGCTTATTCCTGCATGTTTTGGAAGTTCGGTGCTTAAAATCATAGGGTGTACCTACATCGCAGAATTCATGCATTTTTAAAATATTTTATTTATGATTTTAAACATACATACATAAAAAGTGGGGGGGGGGAACAAATTAAGGAAAAGAAAAGAGAAAAAAAATATAAAGCAATTAAAAAAAAACCCCAAACCAAACAAAACAAAACCCCGACCCACCCAGTTGTTTTCCCCTTCCAGATCCTCTGCATCACAATATACAACTTCTTCATCTCAAAATGATTGCCGGCGAACATTCATACATGTCCTAAGGCCTAGGATTGCTTATTAACATATTTCATACAAATTCGATTTTTTTTCCCCTTAACAAATATTGTCTCAACTTACTCCAATCTTACTCCAATTGTCTTGGTGGCATGTTCTGTGATATTGTTTGTGTTAATAAATCCATATTTTGGATATCCAATAGTCTCAGTAGCCATTTTTCAATTGAGGGAATTTCTTGCATTTTCCATGGTTTTGCTAGGCATATCCTAGCAGCCGCATGCATTTTGACACCACTTTGCCAGTCAAAATGTACAACATATTGCTTCAAAAAGATATATATAAAAGATATATAAACATAGAGTTGTGTGTTTCCGGGCTGCATGGCCATGTTCCAGAAGCATTCTCTCCTGACGTTTCACCCACATCTATGGTAGCCATCCTCAGAGGTATTGAGGTATATACCCTTGACCCTGTGTTAGCCGCCCTGAGTCCCCGCGGGGAGATGGAGGCGGGATAGAAAAAAAGGTATTATTATTATTATTATTATTATTATTATTATTATTATTATTATTTTTATTATTATTGTTACTACTACAGTAGAGTCTCACTTATCCAAGCTAAACGGGCTGGCAGAAGCTTGGATAAGTGAGTATCTTGGATAATAAGGAGGGATTAAGGAAAAGCCTATTAAACATCAAATTAGGTTATGATTTTACAAATTAAGCACCAAAACATCATGTTATACAACAACTTGGACAGAAAAAGTAGTTTAATAAGCAGTAATGTTATGTTGTAATTACTGTATTTACTAATTTAGCACCAAAATATCACAGTATATTGAAAACATTGACTACAAAAATGGCTTGGATAATCCAGAAACTTGGATAAGCGAGGCTTGGATAAGTGAGACTCTACTGTATATACCCTTGACCCTGTGTTAGCCGTCCTGAGTCCCCGCGGGGAGATGGAGGCGGGATAGAAAAATAAAGGTATTACTATTATTATTATTATATTATATGACACAGCAAACAAGATAGATATGCTGGATTTTGTATCACAAAATCACAAATCAAACACTTCCCAAGTGTCTAGGACTGTGTGATGGATTTTCGGATGATGCGCACAGATCCCAGCAGGGTGGCCTTTTGCAGTTGGCAGATCATAATTTTGTCAATGTCTATTGTTTCCAAATGCCGACTGAGATCTTTTGGCACGGCACCCAATGTGCCCATCACCACCGGGACCACCTGTACTGGTTTCTGCCAGAGTCTTTGAAGTTCAATCTTGAGGTCCTGATAGCGGCTGAGTTTTTCCTGTTGTTTTTCATCAATGCGACTGTCACCTGGGATGGCAACATCAATGATCCAAACCTTTTTCTTTTCCACAACTGTGATGTCTGGTGTGTTGTGTTCCAGAACTTTGTCAGTCTGGATTCGGAAGTCCCACAGTATCTTTGCGTGCTCATTTTCCACGACCTTTGCAGGTTTGTGATCCCACCAGTTCTTTGCTGCTGGGAGGTGGTACTTGAGGCATAAGTTCCAATGAATCATTTGGGCCACATAGTTGTGCCTCTGTTTGTAGACTGTCTGTGCCGTTTTCTTACAGCAGCTGAGGATATGATCAATGGTTTTGTCGATTTCCTTGCACAGTCTGCATTTTGGGTCATCAGCTGATTTTTCGATCTTGGCCTGAATTGCATTTGTTCTGATGTCTTGCTCCTGGGCTGCAAGGATCAGGCCTTCTGTCTCCTTCTTCAGGGTCCCATTCGTGAGCCAGAGCCAGGTCTTCTCCTGATCAGCTTTTCCTTCAATTTTGTCAAGGAACTTTCCATGCAATGTTTTGTTGTGCCAGTTGTCAGCTCTAGTTTGTAGTGTGGTTTTCTTGTACTGGTTTTTTGTCTGCTGTGCTTTGAGGAGTTTCTGATTTTTGACTTCAATCAAAGCAGGTTCTTCACTTTGCTTTACATATTCTGCCAGGGCATGTTCTTCTTCTTTGACTGCTTGTTTTACTTGTAAGAGTCCTCTGCCCCCGATCTTCTAGGCAGATACAGCCGGTCAACATCACTGCGAGGGTGCAGGGAATGATGAATGGTCATGAGTTTTCTTGTTTTTCTGTCCTAATTGTCCAGTTCCATCTGTGTCCAGTTTATGATGCCAGCAGTATATCTTATGACAGGTATGGCCCATGTGTTTATGGCCTTGATGGTGTTGCCTCCATTGAGCTTGCTTTTGAGATTTTTTCTGACCCTTTGTGTGTATTCTTTGCTGATCATAGTTTTCACATGTTCATGCTTGATGTTGTCCAGCTGTAATATGCCCAGGTATTTATAGGCCTCTGGCTGGTGACACTTTATTGTTTGGCCATTGGGCATATTTATGCCCTCACTTTCAATGATTTTTCCCTTCTTCAATGCCACTGTCGAACATTTGTCCAAACCAAACTCCATGCTGATATCAGTGCCAAAAAATCGGACAGTGTTAGTCAGAGACTGGATTTATTGCTGTTGTTGTTGTTGTTGCTACTACCCTCTTCTGGCCATACCTTGCCCGGAAACCGGTGACGCCATGCAAAACCGCGGCTTCGTATTGGTGGGATGTTTCCCTCCCCTGAGCTTCTAATCTTCGTGGCTTGTAAACAAGCAAAAACGTCTCTGCTGGCGATGGCGCTGCTGTTGCTGCTCCGGGTTGTGGCTCTCCTTCTCGGACACCCGGGAATCGCCCCCCTGAACCCGGCTCCCGGTGGTGAGACCTTTCAACCCACCCCTTTTTATGCTTTGCTAGAAAGAAGGGGGGGGGGGGCAAACTCCTGTCTCTGTCGCCTTCTGCAGGGCTTTCGCTTGTGACAAAGGGGAGAGGGGTAGAAATGCATGGATCAGGCTGTATCTACACTTTCAAATTAGTGCAGTTGGAGACCACTCCAGCTGCCAGGGCTCAATGCTGGGGGATCCTGCCAAGGCTCAATGCTATAGGGATCCTGGGAAATGTAGTTGAGTGAGACTCCCTGGCAGGCCCTTGTAAAGCTACATATCCCATGACTGCAGATTCCTATTCCTACCTTCCCAGCACTAGAGACAACTGAACCAGAGCAAGGCAAAGTACAATAGTTTTAGTCTCCTTGTGGAGAGATAAATAAACGTCATAAATAATCATTGTTTAGTGATATCTCCAATGATAGAAAGGAGCCCCGGTGGCGAAGTGTGTTAAAGCACTGAGCTGCTGAACTTGCAGACCGAAAGGTCCCAGGTTCAAATCCCGGGAGCGAAGTCAGCGCCCACTGTTGCTCCAGCTTCTGCCAACCTAGCAGTTCGAAAACATGCAAATATGAGTAGGTCAATAGGTACCACTCCGGCGGGAAGGTAACGGCGCTCCATGCAGTCATGCCAGTGGCCACATGACCTTGGAGGTGTCTACGGACAACGCCGGCTCTTCGGCTTAGAAATGGAGATGAGCACCAACCCCCAGAGTCAGACATGACTGGACTTAATGTCAGGGGAAACCTTTACCTTTACCTACCAAGGATAGAAATTACTTTCACCCATACCAAAAAAGGGAAACACTAAAGGATGCTTCAACTCTCATCCAGTGGCCCTTATTTCCCATGCCAGGAAGGTAATGCTCAAGATCCTGCAAGGAAGTTTCCAGTAATACATGGAGCGAGAGTTGTCCAAGCTGGGTTCAGAAAATGCAGAGGAACCAGAGACCACATTGCCAATATCTGCTGGATAATGGAGGAAGCTAGGGAGTTTCAGAAAAACATCCACTTCTGCTTTATTGACTATTCTAAAGCCTTTGACTGTGTGGGTCATAACAAACTCTGGCATGTACTTGGTGATATGGAGAGACCAAGTCCCCTTGTCTGTCTCCTGAGAAATCTGTATAAAGACCAAGTAACCACAGAAAGAACAGACCACAGAACAACAGACTGGTTCCAGATTGGGAAAGGAGTGTGGACATCAGGGCTGCATACTCTCACCCTCCCTATTCAACTTGTACGCAGAACACATCATGCAACGTGCGGGTCTTGATGAATCCAAGGCTGGAGTTAAAATTTCTGGAAGAAACATTAACAACCTCAGATATGCAGATGATACCACTCTGATGGCCGAAAGTGAGGAGGAACTGAGGAGCCTTATCACCAAAGTGAAAGAAGAAAGTGCAAAAGCTGGGTTGCAGTTAAACGTCAAGAAAACCAAGATCATGGCAACCAGACGGATTGACAACTGGCAAATAGAGGGAGAAAACGTGGAGGCAGGGACAGACTTTATATTTCTAGGTGCGAAGATTACTGCACATGCAGACTGTAGCCAGGAAATCAGAAGATGTTTACTTCTTGGGAAGAGAGCAAGGACCAACCTCGATAGAATAGTGAAAAGCAGAGACATCACATGGGCAACGAAGATCCGCATAGTCAAAGCCATGGTCTCTTCAGCCATCTACGGACACACCCCCAAGATGGAAGACAATCATCCTCGAACTACAAGGGATCGTCTAAGTAAGTAAGTAAGTATTCCCCATAGTGACCTATGGCTGCGAGAGCTGGACCATAAGGAAGGCTGAATGAAGGAAGAGAGACGCTTTTGAACTCTGGTGCTGGAGGAACATCCTGAGAGTGGCTTGGACCTTGGCAAGAGGATCCACCCAGTCCATCCTCCAGGAAATAATGCCCAATGGCTGCTCACTGGAGGGAAGGAGATTGGAGGCAA
This sequence comes from Anolis carolinensis, assembly GCF_035594765.1. Classification (NCBI taxonomy): domain Eukaryota; kingdom Metazoa; phylum Chordata; class Lepidosauria; order Squamata; family Anolidae; genus Anolis; species Anolis carolinensis. The sequence continues at coordinate 5,780,139 of NC_085842.1, forward strand.
AGATGAAGTATTTTGGCCACATCATGAGAAGACAGGAAAACTTGGAAAAGATCACGATGCTGGGGAAAAGGGAAGGAAAAAGGAAGAGAGGCCGACCAAGGGCAAGATGGATGGACGGTATCCTTGAAGTGACTGGCTTGACATTGAAGGAGAGAGGGGGGGTGGTGACGGCCGACAGGGAGCTCTGGCCTGGACTGGTCCATGAGGTCACGGAGAGTTGGAAATGACTGAACAAATAAACAACACAATGCATTTACCTTTGTATTAAAAATCATCAAAACATTTAAGTGCTTTGAATGTTGCATCCTTGCCAACATTCAGCGGGCGTGTTCTTTGCTGTTTTGATTGGATGAGATACCATTTTGGATTAAATTTAGAGCAGTGGTTTTCAACTTTTTCTTCACCACAGCCCCCCTTAAATACTTTTGTGGCTACAGACCCCAATTATGTAATCTAAGGCACATGAAATAATTATTTGAATTTTCTTGTGAATATTCCTTCAGATTTAGAGAGAAGGGAATATAAATTAATCTATTGTCAAAGGATTTCATGGCTGGAATCACTGGGTCGCTGTGAGTCTTTCGGGCTGTATGGCAATGTTCCAGAAGCTTTCTCTCCAGTCGTTTCACCCACATCAATGGCAGGCATCCTCAGAGGTTGTGAGGATGCCTCCCATAGATGTGGGTGAAATGTCGGAATAGAAGGTTTTTGGAACATGGCCAAAAAGCCCGAAGGACTCACAGCAACCTATAAATTAATCTGTCAATGCACACAAATTAACAAATGGGATTCTTCTAAACAGGGATGCCCACTGTCAATGTTAATCTCTGTGATAGTGATAGAGCCTCTAGTTAATTGCATCACAGAAAATCCTAAAAGATCCTGTAATGAATTCATCAGGGGGAAAATCAATCTACCAGTTTGTTTATGTTTTTATTATCTATTTTAAAGTCACCATTATTTTTGTTTTCAAACTGTTAGACTGTAAACTTGCTCTTGCACTTTTTTCCTTGACTTCCATCTACATTCGTTCCAAAGTTTTGCTTTTTCTGCACATCCTTCCACCACTTTTCATATTGCCTTCCTCTTAGTCTAATCCTACTTTGCATATGGTATTTTCAGCACACAAGTTTAATAGTTAGGGTGATAAAATGCAGCCTTGCCTTACCTCCTTCCATAGACTTGGTAGAAATTTCTTGATAAGCTATCCATTTCTCCAGACTTGCCACTCTTTTCAGTGCTTTACTAACTTTTAAATCGGCACTACCTCAACGCATTTGTATGATTCCTCCTTTCTTCCTTTCCAGTCTCTTCACACTCCCTAAAGTATTTCTACACAGCAATATCAGAGGATAATGAATTGCTTTCTTCATTTTACGTTGTGGGATATATGGATGACCAGCGGATCTCTCAATATGACAGCACCGTGAGGTTGGAACTTCCTTGTGTTTCCTGGATGAAGAAGGTGGAGGAAGTCGATCCCTCCTACTGGAAGGATGAAACTGAGGTGTCACGGAATTCTGAACAGTTTTTCAAAGAGAACCTGGTGATTGCAAGGAATCGTTATAACCAGAGCCGAGGTAAGTACCAGCCAAGGGCAAGGAGTGGTGATCTGCCATTTCTTCCCAGGGTTAATATGGTATCTCTCTACCAGCCATGAGGAGAAAAGGGGTCCTGGCAGGAGATAAATTCCTATTTCTCCACCTCACCCCACTGATCTGTTTGCTGTCTAACTGGAAGCTGTAGAAAGTACAGGACAACGTTTTTGTAACTGCTTAGAACTGAATGGAATGGTCTACATCAGTGATAATCTGAGCAAGCCACAACAGCCAGATTTACTGTGTGTTGTCGAAGGCTTTCATGGCCGGAATTACAGGGTTGTTGTGTGTTTTCCGGGCTGTGTGGCCATGTTCCAGAAGTATTCTCTCTTGATGTTTCACCCACATCTATGGCAGGCATCCTCAGAGGTTGTGAGATCTATTTGAGGTCTATATACCTCACAACCTCTGAGGATGCCTGCCGTAGATGTGAGTGAAACATCAGGAGAGAATACTTCTGGAACATGACCGTACACACAACAACCCAGCCAGATTTACCATTTTCAGTACACCATGGTGTAATAATAATAACAACAACAACAACAACAAAAACAACAGGAAAAATTCAGCTGCTATCAGGACCTCAAGATTGAACTTCAAAGACTCTGGCAGAAACCAGTACAGGTGGTCCCAGTGGTGATGGGCACACTGGGTGCCGTGCCAAAAGATCTCAGCTGGCATTTGGAAACAATAGACATTGACAAAATTACGATCTGCCGACTGCAAAAGGCCAACTTACTGGGATCTGCACGCATCATCTGAAAATACATCACACAGTCCTAGACACTTGGGAAGTGTTCAACTTGTGATTTTGTGATACGAAATCCAGCATCTCTATCTTGTTTGCTGTGTCGTACAACGTCATTGTGTCAATAACGCATGCAAAGGATCGTTACCTTGATGTGGTGCTGGGGCTTGAGCTCCTCGATGATGCCATGAGCTATACCATGCAGGGCCACTCAAGACGGGAAGGTCATGGCAGAGAAGTCAGACTAAATAAATAAATAAATAAATAATACTTTATTTATACCCCGCCACCATCTCCCAGCCGGGACTCGGGGCAGCTTACATGAGGCAGAGGCCCAAACAGCAAAAGGACAAAATAAACAACAATATAACACAAATCACAATATAAAAAGATAAAAACAGTAATACAGTAGAGCCCCTGTTATCCGAGATAAAGGGGCGGGCCCAATCTTGGATAACCGAACTGCTCAGATAGGGCGAGGGCTTGCCAAGGGACGTCTCCCTGAATCTCCCTCAGCCAGGCCCTTGCTGGAGAAAAAAAATTTCCTCCAGCAATGGCCTGGCTGAGGAAAACCCGCAGCACATTCCTCATTTCTCGGAGGGCCTGGCCAAAGGAGATCCAGGACACACTCCGTGGGCAGCAGCCCACAAGCACTGCTGCCTAGCAGCCAGAACTCAGTTAACCGGGGCTCTACTGTACAATATGAAACAAGAATATTATAAAAGTTAAAAAACAGACAACTGGATAGATACTCTAGTGTGATGAAATGACACCTCATCACACTAGAATATCTATCTATTTAGTATTTACTGTATTTTTACCCTGCTCTATCTAACCCCAAAGGAGACTCAGAGTGGCTTCCAAATTGGCAATAATTCAATGCCATACAAACATAAACATATAAATGCAGTATACACATACATTAAAATCCGTAAAAATTTAAAAACATAATATATCAATACATTAAAATCACTATTAAAGTCATAATACGTGGGGCTGCCTTTGAAGACGGCCCGGAAACTACAATTAGTACAACGCTCGGCAGCCAGGCTTCTAACTGGAGCGAATTACAGGGCGCGTTCAACGCCTCTGTTTAAGGAGCTCCACTGGCTGCCGTTTATTTTCCGGGCCCAATTCAAGGTGCAGGTTATCACCTACAAAGCCCTAAACGGTTTGGGACCCACCTACCTTAGAGACCGCATCTCCCCCTATGAACCCACACGTTCTCTTCGCTCGTTGGGGGAGGCCCTCCTCTCGCTCCCACCACCCTCGCAGTCGCGGTTGGTGGGGACGAGAGAGAGGGCCTTCTCCGTCGTGGCCCCTCGGCTTTGGAACTCGCTCCCTAGAGAGATCAGGCAGGCCCCTACCATCCTCTCCTTCCGGAAGAGCCTAAAAACCTGGCTCTTCCAAAAGGCCTTCGATGATTAATCGTTGTAGGTTCGATTTATCTGCCCATTCAACAATAGCTCCATCGTTGATGTTTTGCCATTATTACATTGCCCTTTATTGACTATTTTAGCTGTGAAACTACCTCTCCCCATTTTGAAATATTCTGCACTTTGGGCCAGATCCGTGTATTAGTCTCCTGTTTTTAACATTTTATGCTGTATGTTGATTTTTATGACTGTTTTATTGATGCTGATGTTTTATTGTGGGATATTTGTTTTATTGTCTTGTTGCTGTTATTATATTGTTGTGTCGGGCAAGGCCCCATGTAAGCCGCCCCGAGTCCCTTCAGAGAGATAGGGCGGGGGTATAAAAATAAAGGTATTCTTATTATTATTATTATTATTATTATTATTATTATTATTATTATTATTATTATTATTGTCCAGGAGCCATTACAGTCGTGTTGCAATTACTTTATAGCTGCCTATTGTACTAACTAATTTCCGAAAACTTGGACCCACAGCCAGGTTTTTGGATTCTTTCTAAAGGCCAGGAAGGAGGAAGCTGATCTGATTTCACTGGAAAGGGAGTTTCACGGCCGAGGGGCCACCACTAAGACCCTGTCTCTTGTCCCCACCAACTGCACCCACAAAGGAGGTGAGATGGAGAGCAGAGCCTCCCCAGAAGATCTTAGTCTCCGAGGTGGTTCATAGGGGAAGATCAGTTTGGACAGGTAGGCTGGGCCAGAACCATTTAGGGCTTCAAAGTCTAAAGCCAGCACTTGGCTGAACAACCTGGCTGTTGCCTGTTGGGCTACTTGAAGCTTCTGAACAGTCTTTCTCACGGCCGTTGATATGTATGTAAATAAAATGTCATCATTTGTGTCAAATTCAGTCTTTGGCTCTGGCAAAACAATGGAAATTGGACAATATTCTGATGAAAGAACAATGGCTGAGGAAATTGAAAAGCATATATGACATGGACAAATTAACTTTTCTCCTGAAGGAAATTAGAGGAAAACATATTAGAGCGACAAACTGAAACAAACTGGAAAATTATATGAACAACATAATGACATAAGACAAATGGACCAGGACATTTTCCAAAACTTTATACATAGAAATTTACCATAAAGGAAAAGAATGGAAGTTTAATGTATGGTTTGTTCCCCTCTTCCCTAACCCCTCTCCCTAATGTTTCTTTCCCTCCACACTTCCCCCTACCCCTTTTCTTTTTTCTTTCCTTTCCCTAACACTTCCTTTTACCCTTCTAATTCCACTCCTCACATCCTCTCCCTGCCCTGTATTCCATGTTTTTAATACTTCTACTGTAATCACAAACCCCTTCAATAAAAATTATATAAAATAGAAGCTTCTGAACAGTCTTCAAAGGCAACCCCACATAGAGTGCATTGTAGTAGTCTATTTGAAATATAACAAGAGTGTGGATCACCGTGGCCAAGTCTGACTTCTGAAGGTATAGGCGCAACTGGAGCACAAGTTTACATTGTATGAAAGCTCCCCTGGCCACCACCGAGACCTGGGGTTCCAGGCTGCGAGCCTGTGACTTCAGGAAAAGTGTAACCACGTCCAGCACAGGCTGTAGCCCTATACCTTGTTCAGCCTTCCGACTGACCAGGAGTACCTCTGTCTTGTCTGGATTCAATTTCAATTTGTTCACCCACATCCAGATTGTCACACCTATCCACTTAAATCCTGTGGCTGCCTTCTACAGAATTCTGGGATTTGTATTTTAGGGAGAGGCATTTAAACTGCTCAGCAGAGACACTCTGGACTTCACTAAACTACAATGGGATTTAAAGTGAATTGAAACTCTAGTATGAAAATTTCTATAAGCAGGAATGGAGAAGTACAAAAATTTTCCTAAAATTTCTGAATAGGAAGTGACTGCCTCCACTTCCTGTTGCTTAAAAAGCCTTCCATGAACATAAAATGACCAGGAATGCCTAAAAACCTGGTGAAAATGATGGCAGTAAAGAAATATCAATACTTGTTTACAGAGAATAAAGCTCTAGATTTCGTCCCTGCTCACAAAACAATATATAGGATGCGTGGGGAAGGTGTGCCAGGAAATTCAATTTGGATGGAAAAGAAAATAGACAAAAGAAGAATTGCTATATTAGGGAGAAGAATTCCTAAAAACTATTTCTTATATGTGAGCATGACCCATCCTGAGAAAGGAGATTCATTATTTTCTTCCTTCCCAGACAAAGGGTTTTAAGGTACTAACTGTAAATGTAGTTGGTTAAGCAACCAAACCCAAAGGGTGCTTCTCTCCAAGGGTTCTTCCTCTTCATCTCAGAAAGAAATGACTAGTGAAGTGGGTTCAGTCCTGGGCCCAATACTGATCAATGTATTTATTAATGACTTGAATGAAAGTTTAGAGGGCATGCTTACCATGTTTGCAGATGACACCAAATTAGGACAGGATCAGAATTCAAAATGACATTAACAGATTAGAGAGCTATGCCAAAACTAACAAAATGAGTTTCAGCAAGGACAAATGTAAGATACTACACTTAGGCAGAACATAATGAAATGCAAAGACACAGGATGGGTGATGTCTGGCTCACAACAGGGAGTCTTCATAGACAACAAGCTGAAGATGACCCAACAGTGTGATGCAGCAGCAAAAAAAAAGCCAATGGGATTTTGGGCTGCATCAAAAGGAGTATAGTGTCTAGATCAAGGGAAGTTATGGTGCCTCTGTATTCTGCTTTGATTATGTTGGGAATGGAAGAGCCGTTAAGTTCTAATCAACCCTCTTTATGAGGTAAATTCCCATTAAAATAGTAGGGTAAAGAATTGCAGCAGCTTGAGACTTGCCAGTGTGAGTTTGGAAGGCTTCTGCATCATCAGGAAGGCAAAAGGGATGCAAAGTTAGCTTCAAAGTTTAAAATCATTTATTGAGGTAAAAAGAAATCCATTGAAGGATAGAAAAGGTTAGGACCTATCTAGCTAGTCTGTCCTGATCTAACACACATAGACGGATTAAAATAACAAAGCTCTATAGATAACTACATCTTGACTAATAGAGGACAGAGGTGCATCCTCTCTGGAACAAAGCAGGAAGCTGGAATGGTGGTCAACTCCATGGGTCTGGTCGCTTCTTCTCTAGGGCCATAAACATTCCAAAGGACCAAATTGGGGAAGTTACATCAGAGCCCTAGGAGAGATTACATTTCTATGAACATTTAGGTCAGGGTGGGCTGACCTAAATAGGATGGGAACCAGGAAACAATGGTGAATCCTATCTAGGCATGTTTTGGAAACGGGGAAAGGATTCCCTCAATCTAACTCTATCATCTATCTGACTACATTTAGACTTGAGTAGTCCAGGATGAATCCCAACAGATTAGACCTCACCTGGAATACTGTGTCCAATTCTGGGCACCACAATTCAAAAGACGGATGTACTCTAAGCTGGAAGGTGTCCAGAGAAGGGCAACTGAACTAATCAAAAATCTGGAGACTATAAATCCCTCTGAGGAGTGTCTTAAAGAGCTGGGTTTGTTTAACCTGCAGAAGAGAAGACATGAGAGCCATGTATCAATATGTGGAAAGGTGTCATAGGGAAGAAAGAGCAGACTTGTCTTCTCCTGCCCTGGAGACTAGGACTCGGAGCAATGGGTTCAAATGACAGGACAGGAGAACATCAGGAAGGACTTCCTGACTGTATGAGCTGTTCAGCAGGGAACTCTCTGCCTCAGAGTCTGGTGGAAGCTCCTTTCTTGGAAACTTTTAAACAGAGGCTGGGTGGCCATCTGTCAGGGGTACTTTGATTGTGCTTTTCCTGCATGGCAGGGGGTTGGACTAATAATAATAATAATAATAATAATAATAATAATAATAAGAAGAAGAAGAAGAAGAAGAAGAAGAAGAAGAAGTTTATTTATATCCCGCCTCCATCTTCCCCCGAAGGGGACTTGGGGCAGCTTACAGCAAAATCAAATACAAAGCAGTGCTAACATATGAAACATCAAAGAACAATAACAAAACCAATAACAAAATATACACAATAACCGGGGGGGGGGGGGGGATGACTAGATGGCCCATGCAGTCTCTTCCAACTCTATGATTCCATGATTCTATGAAGAAATATTTGGGCAAGAAGGGGAAAGTAACCTCTGCAAGAAGGCAGGGAGCAGAAAAAACATTGCTGCATGAAGATCAATGGCTCTCTGAAATCCCATGAGGCAAGGCAGGAGATAAATATTTTAATAAATACATTATATCTCAGGATTATTAACCATTAAACACTGGGCAGTTTGTAATGTTTCACGCTTTCTTAGAATGTGGTTGCCTTTCCCCCTCCCTAGAAAAAAAAATCCTGCTGTTTCTGAGAAATTTCAAATCTGCCCCTTGTGGTCACAAGGAAGGTGGTGGATGCCTCTAATCTTGTCTGAACCCCCACCGCCCCTGTATTTCTCTTTCAGGGAAAAGGGGAGAAATCACCAAAGAAGAATTCAAACGTATAGCCAACTCCTGTAGGGAAAAGGCTCACAAGGCTAAAGCTCAAAATGAGCTCAGGCTTGCCAGGAACATAAAAAACAACAAAAAAGGCTTTTTTGCTTACGTTGGTAGAAAAAGGAAGAACAAGGAGGCGATAGGGCCACTGCGAGGAGAAAATGGGGTGATGATGACAAGGGACAGGGAAAAGGCAGAACTACTTAATGCCTTCTTTGCCTCAGTCTTCTCACAAAAAGAAAGCTATCTTCAACCTCAGCAACATGAAATGGACGAAGGATTGGGGGAAATCCAACCCCAAATAGGGAAACAAGTTGTCCAGGAACACCTGGCCACTCTAAATGAATTCAAGTCCTCAGGGCCAGATCAGCTACATCCAAGAGTATTGAAGGAACTAGCAGAAGTTATTTCAGAACCACTGGCAATTATCTTTTAGAGTTCTTGGAGAACGGGAGAAGTCCCAGCAGATTGGAGGAGGGCGAATGTGGTCCCTATCTTCAAGAAGGGAAAAAAGAACGACCCAAACAATTACCGTCCGGTCAGCCTCACATCGATACCAGGCAAAATTCTGGAAAAGATCATTAAGGAAGTGGTCTGCGAACACTTAGAAACAAATGCGGTCATTGCTAATAGTCAACACGGATTTACCAAAAACAAGTCATGCCAAACTAATCTGATCTCTTTTTTCGATAGAGTTACGAGTTGGGTCAAAACAGGGAATGCTGTGGATGTAGCGTACCTGGATTTCAGTAAGGCCTTCGACAAAGTCCCCCACGACCTTCTGGCAAACAAACTAGTAAAATGTGGGCTAGACAAAACTACGGTTAGGTGGATCTGTAATTGGCTAAGCAGATGAACCCAAAGGGTGCTCACCAATGCATCGTCTTCATCATGGAGAGAAGTCACAAGTGGAGTGCCGCAGGGCTCCGTCCTGGGCCCGGTTCTGTTCAACATCTTTATTAACGACTTAGACGAAGGGTTAGAAGGCACGATCATCAAGTTTGCAGACGACACCAAACTGGGAGGGATAGCTAACACTCCAGAAGACAGGAGCAGAATTCAAAACGATCTTGACAAACTAGAGAGATGGGCCGAAACTAACAAAATGAAGTTCAACAGGGACAAATGCAAGATACTTCACTTTGACAGAAAAAATGGAATGCAAAGATACAGAATGGGGGACGCCTGGCTTGACAGCAGTGTGTGCGAAAAAGACCTTGGAGTCCTTGTGGACAACAAGTTAAACATGAGCCAGCAATGTGATGCGGCTGCTAAAAAAGCCAACGGGATTCTGGCCTGCATCAATAGGGGAATAGCGTCTAGATCCAGGGAAGTCCTGCTCCCCCTCTATTCTGCCTTGGTCAGACCACACCTGGAATACTGTGTCCAATTCTGGGCACCACAGTTGAAGGGAGATGTTGACAAGCTAGAATGTGTCCAGAGGAGGGCAACTAAAATGATCAAAGGTCTGGAGAACAAGCCCTATGAGGAGCGGCTTAAAGAGCTGGGCATGTTTAGCCTGCAGAAGAGAAGGCTGAGAGGAGACATGATAGCCATGTACAAATACGTGAAGGGAAGTCCTAGGGAGGAGGGAGCAAGCTTGTTTTCTGCTGCCCTGCAGACTAGGACGCGGAACAATGGCTTCAAACTACAGGAAAGGAGATTCCACCTGAACATCAGGAAGAACTTCCTCACTGTGAGAAGGGCTGTTCGGCAGTGGAACTCTCTTCCCCAGACTGTGGTGGAGGCTCCTTCTTTGGAGGCTTTTAAGCAGAGGCTGGATGGCTATCTGTTGGGGGTGCTTTGAATGCGATTTCCTGCTTCTTAGCGGGGGCTGGACTAGATGGCCCATGAGGTCTCTTCCAACTCTACTATTCTATGATTCTAGGGTTTCACACCCTGCAGCAGATGTACGGCTGTGACCTGAGGAAAGATGGGAGCAAAGGAGGATATCGACAGTATGCCTACGATGGGAAGGACTTCATCAGTTTTGACAAGGAGACCCTCACTTGGACGGCAGCTGATGGGGCAGCCCAGAAAACCAAGAGGAAGTGGGATGCTCAATCAATGCGCAACCAGTACCTTAAGGCTTACCTGCAGGAGACCTGCATTGAGTGGCTGAAGAAGTACCTGGACTACGGCAAGGAGACACTGCTGAGGACAGGTGAAGGGGGTGTCACCAAGAGCTTGACGGGGGGGGGGGGAGCGGGAGGGGAGGGATAAGTAGAAAAATAATATAGTGGAGTTAGAGAGGGGGAGTGGACTTTGCTCCGTGCAGGACACTTGATCCTGTTTCGTATTAGGAAGCCTCCAAACATAACAGCCTCCATGATATGGTCCACCCTCTCTGTCAGAAAATGAAACACAAAATCCAAGTATTGAGGAAAGGAAAGAAGAGGAAGGAAAAGAAAGGAAACGTGGCAGCACCAAATGTAAGTTTGCAACATTTACCAATTGATCAGAATGGTCAAGTTTTTCTTGGGAGGGGCGGGCACAGAAGTAGCTGAAGATTGTTGAAGATAGGAAGATAGGGGTCCTTCCCCAGGTAGCCCAAACAAGGGCACTCACCCTTCTTGGCATTGGGAAAGGCCCTGTGCTGATTCTGGTATTATTTTGCAGAGACACCAGAAGTGATGGTGACCCGGAAGGTAGACCACGATGGGATGGAAACCTTGATCTGTCAGGTGGGGGGCTTCTACCCGAAGGACATTGACATTGAGTGGACAAGGGATGGGGAGGTCTGGCAGCAAGATACCTTCCATGGCCTTGTATCCCCCAACTCGGATGGGACGTACTACACCTGGAAAAGTATCAAGGTGGACCCCAAGGACAGGGGCCGCTACAAATGCCACGTGGAGCATGATGGCCTTCTGAAACCAGTAGACTTGGCCTGGGAGGAGCCTGGTGAGTAATTTGAGGAAAGGCGGGTTCCAGGGGATGAAAATAAGCAAAAGGATTATCAGATGCATCAGAACTGGAGTTTTGAAGGCAGAGTAGTACCCCAGACTCTGCTATCAGAACTCCAGCTGTAGAGACTGTACACAATACAGGTTGATTATCTCTTATCCGGTGTGACGGCGTGAGTGGCGCCATCTATATGTCGAACTGTCAGTTGCAAGATTTGAATTGTATCATGCCTGATTTTGCCTTTACCCTGTAAATGTTGTTGGATTGATTGGTTATTTATAGCTGTCAATCAATGTTGTTTGCACCAGTTATATTGCTTCCTCAGCTCAATTGTTTGGCTCCACCCTTTCCTGGAGTGGGTCAGTGTTTCCTTTTTCATTCCACCATCAAGCTTTCTATCAGATAGACGCAAGAGAGGGACTTAGCTCTAAAAGCCCTTGATTAAGTTACCTCTCAGCACCAATTCTGAGGTTCTTACCCTTGAGGAGTCTCAAGCGCCTTCAAATCAGTCCTTTGGCAATAGAGGAAGACTGTGTCTTCAAACATAGGTCATTTGGACTGAGGCTGAGGATTGCTCCGGCATTCACAGCCATTGAGAAAGAGGGACCTGGAAAAGCTTCTCAGCTGCAGAACTCCTTGGACTTAAGACAACCAAAGACTGTAACGTATATTTTCCTTTACCCCTTTGAAACTTCCAGCTTATTGGGATAACCTTTTGTGAACAATAAAACCAGTTTTGAGTTATCTACAGTGTTTTGGTCCTTGGGAGTTCCAGTTTCCCTAAAGGAGGGCAAGAAGCAATCCCCTGGGGAAAGATGTCACGTCCATGCCTCTTTCGCTAAGAGCTATAGCCCCAGGCACAATGGCACAGGCTGTAAATTTACATTCCCTACCCTATGCAAAGATGTATTTATCCCTCTCATCCTGAGTGGCTGTGATACATTTGTAAATGTTTACATTATTTGATGCAGATATGCCAGCAAAACACGATACACAAAGCTTATTATTTCAATGTATTGTCGAGGGCTTTCATGGCCGGAATCACTGGGTCGCTGTGAGTCTTTCAGGCTGTATGTCCATGTTCTGGATCATGGCCATACTGCCCGAAAGACTCATAGTGTTGTCGACCGCACTTTGGGGGATCGGGCCCTTAAGGAGAGACCCGACCCGGTCCTGAGGGAACGGACCTTGGCGAAGCCAAAAGGAGAATATAAGCCGCAATACAACCTGAAGCCTGAAATGAAGAAGGTCCGCCAAGTTGAAGGAAAATCCGCCAAGGAGTTTTTATTGAGCAATTCAGCTGAAAAGGACGCTAATAGCGATCATTCAATCTACTAGCGTAACATATGTTTCAAATAAAGCCATATTTATACAATGTTTCGGTCTGACAGCCCTTTGAATTTCCCGCCCCGCTTCCCTGCCCATCTGATCGTGGATAGGCTGAGAGGTTGAACGAGGCGGGCTTTCGTTTCCCGCCTTGCTCTGCTGGCCCAATGGGGAGCCGCTTTTTGTCCCCCCTCGGGCCAATCAGAGGGGAGGAGGCGGGAGCTATTGAAACAATGAAGTGACCGGATAGATTAATCCTGACCCGGCCGATTTCTAAAGGAATTAATGGCACCCATCAAGGGTGTCCGGGGTCCTGTCACGTTCACAGATTTTAGATATGCCTTGGGGTGTCAGACGGGAAGTGGTGATGGGTGGTGATGAGCCGTCATTGACGGCCCCACAGGGTGCCTTCCTGCGGCGTCCTGGCCTGGGATATGACAATGTTTGCCTTGGGGGTGAGTCACCTTTAGGAATTTGGGTGACTCGCCCTATATTGTCCATGCGATCGGAATGAGATTGGATTAAACTGTGGCAGATTATCCTTTTGTTTTTGGGAAGGGAGGTCTGGGTCATGGGGCTAAGGTTCACGTGGGGGTCATAATATTTCCCATTTGATTTCATGATTTGACAATTATATGGGATAGAATGAAAATTAAAATAAAGTTGGAACATAAACCCTGCTGGGAAGAATACATATTTTCCAGGGATCCCAAAGAGTACAAATACATATAGGCAGATAGATAGATTTCAAGGAAATAAGGGAGAATCCATAAAGGTGGGTGACATTGCATAAAGGGGAATCATGAATGATATAAGCAATAGAAAACATTTGATAAGGACGAAGTTCACAACATCTGGGGAACCCGATATGGAAATTCATAGGAGTGGAGTTCTAGCAGCATGATTTCACAATTCATGAAGTTAGCCCAACGATTAGAAATTCATACAACAGTGAGTCATGAGAGTGTCCAAGTACATAGAATATGAAAATTCACAAATACATGAGGAAAAAGAGTTCATCTGTGATGGGAGGAATTCGTAGAGATGGCATGGGGAAGAGGCACATGTGGGTTGCAGTCTTTGGAAGTATAGGATTTCATAAGTCCAGGGGTAGGTCTGGGGAAGAGTGTTCTTCTCCTTCATAAAATCATGAAAAGTATGAATGAAACGTGGAGGGCATCCGTCCGGGCACCCCCTGGCAGCTGCAGAGAGGGTAAGGGTACTTGGAGAACTATGTTTCCCCAGCGAGAGAGCGATCCCCCATCCCTAGTTCACAGAAAGGGGCTAGGGATCTCTTAAACCCATTCCGCGGGGAGAGGAAAGTCCGGGATAAGGCAGCAGTTTAGCTTGAAAGGAGCCGTCGGTCCCGTTTGACAGTCAGCTGTTGAGGTGCCGAAAACCGGACCGATTTCGGTTCCGTTGGTTGTCTTCGAGTCAGGAGCCTTAGAAAGGGTTAGGACTAAAAGAGGAGCGTTCTAGGGGTAATTTTGATAGAGATATGAGCTGATTTATATCGACCGCCATGTTAATCTATGGCGGAGAAATCTCAGCCGGAGTTAAAGGGACGAGAGAGAGAGAGATTTCATGCAAAGGAAGGAGTCAGAGAAAAGATACAAAATAACCAGATAGAGAGTGTTATTGTTAAAATAAATGCTACTTTTATTGGGGGATTTTGTTACATAGTTCAGGGAAGGGGAAAGTGAAGAAAAAAAGTCTTTTAATAATAGTCTGCTGCGGTCCCGCTTCGTTCCTTTTGTTGAGCAATCTGCGGAACTCTCTGCTGGGTTTTTTGATTAAAATAAAAGCCGGGGTGACTGTCATCAATAGCAACCCACTTATTATTTCACCTTGTTTAATTTTTTTAAAATCAAATATATCCTGAGAGGCTTAAAAATAAATTGATTTCATAGTTTCTTGCTGATGAGCTATTGGGTTTAATATGCAAAGAAAAAGGAAGGGCAGGCGCAGATAGGATTTGTCCAAGTAGGTGCTGGCTGCTCTTCTACCCCTCACAGGCCAGAGCAAAGGCAGATAAGACATGGAGGAGGCTCTTTTTGTTGGGAATCACCCTGGGCTACTCAAGTCTAGATGTAGTCAGTTAGATGATAGAGTTAGATTGAGGGAATCCTTTTCCCGTTTCCAAAGCATGCCGAGACAGGCTTTACTGTGTTTCACTCTATCCTGTGTAGTCACGTCCCTTACTTTGAAGTTAGTAGAAATGTGAATCTTTAGGGACACTAACTTCTCATTGGTCAGAATGTCTTTTATGGCCCCAATAAACTGGACCATGAGGTTGGAACCATTTTGGTTCTCTCTTATCCCTTGGTTCTTCCAGCTAACAAGCAGCATCTTGCTGTCTCCCCTGGCAAGATGTAACTGTTTAGATGTTTGTTATTTTTCCTTAGAAACCAGTCTAGAGTAGACTAGACAGCTCCCAAGCCTTTCTATCTACACTGGAATTCTTTTTACCTGAATAAATGTTTTTGAACTTTTACTGAGACACTGCAGTCCATTGCCATCCTAAGCTGAAAGACTTCTCTTTGCTCACCCCGTGTAAGTAACTGTTGCATTTGAAAGCGTTTGCTTTTGCTACTCTGCTGCATTTTGGTGGAATCTCCCCCAGAGAGGGTTAAATTGAATCTAACCACTCAGAGATTACAACACTTTCTCCACCTGCTGAGGCCAAGGTTTAATGGGAGAGCTACACCTGGTTGCTCTTCTAATATGGCCACTTCCAATTCCAGTTCTGCAAACTTGACAGGTGATTGTGAGGACTGGTTTCTCACACGTACTTTAGCTCTTTCTCCATCTATAATCTGATCCATAAAGGGTTTGATATAGGGATTTCCTTTTAATTCTTTTGTTCATCTCCATTTTACCTTCAGCCTCCAAATTGGGACTCATCCTTGGGTGTGCCATGGGGATTCTCCTTCTGAGTACTGGGATTGCTGTGTATTTCAGTGAGTAAATTCTGAATGCATTTCCTTGTGGGGAAGAGGCGTTCTGTGGTTGTGTGGGTGGGTGGGTGGGGGTTATTTTCCTTTTGAGGACTCTCTCTACCTTTGAAGGGAAGGTTAAGCTTTGCCGACATCTTGGAGGCATGGACTTCTCCATTTGCCTTATCTTATTCCACATCATGAGCACAGGTCTCAGCCTGTTGCCAGGGAAGGTTTCCCATTTTGCTAATGTCTTTGCTGGAGAGACCGAAAGGCGTTGTCGAAGGCTTTCATGGCCGGGATCACAGGGTTGTTGTATGTTTTCCGGGCTGTATGGCCATGTTCCAGAAGTATTCTCTCCTGACGTTTCGCCCACATCTATGGCAGGCATCCTCAGAGGTTGTGAGGTATATGGAGAAACTAAGCAAGGAAGGTTTATATATTTGTGGAAAGTCCAGGGTGAGAGAAGAACTCTTGTCAGTTGGAGGCCAGTGTGAATGTTGTAGTTAATTACCTTGATCAGCATTGAATAGCTTCATCTCCTGGCTTCTTCCTGCCTGGGAGTATCCTTTGAACAAAGGATACCCCCAGGCAGGAAGAAGCCAGGAGATGAAGCTATTCAATGCTGATCAAGGTAATTAGCTGATCAAGGTAATTAGTCGTTAGCTGCCCCTGATTCATTGATATCTGGAACTCCTCTGTTTTCAGAGTGTTGCTTCTTATTTACTGTTCTGATTTTTGAGTTTTTTTAATACTGGAAGCCAGATCCAACAAATGCTACTTTCAGCAAAGGACAAGAGGGATCCTCTCTCCTCTGCAGGAGTCTACCATGTACCATGTAGCTGTAGACAAGTCTACAGAGGGATCACTAAAGGCAGCATTGCCCAAACACGAGTCAAAGAACATGAAAGGCACTGAAGACTCACTCAACCAGAGAAATCAGCCATAGCTGATACAAGAGACCGAAAGGCCTCCGTCCCTGTGGAAGGAGGAAGAGGAGGGTGTGTGGTCTTCTTTATCAGAGAATGAAATTGTGTTGATCCCTGAGAGTCACCTTTAACTCCCCGATTCTGTCTCTGCAGTAAAATGGCAACATGATCGCAGAATAACTTCAAGATGTCAATATGGATGCCAAGCAGCTTCAAGTGAGTGTTGCCTTCCCCATTGCATGTTTACTCCAGATGGGTGAGGTGGGCATTTGACTGAAATGGATTGAATTGAGACATACATCCAAGACTGTTCCCAAAGCTGCAGTGAAGCCAATAGCACTGAACGTAGCTATCCAGCCCTCAGCATGGAAAAGAACAATGGAAACATAAATGGTTTTCAGTCAGTCTGTACCCCTAGTAGGTAGATCCCAAAGAGAGACATCTGGCCCCAGGGGTCAAGTGCAGAGTCAGCCAGGCTGAGGGAGAGAGCTGTACTTTTATCGGTTTATATCCCAAATTCTTATCTGCAGAAAAACATCAAGATGAAGCAATGGGAATGTATTTATTTATTTATTTACAATATTTGTATTCCGCCCTTCTTTCTCACCCCGAAGGGGACTCAGGGCAGATCACAATGTACACATACATGGCAAACATTCAATGCCATATTTATTTATTTATTATTTATTTACAGTATTTATATTCCACCCTTCCTTTTCACCCCGAAGGCGGCTCAGGGCGGATTACAATGAACATATATATGGCAATCATTCAATGCCATCAGACAAACAACATACAGTATAGACACACACAGAGGCATTTAACATTTCCAGCTTCACGATTCTGGCCACAGGGGGAGCTGTTGCTTCACCGTCCACTAGTGACTGTACTTCCTCATTCCTTTCCGGCATGTTGCTGGCAGTTTGATGGTATTGTAAATTAGTTAAATTAGCCTCACGCATAAAGCGTACCTAAATTTCCTACTTGACAGATGCAACTGTCTTTCAGGCTGTATAGGTAAACAGCAAGCTGGGCTATTTAATCGTCGGGGGCTTAACCCGACGTGGGCTTCAAACTCATGATCTCGGTCAGTAGTGATTTATTGCAGCTGGTTACTAGCCAGCTGCACCATAGCCCGGCCCATATGAACATACAGACAGAGACGAAGACAGAGACACAGAGGCAATTTAACCTTCTCCAGCTTCCGGCTTCCTGAGGGTATGCTCGATTCCAGCTACAGTGGGAGCAGCTGCTTCATCATCCACTGTGATGCCATGTCCTTGGATACTTCCTCATTCGAAATGCTGCTGGACAATTTTTATGATGTCGTAAATTAGCCTCCCCACATAGTGGTACCTAAATTTCCTACTTGATAGATGCAACTACTTTCGGGTTGCAACAACGAGCAGGGCTATTTTTTATTTTAATGGTCGGGTGCTCACTCTGACACGGGCTGGCCTCGAACTCATAACCTCTTCATCATAGTGATTTATTGCAGCTGGCTACTAACCAGCCTGCACCACAGCCCAGCCCCTGTATGTACCAGTTAAATTGCACAGAGAGATGGAATCCTTCACAGCCAGTCCTTCCTTTCCTAAAAAGATTCATTAATATACTGTATTATGCACTTGTGCTTCTGGGAATGCTATTTACCCTGTTTCCCAGAAAATAAGACAGTGTCTTATATTAATTTTTGCTCCCAAAGATGTGCTAGGTCTTATTTTCAGGGCATGTCTTATTTTTTCATGAAGAAGAATTCACATTTATTGTTGAACAAAAAAAATGAACATCACAAGCCAACATAACCAAACTGTGAATCCTATCAAGAATTTCTTGTTACTGCCACTATTTCCATTAAAATCACATAGAGCAATCAGAGTGCATCAATAATATAAACATAATAAGATAAACAGATTAAGAAAAACAACTACAGTTCATGAGATATCATATCAAGACATATATTGCACTCTACTCCAGTCCATAACATATGATATTCCTGTCATTCCTGATTAATTTTCAAGATTAGAATACCCTTCCATGAAAGAGGGAAAAGGCAGCTCAGATTGTGATGTGCATTACAAGTGACAGGTGATCTTCCAGTGTACAAAAATATTGATGTACTTGCCAAATTTCAGAACCAGAAAAAGTGATTCACATGAAGAAAAATGTAATTAATTGTTTTATTTTAGAAGAGGGATCTGTAACTGCCAGAAGTCCAAGGAATGGATATCCCCATACTGGATCTTAGAAGCTTACATTCCCTTTCCATGTCATCTGCCTTTATCCCCAAATGTTTTTTTTTTACTCAAAAGGCTCCTTGTGGCATCTAAGTGGTGTGAAGAACAATTTCAGGGTTTTTGTTTGTTTAGTTTTAAAATCAAGAACATCTGGGATCTGCACTGACAGCCTCAAAGGCCCAGTTGGATGGAACAGAAAGAGGATGGAGGGGCACAGGAAACAGCTTGTGGGGTTTGCACATTGCCCAGCTCACACATACACTTAGAATTCAGGTGGATGGTCAGAGCACTTTTTTAAGGTCAATGGAAAGTGGGTTTTGCACTACAAGTCCCATCAGGCCTTAGCTATGGAAGGGTGGGAGTTGCAGGCCAGCAATGTCTACAGCAGAATGCATGCAAAGAATGGCTTCCTCTGGGTCAAGATGAACCACATTTGGAGCAAATGCTTTTTCTTTCTTCCTAAGCCATGACGCCTCCTTCCTCATTTGTCTCTCTTCCAAAAAGTAGAAATAATAATAGACCTTTCTTGAAAAATGTACCTGGTTCTCATACACTATCTGGCACACACCCAGCGAGGAAGGAGGCAGGGAAGGTAGCCACATGGAAGGTGAGGAGGCAGGAAGAGTGCATGCCTGTCGGGTTCTCTTCTCCCAGTTGTGCTGTGGGTCCGTCTTCCAAAGAAAGCACTAAGACACACGCGGGTAGATTCCAACAAGTTTTATTGTACTGAATACCAGAACCTTCTTTTGTGCCACATATATAGGGACTCTCACATACCAGAGGGTCATTGATGTTTTATGGCCGGCCTGCTTTATGGCTGGCATCTGTTCTTTGTCCGCTGAGCAGAGATGTCAAGGATTGGGGATCCTGACATCGCCTCTCCCTTCTTCCTTAGTGGCAGCTGCGGAAGAGAAAGGCACGAGAAAAGGATCTCATTCGCACAGCCAGCGCTTCTCTTGCTTTTTCTTTCCCCCTCTTCAGCGAGTGCCGTGCAAAAGGGGAAGGGAAAGATCAAGCAGCCCCTTCTCCTTCGCATTCACACAGCACTGGCCAGGAAGGCTCAGGAGAAGCTGTTTCTCCCGCTTTTTCCTTCCCCCTCTTCAGCAAGTGCAGACCAAAGGGGGAAGCGAGGGAAAAGGAGAGGGGAAAGCGTGAGCAGCACTTTCTTATTCGCACAGCACCAGCCGAGGAAGGAGAAGGGAGCCGCGGCAGCGGCGGCTCCCTCCTAGGTCTTACTTTCCGGGGAGGTCTTATATTTGGCAAGTCTCCCAAACCTGTACTAGGTCTTATTTTATGGGGATGTCTTATTTTCGGGGAAACATGGTAAGAGTAATTGGTGTAGCACATCTCACACAAGTACTAGAAGAGCATCTCCACATTCAACGCCATAGTGGGCTGGCCTTGGTGGGGCACTTACACAACCTAGAATCATAGAATCATAGAATCATAGAATAGTAGAGTTGGAAGAGACCTCAAGGGCCATCTAGTCCAACCCCCCGCTAAGAAGCAGGAAATCGCATTCAAAGCACCCCCGACAGATGGCCATCCAGCCTCTGCTTAAAAGCCTCCAAAGAAGGAGCCTCCACCACGGCCCGGGGGAGAGAGTTCCACTGCCGAACAGCCCTCACAGTGAGGAAGTTCTTCCTGATGTTCAGGTGGAATCTCCTTTCCTGTAGTTTGAAGCCATTGTTCCGTGTCCTAGTCTGCAGGGCAGCAGAAAATAAGCTTGCTCCCTCCTCCCTATCACAGTTGCTCTCCTTCTCCCACGAACACACCTACACACATAGCTAAAGCCACACTGTGCTGACCTAAGTGAGACACAGCCTTTCAAAAGGTCATGAACAGAGGGCGTAAATTTCACCCAACCCTTTCCTGCCCATGGAACTGACCCTCTTGTCTTTTCCTTTGTTTTAGCAAGTGATCAAAAACCCAACATTTCTAAGAAAGGCAAGAGAAATTCATCTGAAAGGAGAGAATGAATGACAACGGGAAAAGACACAGAGAGAAAGGCAAACCAAGGAGATGGGATGATGGTGTAACTGTATGCTTCTGCCCTCTTCCCTGCTTAATATTTGAGTTAAACTACAATCGTTGGGGAATAATTAGCTGACAAGCAAAGTCAGTGTTGATACATTGTATATAAATGTGTACGAATGGTTTTTACAAAGCAACCGGAAGGGCATCCTCACATTTGATGCCTAGTGGTGGGCAAGTAGGGAGATCCCACGTGGTGTGGTATTAGGGGAACTTACACAACCCTCATGGTTGCTCCCCTTCTCCCAGCAACACACCCACACACATAGCTAAAGAGACACTGTACAGGCCTAGAAGAGATACAGTCTTTCAAAAGGCCGTGAACAAAGGATGGGGATTCTACTGCAGCCCTTCCCTGCCCAAAGAATTGACCTTCTTTGTCTTTTCCTTCTTTTTTTAGTAAGAGACCAAAAATCCAATATTTCTAAGGAAGGTAAGTGAATCCCACCCAGCTGAAAGGGTAGAATAAATTACAAGGGAAAAGACATACATAGAAAAGCAAATCAGGGAAATTGAATGGTTTGTAGCCGTAGAAGATGGTGGTGTAACTGTATCCTTCTACCTTCCTCCCTGATTAATATTTGAATTTTAAGAAAGTTAAATTAGAATAGTGGGTTGCTGTGCGTTTTTCGGGCCGTATGGCCATGTTCCAGTAGAATTCTTTCCTGGTGTTTCACCTGCATCTGTGTGGCTAATGGCATCTTGTTGTAGTTGAGCCAAGGGGTAGTAATGGTACTACTGGTGAAACTGCTAGCAGGAGGAACAGGGCTAATGGTGAGCAGGTGTTTGATGAGGAACAGCAAGTAAAGCGGTTCCGGGAAATACTTATGGCTCCTTCTGAGGATGAAACGTTTGAAGGGTTCTCTAGTGGTGAGGAGTCAATGCAGGAAGACGATGGATTAACAGAGAGTAGAGGAACTCAAAGGTCAACTCGGGAGCAAGAGTCAGATGAAGAAAGGGAAAGGAAGAAGATCCGGGATCTACTCACTGCTCCCACAGAAGATGAAACGTTTGAAGGTTTTTCTGGGGATGATGGGTCTGGGAGTGAGATGGAAAGTGCTGCAGATTGGACTCAAGTAAATGTGTGTGCAGAGCCAGTTCCTGGGGGTGCATCAGGGAATTGGCAAACTACTGGTGCACCAGTGACATGGGGAGATCTAAGTCTTGAATGAAGATGGAGGGACTGGAGGGATGACGGGCGAGGTTCACATATGAGATTAAGATCAGCTGTGGATAATGATGATGGGTCGGAGGCCTCATCATCTGCGGACTCCGATGTGTAAGTTAAAAGTGGAGTTGGAAGGAAAGCTCCCTTGCAGAAGGCAAGGTGTTGTTTGGGACATTGCTTTGTCACTGCCTGTTCTCCTTGGGTCCTCGCTGTATAGCTTCGTGGGTCCTGAGTTCGGTTTGGCTCCTGACGACGACAACGTTCCTTCCTCGCTTGGCGTTCCTGGCTTCCCTTGGCTCCTGAATTCGGTTTGGCTCCTGACGACGACAACATTCGCTCCTGGCTTGGCATTCCTGGCTTCTCCTTGATTCCTGAATTCGGTTTGGCTCCTGACGGCAGCGTTGCCCGTTCCTGGCTTGGCATTTGCTGGCTCCCTTCTGGTTCCTGAATTCGGCTTGGCTTCTGACGACGGCATTGTTACTCCCGGTTGGCTTTCCTTTGGGTTTCTGGATTCGGCTTGGCTTTTGGACAACAGTATCGCTTGCTCTCGCTACTGGTGGGCGTTTGGCCCTTCCTTGGCTCTCTGTGCTAGAGCGGGGCGTGACTCTAGTTCCAGTGAACGTTTGGTTGAAATTAAGACAGATTATCAGGCTAGATAATCCGGATTATTTACTGTTCCTCTTTTTTGCCTTTTCTTGAAACAAAGACATTTACCTTTACTGGGAACACTGAAGTTAAGTGTTTCTAGGTTCTAAATATCATTTAATAAACATTTGTTAACTCTAATCATTGTGTGTGGCCCTTTAAGAGGAGTCTGAGTCTTGACACATCTTCAGTGGTCTGTTGGAAGTGAGGCAAGTGGAGTGCATAAACTACAATAGTATGGAAATAATTACCGTATATACTCAAGTATAAGCTGACCCGAGTATAAGCCGAGGCACCTAATTTTACCACAAAAACTGGGAAAACTTATTGACTCGAGTATAAGATGAGGGTGGGAAATGCAGCAGCTATGGGTCAATTTCAAAAATAAAAATAGATATTAATAAAACTGCATTATTTGAGGCATCAGTAGGTTAAATGTTTTTGAATATTTATATAAAACCGTAATTTAAGATAATAATAAAACTTTAATAAGATAAGACTGTCCAACTCTGAATACCTATATCAGGGTCCTCAAACCTTTTAAGTGGAGGGCCGATTCACAGTCCCTCAGACTGTTGGGGGGACGGACTATGATGAAATAGTCCAAAATTAAGATTATTGTTGTTGTGTGCCTTCAAGTCATTTCAGACTTAGGTCAACCCTAAGGCCAAAGTTTAGGACAGGGGCCAGGTAAGTGACCTTGGAGGGCCACATCCGGCCCATGGGCCTTAGTTTGGTGACCCCTGATCTAGACGATTTCATAAGACCATAGGTAAGCAAAGAGACCTCCAAAGACCATCTAGATGGTTTCATAAGACCATAAGTAAGAAAAGGGACCCTCAAAGGCCATCTAGATGGTTTCATAAGACCATAGGTAAGCAAAGAGATCTCCAGAGACCATCTAGATGGTCTCATAAGACCATCGGTAAGGAAAAGGACCCTCGAAGGCCATCTAGATGATCTCATAAGGCCATCAGAAGACCATAGATAAGGAAAGGGACCTCAAAGACCATCTAGATGGTTTCATAAGACCACAGGTAAGGAAAGGGACCCTCAAAGGCCATCTAGACAGTCTCATAGGACCATAGGCAAGGAAGGTGACCTCTAAAAGCCATCTAGATGGTCTCATAAGGCCGTAGCTAAGCAAAGAGACCTCCAAAGAGCAGGTAGACTTAGGTCAACCCTAAGACCAAAGTTTAGGACAGGGGCCAGGTCAATGACCTGCATTTTTTCCAGCATTTATACCCCACCCTTCTCACCCGCGGGGACCCAGGGCAGCTTGCAACAGTTGGCAAGAAAGCGATGAAGGGTTCGGCAGCACTGAGGAAGGTAAGCATTAAGAAAGAGCAAGAAAGGTGGCTGCGGGAGGTCTGCAACCCTGGGAGATGGTAGCACAGCTGTGTCTCTCCACTATCCTCTCTACTTGATAAATGATTTTTAAAAGAGTTAAACCAGAGTAGTTGGAAAATAATTAGCTGACAAGTGAAGTCAGATGTCAAGAAATCTGGGTATTTTACTATGCTATTTCACATTATAGGACTTGAACGTCCTCAGATTTTGGTGTCTACTGGAAACCAAATACCAGCAGATATCAAGGGTCCACTATACTGGGGGCTGAAAGGCTCAGCCCAGCTCCCGCCTGGCACCTGGAGACTGATCTAGCTGAGTTTTGGCACCATTACCATTATGACAACCACAGGTATGTCTCAATTGGTTTTTGGCCCCACCCGTAGCCCTGGGCACACTCTTGATTTGGTCTTCTGTTCAGGATGAGATGATGGTGATGGTGTTCACGTTCCCTTTGTCATGGACTGATCACTACCTGGTTAGGTTTAGACTCACTGGGGCTCTAAACCTCCACAGGGGTAGAGGGCTGATTAGGATAGTCCGCCCCAGAAGGCTTATGGATCCAGATGGATTCCTGAAAACTCTTGGGGAGTTTCCTGCCACTTGGGTAGGTGATTCTGTCAAAGCTCTAGCAGACCTCTGGAATACGGAGGTGGCCAGGACAGTTGGCACAATCACTCCTGAACGTCGCCTTTCACAAAGCAGAGCCAAATCAGCCCCCTGGTATTCCATTAGCTGGCATCCCTTCCTTACTCTGTTTTTTAAAAACAGCTAAAATGCATTTATATTCTCTTACGTATAGAGAAGAGGAGGATTAGAATACTATGCATGGTTATCATCAGTCAGGAATGGTGTTGCACCCTGGCTCTGTTGGCTGCTTAAATTTTTAAAATAATTTTAATAATTTAAATGTATTTTAAATCTGTTTAGATTTGTGTTTCGTTTTAATGTCAAATGTAGATTGGTTATGTTATAATCTCTTATTACTTTGTTATAGATGTGGATTTATTTCCTGGTTTTGGTTGGGTTATCTATCTGTTTTTGTTTAGTTAATTACGGCATTGAATATTTGCTGATTTTTGTTGGAAACTGCCCTGAGTCCCCTTGGAGAGACAGGGTGGGATATAAATAAATTTTCTACATTATTATTATTATTATTATTATTATTATTATTATTATTATTATTATTATTATTATTATTATTTTGTCTGGTGAAAATTACACGTCAGCATTTTAGATGGATTAGGGATCAGCTGGTTTCCCCTGTAATAGGCAGTAAGAGCACCTAAAGCTTCGGAGAGCTTCTGTTCAACCCTTTCAAAGCTTCCTGCTTAGGCAGTGATAGCACGATCGTCAGCATAGATGAAACTCTCTGTCCCTTCTGTCAGTGGATGGTCATTTGGGTAAATTTTAAAGATTGATAGAGCAAGCACACTCCCCTGAGGCAGGCCATTCTTCTGTCTTCACCACCTACTTCTCTGACCCTGGAACTCAATAAAAAAGCTCCTGCTTTGTAGCAGATTTCCTTTGAAGAAGGTGAGATGGTAGTCCTTTGTGATATTATACATTTTTCTCAGGAGAAGGCGATGATTTACAGTATCGTAAGTTGCTGACAGCTCCTGTAATCTGCTGCCTTTCAAAACCATATTCTGTGTGCTGAGTCAGGTTCAGAACTTGTGATGTGCAGCTTTTCCCTTTCCTGAAACTTATCAGATTATGAGGCAGCACATAAATGTTTTCCCGCTCCTAGTCCTGGAATCTCCCCTTCACTTCACTTTAGTGAACACATTCTGAGGTCTGGTCTGGTCCCTTCCCTCTTTCTGAATAAGCTACATTGAGTCTATATTGAGAAAAAAGTACAGTAAAAGTAAAATCAATAAAAGTGTCTCTGGAACCTGTGAGTTTCTCCTTTATGTGTTGTACATTACTCAACTCTGGTGACAATGTAATTTGGTGCTGTAAGAAAACCCAGAGTCTATTTCTGCTGTATTCTGCTGAGAACACAGACTCTCCTTTTTTTGGCTAAAACTTACACATTTTTCTGGTTACTGATTAAGGCTCCTTTACCCTCGATCAAATTATTTGTGATTCATTCTCCTGCCCTCATTCTAAAGTTTTTTTTCTGTTTTATCTCTTTGTAGCGCAACTAGCAGGTCTGCCCTATGAATTGAGGAAAAGTTCATCCGCCTAAGTGTTGGATTTTGGTGCGCCGTTTAAGAATTTCTTCAAGGTTTTCCACTGGATGTCAACAATTTAAATTTGTAGAAATATTTATATTGCAAAGAGTTGGGCCTGAGGTATGAGGCTTGAATGAAAAGTAATGCCTCCACCTTCGTAACTCCTCAACAGATGGCAGTCCTGGTCTGCAGCAGGTACTGGCTTATTCAGTAGACTCTCCTCTACAGTTCCATTTGGTGGGAAGCCTGTGCATTGAACGGCTGTGTTGTTAAAGTGCAAAGTATGGGACCCTGCGCAGACGGTCGGTCAATGCGATTTAAGCAACGTGCAGTCATTGAATTCTTGACAGCAGAAGGTGCCACCACAAAGGAGATTCATCAGAGAATGCAAGCTGTTTATGGGGATTGTGTTGATGGGAGAGTAAGTTTCAAGAAGTGGGAACATCTGACTTGCGTGACAAACAAAGAGTTGGACGTCCTGTGACAGCAACCACCGAGTTTCAAGCTAAAGGTTGATTCAGAACGATTGCCATATCACTCAGAGAGAAATTTCAAGCATAATCGGCATTTCACAAAAATTATTGCTTTGCTTGACTATCAGAAGATCTGTGCAGGACGGGTATTGTGAGATGCTGGTTGTGGAAGCAGAGTGCCGACTTCTTCCATGACGGCTTCAGAACTGCGGCAATTTTTAAAGGTTTTTTTCATGTCAGGAGTGACTTGAGAAACTGTAAGTCGCTTCTGGTGTAAGAGAATTGGCCATCTGCAAGGATGTTAGAGAAAGAACTACCCCACTCCTGAAGCAGCTACACTGGCTTCCGGTTTGTTTCTGGGCGCAGTTCAAGTTGCTGGCTTTGGCCTACAAAGCTCTATACAGTTTGGGCCCAGCGTACTTGAGGGACTGTATCACCTTCTACCAACCCACTCGAGCTTCTTCTTCTTTTTTTTTTTTTTTTACGAATTTTTATTTTTTAAAACACAAAAAATACATACCATACACATACAAAACATTTACAATTCTCACCACCAACACGAGGATTATTTTCATTTACATATTCATTTATTTTTGAGACAATCTTTATATCTTTATACATTTCCATCCTATATACTATATAACAATTGTATCTTATTTCTTATGGCTTGATCTCTGGATTGATTCATGATATAGTTCTTTACCCTTTTCCCATCTTTCTTCCATTTCTCTCATTTTTAAAACATTTAATTTCACATTTATAATTTCAAATTCCATTTGCTCCACCATATATTGGTACCATTTATTTACTGTCCATTTTGATTTATCTTTCCACCCTAATATTATTACTGCTTGTGCACATTCAATTATTGCTTCTTTTATTTCCCATTTCCTCTCTTTTCCCTAATACTGTAGAGTCTCACTTATCCAAGCTAAACGGGCCAGTAGAAGCTTGGATAAGCGAATATGTTGGATAATAAGGAGGGATTAAGGAAAAGCCTATTAAACATCAAATTAGGTTATGATTTTACAAATTAAGCACCAAAACATCATGTTAGACAACAAATTTGACAGAAGAAGTAGTTCAGTACGCAGTAATGTTATGTTGTAATTACTGTATTTACGAATTTAGCACCAAAATATCACAATATATTGAAAACATTGACTACAAAAATGGCTTGGATAATCCAGAAGCTTGGATAAGCGAGGCTTGGATAAGTGAGACTCTACTGTACCGCTATTTCCTTTGTTATGACCCACTCATTTCCTAGTATTTGATTTGACTCATTTTGTATAGTCTGCCAAAAATATTGTACATATTCACATTCCCACATCATGTGCATAAACCGCCCTTTCTGATGACATCCATGCCAGCACTGACTACTCCCCTTTTTATAGTAGTACTAGCTGTGCCCGGCCACGCGTTGCTGTGGCGAAGTCTGGTGGTCTGGGAAATAAAGTATTGAGGAATTGGTGGTAGTTAAGCTAAAGGGTAAAGGTTTTGCCCTGACATTAAGTTCAGTCGTGTCTGACTTTGGGGGTTGGTGGTCATCTCCATTTCTAAGCCAAAGAGCCGGCGTTGTCCGTAGACTCCTCCAAGGTCATGTGGGATGACTGCATGGAGCACCGTTACCTTTCCGCTGGAGCGGTACCTATTCATCTACTCTAATTTGAATGTTTTTGAACTTTAGGGTTGGGAGAAGCTGGGGTTAACAGTGGGGGCTCTGTCCGTTCTTCGAATTCAAACCTGCGACCTTTCGGTCCAGAAATTTAGCAGCTCAGCGCTTGAACACGCTGCAGCATCAGGGGATATTATTTCCTAAAGGTTGTGAATATACAATATTTTTGATTGTTTTTGTGTGTTGGAGGCAAGTATTAATGTTGCAATTAGGGAAAATGATTAGCATGTAATGGCCTTGTAGCTTTAAAGCCTGGCTGTTTCCTCCCTGAGTGAATTTTTTTGGGAGGTGTTAGCTGGCCCTGATTGTTTCCTGTCTGGAATTCCCTTGTTTTCAGAGTGGTGTTTGTGATATTTTATGTGCTTCTACTGTCTGTGGCCCTCAGAAAACAGAGGACTTGCCAGACTTTGGTGATGGGAATACTTTGTTGGGAGGTGTTAGCTGGCCCTGATTGTTTCCTGTGTGGAATTCCACTGTTTTCAGAGTGTTCTTTATTTAGTGTTCTGATTTTAGAGATTATATTGTTGTGTATTATTGTACCACAGTAATTATTTCATATTACAGTAGAATCTCAGTTATCCAACATTTGGTAATTCAATGTTCTGGATTATCCAACGTAGTCTGCGTTTTAGTAGTCATTTTTTTGTACTCAGTGTTTTAAATTGTGATACTTTTTCTGTCAAATTTGTTGTATAACATGATGTTTTGGTGGTTAATTTGTATAATGATTACCTAATTTGATGTTTAATCGGGTTTTCCTGAATCCGTTCTTATTATCCAACATATT
Source organism: Anolis carolinensis (assembly GCF_035594765.1). Lineage (NCBI taxonomy): Eukaryota > Metazoa > Chordata > Lepidosauria > Squamata > Anolidae > Anolis > Anolis carolinensis. The sequence goes on from NC_085842.1 coordinate 5,809,005, forward strand.
CAGTTATGCAATGTTGTGCTGGGATGTTTATGTTGGATAAGTGAGAATCTAGTGTATATTTATAATTTTGCAAGGAAGGCGTTTGCGTAATCTCCCGGGCACTGGAAAGGGGTAAATAAATAACAGAAGAGGAGAAGGCGCTCTGTACATGCTCAGGGCCCAGGCGGGAGGCGTGGCGGGCTGAGGTCTGCCCTTCTCCTTTGCCCCTCAATTCCGGCCCTTCCCCTCCTACCGGAGGCGGCACCGGTGTGGTGGTGGGTTGGCGGGCCTGGTAAGCCAGGGAAGAGCGGGCTCTGGTGGAGGCGCAGGCCCCGGGCGTAGCGGCTTCATCCCCGCCTCCGCGCTTCCCGGTGCCAGCCTCCATGTTCTTCCCGCGCAGTAGGAGGAAAGGAGGAGGCCTGAGCAGCGGCGAGGAGGAGGAGGAGGAGAACCGGGCTGGGAAGGCGGGCGATGGGGCGCTTGTCTGTCGCTGCAGGCCGGAGAGGAAGAAAAAAGGGTGGGAAAGGGTTCCTCTCCACACAGAGGGAGAGAGGCAGGACTCGCTTTTCCAGAAGTGCCTTGTGCGGAGGTGACATTGTTGGCGCGAAACACCAGGAAGGTACCAAGGGAGGGGGAAAGAGGCCTTTTTTGTTTCCTAGGCGAGATGTTAGGACAGGGACGGGTCAGCTTGGGCCCTCCGGGTGTTTTGGAGTGGAACTTCAGATTCGAGGATGAGTAGGTCAGCCTCGTGAGGCGGAGGTGTGCCTTCTCCTGCCGAGTCCCTGGCTTTGGCGGTGAAGGCGGCAATAGAGGGTGAGGAAGGGGGGGACAGTTTTGTGTGTGTGCGCGCACGGGAAGGGTTCGGAGGATTGTGTTTGTGCGCATGCGCACATTGCCTGTTGTGCTTTTTAGTGTTGTGATTGTGTTTTTTGTTTGAATGTGTTGTATCTTACTGAAGGCGGGGATGATGGATTGTGATGGTAATTTTAGAGTTTGGGGGGTGTTGGGTTTTGTTGTTTTGTGCGTCGCCACGACGCCAAAAGCCTTTTATATATACAGATGCTTACCTTTTACGATACCATTTGTGCAATATTTTCCTCCTCGTTTCTCGTACTCTGGTATTCCTTTTCATCCCTATTGACTTTACCACATTTCTCATCTCTTGTTCCATGATTTGTAACTCCATTTCCCAGATACTTTTCAAATCCCGTATTGTACATCCATCAGCCTCTATTAGCATTGTATATATTTTGCTGGCCTGTGCCTTCTTTCCTTCCTCTTTTTCTCTTATCTTTTCAAAGGCCTTCCCAGACGAAGGATAACAGGCACTGCCAGTCTGATAATGCTATGCAGTAATGCTATGTAGAAATTACTGTATTTACGAACTTAGAACCAAGATATAACGATATATTGAAAACATTGACTACAAAAATGCGTTGGATAATCCAGAACGTTGGATAAGTGAGTGTTGGATAAGTGAGACTCTACTGTAGTTGGCTTGTCCTGAAAGTCAGTCATATTCTTAATCTCGCTCTTGTTTTACTTGTAAGGATATGGACCTGGGGAGAGGTTATGGCAAAGGCGGACTCGGGGATTGTTGTGGTTGTTGTAGTTTAGTGTCTGCTTTGTTATATTATATTAATGTTGGGACTTAAGTTGAGTCATTAAAAACTAAAACACCTTTTGCCAATACAGCAGAGTCTCACTTATCCAGGCCTCGCTTATCCAAGCCTCTGGATAATCCAAGCCATTTTTATAGTCAATGTTTTCAATATATCGTGATATTTTGGTACTAAATTTGTAAATACAGTAATTACTACATAGCATTACCATGTATTGAACTACTTTTTCTGTCAAATGTATTGTATAACATGATGTTTTGGTGCTTAATTTGTAAAATCATAACCTAATTGGATGTTTAATAGGCTTATCCTTAATCCCTCCTTATTATCCAAGATATTCGCTTATCCAAGCTTCTGCCGGCCCGTTTAGCTTGGATGAGTGAGACTCTGCTGTATTCTGTCCTCCTCACCCTCATCTAAGGTCCAAGGGTTGGCTCAGAAACTAGACATCCGGACACGAGACCCACACTGCTTTCGATTTCACTCCTCTGTGTTAACGTCGGCGCTGAGTCTGGCCGGACTCCTATTATGGTAAACCCCGGCCTCCTATTGGTGGGATGTTTTCCCCCTGGGCCAATCCCCGCTCGCTGCGCTTCTGTCCGCCTCCAGCACTTCCAGCAGGAAACTTTTCCGCCTCCAACACCACCAGCAGGAAACTTCTCTCTCTGCTGGCGATGGCGCGGCTGTTGCTGCTCCGGGTGGTGTCTGTCCTTCTCCTGGGACACCCGGGAATCGCCCTCCCGCCCCCGGCTCCCGCAGGTGAGACCTTTCCATCCAACCCTTCTTATGCTTGGCTAGAAAGAAAGGGGGCCAAACTCCTGTCTCTGCCGCCTTCTGCAGGGCTCTCGCTTTTGACAAAGGGGGGAAATGGGGGTAGGAATGCAGAGAATCAGGCTGCATCTACAGTTTCAGGTTACTGCAGTTGGAGACCACTTGGGCTGCCATGGCTCAATGCTGGGGAATCGTGGGATATGTAGTTTTACAGGGCCCTGCCCACTACAGCTCCCAGGATCCCTGTACAATTTTTATTTTTGGTGTCAGGAACGACTGGAGAAACTGCAAGTCGCTTCTGGTGTGAGAGAATTGGCCGTCTGCAATGACGTTGCCCAGGGGATGTTTTGATGTTTTTACCATCCTTGTGGGAGGCTTCTCTCATGTCCCCACATGGAGCTGGAGCTGAAAGAGGGAGCTCATCTGTGCTCTCCCCGGGTTGGATTCGAACCTAGCAGCCTGTAGAATTAAGCCTTGGTAGTTAAAGTGGTGACAGGATGTGTTAATTTTGTAGTGTAGACGCACCTGGAGAAAAGAATCTGTCCAAAGAACTGTGTTTAAATAGCTGAGTGAATAATAATAATAATAATAATAATAATAATAATAATTCTATTTCTTATACTCCTGTCCTTGTGGCTCAAGGCAGGTTGCGGAATAACTGAAACACATAAACATCACGGGGCTGATTGGGGTATAGGGGGGCTACCACTGCTCAATGGGGTTACGCTTCCCCCCAAGGACACAGGTCCGCAGTCTGGGGGTCCTCCTGGACTCTTCACTGACGCTTGATGCTCAGTTGTCAACGGTGGCACAATTAAAGCGTGTACCTCGAGGAGCCCAGTTTGGCCACAGTGGTCCACGCCTTGGTTACATCTAGATTGGATTATTGCAATGCACTCTCTGTGCCTTTGAAAACTTTCGTGAAACTGCAACTGGTGCAAAGGTTGGCAGCCAGACTGTTAAAAGGAGATAGCTACAGGGAACATAACGCGCCTCTTCTGAAGCAGCTCCACTGGCTGCTGATAATTTTCCGGTCCCAATTCAAAGTGCAGGTTGTGGCCTATAAAACCCTGAATGGTTCAATGTTCTGCTTGTCTTCCTGACCGTGTCTCTCCCTAGGCTCTTAGATCTGCCTGGGAGGCCCTTATCTCACTCCCACCTCCATCACAAACAGGGTTGGTGGGGATGGGGGAGGAGGCCTTCACGGTGGCACACACCCGGCTCTGGAACTCTCCTCCCAAGGAGATAATAATAATAGTAATAACTGTATTTTTATATCCCACTCCCATCTCCCCAAGGGGACTCAGGGCAGCTAACATGGAGACAAACCCAACATCAACATACATTAAAACACAATCATAATTTAAAACAATATAAAACAATATAAACAGCATAAAGAGGATAAAGCATAAAACATATCAAGTCGTTTGAATCAAAGCATAGTGCATAATATGTAGGGATGAAAATTGTACAGATTCTATGTGAGGATCAAGGATAAAATAGAATTAAGCTTCAAGATGAAAATAATCAAAAACAATCCAATAAGACATAGTAAACTAAAACAGGGGTAAAACATTACAACATATACCCTAAAAGCAATTAAGATAAAATTACATTAAAATGGCTTGTGTTCACTTGTGTTCATTTAAGATGTATCGTAGCAGCCATATAATACAAGTGGCTTAGCCAGCGTTCCAATGGGTTGAAGTGTCCTAGTCCTCCTCCTCTCCATATGCTAAAGTGCATTAATGTGTTTTCAGAAGTTTTTTAAAGGAGAGGAGGGTGGGGGACATTTTTATTTCCTTAGGGAAGGAGTTCCAGAGACGGGAGTGATCACGGAGAAGGCCTCCTTTCTCATTCCCACCAACTGAGCTTGTGACGGGGAGTGGGACCGAGAGGAGGGCCTCCTCCTCTGACCGCAGTGCACAGGATGGTCTTATAGGGAGATGTGATTAGACAAATAGCCTGGACCTGAACATTTAGGCCTTTATAGGTAACGACCAGCACTTTGTATTTAGTCCGGAAGTGGTCCAGCAACCAGTGGAGTCTGATCCTTTCTTCCCATTCATATAACCAAACTTGTTGCCATGTATTATTGCCCTACCCAGCAATAGAGATAACAGAACCAGATCAGAGCAAAGTACTATAACTTCAGTCTCCTTGTGGAGAATGGAGAGAAAACATGGGGCATGAATAAACATAATAAATACTTATAATAATTGTTTAGTGATATCTGCAGTAATAAAAATTACTTTGGCCAACATTCACCTTTGTACTTGAAAATCACCAATAGATTTAAGTGCTTTGAATGTTGCATCCTTGCCAACATTCAGCAGGCATGCTTTTTGTGATCCTTGCTTTTGTGATCCTGTGCTTTTTGTGGTTGGAGTGAGATACCATTTTTGGATTAATTTTAGAGCAGTAGTTTTCAAACTTTTCTTCACCACAGACCTTCTAAAATACTTTTGTGGCCACTGACCCCCTTGACGTAATTCAAGATTTAAGGCACATGAAATAATTATTTCAACTTTCTCATGAATATTCCTTTACATTTAGAGAGAAGGGACTATAAATTAAATCTGTCAATGCACACACTTCTGTTATATTTTGACTACAGGGCAGTCCCCAAGTTATGGAAATAAAGATTGGTGACAAAGCTTCAGTGGAGACACCTTTTCCCCATGATAACTCTCTCAGGAGTGAATTTCCCTTCCGAGGGTTAGATTTTTCCCATTTCCTGTTGTCTCAACCTCTCTCTTAACTATGAGTTATTTGTAAATAGGATGTTTGCAACTTCAAGACCAATTTAAAATAATAGTATCAACCCTGAGAATAGTTAATAATAATACAGTAGAGTCTCGCTTATCCAACGTTCTGGATTATCCAACGCATTTTTGTAGTCAATGTTTTCAATACATCATGATATTTTGGTGCTAAATTCGTAAATACAGTAATTACTACATAGCATTACTGCCTATTGAACTACTTTTTCTGTCAAATTTGTTGTTAAACATGATGTTTTGGTGCTTGATTTGTAAAATCATAACCTAATTTGATGTGCAATAGGCTTTTCCTTAATCCCTCCTTCTTATCTAACATATTCGCTTATCTAACATTCTGCCGGCCCGTTTGTTTTTGTGTGTTGGAGGCAAGTATGAATGTTGCAATTAGGGAAAATGATTAGCATGTAATGGCCTTGTAGCTTTAAAGCCTGGCTGTTTCCTCCCTGAGTGAATTTTTTTGGGAGGTGTTAGCTGGCCCTGATTGTTTCCTGTCTGGAATTCCCTTGTTTTCAGAGTGGTGTTGTTTGTGATATTTTATGTGCTTCTACTGTCTGTGGCCCTCAGAAAACAGAGGACTTGCCAGACTTTGGTGATGGGAATACTTTGTTGGGAGGTGTTAGCTGGCCCTGATTGTTTCCTGTGTGGAATTCCACTGTTTTCAGAGTGTTCTTTATTTAGTGTTCTGATTTTAGAGATTATATTGTTGTGTATTATTGTACCACAGTAATTATTTCATATTACAGTAGAATCTCAGTTATCCAACATTTGGTAATTCAATGTTCTGGATTATCCAACGTAGTCTGCGTTTTAGTAGTCATTTTTTTGTACTCAGTGTTTTAAATTGTGATACTTTTTCTGTCAAATTTGTTGTATAACATGATGTTTTGGTGGTTAATTTGTATAATGATTACCTAATTTGATGTTTAATCGGGTTTTCCTGAATCCGTTCTTATTATCCAACATATTCAGTTATGCAATGTTGTGCTGGGATGTTTATGTTGGATAAGTGAGAATCTAGTGTATATTTATAATTTTGCAAGGAAGGCGTTTGCGTAATCTCCCGGGCACTGGAAAGGGGTAAATAAATAACAGAAGAGGAGAAGGCGCTCTGTACATGCTCAGGGCCCAGGCGGGAGGCGTGGCGGGCTGAGGTCTGCCCTTCTCCTTTGCCCCTCAATTCCGGCCCTTCCCCTCCTACCGGAGGCGGCACCGGTGTGGTGGTGGGTTGGCGGGCCTGGTAAGCCAGGGAAGAGCGGGCTGTGGTGGAGGCGCAGGCCCCGGGCGTAGCGGCTTCATCCCCGCCTCCGCGCTTCCCGGTGCCAGCCTCCATGTTCTTCCCGCGCAGTAGGAGGAAAGGAGGAGGCCTGAGCAGCGGCGAGGAGGAGGAGGAGGAGAACCGGGCTGGGAAGGCGGGCGATGGGGCGCTTGTCTGTCGCTGCAGGCCGGAGAGGAAGAAAAAAGGGTGGGAAAGGGTTCCTCTCCACACAGAGGGAGAGAGGCAGGACTCGCTTTTCCAGAAGTGCCTTGTGCGGAGGTGACATTGTTGGCGCGAAACACCAGGAAGGTACCAAGGGAGGGGGAAAGAGGCCTTTTTTGTTTCCTAGGCGAGATGTTAGGACAGGGACGGGTCAGCTTAGGCCCTCCGGGTGTTTTGGAGTGGAACTTCAGATTCGAGGATGAGTAGGTCAGCCTCGTGAGGCGGAGGTGTGCCTTCTCCTGCCGAGTCCCTGGCTTTGGCGGTGAAGGCGGCAATAGAGGGTGAGGAAGGGGGGACAGTTTTGTGTGTGTGCGCGCACGGGAAGGGTTCGGAGGATTGTGTTTGTGCGCATGCGCACATTGCCTGTTGTGCTTTTTAGTGTTGTGATTGTGTTTTTTGTTTGAATGTGTTGTATCTTACTGAAGGCGGGGATGATGGATTGTGATGGTAATTTTAGAGTTTGGGGGGTGTTGGGTTTTGTTGTTTTGTGCGTCGCCACGACGCCAAAAGCCTTTTATATATACAGATGCTTACCTTTTACGATACCATTTGTGCAATATTTTCCTCCTCGTTTCTCGTACTCTGGTATTCCTTTTCATCCCTATTGACTTTACCACATTTCTCATCTCTTGTTCCATGATTTGTAACTCCATTTCCCAGATACTTTTCAAATCCCGTATTGTACATCCATCAGCCTCTATTAGCATTGTATATATTTTGCTGGCCTGTGCCTTCTTTCCTTCCTCTTTTTCTCTTATCTTTTCAAAGGCCTTCCCAGACGAAGGATAACAGGCACTGCCAGTCTGATAATGCTATGCAGTAATGCTATGTAGAAATTACTGTATTTACGAACTTAGAACCAAGATATAACGATATATTGAAAACATTGACTACAAAAATGCGTTGGATAATCCAGAACGTTGGATAAGTGAGTGTTGGATAAGTGAGACTCTACTGTAGTTGGCTTGTCCTGAAAGTCAGTCATATTCTTAATCTCGCTCTTGTTTTACTTGTAAGGATATGGACCTGGGGAGAGGTTATGGCAAAGGCGGACTCGGGGATTGTTGTGGTTGTTGTAGTTTAGTGTCTGCTTTGTTATATTATATTAATGTTGGGACTTAAGTTGAGTCACTAAAAACTAAAACACCTTTTGCCAATACAGCAGAGTCTCACTTATCCAGGCCTCGCTTATCCAAGCCTCTGGATAATCCAAGCCATTTTTATAGTCAATGTTTTCAATATATCGTGATATTTTGGTACTAAATTTGTAAATACAGTAATTACTACATAGCATTACCATGTATTGAACTACTTTTTCTGTCAAATGTATTGTATAACATGATGTTTTGGTGCTTAATTTGTAAAATCATAACCTAATTGGATGTTTAATAGGCTTTTCCTTAATCCCTCCTTATTATCCAACATATTCGTTTATCCAAGCTTCTGCCGGCCGTTTAGCTTGGATGAGTGAGACTCTGCTGTATTCTGTCCTCCTCACCCTCATCTAAGGTCCAAGGGTTGGCTCAGAAACTAGACATCCGGACACGAGACCCACACTGCTTTCGATTTCACTCCTCTGCGTTAACGTCCTCTGCGTTAACGCTGAGTCTGCCCGGAAACCGGTGACGCTATGGTAAACCCCGGCCTCCTATTGGTGGGATGTTTTCCCCCTGGGCCAATCCCCGCTCGCTGCGCTTCTGTCCGCCTCCGAACACCACCAGCAGGAAACTTTTCCGCCTCCAACACGACCAGCAGGAAACTTCTCTCTCAGCTGGCGATGGCGCGGCTGTTGCTGCTCCGGGTTGTGTCTGTCCTTCTCCTGGGACACCTGGGAATCGCCCTCCCGCCCCCGGCTCCCGCAGGTGAGTCCTTTCCATCCAACCCTTCTTATGCTTGGCTAGAAAAAAAGGGGGCCAAACGCCTGTCTCTGCCGCCTTCTGCAGGGCTCTCGCTTTTGAGAAAAGGGGGAAATGGGGGTAGGAATGCAGAGAATCAGGCTGCATCTACAGTTTCAGGTTACTGCAGTTGGAGACCACTTGGGCTGCCATGGCTCAATGCTGGGGAATCGTGGGATATGTAGTTTTACAGGGCCCTGCCCACTACAGCTCCCAGGATCCCTGTACAATTTTTATTTTTGGTGTCAGGAACGACTGGAGAAACTGCAAGTTGCTTCTGGTGTGAGAGAATTGGCCGTCTGCAATGACGTTGCCCAAGGGATGTTTTGATGTTTTTACCATCCTTGTGGGAGGCTTCTCTCATGTCCCCACATGGAGCTGGAGCTGAAAGAGGGAGCTCATCTGTGCTCTCCCCGGGTTGGATTTGAACCTGGCAGCCTGTAGAATTAAGCCTTGGTAGTTAAAGTGGTGACAGGATGCGTTAATTCTGTTGTGTAGATGCCTGGAGAAAAGAATCTGTCCAAAGAACTGTGTTTAAATGGCTGAGTGAATAATAATAATAATAATAATAATAATAATTCTATTTCTTACCCCCCTCTCCTTGTGGCTCAAGGCAAGTTGCGGAATAATTGAAACACATAAACATCACGGGGCTGATTGGGGTATAGGGGGGCTACCACTGCTCAATGGGGTTACATTCCCCCCCCCTCAGGACACAGGTCCGCAGTCTGGGGGTCCTCCTGGACTCTTCACTGACGCTTGATGCTCAGTTGTGGACGTGAAACTGCAACTGGTGCAAAGGTCGGCAGGCAGGCTGTTAACAGGAGCCAGCTACAGGGAGCATAACGCGCCTCTTCTGAAGCAGCTCCACTGGCTGCTGATAATTTTCCGGCCCCAGTTCAAAGTGCAGGTTGTGGCCTATAAAACCCTGAATGGTTCAAGTTCTGCTTGTCTTCCTGACCGTGTCTCTCCCTAGGCTCTTAGATCTGCCTGGGAGGCCCTTCTCGGTGGCACACACCCGGCTCTGGAACTCTCCTCCCAAGGAGATAATAATAATAGTAATAACTGTATTTTTATATCCCGCTCCCATCTCCCCAAGAGGACTCAGCACAGCTAACATAGGAGACAAGCCCGACATCAACATACATTAAAACACAATCATAATTTAAACCAATATAAAACAATATAAACAGCATAAACAGGATGTAACACTCCAAGGCAGCGTGAGCACTGGAAACCAGACAGAGACCAATAATCATACAATATCTTTATTAAAACAATAATTAATCCAGGAAATAATAGCTGGAAAGGTTGAGCAGATGATAGTCCTTTGTGAAAAGGTATGAATTAGTCCAGTGAAATGAAGGGAAATGTCCAATATTATTGTCCAAAGTCCAGAAACTGAAACACGCTCTAAACTGTTGGAAAGTTCTTGAGCGGAGAAAACAGGGAAACAAGGCTAAGTAACAAAGTCCAATGTCACTAGGAAGTCTTTGATATCAAGGCAGGAACATGATGAAGCTGAGGCAAAACTAGGTTCAGGAACAAGGCAAGAAAGTAGAATTAAATCCGGGTCTACTCGGGAGTCGCGGCTCAGCTTGGCCGCCAGGAACAGGAAACTTGGCTTAGTAGAATCAGGAGCTAGAATCGGTGAACTGTTCTTAGGAAATAGCTACGTTGACACCACAAAGTGTTCACAGTGCAAGACACTTTTATGGAATTTAGATCTGCTCACAAAGAAGGGAAGCTAAACTTCCCAAAGGTTCCCAAGGGAATCTTCTATCCATTATCCCCTCGAGATGCCAAGCGGTTACTCCTGCGGAGCCCTTGTTTTTCTATCTCTGGTGATGCAGAAACTCCCTTCTGTTGAAGGACACATTCTCCGGAGAACTAAGTACATGTGGTTCAGCCATGGGAGTAATATTTCCAGTTTCTCTCCCAATTAAAGAATCATCCGAGCTATCAACAGCCGGCAGTTGTAATTGGAAGGAACTCTGTGGACTAGGTAAAAAGTCAGAATAAGCTTCATCCTGGTCAAAGTTCATTTCTGAATCAGGTTCAGAAACCCAAGGTGGCTGGGGTATGACACAGGATAAAGCATAAAACATATCAAGTCGTTTGAATCAAAGTATAGTGCAAAATATGTAGGAATGAAAATTGTACAGATTCTACGTGAGGCTCAAGGATAAAATATGGGCGATCAGTGTGCTTTTGAACAATAGGTCAGCTCGTAATTTATCACTGTCCAGTCCGAATTGCTTACTGTCCTGACCTCCAGCACTTTATTCCCTTTCCTGCTCCTATTGTCCTGTGTTTTGCACAAGCCCTGCACTCAATAATAATAATAATAATAATAATAATAACAACAACAACAACTTTATTTTTATATCCCGCCTCCATCTCCCAGAAGGGACTTGGGGCAGCTAACATGGGGCCAAGCCCAGATAATCACAATAATACAAAATAAAATACATACATAAAACAAATAATCAACACAGAATTAAAACCAGATAAAAACACATTTAGGAGTAAACAATTCAAAACCAAAGTGGGCCAAAGTGCAAGGAGCATATATTGTAAACCTAGTGGCTGAGGTAGGTGGATAAAGTGTTGCATTTCATGGGAGATTTGGGGGTCGGAAATGGTGAGATTATTTCCAACTGTCAGAGCAGAATAAGAATGCACGAGAGCATAGTAATTGCCCTTCAGTTTTAATTATCCCACTCCTTGGTTCTTTGATGCTTATTGATGTGCTTTGATGCTTTTATTCTGTGGTTTTATTGCTTTTATTACATTGTTGCTATGCATTTTATTTTGTGATATTTTATATCTTATATACTTGTTTTCCAGGCTTTGTCCCCATGTAAGCCACCCTGAGTCCCTTCAGGGCGATGGAGGCGGGTTATAAAAATAAAGTTATTATTATATTATTATTATTATACTTTAAAAATAGCCTCTTTGAGTCCCCTTTGGGGAGATTAAGCAGCGTATAAACAATAACAATATAATAATAATACCACAAATATATTAATACATGTTTCTATAAAAAACACAAAACAGAGATTAACCAAAGGACATGAGTTTAAAATTTGTACTTAAAAACTGGTGTGGTAGGCCTGCCAGAATAATAGTACAGTAGAGTCTCTCTTATCCAACATTCGCTTATCCAACATTCTGGATTATCCAACGCATTTTTGTAGTCAATGTTTTCAATATATCGTGATATTTTGGTGCTAAATTCGTAAATACAGTAATAACTACATAGCATTACTGTGTATTGAACTACTTTTTCTGTCAAATTTGTTGTATAACATGAAGTTTTGGTGCTTAATTTGTAAAATCATAACCTAATTTGATGTTTAATAGACTTTTCCTTGATCCCTCCTTATTATCCAACATATTCGCTTATCCAACATTCTGCTGGCCCGTTTATGTTGGATAAGTGAGACTCTACTGTAATAATAATAATAATAATAATTTCTAGACTGCCCTCTCTCCCCGAAGGGACTCAGGGCGGTTTACAGACACAAAAGGCAAACACTGAAGACCTCAAATGAGTACAAACACATCAAAATAATAAAAGATGATGCACAGTAACAACAGTAAATTTACAACAAAGAATTAAGCTTTGAGAGGAAAATAATCAAAACCAATCCAATAAGACATAGTAAACTAAAACAGGGGTAAAACATTACAACATATATCCTAAAAGCAATTAAGATAAAATTACATTAAAATGGCTTTAAAATGCCTAACATCTGTGTTCATTTAAGATGTATCATAGCAGCCATATAATACAAGTTGGTTAGTCAGTGTTCCAATGGGTTGAAGTACCCTAGTCCTCCTCCCCTCCATATGCTAAAGTGCATTAATGGAGAGGAGGGCGGGAACCGTTTTTATTTCCTTAGGGAAGGACTTCCAGAGGCGGGAGCGAGAGAAGGCCTCCTTTCTCATTCCCACCAACTGAGCTTGTGACGGGGGTGGGACTGAGAGGAGGGCCTCCTCCTCTGACCACAGTGCATGGGATGATGTTAGGTTTTACAATGTACTGAGTCATGCACTGCTAATGGGCTTCTATTGGGAATCATTTGGGGAATGTGTTTGGGCCTACTCTAGGTGATTGTCAATGATGCAATCCTGAGTTTGGGTTGGGTTAATTAGTTGGTAACCAATCAGTGATTACTATGTGTATGTATTGTATATATAAGGAACCATGTTCAGTGTATTTTCTCCCCCCCTTTCCTTTCCTTTTTGATGTCGTGACGTCTATATGTAATTAAACCTACTACTACTTGGACAAGATACTACGTTCTGTGGTGAGTCTGTAATATCATCTAGACTGGGGGAAAGACAGTAGTAAAAACTGACAATGGCCGGGCATGTGCTCAAGTGTCTACTATGGAAGCAGACTGAAAGTACTGAGCAGATGTAAGCTACTGGAAGGCGCTGAGACTCTGCAAGCATAAAGTTAAGTCATAACAGATGGTCTGTATAGGGAGATGCGATTAGACAAATAGCCTGAACCTGAACATTTATGGCTTTATAGGTAACAACCAGCACTTTGTATTTAGCCCAGAAACGGATCAGCAACCAGTGGACTCTGATCCTTTCTTCCCATTCGTATAACCAAACGTTACATGTATTATTGCCCTACCCAGCAATAGAGATAACAGAAACAGAGCAGGGCAAAGTACAATAGCTTCAGTCTCCTTGTGGAAAGAAAATATGGGACATGAATAAACGTAATAAATAATTATAATAATTGTTTAGTGATATCTGCAGTAATAAAAATTACTTTGGCCCACATTTACCTTTGTAATTGAAAATCACCAATAGATGTAAGTGCTTTGAGTATTGCATCCTTGCCAACATTTAGCAGGCGTGCTTTTTGTGATCCTTCCAGACGAAGGGTTAGAAGGCACGATCATCAAGTTTGCAGATGACACCAAACTGGGAGGGATAGCTAACACTCCAGAAGAAAGGAGCAGAATTCAAAACGATCTTGACAGACTAGAGAGATGGGCCGAAACTAACAAAATGAAGTTCAACAGGGACAAATGCAAGATACTTCATTTCGGCAGAAAAATGGAATGCAAAGATACAGAATGGGGGACGCCTGGCTTGACAGCAGTGTGTGCGAAAAAGACCTTGGAGTCCTCGTGGACAACAAGTTAAACATGAGCCAACAATGTGATGCAGCAGCTAAAAAAGCCAACGGGATTCTGACCTGCATCAATAGGGGAATAGCGTCTAGATCCAGGGAAGTTATGCTCCCCCTCTATTCTGCCTTGGTCAGACCACACCTGGAATACTGTGTCCAATTCTGGGCACCACAGTTGAAGGGAGATGTTGACAAGCTGGAAAGCGTCCAGAGGAGGGCAACTAAAATGATTAAGGGTCTGGAGAACAAGCCCTATGAGGAGAGGCTTAAAGAGCTTGGCATGTTTAGCCTGCAGAAGAGAAGGCTGAGAGGAGACATGATAGCCATGTACAAATACGTGAAGGGAAGTCATAGGGAGGAGGGAGCAAGCTTATTTTCTGCTGCCCTGCAGACTAGGACACGGAACAATGGCTTCAAGCTACAGGAAAGGAGATTCCACCTGAACATCAGGAAGAACTTCCTCACTGTGAGAAGGGCTGTTCAGCAGTGGAACTCTCTCCCCCGGACTGTGGTGGAGGCTCCTTCTTTGGAGGCTTTTAAGCAGAGGCTGGATGGCCATCTGTCAGGGGTGCTTTGAATGCGATTTCCTGCTTCTTGGCAGGGGGTTGGACTGGATGGCCCATGAGGTCTCTTCCAACTCTACAATTCTATGATTCTATGATTCCTTGAAGTGACTGGGTTGACCTTGAAGGAACTGGGGGCAGTGACAGCCGACAGGGAGCTCTGACATGGACTGGTCCATGAGGTCACGAAGAATCGGAGACAACTAAACGACTGAGCAGCAGCAGCTATTGTGGTTGGAGTGAGATTAATTTTAGATCAGTGGTTTTCAACCTTTTCTTCACCACAGACCTTCTAAAATACTTTTGTGACACTTGACGTAATTCAAGATTTAAGGCACATGAAATAATTATTTCAACTTTCTCATATTTCCTTCATATTTAGAAGGGAATAGAAATTGATTCTGTCAATACACACATTTCTGTTATATTTTGATTACAGGCATTCCCCAAGCTATGGACAAGATAGGTCTGAAGCCACAAATATATATGTGATAATTGGATTGTGAAAAATTTGGCTTGTTGTGGAAACAAAAATTGGTGACAAAGCTTGAGTGGAGACATCTTCTGGGGGTTAGATTTTTCTTATTTCTCATTGTCTCAGCCTCATTCTTAACTATGAGTCATTTATAAGTTGGATGTTCGCAACTTCCAGACAAATTTAAAATAATAGTATCAACACTGCGAATAGTTAATAACTTAATCATTCACTGATCCCTGTGACAACATTGTGGATCCCAGGTTGAGAACCACAGTTCTAGGCCTCTTCTATTGCCATGCAATTCAGTTCAAAGCAGATAATTTATATGGCAATGTAGAAGGGGCCTTAGAGTATTATTTTTTATGAGACCCAATGTGAATGTAATGTGGTGGAGATCTCCATGTACCCTGCCAAACGAAACCTGGAATTCCCACATCCAGGTCCATCTCCCAGTGTGATGGCATGCCAGAGCCTTTGGGAAAAGCTATAGTGTCTGGCTTTACTCGGGGTCTATCTAAATACCTTCTGTTAAGATCAAGACCCTTAACATATAGAGGCACTTTAGGCAAGGTGAAAAGATAACAAAAATGAGTTTCTTGAAAACTCCAACCAGGACTATTATAAGATAGCTTAAAACAATACATTACAAAAAGGAGATTTTCCTGGTTGCAGTCATCTCTCTGAAGTCATTGAAAGTCTTCTGCCTCTGATACAAAGAGATGGTTTACAAGCTGGTGCTTCTAAGCTGTCTTAATCTTCTTCCTTGTGAAACTTAAGCTGGTCAAAAGCTTCTGTTGTCTCAGGGACTGGTGGTTTATGAATACTGCTGAATGCAGGTGCTAAGGATGCCTGTTTTGGATTGCTTGGGCCTAGGATTACCAGACAATGTCCAAGCCTCTAGTCCCTGAAACTCTGCTGCAGAAAGAGGAGTCTGGTAGGCAAATGGAATTGACCATCTAAGGCTGGCGTCTGGGGGGGGGGGGTTATACTCCACCCAAAAACTAATACAAAGGAAGGTATCTACACGATTGGGAAAACCAATAATAATAATAATAATAATAATAATAATAATAATAATAATAATAATCATTGCATGGAAAGTTCCTTGACAAAATTGAAGGAAAAGCTGATAAGGAGAAGACCTGGCTCTGGCTCACGAATGGGACCCTGAAGAAGGGGACAGAAGGCCTGATCCTTGCAGCCCAGGAGCAAGACATCAGGACAAAGGCAATTAAGGCCAAGATCGAAAAATCAGCTGATGACCCAAAATGCAGACTGTGCAAGGAAACTGACGAAACCATTGATCATATCCTCAGCTGCTGTAAGAAAATTGCACAGACTGACTACAAACAGAGGCACAACCATGTGGCCCAAATGATTCATTGAAACTTATGCCTCAAGTACCACCTGCCAGCAGTAAAGAACTGGTGGGATCACAAACCTGCAAAAGTATTGGAAAATGAGCACGCAAAGATACTGTGGGACTTCTGAATCCAGATTGACAAAGTTCTGGAACACAACACACCAGATATCACAGTTGTGGAAAAGAAAAAGGTTTGGATCATTGATGTCGCCATCCCAGGTGACAGTCGCATTGACGAAAAACAACAGGAAAAACTCAGCCGCTATCAGGACCTCAAGATTGAACTTCAGAGACTCTGGCAGAAACCAGTACAGGTGGTCCTGGTGGTGATGGGCACACTGGATGTGTGCCAAAAGATCTCAGCCGGCATTTGGAAACAATAGACACTGACAAAATTACGATCTGCCAACTTCAAAAGGCCACCCTACTGGGTTCTGCACGCATCATCCAAAAATACATCACACAGTCCTAGACACTTGGGAAGTGTTTGACTTGTGATTTTCTGATACGAAATCCAGCATATCTATCTTGTTTGCTGTGACATAATAAAATAATAACAACACAATGTTGTTGTGTCAATAATAATAATAATAATAATAATAATAATAATAATAATAATTTATTTATTTATACCCTGCCACCATCTCCCCAGGGAGATTCGGGGCAGCTCACAATATCAAGAAAACAAAATTAAAGGCCACAGATGTAATACAATCATGCCTGGAAATGGGAAACAGGGTGGCCTAGACCATCCTAGCTTTAGTATTCAATGATATATTTTGACACTACAAGAACATGTCTGGTTCCTTCATAGCTGCCTTTCCCAGTGCCAGTCTTTTTCTGATTTTATAACATCTATTCTGGTTAATGATTGAGCAAAGGCATGGGCAATCTTGAACCGCCAGTCTTTTTATGTCTTTATTGTCTATTTTAAAGTTACATAAGTCATCTCTGGTCATTATTTTTGTTGTCAAACTGTTAAACTGTAAGCTTGCCTTTGCACTTTCTTCCTTGATTTCCTTCAATATTCATTCCAAAGTTTTGCTTTTTCTGCATATTCTTCCTCCAGTTTTCATGCTACCTTCCTCTGAGTCTAATCCTGCTTTGCATATGGGATTTTCAGCATACAAGTTTCAGAGTTAGGACGATAAAATGCAGCCTTGCCTTACCTCCTTGCATAGACTTGGTATAATTTTCTTGATAACCCATCAATTTCCCCAGACTTGCCACTCTTTTCAGTGTCTTACTACATTTTAAACTGAATTCTCAGCAGGCACTACCTCAGTACAATCGTATGATTCCCATTTTCTTCCTTTCCAGTCTCTTCCTCCTCCTCACACTCCTTGAGATATTTCTATACTGCAGCATCTGAAGATAACAAATTGCTTTCTTCATTCATCATTGTTGGATATGTGGATGACCAGCGGATCTGTCAGTATGACAGCACCGTGAAAGAGCAACGTCCTTGTGTTCCCTGGATGAGTAAGGTAGAGGAAGAGGATCCCTCCTACTGGGCAGAAGAAACTGAGGTGTCACGGATTTCAGAAGTGTTTTTCAAAGAGAGTCTGGTGACAGCAAGGAATCGTTATAACCAGAGTGGAGGTAAGTACCAACCAAGGGCAAGGAGTGGCGATCTGCCATCTCCTTCCCAGGTTTTATATGGTATCTCTCTACCAGCAAAGAGAGGAAAAGAGGTCCTGAAAGGAGAGAAATTCCTCTTCTTCCACATTACCCAAGTTGTTTGTTTGACAGTTTAACAGGAAGCTGTAGAACAGTGGTTCTCAATCCAGAAATCCCAGCCAGTTCACCAGCTGTTAAGATTTCTGGGAGTTGAAGGCCAAAAACATCTGGGGACCCCAGGTTGAGAACCAGGCTGTAGAAATTAAATGGGCAACTTTTTTGTAACTGCTTCGTACTGAAGATTACTAAGGAAAGGGGGCGTGGCTTAGAGGGGTGGGGCATGGATCCTGCTCAAGAGGGCGGGGCTGAGCCTCTCCCCTAGTCCAAGGGTGGGGAGGGGGAGGTGGGCGGGGCCACAAATGGGCGGCCAGGACTGGGATGGGCGGAGTTACGAGCTCTGAGGCAGGGCTGAGCTTCTATCCCTGTCCTGCGGCGCCTGCCAGGACACAGGAGGCAGGGTTAGAGGAGGGGGCGGGGCCTCTTCCCAAGTGCCTGACGGGGCTGGACCTCTATACCCCACCCCCGTGTTCTAACAAGGGCCTCAAGGGAGGTATAGAGGCTCAGCCCCACCCCTAGCCCCGCCCTTTAGTCCTAAAAGGCCTCTCAGGAGAGGTATAGAGGCTCAGCCCTGTCTCGGGCTCTTGGAAGGAGGCCCCGCCCCCTCCCCTAGCTCTGCTGTCTGTGTCCCAACCAACGCCTCAGGAGAGATATAGATTCTCAGCCCTGTCTCGTCCTCTTGGGAAGAAGCTACTCCCACTCCTCTAGTTCCACCCCCTGTGTCCTAACAGGCGCCTCAGGTGCTCAGCCCTGTCTCCGGCACTTGGGAAGAGGCCCCGCCCCTCCCCTGGCCCCGCCCCCGTGTTCTAATAGGTGCCATCACCGCCCCCCTGAATCACTCCAGCGCCCACCGGGGGCGGTAACACCCACTTTAGGAATCACTGCACTAGAGTAGGCATGGGCAAACTAAGGCCTGGGGGCTGGGACGCTTACTTCAGGCCCTTCTCATTTTCCCTGTCCTCTTGGCATAAGGACACAGCAGCTTATTACATCCTTATGCCAAAAAGATGGGGGAGGAAAGCACACAGCATCTGAGAGCCCTCTTACCATCTTCCCGGCATAAGGAAAGTGCAAGTGGCCACATGCTTCTGCCGGGAGGACAGCTCAAGGAAAACATGTGGTGGCTGAGAGCCCTCCAGAGTACTCTCAGCCACCGCCTGTCCTGCCCACTTCCTGGAAGAATGCCCAAGGATCAGGGGAGGAGGATTGGGGCAGTTGCTGCGTGTCCTGCCTTCCTCCCAGTATAAGGATGGCATACTGGTCCTTATGCTGGGAGGACAACCTGAGGATGACCCAGGCCCTGCCCTGCCCCCTCCTGGCCCCACTCTCTCCCGTACCCTACCCCGCATGGGCCCACCCCTCCTAGGCCTGCAATAAGACCCCAAGGCAAAAAGGCTTGCCCATGCTTGCACTAGAGTATCTATCTATCCACTTCAAATCCTGTGGCTGCTTTCTGCAGAATTCTGGGGTGTGTAGTTTAGGGAGGGGCCTTTAAACTGCTCAGCCAAACAGGTCCTGGGCCTCACTAAGCTACCATGGGGTTTTAAGTGGATCGAAACTGTCAGTATGCAGAGCCAGGGGTCAGGGTGCGTGTTGGTGGGTTTCTTCAATACCATCCATCAACCAGCTCCATCCACACCAGCACCCTGATGAATTGGCGAAATTCTGCCCTCACCAATTCCTCCAAAGTCATCTGCAGTCTGTAGTTTAAACATTTATTCAGTATTTACAAATCATATTTACAAACACAGCAAAAGCCATCGCTCAAAGCTTGCTTTTTTTTTCCTTTTGCCTCTGCAAAACGCAACTCAACTGATAAGAAAGCACATTCCACAGTTCATGAGACAGTTCAATTCCACAGACAATTCAAACGGAAACTGTGCCCCATAGGTCCTGTGGGCAATCACTCAAGCAGTCTAGTGATTAGCTCCTGCACTGCTGAAATGCTTTGCCGGAAACACAGTTGCAAAACACCAAACGGTTTAACTTGATATAACATTTCAACCTCAAAACATTAACACACACTAACAGAAACTCTAGTGTAGGAATGGGTAAGTGAAACCTGTAAGTTTATGTGGCACACAGAGCTCCCAAAACTCAAAAAATGTTTTTCTAAAAATTTCTGAATAGGAAGTGACTGCCTCTCATTTCCTGTTGCTTAAAAAGGTTCCCATGAGCACAACATGACCCAAGAATGGCTAAAAACCCAATGAGAATGAGGGCAGTAAAGAGGCACCAATACTTGTTTACAGATAATAGAGATAAGGAGCTCTAGATTGCATGCCTGCCCACAAATAATATATATATATATATGATGCTCTGGGAAGATTGTGCCAGGAAATTCAACTTTGATGGAAAAGTAAATAGACAAAAGAAAAATTGCTATATTTTGAGGAGGAGAACTCCTAAAAGCTATCTTATATGTGACCATGAGCCATCCTGATAGAAGAGCTTCATGACTTCCTCCCTTCCCAGACAAAGGGTCATCAAAGACTAACTCTCTTTTGGGCAGGAATCATAGAATAATAGAGTTGGAAGAGACCAAATGGGCCATCAGTCCAAGAAGGAGAAAGTAAGCTCTGCAAAACGTTACTGCATTCTTAATGGCACTCTGAGATCTCATGAAGCAAGGTAGAAGATAAATATTTAAATACATATGTACAATGCATTTGAGGATTATTAACTATTATTGGGGGCGGTGACGGCCGACAGGGAGCTCTGGCGTGGACTGGTCCATGAGGTCACGAAGAGTTGAAAACGACTGAACGAGTGAGACGACCATGAACTATTACATCCTGAAAATGCTGGGCTGTTTTTCATGTTTCACACTTCCTTAGATTGTGGTTGCCTTTTCTTCTTCCCCAGAAAAAAGATTCCTTCTGTTTCTGGGAAGCTTGTGGTCACAGGGAATGTTGTGGATGCCCCTAACCCAGTCTGAACCTCCACCACCTCTGTATTTCTCTTTCAGGGTTTCACACCCTGCAGCAGATGTATGGCTGTGACCTGAGGAAAGATGGGAGCAAAGCAGGATACCGACAGTATGCCTACGATGGGAAGGACTTCATCAGCTTTGACAAGGAGACCCTCACCTGGACGGCAGCTGATGTGGAGGCCCAGATCACCAAGAGGACATGGGATGCTCAATCAACACAGAACCAGTACCTGAAGGCCTACCTGGAGGAGGAGTGCATTGAGTGGCTGGAGAAGTACCTGGAATACGGGAAGGAGACACTGCTGAGGACAGGTGAAGGGGTGTCACCAAGAGCCTGACAGCCTCCAAACATTCAACCTCCCTTCCATTTCCCACCAGAAATTGTACGGTCCACTCTCTCAGTCAAAAAATGAAACAGAAACACAAAATCCAAATTTTTTTTAGAAGAAGGAAGGAAAGGGAAGGAAAAAGGAAACCTGACAGCACCAAATTTACGTCTAACACGGTTGTATTCCAGTATGGGTTTTCATGGATATAAATCCACTTCTTCAGCTGCAGTACTAAGTGGTATTAAAATCTCGGACTATAAAGGATATTTATTTGGGCTGTGCAAAATTAAGTCATTAGTTATTTGTTAGATTTGTGCAAACGAATCACTATTAAGAAACATGCAAAAAAAAAGGGGGGGGAGAAATATTTAAGAATCGAAACACTCACCAATAATTTTTATTAAGAGTCTGTAATATTTGGAAGCCTTCCAGAGTCAGTTTAATTTTCAGTATAAGCATTAACCAACTATGGTAAAGCCAAAAAGGCCATTGCCAGACCGAGGTTGCTTGCCAGTCACCATAAGGAAAGGCAGCTAGATGGGATGGGAGCGAGACTGAAAACACAGCATTCTGGGAAATGTAGTTTGGGAAAGCGAGGCCACGTAAGGCAGAGAATGCAAAAGGCCCTGCCCTAAACTACATTTCCCAGAATGCAGTGCTCAGCATCAGAAAGCCCAATGAGGGCTCCAGCAGCCAGCCATTTAGAGTCAGTCTAATAATAATAAATAAAAGTAATGAATCTGCAAAGAGGACTAAAGTAAGTAATATATATCAATCTGTGCCAAATTGATGTTCTATGGTTAATTGTGTGTCATGTAGACTCACTGTTAGACATTCAAGAGGATAACTATTTGTTTAAACTTTTAAAAATCCGCCAAAATCAGTAGATGTGTGAATCTTTCTGAAACTTCTGGGGATTGACTTCTGGGGATCTTCTTTATTGTATAAAATTCAAGTACATTGCTCCTGCAGTTTTTTTAAATATTGTTTGTAAAACATTCAAAAATTCCTCAAAAATTAGTGGATGTTTGTAATGTTCTGAAATTTGGTGAGCTAACAGTGGAAAATGTGTGGTACAATTAGAGCAAGTTTAATCACAAGAGCAATTCACCGCCGCCCCCCCCCCCCAATTTTGTAATGAATATTGAAACATTTTTTCATTGATGGCACAGCTCTAACATTTATGCAGTTGTGTAAGCACTGAAGAAGTAAGTTTACATTCATGAAAGTTTATGCTGAAATACAAATGAGTTAGATTTAAATTTGGAGCTGCTTCTTTTAAAACATCTTCCAATTGATCAGAGCAGTCAAGTTTTTCTTGGGAGAGGCAGGCCAGAAGTAGCTGGAGATCAGTGAAGGTAGGAGTCCTTCCTCAGGGAGCCCTAACAAGCACATTCACCCTTCCTGGCATTTGGAAAGACCTTGTGCTAATCCTGATATTACTTTGCAGAGACACCAGAAGTGATGGTGACCCGGAAGGTAGACCACGATGGGATGGAGACCTTGATCTGCCGGGTGGGGGGCTTCTACCCCAAGGAGATTGACATCGAGTGGACAAGGGATGGGGAGGTCTGGACGCAGGATGTCTTCCATGGCCTGGTGTCCCCCAACTCGGATGGGACTTACTACACCTGGCGGAGCATCACGGTGGACCCCAAGGAGAGGGAACGCTACAAATGCCACGTGGAGCACGATGGACTTCTGAAACCTGTGGATGTGGCCTGGGAGGAGCCTGGTATGTAATTTCAGGAAGGGTAAAAATACCCAGAGGTAACATCAGATGCATCAGAACTTTTGAAGGCAGGCTCTGCGATCAGAACTTCAGCTGTAATCAATACCGGTTGATTATCTCTTATCCGGGAAGCCGAAATACTCTAAAATTCCCCATGTGAGTGGCTGAGATAGTGACACCTTCATTGCCAAATAGTTCAATGCACACAAACTTTGTTTCTTACATTAACGTTTATTTTGCATAAAATGACCTTCAAACTTAGACTTGGGCCCCATCTCTTAAGATATCTAATTACATGTACAATATGTAAATATTCCAGAATCTGGAAAAAAATCCAAACTTCTACTGGTCCCAAGCATTTTTAATAACCTCTCCCTTTCTAACCAGTGTGTTGTGATCCGTAAATTGACATTATCTACCCCACGCAAAGGCTGACTGACATCTTGCACCCTCTCATCCTGAGTGGCTGTGATAGGTTTATAAGGTAAAGGTAAAGGTTTCCCCTGATGTTAAGTCCAGTCATGTCTGACTCTGGAGATTGGTGCTCATCTCCATTTCTAAGCTGAAGAGCCGGCGTTGTCCGTAGACACCTCCAAGGTCATGTGGCCGGCATGACTGCATGGAGCGCCGTTTATACATATTTAAATTATTTGATGCAGATGTGCCAGCAAATCAACAATACCAACAAGTTTATTATTTCACTTTGCCTATAACTGTTTAGTTTAATTAGACCCCAAGAGGCTTAAAAATTATTAGACAGTTTTCTGCTATTGAACTATTGGACTTAGATAAGACAACAATCGATAAGGAAAAAGGAATGGAGTTCAAGAGGGGTTAAGTTCAGCAGATGCTAGCTGTTCTTTTTCCCTCAGAAGAGACATGGAGGGTGGGGGTCCTTTCACCAGCCACTGGGCCCAGGTTTAATGGTAAAGCTGAACCTGATGGCTCTTCTGTTATGGCCACTTCCAAGTCCTGTTCTGTAGACTTTGACGGGATTGTGAGGGTTGGTCTTTCACACGTACTTCACCTTTGGACTCCCAGGCCTCCGCAGTTCTTTCTCCATCTATGACCTGTTCCATAAAGGATTTGGGTTGGTGATTTCCTTTTAATTCTTTTGTTCATTTCCATTTTACCTTCAGCCTCCAACTTGGGACTCATCATCGAGTGTGTCGTAGTGGCTCTCCTCGCGATAGCTTACATTGCTGTGCTTGCTTTTCTTTTTATCATCGAATATGTCTTATGGGCTCTCCTCGCGATAGCTGCAATTGCTGTGCTTGCTGTTTATTTCAGTGAGTACATTCTCAATGCATTTCCTTGTGGGGAAGAGGCATTCTGTGGTTGTGTGGGTGGGGAGTTATTTTCCTTTTGAGGACTCTTCCAAATGGTTCAATGCACACAAACTTTGTTTTCCAAACAAGTTCTGGTCCCAAGCATTTCTTTTAACCAGCCCTTTTTTAGCCAGTGTGTTGTGGTCTGTAAATTAACATTCCCTGCCCTATGCAAGGATTGGCTGACATCTTTCAACCTCTGATCCTGAATGGCTGTGATACGTTTGTAAATATTTAAATTAGAGTGATACTTTAGCTTACAAGTGACCCAACTTGTGAATTTTTGGAGTTATGAGCCGTCTCCTGTTTGTTTTATTAATTCAAGATGCGAGCCGTGATCTGAGTTGTGAGCTAGCATAATAGCACAAGAGCAGCCGCACATCTTGCAAAGCTACCGCTCCCGTGGTAGTTTTGCAAGATGGATCCATGGCTCAAAGGGATTCCTGTACTTCCCTTTTCCCTAAAGCATCTCAGCAAAGCGAGTGCTGTGACAGAAAAGGGGGTTTGAAACTGTTTTATGTTGAGGAAAGGGGGTGTTCTTGAGCTATTGGATTTAACATCTAAATAAGACACAATCAATAAGGATAAAAGGAATGGAGTTCGGGAGGAGATTAAGTTCAGGAGATGCTGGCTGTTCTTTTGTCCCTCAGAAGAGACATGGAGGGTGGGGGTCCTTTCACCAGCCACTGGGGCCCAGGTTTAATGGTAGGTCTGAACCTGGTTGCTCTTCTGTTCTGCCCACTTTCAAGTCCTGTTCTGCAGACTTTGATGGGATTGTGCGGGCTGGTCTTTCACGCATACTTTAGCCTTGGACTGCCCTGTTCTTTCTCCATCTATGAACTGCTCCATAAAGGGTTTGGTTTGGTGATTTCCTTTTTAATTCTTTTGTTCTTTTCCATTTTACATTCAGCCTCCAAATTGGTGCTCATTGGGTGTGCCGTGGGGATTCTCCTTCCGATTACTGGGCTTGCTGTTTATTTCCGTGAGTAAATTCTGAGTGGATTTCCTTGTGGGGAAGAGGCATTCTGTGGTTGTTGGGGATCATTTTCCTTTTGAGGACTCCCTATCTTTGAAGGGAATGTTCAGCTTTGCCGACATCTTGGAGGCATGGACGACTCCATTTGCCTCATCTTATCCCACATCATGAGCACAGGTCTCAGCCTGTTGCCAGGGAAGGTTTCCCAGTTTGTTAATGTCTTTGCTAGAGAACCTGGAAGGCCTCCATCCCTGTGGACTGCTGGGAAGTAATGGGAGAAACTTTGTGGGAGGAGGAAGAGGAGGGTGTGTGGTCTTCTTCAGCAGATCCCTGAGAGTTTGTTTTAATTCCCTGATTCTATCTCTGCAGAAAAATGTCAAGGTGATTGCAAAGCAACTTCAGGTGAATGTTGCCTCTCCCATTTCATGTATACTCCAGATGGATGGGATGGGCATTGGATTAAGATGGATTGAATTTAGATATATGTCCAAGGCTACTCCCAAAGCTGTGGATAAGACAGCAGCACTAAATGTAGATATTAGGGCTGTGAAATCAATGAAAACATGTTTCAAAACTCATTACAAAATTAGGGGGTGCTGGTATTTTGTTTCTTAAGTGTTTCTCAAGTATCGTTAGTGAAAATTTTGTTACTATAATAAGAGTAACAAAATTTCATTACTTTTTCGTTATAGTAATTGCGCAAAGGGAAAACTTCAGGGCCTCCTTTCTCCCTCATTTTTACAGCTATTGGGGTGAAACTTACTACAGTAGTAGAACATACAGTAGAGTCTCACTTATCCAAGCTTCGCTTATCCAAGCCTCTGGATTATCCAAGCCATTTTTGTAGTCAATGTTCTCAATATATCATGATATTTTGGTGCTAAATTTGTAAATACAGTAATTACAACATAACATTACTGCATATTGAACTACTTTTTCTGTCAAATTTGTTGTACAACATGATGTTTTTGTGCTTAATTTGTAAAATCATAACTTAATTTGATGTTTAATAGGATTTCCTTAATCCCTCCTTATTATCCAAGATATTTGCTTATCCAAGCTTCTGCCGGCCTGTTTACCTTGGATAAGTGAGACTCTACTGTACTATTACTGTTAGCCCTTCAAGTTTCAGAATGTTTCACTTATCCATGAAATTTTGGGACATTTTCAAAGTTTTTATAAACAACAATTTTTTATTAAAAAAACTACAAGAGCTAGCTCCTTGAATTCTCTATACAATGACACAAGATAACAAGAGACCATTCTCCCCAACTTTGAGAAATATTCATGGATCTACTGATTTTAGGGATTTTTAAAAAAGTTTTGACAAAAACATTTTATATATATATATATATATATATATATATATATATATATATATACACACACACACACACACACACACACACACATACATACATACATACATACATACACACACACACACACACACACACATACACACACACACACACACACATACCACAACACCTATCTCATTGAATGTCTGTCATATTAACCAGTAGAATTTCCATTTTTCTGCCGAAAATAGAACTGATTTTGGAGATTTTGGAAGACTTCCGAGGTTTACAAAATTCAAACAAAAAAGTATTGGGTAAGTTTCTATTCTTAAATCTTTTGTTTGGGTCACGCCCACGCCCGTGCATCAAATATCATGTTGTAAGTACAATTTTAATCAATTTGATCTGACTTACAAGGACTAACAATAATTGTGTACAGCCTTAGTAGCTATTCAGCCCCTTCATAGAAAGAGCCCAGGAAACATATATTGTTTCCAACCAGTCTGTACCCCTTGGATGTAGATCCCAAAGACAGACATCTGGCCCCAGTGGTCAAGTGCAGAATGAGCCAGGCTGAGGGAGGGAGTTGTACTTTTATGGGTTTAAATCCCTGATTCTGTCTCTGCAGAAAAATGTCAATAGTATTTCTGGTCATAGTATTTCTGGGCAATTGAGTTCCACTAGTGTATTTCAGAGCCAGTGTGGAGTAGTGATGTGAACATTAGATTAGGACTATGAAAACCAGGGTTTTACGTCCTCACTCAGCCATTCACACAAAGTGTGAGAACCTATCCACCATAGATGTGTGGGTTCTACTTTATAAATATCAGAAGCTGAAAGAGCATCCACGGTGCTTTATATGAAAACAAAGAAGGAGCAAAATGGCAACTGCCAACAGGCCACATGTAATTGAATGCATTTGACCAGTTTTTATGGAATATAATCACAAAGTGATCTGAAACATGCACGAGCTGTTGTACTCACTCAATAACAGGGATCTTGATTTTGGAAGGCATATGCCTTTGCAGATTAGCTCTTTTAGAGCTATTTAAGGATAAATTTAATTACATTTCAACTCTGAGAAGCATATTATTTCAGAGCTTCCTTGATTGCATGGTGTAAATGAATCAAAGAAATAACTGGATAAATAAAATACGGTTTCTTCTAAGTGAAGAAAATTAATTCTAGCAAGTACACTTGCTTTTTGGAGCAGAACCTGAGATCTGAGTTATACCTGCGGGGCATGGGTTTGTTATGTGTCTTCAAGTCATTTCCAATCTATGGTGACCCAAAGGCAACCCTATTGCAGGGTTTGTGGGGCAAGATTTGTTCAGAAGAGGTTTGCCATGGTCCTCCTCTGAGACTGAGGGAGTAGGAGTTGACCAAGGGTCCCTCTCTAAAATTCCCCATGTGAGTGGCTGAGATAGTGACACCTTCATTGCCAAATAGTTCAATGCACACAAACTTTGTTTCTTACATTAACGTTTATTTTGCATAAAATGACCTTCAGACTTAGACTTGGGCCCCATCTCTTAAGATATCTAATTACATGTACAATATGTAAATATTCCAGAATCTGGAAAAATCCAAACTACTTCTGGTCCCCAAGCATTTTTTATAACCTGCCCCTTTCTAACCAGTGTGTTGTGATCCGTAAATTGACATTCTCTACCCCACGCAAAGGCTGGCTGACATCTTGCACCCTCTCATCCTGAGTGGCTGTGATAGGTTTATAAGGTAAAGGTAAAGGTTTCCCCTGATGTTAAGTCCAGTCATGTCTGACTCTGGAGATTGGTGCTCATCTCCATTTCTAAGCTGAAGAGCCGGCGTTGTCCGTAGACACCTCCAAGGTCATGTGGCCGCCATGACTGCATGGAGCGCCGTTTATACATATTTAAATTATTTGATGCAGATGTGCCAGCAAATCAACAATACCAACAAGTTTATTATTTCACTTTGCCTATAACTGTTTAGTTTAATTAGACCCCAAGAGGCTTAAAAATTATTAGACAGTTTTCTGCTATTGAACTATTGGACTTAGATAAGACAACAATCGATAAGGAAAAAGGAATGGAGTTCAAGAGGGGTTAAGTTCAGCAGATGCTAGCTGTTCTTCTGCCCCTCAGAAGAGACATGGATGGTGGGGGTCCTTTCACCAGCCACTGGGCCCAGGTTTAATGGTAAAGCTGAACCTGATGGCTCTTCTGTTATGGCCACTTCCAAGTCCTGTTCTGTAGACTTTGACGGGATTGTGAGGGTTGGTCTTTCACACGTGCTTCACCTTTGGACTCCCAGGCCTCCGCACTTCTTTGTCCATCTATGACCTGTTCCATAAAGGATTTGGGTTGGTGATTTCCTTTTAATTCTTTTGTTCATTTCCATTTTACCTTCAGCCTCCAACTTGAGACTCATCATCGTGTGTGTCGTAGGGGCTCTCCTCATGATAGCTGAAATTGCTTGGCTTGCTGTTTATTTCAGTGAGTACATTCTCAATGCATTTCCTTGTGGGGAAGAGGCATTCTGTGGTTGTGTGGGTGGGAAGTTATTTTCCTTTTGAGGACTCTCTCTACCTTTGAAGGGAAGGTTCAGCTTTGCCGACATCTTGGAGGCATGGACGACTCCATTTGCCTCATCTTATCCCACATCATGAGCACAGGTCTCAGCCTGTTGCCAGGGAAGGTTTCCCAGTTTGTTAATGTCTTTGCTAGAGAACCTGGAAGGCCTCCATCCCTGTGGACTGCTGGGAAGTAATGGGAGAAACTTTGTGGGAGGAGGAAGAGGAGGGTGTGTGGTCTTCTTCAGCAGATCCCTGAGAGTTTGTTTTAATTCCCTGATTCTATCTCTGCAGAAAAACGTCAAGGTGATTACAAAGCAACTTCAGGTGAGTGTTGCCTCTCCCATTTAATGTATACTCCAGATGGATGGGATGGGCATTGGATTAAGATGGATTGAATTTAGACATATGTCCAAGGCTACTCCCAAAGCTGTGGATAAGACAACAGCATTGAACGTAGCTATCAGGGCTGTGAAATCAATGAAAAACATATTTCAAAACTCATTACAAAATTAGGGGGTGCTGGTATTTTGTTTCTAAAGTGTTTCTCAAGTATCGTTAGTGAAAATGTTGTTACTGTAATAAGAGTAACAAAATTTCATTACTTTTTCGTTATAGCAATTGCGCAAAGGGAAAACTTCAGGGCCTCCTTTCTCCCTCATTTTTACAGCTATTGGGGTGAAACTTACTACAGTAGTAGAACATACAGTAGAGTCTCACTTATCCAAGCCTCGCTTATCCAAGCCTCTGGATTATCCAAGCCATTTTTGTAGTCAATGTTCTCAATATATCATGATATTTTGGTGCTAAATTTGTAAATACAGTAATTACAACATAACATTACTGCGTATTGAACTACTTCTTCTGTCAAATTTGTTGTACAACATGATGTTTTGGTGCTTAATTTGTAAAATCATAACTTAATTTGATGTTTAATAGGATTTCCTTAATCCCTCCTTATTATCCAAGATATTTGCTTATCCAAGCTTCTGCCGGCCTGTTTACCTTGGATAAGTGAGACTCTACTGTACTATCACTGTTAGCCCTTCAAGTTTCAGAATGTTTCACTTATCCATGAAATTTTGGGACATTTTCAAAGTTTTTATAAACAACAATTTTTTATTAAAAAAACTACAAGAGCTAGCTCCTTGAATTCTCTATACAATGACACAAGATAACAAGAGACCATTCTCCCCAACTTTGAGAAATATTCATGGATCTACTGATTTTAGGGATTTTTAAAAAAGTTTTGACAAAAACATATACACACACACACACATACACACACACACACACACACCACAACACCTATCTCATTGAATGTCTGTCATATTAACCAATAGAATTTCCATTTAGGGATGGAATCCCTGCATTTGATGCCTTAGTGGTGGGCCAGTAGGAGGTCCCCACATTGGGTGGCATTGGTACGAGACTTTAAGAACACTCATGGTTGCTCTCATTCTCACACTAACACACCTGTCAAAAGGCCATTCACGAAGAAGGGATGGGGATTCAGCAAAAACCTGCTCCTGCAGAAAGAAGGAAGGATTCAGTTTGTTCGGCAAAGTCCTCAAAGAGGGGAAGAAGAGAAAAGATTTTGAGCACTCTGTCCTAGGCACTGGAATGGCAAGGCACCATGAATTTGATTTTGCTACTTTAAACTTTGCTGAAGTAAAACTTTTTGAGTTCCTTTAAGGCTATTCTTGGGGCAAAACTGGACCGTCTGCAGCCCTGGGAGATGGCAGCATAGTGTTGTCTTTCCACCATCCTCCCTGCTTGATAATTGAATTTTAATAGAGTTAAACCAGAGTAGTTGGGGAATAATTAGCTGGCAAGTGAAGTAAGCTATCAAGTGTTTGGAATCACCCTGGACTGCTCAAGTCTAAATGTAGTCAGATAGATGATAGGATTAGACTGAGGGAATCCTTTCCCTGTTCCCAAAGCATGCCTAGATAGGCTTTACTGTGTTTCCCCTCTTTCTATCCTGTTTACGTCACATCCCTTACTTTGATGTTAGTAGAAATGTGAATCTTCAGGGACACTAACTTCCCATTGGTCAGAATGTTTTATTGCCCCAATAAACTGGACCATGAGGTCGGAACCATTTTGGTTCAGTCTCTTCCTCTTTGTCCTTCAAGCTTAACAACAGCATCTTGCTGTCCCTCCAGGCAAGATGTGACTAGATGTTTGTTATTTTTACCTTTTCTTATTTACGTTTCACTTATCCATGGAATTTTGGGAAATTTTCAAAGTTTTTATAAAGAACTTTTTTTATAAAAAAACTACAAGAGCTAGCTCCTTGAATTCTCTATACAATGACACAAGATAACAAGAGACCACTCTCCCCAACTTTCACACACACACACATACACATAACACACCATAACACCTATCTCATTGAATGTCTGTCATATTAACCAATAGAATTTCCATTTAGGGATTTCTTCGCTGAAAATGAAACGGACTTTGGGAGACTTCCGAGGTTTACAAAATGCAAACAAAAAAGTATTGGGTAAGTTTTTATTCTTAAATCTTTTGTTTGGCTCATGCCCACGCCCATGCATCAAATACCATGTTGTAAGTACAAATTTAATCAATTTGATCTGACTTACAAGGACTAACAATAATTGTGTACAGCCCTAGTAGCTATTCAGCCCCCTCATAGAAAGAGCCCAGGAAACATATATTGTTTCCAACCAGTCTGTACCCCTTGGATGTAGATCCCAAAGACAGACATCTGGCCCCAGTGGTCAAGTGCAGAGTGAGCCAGGCTGAGGGAGGGAGTTGTACTTTTATGGGTTTAAATCCCTGATTTTGTCTCTGCAGAAAAATGTCAATATGACTACAAAGTAGTCTCGGGTGAGTGTTGCTTTCCCGTTGCATCTTTACTCCAAATGACTGAGGCAGGAATGGGCATGAGATGGTTGAACTGAGACATGTACTTACATCTATATGTCCAAGAGTTTAGGCCAAGGACAGGCTTTTTTTTTGTAACAGAGCAAAATCATCCAGGAAGGCTCTAAGGCTTGTGGAAACTGCCCTCTCGTCCTCTCTAGAAGGGCAGTGGAGAAATGCAGTCCTCCAGGGTCTCCTGGGGTTCCTATGCAGCCCCCTGGCCTTCCATGTTTGCCTATCTCTGATTGAAGGGCTCTCACTTGGTCATAGTATTTCTGGGCAATTGAGTTCCACTAGTGTATTTCAGAGCCAGTGTGGAGTAGTGATGTGAACATTAGATTAGGACTATGAAAACCAGGGTTTTACGTCCTCACTCAGCCATTCACACAAAGTGTGAGAACCTATCCACCATAGATGTGTGATTTGACCAGTTTTTATGGAATATAATCACAAAGTGATCTGAAACATGCACGAGCTGTTGTACTCACTCAATAAGAGGGATCTTGATTTTGGAAGGCATATGCCTTTGCAGATTAGCTCTTTTAGAGCTATTTAAGGATAAATTTAATTACATTTCAACTCTGAGAAGCATATTATTTCAAAGCTTTCTTGATTGCATGGTGTAAATGAATAAAAGAAATAACTGGATAAATAAAATACTGTTTCTTCTAAGTGAAGAAAATTAATTCTAGTAAGTACACTTGCTTTTTGGAGTAGAACCTGAAATCTGAGCTATACCTGCGGGGCATGGGTTTGTTATGTGTCTTCAAGTCGTTTCCAATCTATGGTGACCCAAAGACAACCCTATTGCAGGGTTGTGGGGCAAGATTTGTTCAGAAGAAGTTTGCCATGGCCCTTCTCTGAGGCTGAGAGAGTGGGACTTGACTAAGGGTCCCTACTGGGTTTCATGGCTGATTGGTGAGCCAAACCCTAGTCTCCAGCCTTGTAGACCAATTTCAAACTACTAAGGCACACTGGCTCCTGTGGTATGCTGGGTTTTTGCCTTCTATTCAAGTGTCACCTTCTTTTTAGGAACTGACCAACCAGGAACAAACATCTAAAACCCAGGAACAAACACAGATTAAAAATGTCGTGATTTCCAGTTGCAGGGACATACAGACATTTGAAGATCCGGATATTCAGCTAAAAACTGTGATATGTCTGCACTTGGAAATCTAGCGTTTTTTGCTTTTTGTAGCGATTGATTCTGGATTTACAAGGAATGGCGTCTGGCCACCCTTCTGATTTCTGCGGGAGCTCTTGGGATAAAGGTTTTGTCTGGACGAGCCCTTAAACACCTACTCACATGGCTAAAGAGACATTGTACAGACCTAGGAGAGACACAGCCTTTCCAAAGGCCATGAACAGAGGGTGGGGATTTCACTGCCGAAAAAACTGACCCTCTTGCCTTTTCCCTCTTTTTAGGAAGTGATAAAAAATCCAGCTCTTCTAGGGAAGGTAAGTGAATCACACTCTGCTCAAAGGGTAGAATAAATTATGAAGGAAAAAGGCACAAAGAGAAAGGTAAACCAGTGAGATGAGATGGTTTGTAGCCCTGGAAGATGGTGATGTAACTGTATTCTTCTGCCACCCCCCCCCCCCCATTTAATATTTGAATTTTAAGAAGGTTAAACTAGAATAGTAGGGGAATAATTCACTGACCCTTGAGCAATGAATTAGAATGTTAAAAAGGAACCCCAATGGGATCCCTGTATTTGATGACATAGTAGGCCAGTAGAAGATCCCCACATCGGGTGGCATTGGTGAGGCACTTAAAGAATTCTCATGGTTGCTCTCATTCTCATGCTAACACGCCTGTCACATTCTCACACTAACACGCCCACAATTTCTAACAGCAGAGAGGGAGAGAGAGAAAAGGGGTGGGAGGGAATCCCATTTGGAACAGCAGCAGCAAAGGCTCAGCTGGTGTTTTGGACTACAACTCTCACAATTCCCAACACCACTGGCCCTCCCAACACAGGTCACAGTCAAATCATGGAAGGGAGGAAAAGGGTACCCTAAAAGACTATTTTATTTTTTTTGAAAAGCAGTAGCTTACAACCAAACCTTCTTGCTTGGGGAGCAAAAGGGAAATTGCCCAAAAGGTTTATTTTGACTTCTCCCCCAATTTCTCCTCCCACAAATTGGGTGATCCTAACGTGAGAGCAATGAGGGCTACTTCATTCCAAATTTGGCAAAACATCCAGAGCTTTGAGAAAAAAGAGGAAAACACCTAGATGCCACAACAACTGGCCCCATGTTTCCTTTGTTTTTCAGAAAGCGATGAAGGGTTCGCCAGCACTGAGGAAGGTAAGTCTTAATGTTTTAAAATGTTAAGATGTATTTTTAACTCAATCTATTTTAAGCTTAATTTGTATGTATTAATGGCATTGAATGGTTGCCACATGTAAGCCTCCTTGAGTCCCCTTCAGGGGTAGAAAAAAGCAAGATAGAAATAGGGCAAATAAATAAATAAAATGAAGAGCTAGAAAAGTGGGTGGGGTGGCTTGTGTTGTGTCTTCCTCTTCTGCCTCTGAGGAGGAGTTGGAAGATAAGGCTGAAGAGGAAGGGGCTGGGGATTTTGGGCAGATGGTCAGGCCTGCTCCGGAGGAAGAAGAAGAGGAGGGAGGCACACTGGTTGCTCCAACTTTTCAAGAACGAAAAAGGGAGCAACAAGCAAGGAATAGGTCCACTGGGATTGCTGAAAAGACACACAGCAATCAGATCACTCCCTAGAGACACATGTGCTCTGGGCTGAAGGCTATAAATCAGGAGCCGGGAATACAGCCATCGCTGGAAGCAACAGATCCAGTTACCTAGCCTTTGACCCTGTATCTGTTCCAGCACGTAGCCTCGCCTTTGTGTTTTTGCCTTGAGAAGAAATTACCAAAGATTCTACCTTGCTCGGCCAAGAAACTTTTGCCTTCTTTTGTGAACTTGCCTGTTGTGGACTTGCTTTTGAGAATTTGATTTTGCTACTTTAAACTTTGCTGAAGTAAAACTTGTTGAGTTCCTTTAAGGCTATTCTTAAGACCAAACTGGACAGTCTGCAGCCCTGGGAGATGGCAGCATAGTGTTGTCTTTCCACCATCCTCCCTGCTTGATAATTGAATTTTAGTAGAGTTAAACCAGAGTAGTTGGGGAATAATTAGCTGGCAACTGAAGTAAGATGTCAAGGAATATGAAATAATCAACAAGATTCTGGAAGGAAGAGGTGGTTTTATATATTGTATCAGAAGCGAACTGAGGATGCAGTTGTAATGTATTTCAAAACACAAAGTTAAAAATTTGGCATGGTACTAAATGTCCTTTTACCAGAAGCTGGCCACTTGGAGTGTCTCTGGTGTTGCTCTAAGAAGGTCCTCCGTTGTGCATGTGGCAGGGCTCAGGCTGCATTGTAATAGGTGCTCTGTGGTTTCCTCTTCTTCACACTCACATGTTGTGGACTCCACTTTGTGGCCCCATTTCTTAAGGTTGGCTCTGCGTCTTGTGAGGACAGAGCACCGTCTCTTCAGCACCTTCCAAGTTCCCCAGTCTTCTGTGTGCCCAGGAGGGAGTCTCGCAATTTCTCTCAACCAAAGCAACTTGCAGCATGCAATCAAACAAATAAACAAACAAAGAGGTGGTTGAGCATAGAGAATGAGAGTGATGTTTCCAACTAGAGACACAGGATAAAAAGGATATTGGGAGGATTAAAAACCTTAGACATGGTAAAGACCAAGAGGGAAGGAGCTCTGAAATGAGGGACAATTTAATAACAATCAAAACAAGAGTCCCAGGCCCATAATAACTGAAGAAATAAAACCACTTCAGGAAAATCTGAAGACAGTGAATAATGGATGGAAATTCCAGAAAAAATGTTGATGTGGAAAGAAGCCCAGCTACATACATTCATTTGATCAGATTCAGTTTTTTCTTACAGCAAAGTTCTCAGAGAGAGAAAAAGGTGTTTTGGAGGAGTCTTTATGGTGGGCATTGAAATGGCAAGGCACCACATTTTTATCTGTGAAAGAAGTTAGGATTGTTGATATGCATCTGCACATCTGCCCTGAGGAAAATATCTAGAATCCCTAAGTATTTCCTGCTTGAAAAACTAACCCCTGTCTTTTCTTCCCTTTTCAGCAAGTGAGAAAGATTCCCATAACTCTGAGGAACGTACATGTAAGTGAACCCCCACTCAGAGAGAATGAATGGCAAAGGAAAGAGGCATAGAAAGAAAAGTTACACTTCTAGGTCAAGGGTCCTCTTGGATCCATACCATTCCCCAAAGCTTTCTCACCTAACCTTCTTTGAGGTCTAGAGAAGAGAAAGGAAAACACTCTCTCCTATCTAGGTTTTCTGACATCTTCTTGTTCAGGAGACGGACTCTATACAGTCAGTCTTCCCAAATCCACAAATTCTATATCCACAGATTCCACATGTCTTCAAAATAAATTCCAAAAACAAACACTACCACATTTCATCACATAATAGTCGCACCGCCTTTTGGGGAAGGCAAAAGCGGCACTCTGGTTGTCTTCGCATAATAGTTGAACCCATAATTCAGTCGCCTGGTGGGTGAATTAAGGGTGTGACTGCCTTTTTAGGGGCTGTGGCCCCATAGCACAAAAAGGGAAGAAGGGCGGTTGGGCTAGAGCAAGGGTCCCCAAACTAAGGCCTGGGGGCCAGATGCGGCCCTCCAAGGCCCCTTTCCTAAACTTTAGACTTAGGGTTGGCCTAAGTCTACTTGGTCTTTGGAAGTCTCTTTGCTTATCTATGGCCTTATGAGATTGTCTAGATGGTCTTTGAAGGTCTCATTGCTTAGCTACGGCCTTATGAGACCATCTAGACGGCTTTTGGAGGTCACTTTCATTACCTATGGTCCTATGAGACTGTCTAGATGGCCTTTGAGGGTCCCTTTCCTTACCTATGGTTTTATGAGATTTTCTAGATGGCCTTTGGGGGCACCTTTCTTTACCTATGGTCTTATGAAACCATCTAGATGGTTTTTGAGGGTCCCTTTCCTTATCTATGGTTTTCTGATGGCCTTATGAGATCATCTAGATGGCCTTTGAGGGTCCCTTTCCTTACCTATGGTCTTTGGAGGTCTCTTTGCTTACCTATGTTCTTATAAGATTGTCTAAATCAGGGGTCCCCAAACTAAGGCCCTCCAAGGTCATTGACCTGGCCTCTGTCCTAAACTTTAGACTTAGGGTTTACCTCAACAGGGGTCTCAACAGGGGCCTTTTTCACTTCATAATAGTTGTCACTGTATAATAGTCACACTTACCCCCCCCCCCCCACACACACACACACACATATTTTGGGCAGGGGAGGATGAAATCTGGTATTTTACTGTGTACATAATAGATTTTTGGTATCTACAAGGGTTCTGAAACCAAACTCCAGGTGGGGACTGAAAGGCACAGTCAGCTCTCACCCGGCATCTTAGAGCCAAAGAGCAGCTGGAGACTGAAATGAGATCCATAGAATCCACTGTGGATGCCATGAAGCCAGTCAGTAGGGACACCGCTCATTGCCAAGCTTGGCCACTGCCCAGAGAGGATTAAATGCTTCCTTGGGTCTATTCCTAGACAACCTACTTGGTCTTCTTCTTACAATGCAGCTCTTAGGCTCTCATTAAATGCTTCTATGAGTAATATACTTTCTCTTCTCTCTCTTTCCAATAGCATTGTGTTCATCTGGCAGTTCTGGTAGCACCGAAACAGGTAAATTGGGGGCAGGGGGGCAATGGGGAGAAGAGGGTCAAGCCTTGAGACAGAGAATCCAATGTCCAGTCCTTATTTGATGAACAATTTCTCCCCCAAACTCACAGAGACCCCCTCAGCCTTGAAGGAAAATAAGTCCAGAAGGAAGAGATTGGTGTTGTGGCACAGGGCAGAGGTGTATTTGTGGTACAGGTGGAGGGGTAGCCAAATGGTACTTTGGAACATCCATTAAAATCCTCATGGAAAGGAGACAGGAAAGTGGATGCTCTTCAGGATAAGAAGAGCATTTTCCTTTCCTGTTGACTTTATTTTGTAAGGAAAGAAAACAGCCTCCACCTTCCACCACTTTGCACGTATCAGATTATGAATGTTTTTCACTTCTAATCCTGAAATCTCCCTTCCCTTTACGTCAGTGGTTCTCAATCTGTGAGTCCCCAGATGTTTTGGCCCCCAACTCCCAGAAATCCTAACAGCTGGTAAACTGGCTGGGATTTCTGGGAGTTGTAGGCCAAAACAACTGGAGACACACAGGTTGAGAACCACTGCCTTACGTCTTTGAAGACATTCTGAGGTCCTGTCCTGCCCCTTCCATCACTCTGAAGTAGCTGCCTTGAGTCTATATTGAGAGATAGGTGCAATAAAAGTAAAACCAATAAAAGTGTCTCTGGAACTTATGAGTTTCTTCTTTATGTGTTATACTCAACTCTGGTGACAAGGGAACGTGGGCTGGAAGAAATCCCAGAGCCCATTTCTGCTGTATTCTACTAGGGACATGCTCCCTTTTTCTGCTACAACTCACAAATGTCTCTAGTTGCTGATTGAGGCCCCTTTAGCCTGGATCGAATCTTTGGGATTCATCCTCCTGCCCTCATTCTAAAGCATTTCCCTGTTTTGTCTCCCTGTAGTGTAACTGGCGCTCCATGCAGTCATGCCGGTGGCCACATGACCTTGGAAACGTCTACGGACAACGCCGGCTCTTCAGCTTTGAAACAGAGATGAGCACCAACCCCAGAGTCAGACACGACTGGACTTAATGTCAGGGGGAAACCTTTACCTTTGCCTATATGTGTGTGTGTGTGTGTGTGTCTCCGCAGTCTCCTTCCTCTTCTGCCTCATAAAGAAGAGAGGAAGAGTGGATCCGCCTACGTATTGGATACTGCTGTGCCTTTTAAGCATTTCTTCAGGGTCTTTCACTTGATGTCACAAATTCAGATTTGTAAGAATGTTTGTATTGGAGAGATTTGGTCCTGAATGTAATGTATGCATTTCCACTTTCATGGTGTCCTGTGCCTCTAACCCCACCTCTGATAGCAGAGGTGTTCTCAGATATCTATGTGAATTGAGTTTGGTATTTTCCATTTATTATGTTGTAATCTGCTTTGAGTCCCCACAGGGGTGAGAAAGGTGGTATAGAATTACATAGCCTGGGCTGGGCTGTGGTGCAGGCTGGTGAACAGCCTGCTGCAATAAATCACTCTGACCATGAGGTGAGAGTGATTTCGAAACCATACCACGGCGGGGCGAGCACCCGTCAATTAAAAAATAAAAAATAGCCCCTGCTTGTTGCTGACCTAGTAACCCGAAAGATAGTTGCATCTATCAAGTAGGAAATAAGGTACCACTTATAAAGTGGAGAGGCAATTTTTAAGTGACTTTATTAGTGCTTTTCTACCATTGTGAAACATGACAATGAGACAGACAAGACTACATGTTGTATGACGACCGAACAGAAGTTGTGGGGAGGCAAATTTAACTAATTTACGACATTGGAATGAGGAAGTGTCATCATAGTGGATGATGAAGCAGCTGCTCCTCCCTGTGGCCAGAATCGAAGGTCACCTCGGGAGAAGGTTAAATTGCTTCTCGGTTCTAGGTGTATAGGAACATTGAATGTTTGCCCTATATGTATATAATGTGATCCACCCTGAGACCCCTTCGGGGTGAGAGAGAAGGGCGGAATATAAATACTATATATCCTAGATTTCCAAAGTACGGAGTCCTAATAATGGTGTAAAACTGCATTGATCTACAGTTGAACTTTTCAAACGTGTGTTGGGACATGTTAATGTGTCAGCTGCAGTATGTAGAGGTGTTGCGCAAACATAGTGAAAACCTTGAAGTCTGTGAAATAAACTTAATGGAAACCTCTGAGGATTCCTGCCATAGATATGGGCAAAACGTCAGGAGAGAATGCTCCTGGAACATGGCCATACAGCCCGGAAAATGCGCAGCAACCCAATAAAGCATATATTTGTTTAAAATATAAATGAAAGACTTTCATGAGATAAATTGTGTCCCTATCCATTTCATTATTACAATTTATGAAAAAAACTGAATTACTGAGTAGCAAATTGATATATGTCTAAAATGTGTGTCATCAACATGAAATGTTTGGAAAGCTCTGATTTACGGAATAGATGCACCCTAAAACTCTTTTAAAAAAATAGTTTGAGATAATAGAAACCAATCCTCTCTATTTTTGTTCAATGTGATGTTTTAAGTGACACATCAGAGTGAATTCTGCCACGAAGCTACAGAAGCCCTCTATTTCGGCCTAGAACTGTTTTATCTCCTTGTTTTTAACATGTGATGTATGTATTGATTGTATGACTGCTTTTCATGTTTGATTTTACAATGTGTAATTTGTCACTGTTTTTATTATTGTTGTGAGCCCCCCCCCCCCGAGTCCCCTCGGGGAGATGGGGCGGGATATAATAAATTTTTTATTATTATTATTATTATTATTATTATTATTATTATTATTATTTATTAATCAAGTAAGCATTGTGACCATCATACATTGAGGGATGCCAGAATTTCTGGGCTGCAGGTCTTCTGTGCTCAAGCCTACTGCAAATAATGGAAACGGGAAGGAAATGGGACAGAAAATGACCCAACAGCATCCTCATCTGGCCCTCCCTGATTTTATTGTGAGAAATTGATTGGATGACTTGTTTTCATTTCTAACTGCTGATTGCCTGTACTTTTGCAAGATGAAAAGTGCTGTCAGTTTTTGGAGAGAAAAATTGGTCTTTGCATAAACAGCTTCCGTAGCTGCTTGTGTTAGAAGCAGCTACGGAAATGTGCCATGAACATGTAGCCCAGACCCTGCCAATGTCCTCCCCAAACACTACGGCCCACCACCCAAGGATTTGGGGACCATTTCATCCTAGATTTTATGTGTTTCCTGGACCACAGGCAGGCATCCCAGGGTTCCTCTCTCTTTCCACTGCTGTTGAATTTGCATGACTCCGCCCACTGCCTCTACCTTAACCCTTTCCTATTCTTTTCAACTCTGCATAGCAAACAGACTAGAACTGAGCTGCAACTAAACATACTGGAGGGGTTTGGGGCATTGATTCCATATGATGGAAGTTGTAGTTCACCCTGCATCAAGTCAGAGCACTGTGACCCCCACTGACAATGAACCTGGACCACATTTGACACACCGAACACCCATGGCTGACAGAACATACTGGAGGGATTTAGGGGAAATTCACCTTGATTTATAACCGTTGTAGGTACTGGGATGTATAGTTCACCTGCAGAAGGGAAATTCACTACAATTCTATGATTCTATACTTAAAGTTTGTGGGCAAGTTTACTTAAGATGTATCATGGGTGGGGTTCAGTGCGCTCTCTGGTTGAGTCAGCATGGTGAGTCAGTTCCCTCAAACCTCTCCAGTGGTTTTGTGTGCCAAATTTAGACCCAATCCACCATCAGTGGAGGTCACAATTTCTCTGGTTGTGGGTGAATTACAACTCTCAGAAAGGAAGGTCAGTTCCCTCCAAATTCCTCCAGGAATTAAACCAGCATATAAGATATGTGTGCCAAGTTAGGTCCAGATCCATTGGTGTTTGGGTTCACAGTGCTCTCTGGATGTAGGTGAACTA
Organism: Anolis carolinensis; assembly: GCF_035594765.1. Classification (NCBI taxonomy): domain Eukaryota; kingdom Metazoa; phylum Chordata; class Lepidosauria; order Squamata; family Anolidae; genus Anolis; species Anolis carolinensis. The sequence continues at coordinate 5,850,483 of NC_085842.1, forward strand.
CAACTCCTTCAAATCAAGGTGAAATTTCCCCAAAGACCTCCAGGATTTCTTGCTGGTCATGGGGGCTCTGTGTGGCAAGTTTGGTTCAAGTTCATCCTCAGTGGAGTTCAGAGTGCTCATTGATTGCAGCAGAACTATAAATCCCTTTACGTACAACTCCAAAATGTCCAGGCCAATTCCCCTTAAACCCCACCAGTATTCAAATGTGGGCATTTTTGGTATGCATGTCAAGTTTGGTCCAGATCCATCATTGTTTGGGTTTGTATGTAGGTGAACTACAACTCCTATAAATCCCTCCAAAGACCTCCAGTATGTTTTGTTGGTCATGGGGTTTCTGCATGCCAAGTTAGTTCCAGGTCCATCACTGGTCGGGCCTAGAGTGCTCTTTGATTGCAGGTGAACTATACATCCCAGTACCTACAACGGTTATAAATCAAGGTGAATTTCCCCTAAATCCCTCAAGTATGTTCTATTGGCCATGAGGGTTCTATATGTCAAAGGTGCTCCAGGTCCATTGTCAGTGGGAGTCATTTTTTTTTTATTACATGCATTTATACCCCGCCCTTCTCCCCGAGGGGACTCAGAGCGCTTTACATTCTGCCACGAGGGCCAACAACAAATATACTATAAAACAAAACAATTAAAACATAATAAAAAGTATACAAAAATTAAAACGCTGCAAGGCAGCGATATTGCACCATCCTCAGTCATTCAATACTGCTACAATTACAGATTTGCAACCCGATTACATCAGCCAATGAGCTTATTCGCTGAATGCCTGGGCGCAGAGCCAAGTTTTTAGTTTTCTTCTAAATCCCAGGAGGGATGGAGTTTTCCGGATATCGCTGGGGAGGGAGTTCCACAGCTGAGGAGCCACCACCGAGAAGGCCCTGTCCCTCGTCCCCACCAGCCGCGCCTGCGAGGCAGGTGGGATCGAGAGCAGGGTCTCCCCGGAAGATCTTAAGGTTCTAACGGGCTCATAGGAGGAGATACGTTCGGATAGATAGGCAGGACCAGAACCGTTTAGGGCTTTGTAGGTCAAAACCAGCACTTTGAATTGGGCTCGGTAGCATATCGGCAGCCAGTGGAGCTGGCTTAACAGGGGGGTTGTACGCTCCCTGTAAGCCGCTCCAGTTATTAACCTGGCTGCTGCACGCTGAACCAGCTGGAGCTTCCGGGCCGTCTTCAAAGGCAGCCCCACGTAGAGTGCGTTGCAGTAATCCAGCCGGGATGTGACCAGAGCGTGGACCACCGTGGTCAAGTCAGACCTCCCAAGGAACGGGCGCAGCTGGCGCATGAGGCGGAGTTGTGCGAAGGCTCTCCCGGCCACCGCTGAAACCTGAGGCTCCAGGCTCAGCGATGAGTCCAGGAGAACACCCAGACTGCGAACCTGCGTCTTTAGGGGGAGTGCGACCCCGTCCAACACAAGCTGTAACCCTATTCCCTGTTCAGCCTTGCGACTAACCAGGAGGACCTCTGTCTTGTCTGGATTCAATTTCAATTTATTGGCCCCCATCCAGTCCGACACAGCGGCCAGACACCGGTTCAGGACCTGGACAGCCTCCTTAGTGACAGGTGGGAAGGAGTGACAGAGCTGGACATCATCTGCGTACAGATGACACCGCACCCCGAAACTCCGGATGATCTCTCCCAGCAGCTTCATGTACCGTGTTTCCCCGAAAATAAAACCTCCCCAAAGAATAAGACCTAGCAGGGGTTTGGGGGGATTGCCAAATATAAGGCCTCCCCTGAAAGTAAGACCTAGCAACTAAGGCTGCAGCAGAGCTCCATTGGGAAGCATGGCTGCCAGGCAGAACCAGCACTCATACACACACCGGAGGGAGGGAGGGAGGGAGGGAGGGAAAGTGCTTGCTTTCTGTGCCTCCCTCCCTGCCTGCCTGCCTTTCCTTGCCTGTCCCCCAGCCGAGGCTTGAAGAGGCTTGAAGAACCTTCGGTCCGTCTCCCTCCTGGCCATGCTGCCTTGCTTCCCAGAGGCTTCTGATTGGCTCCTGGAGCCCGGGCAAGGGAGGGTGGGAGGGAAGGAAGGAAGAGGGCTTTCCACTCCTCCCCAAGGCTTCTCTCCTTAAAGGTACAGGACGCATTGGGATTCTCCTCTCATCTTCCTATCCTATGCCATGAAACTGATTATTTTATACTATTATTCTATTGCCATATTATTATCATCATATTCTGTTACTATTATTATATCCCATTATTATATTATCCTATTAATATATTTTAAATCATTATATTATATTTTTCTATTATTATTATTATTATATCATTATATTATTCAATTATTATTCTATTATATTTTCATATTATATTATTATTCTGTTATTATTAAATTCCATTTTATAGTACCCTATTAATATATTTTATATCATTATATTCTATACTATTATTCTATTATATTATCATATTATTATTTTATTATTATTAGCATATTCTGTTATTATTATTATATTCCATTTTATATTATCCTATTAATATATTTTATATCATTCTATTCCATTCTATTATTCTATTCTATTATCCTATTATTATTATATTATTATGCTATTCTGTTATTATATCCCATTATTATATTATCCTATTAATACCATATTATTATCATTTTCTGTTATTATTATATCCTATATTATATTATCTCATTAATATATTGTATATCATTATATTATTATTATATTATCATATTATTATTATAGTATATTATTCATCATTCATGACTACATTGAAACTAGAATAGAGAGGAATCAGCGTGGAAACCTTGTGAAACCTAAATTGCAAGAGGTACCATAGATTGTTGCACATGTAAATAATGGTAGTAACAAGAAATTCTTGATAGGATTCATAGTTTGTCTGTTATGCTGGTTTGTGATGACAACTACTTTACAGTATTTAATAAATGTTCATTTTGTTGTTCAACAATAAATGTGAGCTCTTCTTCATGGAAAAATAAGACATCCCCTGAAAATAAGACCTAGTGCATCTTTGGGAGCAAAAATTAATATAAGACCCTGTCTTATTTTCGGGGAAACAGGGTAGATGTTAAACAACATGGGGGACAATATCGACCCCTGCGGGACCCCACAGGACAATGGCTGTGGGGCCAAGCAGGTGTCCCCCAGTGACACCATTTGGGATCGTCCCTCCAGGAAGGACCGGAGCCACTGCAGAACAGTGCCTCCAATGCCCAACCCGGCGAGTCATCCCAGAAGGATACAGTGGTCAACGGTATCAGTGGTCAAGGCCGCTGAGAGGTCCAGCAGAACCAGCAAGGACACACTCCCCTTGTCCAGTTCCCGGCGAAGATCATCGACTAAGGCGACCAAGGCTGTCTCGGTACCATGCCCCAGCCTGAAGCCAGACTGTGCTGGATCTAGAATATCGGCATCTACCAAGAATGCCTGGAGTTGCGCTGCCACCACCCGTTCCACGACCTTGCCCAAAAAGGGGAGATTGGAAATCGGCCGATAGTTATCCAATTGAGTGGGGTGCAGTGATGGCTTTTTCAACAGCGGTTTTATTACAGCCAATTTGAAGCTCGCTGGAACAATGCCGTCCCTAAGGGAGGCATTCACCACCACCTTCACCCACTCGGCCAATCCCCCTCTGGCTTCTCTCACCAGCCAGGATGGGCAGGGGTCTAGGATGCAGGTAGTGGCCCTCGCCTCTCCAAGCACCTTGTCCGCATCCTCGAGCTCAATTAATTGAAAAGAATCTATCAAAATAGGACAAGAAGGTGCTCGTGTTACATCCCCGGAGACTGCCATTAATATGGCCTCGAAGCCAGAGCGGATCAGAGCGACTTTATCCGCGAAGAACCGAGCAAATGCTTCACAGCGAGCTGCCGAGCTGTCAGGGATCCCATCTTGAGTGGTGGGATTTAACAAACCTCTGACAACTCGAAACAGCTCCGCCGGATGGTTCCTCGCGGACGCAATATTAGTTGCAAAGAAGGTGTTCTTTGCAGCATCTATTGCCGCGGCATACGCCTTCAGAAAGAGGCGCAACCGTGTTCGGTCTGATTCGTTCCACTTCGAGCGCCACACGCACTCTAGACCCCTCTTCTTTCGCTTCATCGCTGCCAACTCCTCAGTGAACCAAGGAGATGGTTGAGCTCCGCTACTCGAGAGGGGGCATTCTGGAGCGATTGTGTCAATTGCCCTGGTTAACTCCCTATTCCAGAGAGAAACCAGGGCATCGGCAGAATCGCCAGCTGAAGTGGCGGGAAACTCCCCAAGAGCCACCAGGAATCCATCAGGATCCATAAGCCTCCTGGGGTGGACCATTTTAGTAGGTCCTCCACCCCTGCAGAGGTTGGGGGGCACAGCCAGTCTAAACCTGAGCAGGTAATGGTCGGTCCATGGCAAGGGACGATGGTCAGCTCCTCCACACCTCCATCATCTTCCCATCCCTGACAGAAAACCAAGTCCAAAGTATATCCTGCACTGTGTGTGGGGCCAGATACTACTTCGGACAGCCCCATGGCTGCCATGGCGGCCATGAAGTCCTGAGCCGCTCCTGAAAGGGTGGCCTCCGCATGGACATTGAAGTCACCCAGCACCAAAAGGAGCTGGAACTCCAACGCCAGGCCCGAGACCACCCCCGCTAGCTCAGGCAGGGAGACTGTAGTGCAGCGGGGTGGACGGTACACTAACAGAATCCCTAACCTGTCCCGGTCACCCACTCTCAGGTAGAGACATTCGAACGAGGTTGACTGTGGGATAGGGCACCTGGTCAGGGGATGGAATCCTTATAGACCACTGCGATCCCGCCTCCCCGTCCTCCAGATCTTGGCTGGTGCTGCACGGAGTACCCGGGAGGACAGAGCTGGGTGAGATTAACCCCCCTGCTTCGTCCAACCAGGTCTCCGTTATGCACGCCAGGTCTGCTTTTTCATCCAGGATCAAATCCTGGATAATAGCCGATTTTCTGTTGATAGACCTGGCGTTCAGCAGCACTACCCTTAATCCAGAGGATCTGCCGACTTGGGCATCCAACTTTATCGTATCAGGAGACTGTTTTAATTCTACCAAAAATCTTGCTTTTGGCCGAATTAGTTCCCTAGTCCTAATTTGTACTGGTCTCCCTTTCCCGTATCTCCCCCGCCCCAGAATTACTTCAATGGGGGCTCCTCGGCTGGACAACTCCCCCCATCAGTCTGAACACCCTCCCTTCTAACCGACATCCGACTTAGGCTGGTCACCATAGCACTGGCTTCTGGTAGCAAGGTAGTAGGGCTGGAGGTAGGGCAACAGGACTCCCTTCTTCTGTGCTGGCAAGCAGCAGGTGGTAGCAGCAAGAAGTGTCCAAAAGCAGGTGTTTTAAAGGCCTTCCTCCACCCTCTTCTTTTCCTCCTTACCCCAGAGTAGCAAGGTAGCAGGGCTGGAGGTAGGGCAACAGGACTCCCTTCTTCTGTGCTGGCAAGCAGCAGGTGGTAGCCTGCTGTCACAGTGCTCTTACTTGATGCAGGGTGAACTACAACTTCCATCATGTGGAGTCACTCCCCCAGAGATTCTTGGATGACACTGATTTTCTAGATCCGGCGCAGTCTGGCTTCGGGCCGGGGCATGGTACTTGGTCTTGGTCGCCCTAGTGGATGATCTTCGCTGGGAACTGGATATGGGGAGGGTGTCCCTGCTAGTTCTGCTGGACCTCACAGCAGCCTTCGATACCGTTGACCACGGTATCCTTCTGGGACGCCTTGCAGGGATGGGTCTTGGAAGTACTGTTTTGCAGTGGCTCCACTCAGCAGCTAATAATAATAATAATAACAATAACAATAATAATAATTTATTTGTTTGACCAGTCATACCAGTCTCAACCAATTCAAAGTACAACATAAATAAAAACAAGGCAAAAAGGATGGGCTCCACTCATTCCTGGAGGGTCATTCCCAGATGGTGTCATTGGGGGATGCCTGCTCGGCCCCACAACCATTGACTTATGGGGTCCCGCAGGGGTTGGTATTGTCCCCCTTGTTGTTTAACATCTACATGAAGCTGCTGGGAGAGATCATCCGGAGTTTCGGAGTCATCTGTACGCAGATGATGTCCAGCTCTGTCACTCCTTCCCACCTGTCACTAAGGAGGCTGTTCAGGTCCTGAACCGGTGCTTGGCCGCTGTGTTGGACTGGATGAGGGCCAACAAATTGAAACTCAATATAAACGACACAGAGGTCCTCCTGGTCAGTTGTAGGGCCGAACAGGGTATAGGGTTACAGCTTGTGTTGAACGGGGTCGCACTCCCTCTGAAGGCATGGGTTCGCTGTCTGGGAGGGATCCTGGACTCATCGCTGAGCCTGGAGCCCCAGGTTTCAGCAGTGGCCAGGGGAGCATTCGCACAACGGAGACTTGTGCGCCAGCTGCGCCCATACCTTGGGAAGCTGGACTTGGCCACAGTGGTCCATGCTCTTGTTACTTCCCGTCTAGATGTCATTCCTGTCCGAATGTGTCTATGACCCATTGCTGAATCTAAAATCTTCCGGGGAGGCCCTGCTCTCGGTCTCTCACAGGTGCGGCTGGTGGGGACGAGGGACAGGGCCTTTTCAGTGGTGGCCCCCCCGCCTATGGAACACCCTCCCAAATGAAATTAGACAGGCTCCCTCCCTCCTGTCTTTCCGAAAAAGAACGAAAATGTGGTTATGGGACCAGGCCTTTGAGCAAGAGTAGCAGTAGAAATGAGATATGATAATTATACGACTCACTGATTGCCCCCACTTGGACTTGAAACGTGCCTGAATGTATATTTATATGTATAACTATGTAGGGTTTTTTAAATGTAAGCTCTCAATTTTAATGTAATTTTTAATCTAAATGGATTTTTAGATGCGATATAAATTGTTTTAATGTATATGTTCATGTTGTAAGCCGCCCTGAGTCCCCTGAAGGGTGAGAAGAGTGGGGTAGAAATGATGTAATAAATAATAAAATAAATAAACTCCTCCAGTGTGTTTAGTTGCTGCTCAGTTGTGGTCTGTTTGTGATGCAGATAGAGTTGAAAAGAATAGGAAAGGGTTAAGGTAGAGACAGTGGGCGGAGTCATGCAAATTTCACAGCAATGGCAAGAGAAAGGAACCCGGGGGTGCCTGCCTGTTGTGGAGGAAACACTTAAAATCTAGGATGAAATGTTCCCCAAATCCTTGGGTGGTGGGCTGTAGTGTTTGGGGAGGACATTGGCAGGGTTTGGCCTACATGGTCATGGCGGTCACTATAACCTGCAATGTCAGTGGAAGGAGTGCCCTTGGAGGCTCCTCAGCACTTGAAACTATAGCTGTTTGTAGTGGCTGGAGGCTATCTGTGTCAGTAGACACCTCTGCCACATACACACATACAGATTTTCATTTTTATTATTTGTACTAGCTTGGGGACCCGGCGGTGCCCGGGTCATTTGAGAATGGTATTATTTGTCTTTCAATGTTATGTATTCTGTTTGGAGTGGGTGAACTACAATTCCCAGAATCGTGGCTTAACCCTTCCCAAACCCTGCCAGTATTCAAAGTTGGCCATTTTGGGGCCTGTGTAGCAAGTGTGGTCCAGATCTGTTGTTGGCTGGTCATTGTCTGGGTGCAGTACTCTCTGGATGGGGGTGAATGTTTGTGGAGTCCAGAGGCTGTCTGTGTGAGCAGACATTCGTGCCACATACACACATACGGGTTTTCGCTTTTATTATGGATTTAGATTTAGATTACAGTAAAGTCTCACTTATACAAGACTCGCTTATCCAACATTCTGGATTATCCAACGCATTTTAGTAGTCAATGTTTTCAATACATCGTGATATTTTGGTGCTAAATTCGTAAATACAGTAATTACTACATAACATTACTGCGTATTGGACTACTTTTTCTGTCAAATTGGTTGTATAACAAACTCAGCCGCTATCAGGACCTCAAGATTGAACTTCAAAGACTCTGGCAGAAACCAGTGCAGATGGTCCCGGTGGTGATGGGCACATTGGGTGCTGTGCCAAAAGATCTCAGCCGGCATTTGGAAACAATAGACATTGACAAAATTACGATCTGCCAACTGCAAAAGGCCACCCTACTGGGATCTGCACGCATCATCCGAAAATACATCACACAGTCCTAGACACTTGGGAAGTGTTCGACTTGTGATTTTGTGATATGAAATCCAGCACATCTATCTTGTTTGGTGTGTCATAATAAAATAATAATACAGTAGAGTCTCACTTATCCAAGCTAAACGGGCCGGCAGAAGCTTGGATAAGCGAATACCTTGGATAATAAGGAGGGATTAGGGAAAAGCCTATTAAACATCAAATTAGGTTATGATTTTACAAATTAAGCACCAAAACATCATGCTATACAACAAATTTGACAGAAAAAGCAGTTCAATACGCAGTAATGTTATGTTGTAATTACCGTATTTACGAATTTAGCACCAAAATATCACGATATATTGAAAACATTGACTACAAAAATGGCTTGGATAATTCAGAAACTTGGATAAGCGAGGCTTGGGTAAGTGAGACTCTACTGTAATAACAACTTTATTTTGTATCCTGCCTCCATCTCCCCAAAGCGACTTGGGATGGCTGACATGGGGACAAGTCCGATCAACATGGGTTAAAACACAACCAACAATTTAAAAATATTATCTATATATATAAAAGAGTAATGGTGTCCTCCCCTCCCACTAAACAACAAAAGTACAAGCCCCAGAACCTAGAAATTTGGCAGCACAATCCACCATCCTTGCCCCTACGTTCCGACAACAAAAAGAAAAGAAAAATAAAGTCCTAATTAGAGGGAGAGGAATAAAATAAATACAAAAAACAATTTAAAAACAACATAAAATAATACAATTAAAAAAACAAAAATAAAAATAATATAATATAATCAAATAATAAAATGTAATACAGTAGAGTCCCACTTATCCAACACTTGCTTATCCAACGTTCTGGATTATCCAATGCATTTTTGTAGTCAATGTTTTCAATACATTGTGGTATTTTGGTGCTAAATTCGTAAATACAGTAATTACTACATAGCATTACTGCGTATTGAACTACTTTTTCTGTCAAATTTGTTGTATAACATGTTTTGGTGCTTAATTTGTAAAATCATAACCTAATTTGATGTTCAATAGGCTTTTCCTTAATCCCTCCTTATTATCCAACATATTCGCTTATCCAACATTCTGCTGGCCCGTTTATGTTGGCTAAGTGAGACTCTACTGTGCATACAAATAATAAAATAAAATAATAAAAACACAAATAATAAAAGAATAAAAAATAACATAAATACAAATAATACAACAAAAAATAATAAAAACACTAAAAAATTAATACAATAAAATACTATAACAGAAAATAACTAAAATAATACAAGAAAATAATAAAATATAATAAATAAAAAAGATAAGTTACAATAAAATTAATTATAAAATACAAATAACATCAAATAAAAATTCCACAACAATTGTTAACCAATACCACCACCACTTTGCCACAGCAACGCGTGGCCGGACACAGCTAGTATCCATATTTATTTATTTATTTCGTGTCAAAAGCATTTCACGACAAATACGTTTCACAATGATGGGGGGGAAAAAGGAAATCACAAGCAACTAAATAGTTTTGGACCAAAAGCGGGCAACAGCAACCGCATTGTCCGTAGCTTTAAACAACTCCTCCTCCGTACATGAGGCAGGGCATTGTGGGCAAGCATACATATGCGGAGTTGTTTGTTCAGCTCCACAGTCGCACAAGGTGGAGGATTCCTCCAGGTAGTGCCACCTTGCCAAGTTGTCTTTAGATCTGCCCACTCCGCTTCTCAGTCTGTTTAGGGACTTCCAAGTTGCCCATTCTTGGTTTGCCCCTGGAGGAAGACCCTCTTGGGGGGCCATCCAGTTAGAATTGCCAGGTTTAGCTGCCCAGAGAGACACCCTTGCTGTTGCTGGAGGAACATCAAGAGGAGTGGTGGTTCTCATGAAGCCCTTCCTTGATTTGAGTCTGGTGGGAGGAGACTGATAGCCATGCAGTGGGTGGCTTTCACAATGTTCAACCTTATTTCTCTCACCGTTAGCAGCAACTTCCCGTCGCACGTCAGGAGGGGCAATGCCAGCTAACTTGTAGAGTTTATCAACAGGTGTAGGTTTAAGGCATCCTGTGATGATTCTGCATGTTTCGTTCAGTGCTATGTTGTCACGACCCAGGCTGCAGAGCACCAATAACCATACACAGAGGCCAGAATCTATCTAATATCTTTATTAAGGAAATATGTAAAGTCAATAAAAAATAAGTGTAGAATATAGTTCAGAAGAAGACCTTTCAGGAAAGGTCAATTATAGTCCAGAAAAACAATGTCCAATATAAAATATTAAGGTCCAAAGTTGTAATCCAATAACCGAAACACTCACTTTGCCAAGCAAAGTGAGGGGAGATGACAAGGTTCTTAGTCCAAGGAACTTGATGTAAGGCTAGGAGGTAAACTTGATTCTTGAAACACAAGGCTTGATACAAGGCAACAAGGAACGAGGAACAGGGACAAAATCCGTGGTAAATACTTGGCAAGGTCCTGGAAAGCAAGGCTGAGTCCTAGGAAGCAAGGCAAGGTCCGTGGAGCAAAACAAGGCTGGAAACGGGAACGAAGGCTTGGAAGCGGGAGTAGCGCTGTCCACACACAACCTACTCCAGTAGCTGACGAATTGACTCCGCAAGATTCCTACAGGGCAAAGAACCTAAATAGGGTCTCGTTTTCCCACCAAAGAACACTTCTCTGGGGAACCAGAACCGAAAGTCAATCTCTGTGTCCAGATGCATGACTCCCTAAAGTTTCTCATGGAAGCAGGCTTAATCAGCTGAATGCCTGGCTGCGATTCTCAGGCTTCTGCGATTAGCCTGTTGAACTCCTTTTTGTTGTTGATAATAATTACGGCGAGAAAATGGGAGAGATTTTGACTCAGGGCTTGTTTGGCAGATTTCTGGAAGACAAACCTCCTGCAGGTGCAAAGGCTCCAATTCTGGCTGGGAAAGTTCCAATTCTGGCTGAAACGGTGGAAAACCCAAGTTTTCCTCTTCATCTGTCTCAACAGCGCTAGGAACGGGACTACATGGCCCATGAGTCATCACATATGTCCACCTGCTTTGCATGGGCAGACTTGTGCCAAACAGGACAGGCATACTCTGCAGTTGAGAAAGACAAGGCCAGGGCTGATGTTCTTATTACTTGTGGGTCTGCACCCCATGAGCTGCCAGTCAGTTTCCGCAGGATGTTGTTGCGTGCAGCTACTTTGTGCTTGGTGTTCATGCAGTGTTTCCTATATGTTAGTGTTCGGTCTACGGTGACACCAAGGTATTTAGGATGGAAACAGTGTTCGAGCTCTTGGCCTTCCCAAGTAACTTTCCGTTTCCTGTTGGCTTCACGGTTACGTAGGTGGAAAGCACACACTTGTGTCTTGGCAGGGTTGGGCTTCAGGTGGTTCTCTTTGTAGTAGCTGGAGAGATCTTTCAAGGCATTAGTGAGCTGCTTTTCAACTGTTTCAAAATCTTTCGCTTGTATTGTAAGGCCAAGGTCATCAGCATATATAAAGCTCTTTGTGAGTGGTGGTTGTAGCTGATCGTTCGTGAAGATGTTGAATAAGGTCGGTGCAAGAACGCTGCCTTGGGGTAAACCATTATTTTGCCTCCTCCGTCTGCTTTTCTGGCCCTGAAACTCCACATAGAAGCTGCGGTTTTCCAGGAGGGTCTGGACAGTTTTTGTAAAGTCAAAGTCCCGGGTGATATGGTAGACTTTATGCAGCATTTTTCTATGTTGCACCGTGTCATAGGCTGCCGTAAGGTCCACAAAAACTGAGTATCCATATATATTAAAAAAAAAACCCACATAAACAACGAAAACATCAGCAGCAGCAGTTCAGAACCTGAGTAATAGCAATGACTAGAAATTAAAAACATTAAAACCTATAGGACAGGGACTATGATAAAGTGCAATAGCTGGAAGTGAGGTACAGTTTTCCTCACTACTTCGCGGTTCGCTTTTCGCGGATTCACTGTTTAGCAGTTTTTCTTTGGTAAATTTTTATTAATAGTAAATTTAAAGATAAAAATAAAAAAAATACATGGAAAGGTGGAGAACAATATGGGTGGAGAGAAAGAAAGAAAAATGAAGAAAAAAAATTGGAAGAAAGAACAAGGAGAAAAAAAAGGTACATGGGAGGGGTTGACTTCCATCTATTCCTTGGTGTTTGTATTGTGACTTTCTGTATTTTAGTATTTTATAGTCCAAACCGTCTTCTTCCCCTTTGTCTCTAATATTTTCTTGTTGTTCTTATCATTTCAAATTATAAGCTCCATTTTAAGTTGATTAAAATATTCTTTTACCGTGTCCCAGTTCGTTTGTTTTTTCGGTAATCCTTGGTTCGGAGAGAGCCAGTAAGTTAATTTATCCATATTCATTATTTCTAAGACTTTATTTTGCCATTCTTCTCTTTTCGGTATTTCTTTTGATCTCCACTTCTTCGCATATGTTATTTTGGCTGCTATTGTCAGGTGGTTAAATAGAATCTCTTTGTCTTTGTCTTTATCCAGATCCAACATTCCTAGCAAGAAATATTCTGGCTCCTTTTTAATGTTAGTCTTTAATATTTTTTGTATTTCTCCGTGTATATCTTTCCAAAATTTTTTAGCTTTTGTATGAAAAAAATACCATGTATAAAAAAGTACCTACCTGTTGTTCACATTTCCAACATTTGTTGGAGACATTTTTGTATAATTTTGAATTTTTTTGTGGTGTAATATACCATCTATATATCATTTTATACCAATTATCTCTTAAGTCGAATGCATATGTGTATTTGATTCTCTGATTCCAAATCTTTTCCCATTTTTCTAATTTTATTGGGTGTCCAATATTCTCTGCCCATTTAATCATACACTCATTGATTTGCTCTGTTTCTGTAGTCCATTCTAATCATCTTTTGTATATTTTGGTAATTATTTTGTTTTCAGATTTCATTATATTGTCCCAAAAAGAATCCTCTTCTGGGAAGCCATTCTCTTTGTCTATTTTGTAAAATTCTTTGGTTTGTATATAGTGGAGCCATGAGAAGTTGCTAAATTTATGTTTAATTTCTTTTTCCTCTTTGAGTTCTGTATTTCCTCTGTTTTTCTTTAACATATCTCTGTAAGTCGGCCATGTTTGCCATCCTAATTCCCTCCTTTGGAAGGCTTCTAGTGGTGAAACCCAAAGCGGTGTATTCCTATAAAATCTCTCCTTGTATCTTTCCCAAATTTTTATTAATCCTGCTCTTATATAATGATTTGTAAAATTCTTTTCAACCTTTTTTTAAAATCGTACCATGTGTACGCATGCCAGCCTCTTCTCAGGTCTGCCCCCTCTAATGTCAGAATATTCCTTTTTTGTAGAGTAGTCCAATCCTTGACCCATACTAGTCCACAGGCTTCATAATACGATCTCAAGTCAGGGAGACTCAAGCCTCCTCTTTTTTTTCGTCTATTAAATTTGTCCTTTTGATTCTCGGCTTTTTGCCTTGCCATATAAATTTCGCTATATCTAAAATTAAAAATGTTCATATTCCTGATGATCGGCAGAGATTGGAATAGATACAATATTTTAGGTAAAACATTCATTTTGATTAGTGAAATTCTGCCTAATAGGGACAATTTTAGAAACTTCCAATTTTCTAAAACTTTTTTTATTTCCTTCCATTTCTGGTCATAATTATTTTTCAACAGCTGAGAGTTCTTTGCCGTCAACGTATATCCCAGGTATTGAATTTTGTCGACTATCTGGAATTCTGTTATTCTAGCTAATTCTTCTCTTTTGTTTTGGGATATATTTTTAGTTAAGATCACAGTTTTTTTCTTATTTATTCTTAAGCCAACCAATTTCCCATAATCTTCAATTTTATTAACCCATCTTTTTATATTTTCCAAAGGATTATTAATTATACAAATTAAATCATCGGCAAAAGCCCTTAATTTGTAATTTTCTTTGTTTAGCCTTTTAGATTTGGGTCTTCCCTTATACTATTCAGTAATATTTCCAGTACCATGATGAACAGCAGAGGGGATAACGGACACCCCTGTCTTGTCCCTTTACAAATATAAAAACCTTTGGATTCATGTGAATTTACCGTAATTTTAGCTTCTTGTCTTTCATATATTGCATTTATAGCGTTTGTAAATTGGTAGCCAAAATCCATTTCTTTTAGTAATAATTTTAAAAAGTCCCAATTCAGGTTATCAAACGCTTTTTCTGCATCCAAACTTAGTAGGGCCAATTCTTCTTGATTGTTTTTTTCATAGTATTTGTAGAGGACTGAGGGTGACAGTGAATGGAATCCCCTTTGAATCCCACCGCTGCCACCAATTATGTAAGGAACTTATGTGGAGATGCTGAGGGTGACAGTGAATGGAATCCCTTTAGAATCCCCTCAGCTTTGCCACCAATATGTACAGAGGTGAGGTGTCTGGCAGGAATGTGTGTCAGAGATGGAACCCTTTTGATCCCACACACGCACACACACAGATACCACCACTTAATAAAGATGTTTTATGAGAGATGATGTTAATTAATGATTTGTTGGATTATCTTCTTCTTCGCTGCCACCAATGGAGACGTCAGGCAGATGGTACTGGTTCTTTTAAGCTTTTTCTATTTGTTCCACTTCAGATGTTGATGTTGCTTAATTTAATATGAGAGTATGACAGAGGCTTAGTTGGAATAAAATCAAAACAAGTTTATTGCAGGTACAGAGCTTGATGGTTTCAGATAACTTATTAAAGGCACTTCGCTTAATGGTTACAAACGGTTATAAGGTGGTTAAACTTTCAAAATACTTCTTTCTTTAAGTTACACTAAACCCTGATCCTACTGGATCCCCTGGGATCAATTCTCCCTAATCCACAGGCTCTATAAAAGACCCTAGACAAATCACCTAACTTGCCTAGTCTGGTCTAACCTAAATCTGACTCAAATCTCTCTATTTAAGCCAGCCTGATTCTCCACACAAGAATCAGATCCTTCCCTGTGACTAGGAAATCACAGACTGCTGGGTTTTAAAACATTCCCCCTTTTCCTTTCCAGGCGGCGGTTGGCTCCGCCCCTGTTGCTATGGTAACCTGCTCTAGCACTCTAAGATGGCTACCTTCCCCATACATAATGTCAATTCACATACTCACCATTTTAACCTTAGCCAAACCTGGCTGTTTAACCAAAATCAAATACACATATCATCTATAAACAAAATATAATTATACACTTCTTCACACACCTCCCAACCCATAAAGATTATTTTTGACTTTTCTTCATCCTAGAATGGTCAAAAATAATAATGTGGATTGTAATTAAAAAATATACAACAATACATATTAATACACTCTTAACATATAATATCAACACATTATTATGCAACATATATAAACACAAACCTTCATTGTTGCAACCTCTAATATGTCCTGGAAAGTGAATCCGCTACAATGTTGCTTTTACCTTTTACATGTTTTATTTCAAAGGAGTAATCTTGTAGTAACAGGCTCCATCGAAGTAGCTTGTTATTAGTTCCCTTGGTGTTATCTAGCCATTTTAATGGGGCATGATCAGTTTGGAGGGTGAACCTCCTCCCCCATAAATAAGGCCTTAATTTTTGTATGGCCCAAACTATGGCTAAGCACTCCTTTTCAATGGTTAACATGCTGCACTCTCGAGGAAGTAATTTTTTACTCAGAAAGAGGATTGGACGATTTTCCCCTTCTGCATCAACCTGACTTAAGACGGCTCCTAATCCAGTATCAGAAGCGTCACAGGTCAAAATAAAAGGTGCGTCAAAATCTGGGGCTTTTAAAACAGAACTTGATGTAAGGGCCTGTTTTAGTTGTTCCATGGACTTCTGACATTCAGGGGACCAAATTACTTGATTGGGGCAGTTCTTTTTAGTGAGATCAGTTAGAGGGGCTGCTAAAGTGCTAAATGATGGTATAAACTTCCAGTAATATCCTGCTAAACCAAGGAATGATCTTACTTGCTTTTTGGTCTTTGGGTTAGGCCATTGGTGGATGGCTTCAACCTTGGTTAGCTCCGGTCCGATACTCCCACAACCTACTATATGACCTAAATATTTGGTTGTGCGGTTTCCTATCTGGCACTTGGAAGCCTTGATAGTTAGACCTGCCTCCTTTAACCGACTCAACACCTGATTGAGGTGTTTCAAGTGATCTTCCCAACTTGAACTAAAAATCCCTATGTCGTCCATGTAAGCCACACAGAAATCTCCCATACCACTAAGTATTCTGTCCACTAAACGTTGAAACGTGGCTGGACTATTTTTTAATCCAAAAGGTAAAACGGTGAACTCATATAATCCCGCATGAGTCCTAAAAGCTGTCTTGGCCTGGTCCTGAGGTGCCATAGGTACCTGCCAAAATCCCTTGGTTAAGTCCAGGCTGCTGATAAAATTGGCCTTCCCCATCCTCTCTAACAGATCATCTAACCGAGGCATAGGGTAGGTATCTGATTGTGTTACCTTGTTTAAAAGTCGATAGTCCACACAGAACCTTATGGTGTTATCAGGCTTTTGAACCAAAACAATTGGTGAGGCCCATGGGCTGCTTGATGGTACTACAATGCCCATGTCCAACATTTCTTTTACCTCCCTCTCAATGCATTTAGTTATTTTGCCTGTAACTCGGTATGGAGGAGACGCTATGGGTGGAGTATCACCAGTGATGATTTGATGATATATCCCCTGTACTCTCCCTGGGAGATCCGAAAATAAATGGTCATACTTATTTAATAATTTCTTAACTTGTTTCTGTTGACTCTGGGACAATCCCTCGTCAACCTTTACTTGCTCGCTGCTCCTATAGGCTTTCCTATTCTCTTCCCAAAAGGGAAAAGTACCTGTTTCCTCCCCCGAAATTATCATACATACATTTACAGATCTATTTACATATGACTTTAACATATTTACATGCACCAGCTTTTCTATATTAGACTGTTCATCATATATAGAATAGTTCACGCCACTGTGTCTTTTGATGACTTTCCACGGTCCAGTTCAATCTACTTGGAGCTTGTTGGTCTTGGTTGGTGTAAGATACAGGACCTCATCCCCTATCTCGAAGCTCTTGCATCTGGCCGTTGTATCGTAGTGAGCTTTCTGTCTCTGCTGGGCTGTCGCTAGATGTTCTTGGGCGGTGTTCCTGGCCATTTCCATTGTTGACTGTCGATCTTTGATGTATTTAGTCACTGAAACAGGTTCCGGTCTTGGACTTGCTTCCCAGAATTCCCGAATTAAATCAAGCGGTCCTCGCACTCGCCTCCCGTACAACAATTCAAAAGGGCTATAGCCAGTGCTGTCCTGGGGAACTTCCCTATAGGCAAACAATAATTGCTGGAGCTTGATGTCCCAGTCATGTGGGTGTTGCTGACTGTAAGACTTAATCATGCGAACCAAGGTCTTATTTAGGTTTTCAACAAGGCCATTGGTTTGTGGATGATAGGCTGATGATGTCAAATGCCTTATCCCACACAGTTCCAGTAATCTTTCCATTAATCTAGAAGTGAACTGGGTTCCCAAATCTGATACTAGTTCTTTAGGGTAACCTGTTCTTCCCCATATTGAGAGCAGTGCATTGGCTATTGTTGTTGTCTCGATGTTAGTTAGGGCTACTGCCTCAGGATAACGAGTTGCGTAGTCAATCATAGTCAAAATATATCTGCATCCTCTCCTACTGGGTTTGGGAAGAGGACCGATGATATCTATGCCCACTCTAGAAAAAGGTTCCCCAATTAATGGCATTGGGACTAATGGAGCCTTAAGTTTATCGCTTCCTGAGCTGATCCTCTGGCATGTGTCACAGGATTGACAGAACCTTTTAATTTGCTGGTACATGCCAGGCCAAAAGAAATTTTTTGTGATTCTTTGAGTGGTCCGTCTAATTCCTAAATGTCCCCCTTGTGGGCTGTCATGGGCTACCTCCATCAACTGTTCTCTATACTTCTGAGGTACCACAATCTGCGTATAGGAAGCGGACATCTCTGGGGCTTTTTGATTTAAAACTTCCCTGTACAAAACTCCATTTTTAGTAATGAACCTGGTGGGCTTTTCTAAAGTTAAATCTCCCTCAGTGTTTTGGGCCTGCTCAAACAAAAGCTGCAATGTGTCATCAGACTTTTGCTCCCTCAGGATTTCTCTTTCCCCTTCAGTCTTATTTACCAAATCAGCCATTACAGAACTTGCCTCAGGATTTTCTTTTAAGTTCTGTTGTATAGGTAAACAGACAACTTCTTTCTCAGATTTCTCCTCTTTATATTCACCCTCATCAAGAGTCTTTGGTGTCTTTTTGACTTCTCTGGCAAGGTCATTTCCAATTAGGCATTTATATGGAATATCAGAACTAATAGCAAAGTCCCATACTCCTTCCCACTTGCCATATTGAACAGGTAAAGAAACCACTTCGCTTGGGATCACGGGACCCAAACCTTTTAAATTAACCTGATAAGTAGGGTGTTGGCATTTTGATGGTACTAATTCAGGTCTGATGATACAGACTTCTGAACCTGTGTCCCTCCATCCTTGTATTTGGTTTCCATCAATGTTGATGTTTTCCAAATACTCATCTGATGTTTGATCTAACAAAACAAACAGACATTGCCTCTCCTTTTGAATTTCCTGAGGTAAATCTTTTTGAACCTTAGCTGGTTCTTTAGTTGCCTCTTTGGTTGGGACTTTTTTAACATAGAAAGAGGGTTTTTCTTTCTTTAAAAGAGCACATTGTGATTTATAATGTCCTGTTTTACCACAGTGAAAGCATCGAATATTTCCCTCCATTTTGGCAGGGTTCATTACACTAGCCATCCTCCAGGTGGTGTTTTCTATGGAAGCTCCTCTCCCTTGCTGTGCGCGCGTGAGGGAAAAAGATGGCTGTTTAAACTGTCTTTCCTTAAATCCTCCTTCTTCCCTTTTAAACCCTTCAATGTAATTAGTTGGTCCACCATCCCAGCTGCTTGATTAGCAGTCTGGGGCTTTCTATCTTGTACCAGCCATCGATAATCTGATGGAACCTGCTGGTACAGCTGCTCTAATTTTATTAAATCCTTCAACTGCTGGAAGTCTTTTACCTCAGAATTCCTCAACCAACTCTCAAAATATTGTGCCTGTTTGGCAGCTAGCTGTAAGAAACTTTCATTTTTTTCTCTCCTCAGCGTTCTGAATTTTGTTCTATAAAATTCAGGAGTTAGCTGTAACCTCTGTTGTACCAGCTGTTTAAATATAGTGTAATTTCTGCGTTCTTCTTCCACCATTTCGCTATAGATCTCTAATAGCTTTCCACAAATCTGTGGCCTGAGGTAAATCATCCAATTTTCCTCAGCTATTTCCAGATCTTCACAACACCATTCAAATGAAATTAAAAACTGCTCCACATCATCCTCCTTGTTGTATTTAGGAAACCTCTTTAAGGCTGAATCAACAGGATTAATGATGGGAGTCCCTGGTTGTGCCTCTACAGAAGGCTGAGACAGTGTCAGCTTCTGTTTTTCCCATTCAATCTCCATCCTTCTCATCTCTATCTCTGCCTGTCTCCGTTTCTCCTCTGCTTCCAATTTCTTACTCTCCATCTGTGCCTGTATCTGTCTTTCTTTCTCCTGTGCTTCTGCCTCTTTCTCCCATTTTATCTTCTCCATCTGTGCCTGCCTCTCTCTTTCCTTCTCCTGTGCTTCTAATTCTAATTTTCTCATCTCTAATTGATATTTCATCATTGCTTCTGACATGGTGGTCTGTTGTTCCGAATCTGAACTCTCTCTCTCTTGGTACACCTCTACCTCTCCTGCTCCTCTTTTCTGCTTTCTGGTGGCCATTCTTTATAAGTTTTACCTCAGAAAATTTTTCATGAGCGATCTTAGGCACCAAATTAGGGATGTTATATGTATCCCGCCGCTTGCCGCCAATTTATGTAGAGACTTGATGTGGCAGAGGATGGAATCCCTCTTTGAATCCCACCACTGCCACCCAATAATGTAAGGAGCTGAGGTGACAGAGGAATGGAATCCCTTTTAGAATCCCTCAGCCTTGCCACCAAATTGCACAGAGGTGAGGTGTCTGACAGGAATGTGTGTCAGAGATGGAACCCTTTTGAATCCCACACACACACACACACAGATACCACCACTTAATAAAGATGTTTTATGAGAGATGATGTTAATTAATTATTAGTTTGACTATCTTCTTCTTCGCTGCCACCAATGGAAGAGACGTCAGGCAGATGGTACTGGTTCTTATAAGCTTTCTCTATTTGTTCCACTTCAGGTGTTGATGTTACTTAACTTAATATGAGAGTATGACAGAGGCTTGGTTAGAATAAAATCAAAACAAGTTTATTGCAGGTACAGAGCTTGATGGTTTCAGATAACTTAGTAAAGGCACTTCGCTTAATGGTTACAAACGGTTATGAGGTGGTTAAACTTTCAAAAATACTTCTTTCTCTGGATTACACTAAACCCTGATCCTCCTGGATCCCCTGGGTTAATGTTCCTAATCCACAGACTCTATAAATGACCCTAGACAAATCACCTAACTTGCCTAGTCTGGTCTAACCTAAATCTGACTCAAATCTCTCTATTTAAGCCAGCCTGATTCTCCACACAAGAATCAGATCCTTCCCTGTGACTAGGAAATCACAGACTGCTGGGTTTTAAAACATTCCCCCTTTTCCTTTCCAGGCGGCGGTTGGCTCCGCCCCTGTTGCTATGGTAACCTACTCTAGCACTCTAAGATGGCTACCTTCCCCATACGTAATGTCAATTCACATACTCACCATTTTAACCTTAGCCAAACCTGGCTGTTTAACCAAAATCAAATACACATATCATCTATAAACAAAATATAATTATACACTTCTTCACAGAAGGTTTATATATTTGTGGAAAGTCCAGGGTGAGAGAAGAACTCTTGTCAGTTGGAGGCCAGTGTGAATGTTGTAGTTAATTACCTTGATCAGCATTGAATAGCTTCATCTCCTGGCTTCTTCCTGCCTGGGAGTAGCCTTTGAACAAAGGATACCCCCAGGCAGGAAGAAGCCAGGAGATGAAGCTATTCAATGCTGATCAAGGTAATTAGCTGATCAAGGTAATTAGTCGTTAGCTGCCCCTGATTCATTGATATCTGGAACTCCTCTGTTTTCAGAGTGTTGCTTCTTATTTACTGTTCTGATTTTTGAGTTTTTTTTAATACTGGAAGCCAGATCCAACAAATGCTACTTTCAGCAAAGGACAAGAGGGATCCTCTCTCCTCTGCAGGAGTCTACCATGTACCATGTAGCTGTAGACAAGTCTACAGAGGGATCACTAAAGGCAGCATTGCCCAAACACGAGTCAAAGAACATGAAAGGCACTGAAGACTCACTCAACCAGAGAAATCAGCCATAGCAGAGCGCTTGATGAACCAACCTGGACACAGGATATTATTTGAGAACACAGAAATGTTCGACCACTCCAACAACTATCATGTCAGACTACACAGAGAAGCCCTTGAAATCCACAAGCATGTTGACAACTTCAACAGAAAGGAGGAAACCATGAAAATGAACAAAATCTGGCTACCAGTATTTAAAAACTCAAAAATCAGAACAGTAAATAAGAAGCAACACTCTGAAAACAGAGGAGTTCTAGACATCAATGAATCAGGGGCAGCTAACGACTCTGAACAAAGGATACCCCCGGGCAGGAAGAAGCCAGGAGATGAAGCTATTCAATGCTAATCAAGGTGATTAACTACAACATTCACACTGGCCTCCAACTGACAAGAGTTCTTCTCTCACCCTGCACTTTCCACAGATATATAAACTGTCAGAGTAATTCGCAGCGTAGCAGCAGTTGTATGTTGTCAATGGAGCACAGAACGAAGAGACGTCAGAAACGATGTTAAAAATATATACAAAGTTTTACTATACAAGACAAACAGACTTGCAGACGAACACAGGCTTGGCTTTCACTCTAGGCAGACACAAACTCAGAACAGAGCAAGATCTCAACACAATCAGTAATGTACAAAAACACTTGAGTCTGGATACTCCCAAGGTTCCAGCCATACATCAAGGTCAACACAGCTTCTCAGTCTCTTTACAGACTATAGCATACTCTGAATGATGCAACCTGTATGCAATACATGCCAGACACAAATTTCATTTAAACACTACCAATACACAAATCCCACATTAACATAAACCTTCTTTGCTGAGTTTCTCCATACCTCACAACGTCTGAGGATGCCTGCCATAGATGTGGACGAAACGTCAGGAGAGAATACTTCTAGAACATGGCCATACAGCCCGGGAAACATACAAGAGACCGAAAGGCCTCCGTCCCTGTGGAAGGAGGAAGAGGAGGGTGTGTGGTCTTCTTTATCAGAGAATGAAATTGTGTTGATCCCTGAGAGTCACCTTTAACTCCCCGATTCTGTCTCTGCAGTAAAATGGCAACATGATCGCAGAATAACTTCAAGATGTCAATATGGATGCCAAGCAGCTTCAAGTGAGTGTTGCCTTCCCCATTGCATGTTTACTCCAGATGGGTGAGGTGGGCATTTGACTGAAATGGATTGAATTGAGACATACATCCAAGACTGTTCCCAAAGCTGCAGTGAAGCCAATAGCACTGAACGTAGCTATCCAGCCCTCAGCATGGAAAAGAACAATGGAAACATAAATGGTTTTCAGTCAGTCTGTACCCCTTGTAGGTAGATCCCAAAGAGAGACATCTGGCCCCAGGGGTCAAGTGCAGAGTCAGCCAGGCTGAGGGAGAGAGCTGTACTTTTATGGGTTTATATCCCAAATTCTTATCTGCAGAAAAACATCAAGATGAAGCAATGGGAATGTATTTATTTATTTATTTACAATATTTGTATTCCGCCCTTCTTTCTCACCCCGAAGGGGACTCAGGGCAGATCACAATGTACACATACATGGCAAACATTCAATGCCATATTTATTTATTTATTTATTTATTTATTTATTATTTACAGTATTTATATTCCACCCTTCCTTTTCACCCCGAAGGCTGCTCAGGGCGGATTACAATGAACATATATATGGCAATCATTCAATGCCATCAGACAAACAACATACAGTATAGACACACACAGAGGCATTTAACATTTCCAGCTTCACAATTCCGGCCACAGGGGGAGCTGTTGCTTCACTGTCCACTATTGACTGTACTTCCTCATTCTTTTCCGGCATGTTGCTGGCAGTTTGATGGTGTTGTAAATTAGTTAAATTAGCCTCACGCATAAAGCGTACCTAAATTTCCTACTTGACAGATGCAACTGTCTTTCAGGCTGTAGAGGTAAACAGCAAGCTGGGCTATTTAATCGTCGGGGGCTTAACCCGACGTGGGCTTCAAACTCATGATCTCTCGGTCAGTAGTGATTTATTGCAGCTGGTTACTAGCCAGCTGCGCCATAGCCCGGCCCATATGAACATAGAGACAGAGACGAAGACAGAGACAGAGGAATTTTTTAAAAATATATTTTTTATTAGGGAAAATAAAAAAGAGGGGGGAGGGGGATGGTTGGGGGGGGGTTCTTGACTTCCCAATCTTCATCTTTGTGTATTCTTTTATCTTCTTGTATTGTTGATATTTATCTTTCTTTATTTTGTCCTTTCCTTTTTCTTTAGTATGATTCACGTTCCTTCCTTCTTAAATTTAATTTCTCCATTGCTTAATTATCTGGCACTGATACATGACTTCTTAGTCTTTGAACAATCTCCAGTCTGTTGGAGTCGCAGGTCACCCTGTATGTTCTTTCATTAAAAACATTAATCTGTCCATCTCCATTATTTCCAAAAATTTTATTTCATCAATGTTCTATACTTAGTATTTCCTCAAATTTTCGTTTCTCCACATACATTATTCTTGCTGTAATTCTTCAGTTCCTTATATTGATCCCAATTCGTCTTCATCTTCATCCATCTTATCAAGATTCGGAGTGTCTTGTTCCATATCCATCTTTTCACTTTCAGGTGGATGGAACTGGGGTTTCTTTGGTTTTTCCTTTCCTTTATTTTCTGTCTGGCCGGGTGGATTGTGATCTATATCTTTCTTCAGTTTCTTATAAAAAATCTTTTGCCTTATCTTCTGTTGTTAGTCAAAGTCTTTGATCTCTGTATGTCACCATGATTCCTTCAGACTTCTCCTATCAGAGGCAATTTAACCTTCTCCAGCTTCTGGCTTCCTGGGGGTATGCTCGATTCCAGCCACAGGGGGAGCAGCTGCTTCATCATCCACTGTGACGCTGAGTCCTTGGATACTTCCTCATTCGAAATGCTGCTGGACAATTTTTATGATGTTGTAAATTAGTTAAATTAGCCTCCCCACATAGTGGTACCTAAATTTCCTACTTGATAGATGCAACTACCTTTCGGGTTGCTTAGGTCAACAACGAGCAGGGCTATTTTTTATTTTAATGGTCAGGTGCTCACTCCAACGGGCTGGCCTCAAACTCATGACCTCTTGGTCATAGTGATTAATTGCAGCTGGCTACTAACCAGCCTGCACCACAGCCCGGCCCCTGTATGTACCAGTTAAAATGCACAGAGAGATGGAATCCTTCACAGCTAGTCCTTCCTTTCCTAAAAAGATTCATTAATTTCTTGTATTATGCACTTGTGCTTCTGGGAATGCTATTTAAGAGGAATTGGAAGGCCTGAGGAAGCAACCGGGGAAATGAGATGTAGCACATCTCACACAAGTACTAGAAGAGCATCTCCACATTCAATGCCATAGTGGGCTGGCATTGGTGGGGCACTTACACAACCTTCACAGTTGCTCTCCTTCTCCCACGAACACACCTACACACATTGCTAAAGAGACACTGTGCTGACCTAAGTGAGACACAGCCTTTCAAAAGGTCATGAACAGAGGATGTAAATTTCACCCAACCCTTTCCTGCCCATAGAACTGACCCTCTTGTCTTTTCCTTCGTTTTAGCAAGTGACCAAAAACCCAACATTTCTAAGAAAGGCAAGCGAATTTCATCTGAAAGGAGAGAATGAATGACAACGGGAAAAGACACAGAGAGAAAGGCAAACCAAGGAGATGGGATGATTTGTAGCCCTGGAAGATGATGGGGCAACTGTATGCTTCTGCCCTCTTCCCTGCTTAATATTTGAATTTTAAGAAAGTTAAATTAGAATAAGTGGGTTGCTGTGAGTTTTTCGGACAGTATGGCCATGTTCCAGTAGAATTCTTTCCTGGTGTTTCACCTGCATCTGTGGCTAATGGCATCTCCAGAGGTCTGTTGGAAGTGAGGCAAGTGGAGTGCATAAACTAGAATAGTATGGAAATAATTACCGTATATACTCGAGTATAAGCTGACCTGAATATAAGCCGTGGCACCTAATTTTACCACAAAAACTGGGAAAACTTATTGACTCGAGTATAAGATGAGGGTGGAAAATGCAGCAGCTATGGGTCAATTTCAAACATAAAAATAGATATTAATAAAATTGCATTCTTTGAGGCATCAGAAGGTTAAATGTTTTTGAATATTTATATAAAACTGTAATTTAAGAT
The DNA here is from genome assembly GCF_035594765.1 of Anolis carolinensis. Classification (NCBI taxonomy): domain Eukaryota; kingdom Metazoa; phylum Chordata; class Lepidosauria; order Squamata; family Anolidae; genus Anolis; species Anolis carolinensis. The sequence goes on from NC_085842.1 coordinate 5,876,047, forward strand.
AATAATAAGACTTTAATAAGATAAGACTGTCCAACTCTGAATACCTATATCAGGGTCCTCAAACTTTTTAAGTGGAGGGCCGATTCACAGTCCCTCAGACTGTTGCGGGGACGGACTATGATGAAATAGTCCAAAATTAAGATTATTGTTGTTGTGTGCCTTCAAGTCATTTCAGACTTAGGTCAACCCTAAGGCCAAAGTTTAGGACAGGGGCCAGGTAAATGACCTTGGAGGGCCACATCCGGCCCATGGGCCTTAGTTTGGTGACCCCTGATCTAGACAATTTCATAAGACCATAGGTAAGCAAAGAGACCTCCAAAGACCATCTAGATGGTTTCATAAGACTATAAGTAAGAAAAGGGACTCTCAAAGGCCATCTAGATGGTTTCATAAGACCATAGGTAAGCAAAGAGATCTCCAGAGACCATCTAGATGGTCTCATAAGACCATCGGTAAGGAAAAGGACCCTCGAAGGCCATCTAGATGATCTCATAAGGCCATCAGAAGACCATACATAAGGAAAGGGACCTCAAAGACCATCTAGATGGTTTCATAAGACCACAGGTAAGGAAAGGGACCCTCAAAGGCCATCTAAACGGTCTCATAGGACCATAGGCAAGGAAGGTGACCTCTAAAAGCCATCTAGATGGTCTCATAAGGCCGTAGCTAAGCAAAGAGACCTCCAAAGAGCAGGTAGACTTAGGTCAACCCTAAGACCAAAGTTTAGGACAGGGGCCAGGTCAGTGACCTTGGAGGGCCACATCTGGCCCATGGGCCTTAGTTTGGGTACCCCTGACCTATATACTCAAGTATAAGCTGACCTGAATAGAAGCCAGCCAGGACCCTCACTCGAGTATAAGCCGAGGGGAGCTTTTTCAGCCCTAAAAAAGGGCTGAAAAACTAGGCTTATACTCGAGTATATACAGTAACTGATCACTGAAGTCAGTGTTGATACATTGTATATAAATTAGTAAGAAAGTTTAAAAAGGAACCCCAATGTGATCCCTGCATTAGGTGCCATAGTGGTGGCCCAGTGGGAGGTCACTACATTGGGAGGCATTAGTGGGGCACTTAAGGAGCTCTCATGGTTGCTCTCATTCTCACACTAACACGCCTCTCAAAAGGCCATTCATGAAGAAAAGATGGGAATTCAGTAAAACCTGCTGCTGCAGAAAGAAGGGAGCTGTATGTTCACTTCGATAGATTTAGTTTGTTCTGCAAAGTGCTCAAAGAGCGGAGGGAGAAAGACGAATTTGAGCACTGTATCCTGGGAATTGAAACTACAAGGTGTCACGTTTTTGTGTATATTTCTGTGCTAAAATCAGTGAGGATTAGCTTTTCATTCCATGTGCATCTGTCCCCTCCAAAAAAGAAGAAAGCATCTAGATGTCACAATCCTTTTTTTGCTCCAAACAATTGGCCCCATGTTTCCTTTGTTTTTATTTATTTATTTCCAGCATTTATACCCCACCCTTCTCACCCGCGGGGACCCAGGGCAGCTTGCAACAGTTGGCAAGAAAGCGATGAAGGGTTCGGCAGCACTGAGGAAGGTAAGCATTAAGAAAGAGCAAGAAAGGTGGCTGCGGGAGGTCTGCAACCCTGGGAGATGGTAGCACAGCTGTGTCTCTCCACTATCCTCTCTACTTGATAAATGATTTTTAAAAGAGTTAAACCAGAGTAGTTGGGAAATAATTAGCTGACAAGTGAAGTCAGATGTCAAGAAATCTGGGTATTTTACTATGCTATTTCACATTATAGGACTTGAACGTCCTCAGATTTTGGTGTCTACTGGAAACCAAATACCAGCAGATATCAAGGGTCCACTATACTGGGGGCTGAAAGGCTCAGCCCAGCTCCCGCCTGGCACCTGGAGACTGATCTAGCTGAGTTTTGGCACCATTACCATTATGACAACCACAGGTATGTCTCAATTGGTTTTTGGCCCCACCCGTAGCCCTGGGCACACTCTTGATTTGGTTTTCTGTTCAGGATGAGATGATGGTGATGGTGTTCACATCCCCTTTGTCATGGACTGATCACTACCTGGTTAGGTTTAGACTCACTGGGGCTCTAAACCTCCACAGGGGTGGAGGGCTGATTAGGATAGTCCGCCCCAGAAGGCTTATGGATCCAGATGGATTCCTGAAAACTCTTGGGGAGTTTCCTGCCACTTGGGTAGGTGATTCTGTCAAAGCTCTAGCAGACCTCTGGAATATGGAGGTGGCCAGGACAGTTGGCACAATCACTCCTGAACGTCGCCTTTCACAAAGCAGAGCCAAATCAGCCCCCTGGTATTCCATTAGCTGGCATCCCTTCCTTACTCTGTTTTTTAAAAACAGCTAAAATGCATTTATATTCTCTTACGTATAGAGAAGAGGAGGATTAGAATACTATGCATGGTTATCATCAGTCAGGAATGGTGTTGCACCCTGGCTCTGTTGGCTGCTTAAATTTTTAAAATAATTTTAATAATTTAAATGTATTTTAAATCTGTTTAGATTTGTGTTTCGTTTTAATGTCAAATGTAGATTGGTTATGTTATAATCTCTTATTACTTTGTTATAGATGTGGATTTATTTCCTGGTTTTGGTTGGGTTATCTATCTGTTTTTGTTTAGTTAATTACGGCATTGAATATTTGCTGATTTTTGTTGGAAACTGCCCTGAGTCCCCTTGGAGAGACAGGGTGGGATATAAATAAATTTTCTACATTATTATTATTATTATTATTATTATTATTATTATTATCATTATTATTATTTTGTCTGGTGAAAATTACACGTCAGCATTTTAGATGGATTAGGGATCCGCTGGTTTCCCCTGTAATAGGCAGTAAGAGCACCTAAAGCTTCGGAGAGCTTCTGTTCAACCCTTTCAAAGCTTCCTGCTTAGGCAGTGATAGCACGATCGTCAGCATAGATGAAACTCTCTGTCCCTTCTGTCAGTGGATGGTCATTTGGGTAAATTTTAAAGATTGATAGAGCAAGCACACTCCCCTGAGGCAGGCCATTCTCCTGTCTTCACCACCTACTTCTCTGACCCTGGAACTCAATAAAAAAGCTCCTGCTTTGTAGCAGATTTCCTTTGAAGAAGGTGAGGTGGTAGTCCTTTGTGATATTATACATTTTTCTCAGGAGGAGATGATGGTTTACAGTATCATAAGTTGTTCACAGGTCTGTGAAGAGAGCTCCTGTAATCTGCTGCCTTTCAAAACCATGTGCTGAGTCAGGTTCAGAACTTGTGATGTGCAGCTTTTCCCTGTCCTGAAACATATCAGACTATGTGGCGTGACATAAATTTTTAAATATTCATTTATTTATTTATTTATTTATTTACAGTATTTCTATTCCGCCCTTCTCACCCCGAAGGGGACTCAGGGCGGATCACATTATAACACACATAGGGCAAACATTCAATGCCCATAAACACATCAAACAGAGACTGAGAGACACACGCAGAGGCAAGTTAACCTTCTTCTGAGGGGATGTTGGCCACAGGGGGGAGCAGCTGCTTCATCATCCACACTGACGGCACTTCCTCATTCCTGGTCGTAAATTAGTTAATCTTGCCTCCCCACTTATAAGTGGTACCTTATCTCCTACTTGATAGATACAACTATCTTTCGGGTTGCTAGGTCAGCAACAAGCAGGGGCTATTTTTTATTTTTAATTGACGGGTGCTCACCCCGCCACGGGCTGGCCTTGAACTCATGACCTCATGGTCAGAGTGATTTAAGGCAGCTGCTCAACAGCTGCGCCACAGCCCGGCCCCAATGTTTTCCCGCTCCTAGTCCTGGAATCTCCCCTTCACTTCACTTTAGTGAACACATTCTGAGGTCTGGTCTGGTCCCTTCCCTCTTTCTGAATGAGCCGCATTGAGTCTATATTGAGAAAAAAGTACAGTAAAAGTAAAATCAATAAAAGTGTCTCTGGAACCTGTGAGTTTCTCCTTTATGTGTTGTACATTACTCAACTCTGGTGACAATATAATCTGGTGCTGTAAGAAAACCCAGAGTCTATTTCTGCTGTATTCTGCTGAGAACACAGACTCTCTTTTTTTTGGCTAAAACTTACACATTTTTCTGGTTACTGATTAAGGCTCCTTTACCCTCGATCAAATTATTTGTGATTCATTCTCCTGCCCTCATTCTAAAGCTTTTTTCTGTTTTATCTCTTTGTAGCGCAACTAGCAGGTCTGCCCTATGAATTGAGGAAAAGTTCATCCGCCTAAGTGTTGGATTTTGGTGCGCCGTTTAAGAATTTCTTCAAGGTTTTCCACTGGATGTCAACAATTTAAATTTGTAGAAATATTTATATTGCAAAGAGTTGGGCCTGAGGTACGAGGCTTGAATGAAAAGTAATGCCTCCACCTTCGTAACTCCTCAACAGATGGCAGTCCTGGTCTGCAGCAGGTACTGGCTTATTCAGTAGACTCTCCTCTACAGTTCCATTTGGTGGGAAGCCTGAGCATTGAACGGCTGTGTTGTTAAAGTGCAAAGTATGGGACCCTGCGCAGACGGTCGGTCAATGCGACTTAAGCAACGTGCAGTCATTGAATTCTCGACAGCAGAAGGTGCCACCACAAAGGAGATTCATCAGAGAATGCAAGCTGTTTATGGGGATTGTGTTGATGGGAGAGTAAGTTTCAAGAAGTGGGAACATCTGACTTGCGTGACAAACAAAGAGTTGGACGTCCTGCGACAGCAACCACCGAGTTTCAAGCTAAAGGTTGACAGATTGATTCAGAACGATTGCCATATCACTCAGAGAGAAATTTCAAGCATAATCGGCATTTCGCAAAAATTATTGCTTTGCTTGGCTATCAGAAGATCTGTGCAGGACGGATACTGTGAGATGCTGGTTGTGGAAGCAGAGTGCCGACTTCTTCCATGACGGTTTCAGAACTGCGGCAATTTTTAAGGGTTTTTTTCATGTCAGGAGTGACTTGAGAAACTGTAAGTCGCTTCTGGTGTGAGAGAATTGGCCATCTGCAAGGATGTTAGAGAAAGAACTACCCCACTCCTGAAGCAGCTACACTGGCTTCCGGTTTGTTTCTGGGCGCAATTCAAGTTGCTGGCTTTGGCCTACAAAGCTGTATACAGTTTGGGCCCAGCCTACTTGAGGGACTGTAGCTCCTTCTACCAACCCACTCGAGCTTCTTTTTTTTTTTTTTTACGAATTTTTATTTTTTAAAACACAAAAAATACATACCATACACATACAAAACATTTACAATTCTCACCACCAACACGAGGATTATTTTCATTTACATATTCATTTATTTTTGAGACAATCTTTATATCTTTATACATTTCCATCCTATATACTATATAACAATTGTATCTTATTTCTTATGGCTTGATCTCTGGATTGATTCATGATATAGTTCTTTACCCTTGTCCATCTTTCTTCCATTTCTCTCATTTTTAAAACATTTAATTTCACATTTATAATTTCAAATTCCATTTGCTCCACCATATATTGGTACCATTTATTTACTGTCCATTTTGATTTATCTTTCCACCCTAATATTATTACTGCTTGTGCACATTCAATTATTGCTTCTTTTATTTCCCATTTCCTCTCTTTTCCCTAATACAGTAGAGTCTCACTTATCCAAGCTAAACGGGCCAGCAGAAGCTTGGATAAGCGAATATGTTGGATAATAAGGAGGGATTAAGGAAAAGCCTATTAAAGATCAAATTAGGTTATGATTTTACAAATTAAGCACCAAAACATCATGTTATACAACAAATTTGACAGAAAAAGTAGTTCAGTGCGCAGTAATGTTGTGTTGTAATTACTGTATTTACGAATTTAGCACCAAAATATCACAATATATTGAAAACATTGACTACAAAAATGGCTTGGATAATCCAGAAGCTTGGATAAGCGAGGCTTGGATAAGTGAGACTCTACTGTACCGCTATTTCCTTTGTTATGACCCACTCATTTCCTAGTATTTGATTTGACTCATTTTGTATAGTCTGCCAAAAATATTGTACATATTCACATTCCCACATCTTGTGCATAAACCGCCCTTTCTGATGACATCCATGCCAGCACTGACTACTCCCCTTTTTATAGTAGTACTAGCTGTGCCCGGCCACGCGTTGCTGTGGCGAAGTCTGGTGGTCTGGGAAATAAAGTATTGAGGAATTGGTGGTAGTTAAGCTAAAGGGTAAAGGTTTTGCCCTGACATTAAGTTCAGTCGTGTCCGACTTTGGGGGTTGGTGGTCATCTCCATTTCTAAGCCAAAGAGCCGGCGTTGTCCGTAGACTCCTCCAAGGTCATGTGGGGTGACTGCATGGAGCACCGTTACCTTTCCGCTGGAGCGGTACCTATTCATCTACTCTAATTTGAATGTTTTTGAACTTTAGGGTTGGGAGAAGCTGGGGTTAACAGTGGGGGCTCTGTCCGTTCTTCGAATTCAAACCTGCGACCTTTCGGTCCAGAAATTTAGCAGCTCAGCGCTTGAACACGCTGCAGCATCAGGGGATATTATTTCCTAAAGGTTGTGAATATACAATGTTTTTGATTGTTTTTGTGTGTTGGAGGCAAGTATGAATGTTGCAATTAGGGAAAATGATTAGCATGTAATGGCCTTGTAGCTTTAAAGCCTGGCTGTTTCCTCCTTGAGTGAATTTTTTTGGGAGGTGTTAGCTGGCCCTGATTGTTTCCTGTCTGGAATTCCCTTGTTTTCAGAGTGGTGTTGTTTGTGATATTTTATGTGCTTCTACTGTCTGTGGCCCTCAGAAAACAGAGGACTTGCCAGACTTTGGTGATGGGAATACTTTGTTGGGAGGTGTTAGCTGGCCCTGATTGTTTCCTGTGTGGAATTCCACTGTTTTCAGAGTGTTCTTTATTTAGTGTTCTGATTTTAGAGATTATATTGTTGTGTATTATTGTACCACAGTAATTATTTCATATTACAGTAGAATCTCAGTTATCCAACATTTGGTAATTCAATGTTCTGGATTATCCAACGTAGTCTGCGTTTTAGTAGTCATTTTTTTTGTACTCAGTGTTTTAAATTGTGATACTTTTTCTGTCAAATTTGTTGTATAACATGATGTTTTGGTGGTTAATTTGTATAATGATTACCTAATTTGATGTTTAATCGGGTTTTCCTGAATCCGTTCTTATTATCCAACATATTCAGTTATGCAATGTTGTGCTGGGATGTTTATGTTGGATAAGTGAGAATCTAGTGTATATTTATAATTTTGCAAGGAAGGCGTTTGCGTAATCTCCCGGGCACTGGAAAGGGGTAAATAAATAACAGAAGAGGAGAAGGCGCTCTGTACATGCTCAGGGGCCAGGTGGGAGGTGTGGCGGGCTGAGGTCTGCCCTTCTCCTTTGCCCCTCAATTCCGGCCCTTCCCCTCCTACCGGAGGCGGCACCGGTGTGGTGGTGGGTTGGCGGGCCTGGTAAGCCAGGGAAGAGCGGGCTCTGGTGGAGGCGCAGGCCCCGGGCGTAGCGGCTTCATCCCCGCCTCCGCGCTTCCCGGTGCCGGCCTCCATGTTCTTCCCGCGCAGTAGGAGGAAAGGAGGAGGCCTGAGCAGTAGCGAGGAGGAGGAGGAGGAGGAGAACCGGGCTGGGAAGGCGGGCGATGGGGCGCTTGTCTGTCGCTGCAGGCCGGAGAGGAAGAAAAAAGGGTGGGAAAGGGTTCCTCTCCACACAGAGGGAGAGAGGCAGGACTCGCTTTTCCAGAAGTGCCTTGTGCGGAGGTGACATTGTTGGCGCGAAACACCAGGAAGGTACCAAGGGAGGGGAAAAGAGGCCTTTTTTGTTTCCTAGGCGAGATGTTAGGACAGGGACGGGTCAGCTTAGGCCCTCCGGGTGTTTTGGAGTGGAACTTCAGATTCGAGGATGAGTAGGTCAGCCTCGTGAGGCGGAGGTGTGCCTTCTCCTGCCGAGTCCCTGGCTTTGGCGGTGAAGGCGGCAATAGAGGGTGAGGAAGGGGGGGACAGTTTTGTGTGTGTGCGCGCACGGGAAGGGTTCGGAGGATTGTGTTTGTGCGCATGCGCACATTGCCTGTTGTGCTTTTTAGTGTTGTGATTGTGTTTTTTGTTTGAATGTGTTGTATCTTACTGAAGGCGGGGATGATGGATTGTGTTGGTAATTTTAGAGTTTGGGGGGTGTTGGGTTTTGTTGTTTTGTGCGTCGCCACGACGCCAAAAGCCTTTTATATATACAGATGCTTACCTTTTACGATACCATTTGTGCAATATTTTCCTCCTCGTTTGTCAGGATCTCCAATCCTTGACATCTCTGCTCAGCGGACAAAGAACAGATGCCAGCCATAAAGCAGGCCGGCCATAAAACATCAATGACCCTCTGGTATGTGAGAGTCCCTATATATGTGGCACAAAAGAAGGTTCTGGTATTCAGTACAATAAAACTTGTTGGAATCTACCCGCGTGTGTCTTGGTGCTTTCTTTGGAAGACGGACCCACAGCACAACTGGGAGGAGAGAACCCGACAATTTGTACTGAATCACCTACTTTCTCTAGCTCCTACCTACAGCAACATGGAGGGAGGAGAGAGAGAGAACCAATTCGAATATTCCCGGGGAGAAGAAGCAAGCGCCGACGGAGAAACGAGGGAGGAACCCCTCAGCCTCTCGGAGGAAGCAAGCTCCGATGGAGGGGAGAGGGAAGAATCCCACACCCCCGTGGACGCAGCCACTTCCCCCCCCAACCGTGGCCACGCAATGGAGGGTCACGCCAGCGGGGCCGGAGAGGCCGCACAGAGCCGAGCCATCCACCGCCTGGGAGCTTGGCAACCCCCACCCGACGGAGAGTCAAGGAATGCAGGAGATGAGACAAGAAATAGCACAACTGCGGGAGATGGTCCATTCCCTGATCCTGGCACAACAGCAGGGCAGCCCCAGGGGGCAGAACGCCAGCTCCGTCCTCCCAGCGGCCGCTCCTTCCCCTCCGGTAACCTCCCCCGGCCTCTCCGCAGCAGCCCCTTCCCCCTACAGACAAAGGACTGGGAGAGAGGGGGGGCAGCGAGGCCGGCACTACAAAGAGGAGAGGAAGTTGCAAGTCACCTTTGATGGGGACCCAGAGAAACTGCCTTTCTTTCTGATGAGAGTGGCTACCTTCATGAGCAAGTGGGAAGGCTCTTTTGAAAGCGAAATGGACAAGGTCCAACATGTGGCCGACCACTTCGAAGGAGCAGCCTCTGAATGGCTCCTGGCGCTGTACGACATGAGGGCACCGGAGCTCAACAACTTGGATGCCTTCATGGGGGCACTGAGATCCCGCTTTGAAGACCGCCTGCGCAAGCAAAAAGCCAGGGCGAAACTCAGGAGCCTGAAGCAAGGTGCCCGCTCCGTTCAGGACTTTGCCTTGGAATTCAGAAGGCTGGCCTCCTTGCTACCTGAGTGGAATGAAGCCTATAGGATTGAAGTGTTCAAGGAGGGCTTGAGGCCAGACCTGGTGGAATGGGTGCTGGCCAGGGAGAACCCGGGCACCCTGGACAGATGGGTGGAAGCGGCTGGCGAGGGGGAGGTGCTGAAGGAGGAAATCAAAGACTTCCGCCGAAAGCAAACCCCCTCAGCCGGAAGCACTGCGGGCAGAAGCCATGCCCCTTCGAAGAACAGGGACAGGCTTGATCCGGCTGAGAAGGATCGGAGGTGGAAGATGGGCCTGTGCCTACGGTGTGGAGGTGAGGGGCATTTGGCCACCTCCTGCCCAGGAGGCGGGAAGAAACCTGCAGGACGCAGGACAGGAGAAGGCCAGCCCAAGGCCAACCTCAACCCAGGGAAGAAGACCAGCGCAACAGCACTGGCAGCAAAGCAGCAGAAACGGCCGGAGACCCCCTGCGACGGACCCCAAGATGCCTCCTCTGGCAGCGAACAGCTCTCGGGAAACGAGGTTTGCCTGGATTAAAGCGCGCCGGCGTCCAGGCAGAAGGAAGGAGGCGCGCTGGAGCAGCAGAGACTGGCAGTGCATCCTCCCCGCCCCAGGCAGCACGGAAGCGACGCTCCAAGACCGTGGTGAGTGGCACAGAATCCCCCTTCTGGCTGAAGGTGCAGCTGGGCAAAAGAGGGACTGGAACAGACTCGCCCATGCGGGCAATCCTGGACTCAGGCTGCACAAAATCCATAATAAAGCCTGAGGTCGCGCTTGGGATGGGGTTGGCCAAAGTGAAGCTTCGCTCACCAATAACCTTTGTGCAGATGGATGGGAGCGAAATGAAAGGGGGGCTCTGTAAATACAGGACTGAACAAGTATTGTTGCGGGTGGGAGACCATTGGGAGGCCATCCAGTTCATAATTGCGCCCACGGCCCGCTACAAATTGGTCCTAGGCTTGGATTGGCTGAAACGACACAACCCCATGGTGAAATGGAGGGAGGGGGACATCAGTTTCACAGACCCGGCATGCAGGGACCACTTACGGGACCTGGAGGCAAGCGAGAGGGGAGGGGCCGATGAGGGATGCAGCACACTCACTCTTTGCCCACCGGAGGGGGGGGGGAAGAGGGGGCTCTGAAGACCCAAAGCAGATGGCAGGAAGCGCTGAGTCAAAGAACAACACACACACCGCAACAGGAGAACACGAAGGGGGGAGGGAAGACCCCAAGCAAATGGCACAAGGCGCAGCCCAGGAAGGGGGGTGTGATGACCCATGGGCCTTGTAGTCCTGCTCAGGACATTGTAATTCCTGATGAAGATGAAAACTTGGGTTTTTTACCTTCCCAGTCTGAACTGGATTCTTCTCAGCCAGATCTTTCCCAGGCAGATCTGGGAACCTTGCACCTGCAAGAAAGTTGTCTCCCAGAAGTATGTCAAACAAGCCCAGAGCCTACTTCTCCCGTGTTCTTGCGCCGGGAGTTTTGTAAACAACAGAGAAGTTTGGAATCAGCTTCGCGCAGGAGTGCGAGGATTGCAGCTAAGAATGTGGCCAATTAAGACTGCTTCTCGTGAGAATCTTTGGGGAGTCTCACATCTGGTCTCAGAGTTTAGCTTTCGGTTCTGATTCCCAGAGAACTGCTTCGGCGGGAAAGTTAGACTCTATTTAGGTGTTTGACCCGCGTAGTAACTTCGCGGAGTCAATTCGTCAGCCTACGGAGCGAGTTGTGTCTGGACAGCGCGCTCCGATTCAAGCCTCGCTCCTGCTCAAGCCTTGCCTTGCTATCCAGCCTTCGCCTTGCTTCCCAGCCTTTGTTTATCTACGGACTTTGCCTTGTTTCCCAGGATCGATCCTTGCCTTGTTCCACGGATTTTATCAAGTTATTCCACGGACCTTGTTCTTGTTCTTAGTTACCTTGTTCCACGTTCAAGCCTTGTTTCAAGTATCAAGTTATTTCCTAGCCTCGCTCAAGTTTCATGGACTAAAGGACCTTGTCATCTCCCCTCACTTTGCTTGGCAAAGTGAGTGTTTCGGTTATTGGATTACAACTTTGGACCTTAATATTTCTTATTGGACATTGCTTTTTTGGACTAATTCTGACCTTTCCTGAAAGGTCTAATTCTGGACTATTTTCTACACTTGTTTTTATTAACTTTATATATTCCTTCAATAAAGATATTAGATAGATTCTGGCCTCTGTGTATGGTTATTGGTGCTCTGCAGCCTGGGTCCTGACAGTTTGACTCCGCCACCCTAAGCACCAATTAACCTCGGCCAGAATGTCTACCGGAGTCGTACCTGGGCCGAGCGGCCAGCCGATTACCTACACCATCGACAAGGATGAGGTGGACCGAATCCGTGATAAGCTCAATGCACAGGATGGAGAAATAAGGGGTTTGAAGGAACGCGGAATTCGTCTTCCGGCCATGGCGTTGCCAACCAAGTTTACTGGAGAAGCTTCCAAGGTTCATGTCTTCCGTCGCCAATGTCAAGCTTATCTAGAGGCCCGTGCTGCTGAGTTTCCCCAAGAAGACATCAAAGTGGCGTGGGTTTACAGTCTTCTAGACGGGCCAGCGGCCAGCTGGGCGACGGCCCTGTACGACCAAGCCTCTCCACACCTAAGATCAGCGCAACGCTTCTTGGACCACCTCAAGGAGACTTGGGGAATCGAGGACAATTTGGAGGCAGCCGGTCACAAACTCCGTCGCCTTTTCCAAGGAGACAGACCTATGTCTCAGTATATAGCCGAGTTCCGAGTGCTGGCCCACAACACCGGCTGGAACGATGTAGCCCTCAGGGGACAATTCCGGGAGGGTCTCAACATTGAAATGCTGGAAGAAATCTCCAAGGTGGATCCTCCCCAGACCCTCGAGGCACTCATTGATCAATGTTTACGGGCTGAAGTCATGATTGCCAACAGGAAACAGTGGGTTCGAGGCCAGGGCGGTAGAGCCGGGGCAAAACCCCCCGCTCCCGCCAGCGTTCAGCCACGTCCGGTCTGGAGACCCCCACCGCCAACCCCATACCCCAGAGGAGGCGAGGAGGTGCCGATGCAGTTGGGCAATGTGCGTCCCAGACTAGATGCCGCCGAGAAGGCCCGTCGTCAACGCTTAAACCTCTGCTGGTACTGCGGGAACGGGGGCCACTTCGCCAGAGAGTGCCCAGCCAAAGGGAAGCCTGCCGCCCGTCTTGCGGCGGCGTCCTCCACGGAGACGAAGACGTCTGAGCCGACTGGCACACAGCCGGCGGGGGAAGCCAACGACCGGGTGTAGAGAGGCTCGCCAACCCGGTCAAAAGATCCATCCAAGAGCCGCCAACCGGGGTCCTGTTCCTTCTCGTGGTCACATTATGGTCAGCAAAAAGGGGACCCGTCATGATCCACGCCATGATAGACTCTGGAGCTACCAACAATTTCATCGATAGAGAGTACGCCGACTCTCTGGGATTACAATATCATGATTTCAAGAATGCCCGTGTGGTGCAAGCCATAGACGGCCGCCCCCTCAAGACGGGCCCCGTAAGTCAGTGGTCGGAACCCACCAGGATGTGGATAAGGGAACATATGGAAGAGATTTCCTTCTTTGTTACCGAGGTCCCCCATTTCCCTGTGATTTTGGGAATTCCATGGCTGACTCTCCACGACCCTAACATCTCCTGGTCCAACAGAGAACTGCAGTTTGCTCCACCGTACTGCCAAAACCATTGCCTCGTAGCCAAGGTATGCCACGCCACAGACACCGAGCCCATCATCACCTTGCCAAAGAAGTACTCCGAGTATTGGGATGTATTCAATGAGAAAGAAGCCGAAAAATTACCCCCACATAGACCTTATGACTGTGCCATTGACTTGGTGGAGGGGGCCCCGATCCCGCGAGGGCATCTCTACTCCCTGACTGAACCAGAGCAAGAAGCTCTCAGGGAATTCCTAGAGACAAACCTTCGCAAGGGATTCATCAGACCCTCTCAATCCCCAGCCGCCTCCCCAGTGATGTTTGTGAAGAAGAAGTCAGGGGAACTACGCTTGGTGGTGGACTACAGAGCATTGAACAATATCACCAAGCGGAACAGCTATCCCCTGCCCTTAATCTCGGATCTACTGGATCGGCTTCGAGGAGCCAAGGTTTACACCAAGCTGGATCTTCGGGGGGCTTACAACTTAGTTCGCATCAGGGAAGGGGACGAGTGGAAGACCGCCTTCCAGACCAAATTCGGATTATTCGAGTCCCGAGTTATGAATTTCGGTTTATGCGGAGCCCCCGCAACGTTCCAGCATTTTGTCAATGACATTTTTCAGGACTATCTAGACAGGTTCTTGATAATCTACCTGGACGATTTTTTGGTGTTTTCTAGATCACAATCAGAACATGAGAACCACGTCAAAATGGTGTTACAACGATTGCGGGATCATGGACTTTATGCCAAGCTGGAAAAATGCGCCTTTGATCTGCAAGAGGTAGATTTCCTTGGTTACCGCATCTCGCCTCTAGGGCTTTCCATGGATCCAGCCAAGGTTTCAGCAGTATTGGAATGGCGGGCGCCAACTAACAAGAAAGAGGTGCAGCGTTTCTTGGGGTTCGCGAACTATTACCGCAAGTTCATTCCAGATTTTGCCCGCTGGTCCGACCCCATCACTAGCTGCATCCGTGGAAAGCAGCCTTTTCGCTGGACTGATCAAGCAGAGAAAGGGTTCCAGCAACTAAAGAAACTATTCACCTCCCAGCCAATTCTACAGCACCCAGATCCTGAAACCCCTTTTGTGGTGCAAGCGGACGCCTCTGATGTGGCAATTGGGGCTGTACTCTTACAACCGGTGGGAGATCACCTCCACCCCTGTGCCTTTTATTCTCGTCAACTAACCACACCAGAGAGGAATTACACCATTTGGGAAAAAGAACTACTGGCCATAAAGGCAGCCTTTGAAACTTGGAGACATTGGCTAGAAGGGGCCAAATTTCCCATTGAAGTCCACACTGATCATCGTAATCTAGAACATCTAAGAACTGCCCGCAAACTAAATCAGAGGCAGCAACGTTGGGCTTTATTCTTTGAACGTTTCAACTTCCAGATCCATTATGTGACCCCAGCCCAAACCAAGCAAGCAGACGCCCTGTCACGTAAACCGGAATACGCTGCAGGACGCAAGGAGACCTTTGAATCCCAACTGCTACAACCCGAGAACTTTGCCACGCTCACGGTGGGGAACACCAAATCCATTCCCATTGGTTCAACTTCCCCTACTCCAGGACCCATCTGTGCTCAAGAAATCAGGGCTAGTCAGCAAGCAGATGCCTGGGCGCAGGACCAACTTCGCCAAGGTCTGCATTTTCCCTTTTCGCTTAAAGATGGACTGCTTTGCTATAGAAATCATGTTTATATCCCACCCGGACCGGGCAGGGAAAAAGCGCTTCGTCTGTGTCATGACTGCAAACCAGCAGGACACTTCGGACTATTTAAAACTATGCATTTGATCCTAAGGGATTTTTGGTGGCCCAAGATCCGCAAGGATGTGGAAAAATATGTCAACACCTGCCCAGTATGCCAGCGCTCCAAGATACGAAGGGAGAAGCCCTCAGGGCTTTTACACCCCCTTCCTACCCCATCTCGCCCATGGGAAATAATTTCCGCGGATTTCATCACTGACCTACCACCTTCCTGTGGATTCACCACGATCTTGGTGGTGGTGGACCTTTTCACCAAGTTAGCCCATTTCATTCCCTGTGAAGGCCTCCCCACGGCCAAAGAAACTGCGGATCTATTTCTTCAACATGTTTTCAGACTACATGGATTGCCCAAGAGTTTAGTCACAGATCGTGGATCTCAATTCACCTCTCGTTTTTGGAAGGCACTACAAAAACTATTGGGCATAGACTCTCGCTTATCTTCAGCTCATCATCCCCAAACAGATGGGCAAACGGAGCGCACCAATGCCACTTTGGAGCAGTATCTTCGCTGTTATGTAAACTACCAACAGGACAATTGGGCTTCTCTGTTACCACTGTCTGAGTTTGCCTACAACAATGGAGTTCAAGCTTCTACAAAAGAAACGCCGTTCTTTGCAAACTACGGCTTCCATCCACGTTTCTTCCCCCCTGTCATTGAAACTTCAGAAGTTCCCGCAGCAGAGGATTGGCTGCAGGAACTCACAGCGGTGCAACAACTTTTGCTCCAGCAACTGGATCAAGCCAAGGAGGACTATAAACGCCACGCTGACAAACATCGCCAGCCGGGCCCCGAAATCAAGGTAGGAGATCGGGTTTTCCTGTCCACTCGCTTTCTACCCTCCCACCGCCCTTGCCGGAAGTTAGATGCCCGTTTCATTGGCCCCTATCCAGTGGTGGCGCAATTAAACCCCGTGACTTTCAAACTCCAACTTCCGCGTTCAATGCACATTCACCCAGTGTTTCACCGTTCCCTGCTCCTTCCGGCGGATGGTGTGCGACCTGATACAGACCAACCGGCCCCCCCTCCTGTTTTGATGAATGGGGAGGAGGAGTTCGAGGTTGAGGACATTTTGGATTCTCGCTTTCACCGCCGCCGCCTACAATATCTCATTGACTGGGTGGGTTTTGGCCCTGAGGAACGCTCTTGGGAGGACGCCTCCACAGTCCATGCTCCTGATCTAACCCGTCGCTTTCATCAGACCTATCCCACCAAACCGCGACCTCGCGCCTCGGGGAGAGGGCCCCAGTTTGGGAGGGGCCTTGAGGAGGGGGATAGTGTGATGACCCATGGGCCTTGTAGTCCTGCTCAGGACATTGTAATTCCTGATGAAGATGAAAACTTGGGTTTTTTACCTTCCCAGTCTGAACTGGATTCTTCTCAGCCAGATCTTTCCCAGGCAGATCTGGGAACCTTGCACCTGCAAGAAAGTTGTCTCCCAGAAGTATGTCAAACAAGCCCAGAGCCTACTTCTCCCGTGTTCTTGCGCCGGGAGTTTTGTAAACAACAGAGAAGTTTGGAATCAGCTTCGCGCAGGAGTGCGAGGATTGCAGCTAAGAATGTGGCCAATTAAGACTGCTTCTCGTGAGAATCTTTGGGGAGTCTCACATCTGGTCTCAGAGTTTAGCTTTCGGTTCTGATTCCCAGAGAACTGCTTCGGCGGGAAAGTTAGACTCTATTTAGGTGTTTGACCCGCGTAGTAACTTCGCGGAGTCAATTCGTCAGCCTACGGAGCGAGTTGTGTCTGGACAGCGCGCTCCGATTCAAGCCTCGCTCCTGCTCAAGCCTTGCCTTGCTATCCAGCCTTCGCCTTGCTTCCCAGCCTTTGTTTATCTACGGACTTTGCCTTGTTTCCCAGGATCGATCCTTGCCTTGTTCCACGGATTTTATCAAGTTATTCCACGGACCTTGTTCTTGTTCTTAGTTACCTTGTTCCACGTTCAAGCCTTGTTTCAAGTATCAAGTTATTTCCTAGCCTCGCTCAAGTTTCATGGACTAAAGGACCTTGTCATCTCCCCTCACTTTGCTTGGCAAAGTGAGTGTTTCGGTTATTGGATTACAACTTTGGACCTTAATATTTCTTATTGGACATTGCTTTTTTGGACTAATTCTGACCTTTCCTGAAAGGTCTAATTCTGGACTATTTTCTACACTTGTTTTTATTAACTTTATATATTCCTTCAATAAAGATATTAGATAGATTCTGGCCTCTGTGTATGGTTATTGGTGCTCTGCAGCCTGGGTCCTGACAGGGGGCCTAAGAGTAACACAAACACATCAACAGGAGAATAGGAAGGGGGGAGGGAAGACCCAGAGCAAATGGCAGGAAGCACAGCCCAGGTCCGGGGGCCAAAGAGGAACACAAACACCTCAACTGGAGAACAGGAAGGGGGGAGGGAAGACCCCGGGCACATGGCAGGAAGCCCAGCTCACCCACTGGCGGGAGGGGGCAACACACCCACCTCTCAAACACTGGGGGACGAGGCAGGGTGCCCCCGGATACCAGCAGAATATGCAGACTTAGCAGAGGTCTTTGATGACAAGGAGAGTGACAAACTCCCTCCCCATCGAGATACAGACTGTGCTATTGAGATCTTGCCCAACTCCCCCATGCCCAAACAAAGAACCTACCCCATGACTCCCAAAGAAAGGGTTGCGCTGAAAGAATTCCTAGACAAGAACTTGGCCAGGGGCTTTATTCGCCCTTCCATGTCACCCTTGGGTGCGCCAGTCTTTTTCAGGGAAAAGAAAGATCACTCACTGAGGCTGGTCACCGATTATAGACACCTAAACGCAATCAGCGCCACACAATCATATCCTCTCCCTTTGATTAAAGACATGCTGGCGCAACTTAGCACCGGTAAGGTCTTTACCAAACTGGACCTGAAGGAAGCTTTTCATCGTGTGAGAATTCGAGCAGGGGACGAATATAAGACAGCCATAAACACTGTCTATGGAAAGTACGAATTTTTAGTTTTGAATTTTGGTTTAAAATCCGGATCTGCAGTCTTCCAAAATCTCATTAACGAAGTGCTCAGGGAACACCTAGGTAAAGGTGTCCTCTGTTATTTGGATGATGTCCTCATCATTTCTAATGACCTTGAATCTCATGTCCCCCTAGTACGACAAGTACTAAAAAAACTGTTGGCCAACCAATTGTATGTCAAGCTGCCCAAGTGTGCATTCCACCAAGACAAACTAGACTACTTGGGTTACCGCATCTCCAGCCAGGGCATTGAGATGGACCCCAGCAAAGTGCAGGCAGTACTGGGCTGGGAGCCCCCCAGGACACGGAGGCACCTACAAAGCTTCCTGGGATTTGCAAATTTCTACAGGCAATTCATACCCAACTTTGCCCAGGTAGCCCTGCCCCTCACTGACATGCTCAAAACGAAGAAAAAGGGAGGGGGAGCTCAATCAGACGCCAAGCCCAAACCAAGCGCAAAACTGCCCTGGAACAGGGAGGCCCAGGAGGCCTTTGAAATGCTAAAATCTCTCATGAGTTCAGAGCCGATCCTGAAACACCCAGACACCCAACACCCCTTTGTCATACAAGTAGATGCCAGTGATGCAGCCACGGGGGCAGTGTTACTCCAGAAGGATGACAAGGGCATGTTGCGCCCCTGCAGTTACCTCTCCCGAAAGTTCAACACAACAGAGTCACACTGGCCCATCTGGGAAAAGGAAGCTGCCGCAGTCAAATTTGCCTTAGAAGCCTGGAGGCACCTTTTGGAAGGAGCCCCTCACAAATTTGTAGTGTACACGGATCACAGAAACCTAGAAGCACTCCAAACACCACGCAAAATGACCCCAAAGCAACTGAGGTGGGCCAAATTCTTTGCCCGATTTGACTTTGAGCTAAAGTACCTGCCTGGAAAGGAAAACTTCCTAGCGGACGCCTTATCCAGGCTGCCGCAGTACCACGCAGATAAACAACACACAATGGGGACAATCTTTTCCAACACCCAGCTGGGAATGGGGGTGGTCACGAGGAGCAAGGCGAAGAAAGAGGGGACAGGACCAGAGGCCACCCCTCCCCCAGAGAAGGACATCAGGGACCCCTGGCTCAGGGAACACTATCAGGAATTAGATTATAAGGACGGGGTGTGGCTGAAAGGCAGCAGAACGTATGTCCCCGAGGACCAAAGGAAACTGCTCCTTCACGATCATCATGACAACAAAACAGCGGGGCACTTTGGATTTGCAAAAACCCTGCATTTAGTGCGGAGGAAATATTGGTGGCCTCTCATGAGAAAGGATGTGAAGGCGTATGTTCACCAATGCCCAGTCTGTGCCACAGTGAAAGGGGGAGGGGGCAAACCATCAGGGCTCCTCAGGCCCCTAGAAACCCCAGCAGCCCCCTGGGAACACATCAGCATGGATTTCATTGTAGACCTGCCCCCCAGCAATGGGAAGACCGTGATTTGGGTAGTAGTAGACCTCTTCTCCAAGCAGGCACATTTCATCCCATGCAGGAGCATGCCCAATGCAGAGCAATTGGCGCATTTGTTCATTGAACACTGCTATAAGCACCATGGGGCTCCCTCGAAGGTCATTTCAGACCGGGGCTCCGTATTTGTGTCCAGATTTTGGAAAGCGTTCCTACGCCAATTAGGGGCCAAGCAAGCCCTCAGCACGGCATACCACCCCCAGACTGACGGGCAAACAGAGAGGGTCAACCAGGTGCTGGAACAATACCTGAGATGTTACACCAACTACCAACAGGATAATTGGTCAAAGTTTTTGGCTTATGCCCAGGTGGCCTACAATAATTCGGTACATTCCAGCACAGGGCACTCCCCATTCGAGATAGTTTACGGCCGTAACCTCCGCACGTTGCCAACCCCAGAGGTCATCCAGTCTGACCCAGTCCCCTTTGCAGAATGGATGGCAAGAATCAAGGACGCATGGCCTGTCATCACACAGGCTCTTGACGAGGCCAAGGCAGCTTACAAACACCAAGCGGACAAACACAGGAGACCAGATTGGGACCTCAAGCCAGGGCAACAGGTCTACCTCTCCACCAAATACCTCAAGGGAAGGCAGCCAACCAAGAAGTTGGCAGCCAAATACATTGGCCCCTTCGCGGTCAAAAGACTAGTGAATGAAGTCACCGCAGAACTAGAACTCCCCCAGTCCTACAGGATGATTCACCCCGTTTTCCACTTCAGTCTCCTCAAACCAGCTCCCGAGAGCTCCCAGTGGCACCCAGCCAAGCCCCCGCCCCCGCCCATCATGATAGGGGGCAACCAACACTATGAGGTGGCAGAAATATTAGACTCCAGAGTCAGGAAAAACACTCTCCAATATTTCGTCAGGTGGAAGCATTTCCCCCTCAGTGAATCAGAATGGGTCAGGGATTCTGACATAAATGCACCCACACTCATCAAGAGGTTTCACGCTCAAAACCCACACAAACCTCCACACGAGGGGGGAGGACGGGTTTTGGGGGGGGCGTGATGTCAGGATCTCCAATCCTTGACATCTCTGCTCAGCGGACAAAGAACAGATGCCAGCCATAAAGCAGGCCGGCCATAAAACATCAATGACCCTCTGGTATGTGAGAGTCCCTATATATGTGGCACAAAAGAAGGTTCTGGTATTCAGTACAATAAAACTTGTTGGAATCTACCCGCGTGTGTCTTGGTGCTTTCTTTGGAAGACGGACCCACAGCACAACTGGGAGAAGAGAACCCGACAATGTTTCTCGTACTCTGGTATTCCTTTTCATCCCTATTGACTTTACCACATTTCTCATCTCTTGTTCCATGATTTGTAACTCCATTTCCCAGATACTTTTCAAATCCCGTATTGTACATCCATCAGCCTCTATTAGCATTGTATATATTTTGCTGGCCTGTGCCTTCTTTCCTTCCTCTTTTTCTCTTTTCAAAGGCCTTCCCAGACGAAGGATAACAGGCACTGCCAGTCTGATAAATAATTTGATAATACCTGACAAATAACTTTAGAGACCGGAGGTTATGGATATCTGTAAATGGTCCTTGCTGCAAGTTTTTAAAATTGTTTTATTTGATATGTTAATTGGGTTTTTATATTAAGATGATGTTTTAATCTGATTTTGTACTGCAGTTGGATGTATTTGTATGAATTTTATATGTTGTATGCCGCTTTGAATCCCACCCACGGGAGAAAAGAGGGATAAAAATAAATAAATAAATAAATAATGTTACATGAAACAAAGTTTGTGTACATTGATTCATCATAAAGCAATGGTGGATTTTGCAACGTTTTGCACCCCAAGTGGATTTTATTTAAAGCCAGGGCAGAAAGAGATGAGAGTGGGGAATGCCCCAGTGGGATTATTGAGCAGGGCCGGGCTGTGGCGCAGCTGGCTAGTAACCAGCTGCAATAAATCACTACTGACCGAGAGGTCATGAGTTCAAAGCCCGGGTCGGGTTAAGACCCTGACCATTAAATAGCCCGGCTTGCTGTTGACCTATGCAGCCCGAAAGACAGTTGCATCTGTCAAGTAGGAAATTTCGGTACGCTTTATGCGGGAGGCTAATTTAAGTAATTTACAACATCATAAAACTGCCAGCAACATGCCAGAAAGGAATGAGGAAGTACAGTCACTAGTGGATGGTGATGCAACAGTTCCCCCTGTGGCCGGAATCGTGAAGCTGGATTGTTAAATGCCTCTGTGCGTGTCTATACTGTATATTGTTCGTCTGATGGCATTGAATGTTTGCCATATATATGTTCATTGTAATCTGCCCTGAGTCCCCTTCAGGATGAAAAGGGCGGAATATAAATACTGTAAATAAAATAAATAAATAAAATGTTGGACCCCCGTCTCAAGCTACAAGGTGAGGCAGGTAATACATTTATTGTTATATGGAAGGCAAGGGATGAGGGCCAACGAGCTGGGATTTAATCCAGACCTTTGCAGTTAAAATTTGTGCATCAGCTGCGACCGTACTTCGAAAAGCCTGACTTGGTCCACACCTTAGTTACATCTAGTATGGATTACTGCAATGCACTCTACATGGGGCTGCCTTTGAAGATGGCTCGGAAATTGCAATTGGTAAAAAGATCAGGAGCTAGGTTACTAACTGGAGCTAATTATACTGAAGCAGCACCCACTCGCTGCCGATAAGTTTCCTGTCCCAATTCAAAGTGCAGGTTATCACCTATAAAGCCCTATGTTTCAGGTCTTTGTGACTGCATCTCCCCCTATGAACCGGTGTGGACCCTAAGATCCGCCGGGGAGGCCCTCCTCTCGGTCCCACCAACACAGTTGATGGGGACAAGGGAGAGGGCCTTCTCAGTGGTGGCCCCCCAGCTCTGGAACACCTTCCCCAGTGGACCTAGACAAGCTCCTACACTACAACACTTTAGGGAAGAGTTAAAAACTAGGAAAAAGTTAAAAACTTGGTTTGTCCAGCAGGCATTTGATAACATTTAGACCAGGGGTCCTCAAACTTTTTAAGTGGAGGGCCGATTCACACTCCCTCAGAGTGTTGGGGGGGGGGGGGGCGACTATGATGAAGTAGTCTAAAATTAGGATTATTGTTGTTGTGTGCCTTCAAGTCATTTCAGACTTAGGTCAACCCTTAGTCTAAAGTTTAGGACAGAGGCCAGGTCAATGACCTTGGAGGGCTGAATCCGGCCCATGGGCCTTAGTTTGGGGACCCCTGATGTAGACAACTTCATAAGACCATAGGTAAGCAAAGGGAGGTCTCTTTCCATCTAGATGGTCTCATAAGACCATTGGTAAGGAAAGGGACATCAAAGACCATCTAGATGGTTTCATAAGACCATAGAGAGGGAAAGGGACCCCCAAAGGCCATCTAGACAATCTCATAAAACCATAGATAAGGAAAGGGACCTTCAAAGACCATCTAGATGGTCTCATAGGACCATAGGTAAGCAAAAAGACCTCCAAAGACCAGGTAGACTTAGGTCAACCCTAAGTCTAAGGTTTAGGACAGGGGCCAGGTCAATGACCTTGGAGGGCCGCATCGGCCCATGGGCCTTAGTCTGGCTAGGATATCAAGACAGTAACCAGAACTGATTGCCAATCACTTAGCACTTTATATCTACATTCTGTGCACTCATCTGGGCTGCTATATTGATTACATGGATCTTTTAACTGATTCTATTTTAGAAGAGGTGGTTGTATCTAATTTATATACCTGGTTCATGTAATGTTATTATTTTTTCATGTTGATGTATTTTATTTTATGTATTATGTATTTTATTTATGGCACCTTTGTGTGCTATTTTGTAAGCTGCCCAAGTCCCTATGGGAGATGGTGGTGGGGTATAAATAAATTATTATTATTATTATTGACACAAAGACAAAGTATGACACAGCAAACAAGATAGATATGCTGGATTTCGTATCACAAAATCACAAGTCAAACACTTCCCAAGTGTCTAGGACTGTGTGATGTATTTTCAAATGATGAGCGCAGATCCCAGTAGGGTGGCCTTTTGCAGTTGGCAGATCATAATTTTGTCAATGTCTATTGTTTCCAAATGCCGGCTGAGATCTTTTGGCACGACACCCAGTGTGCCGATCACCACCGGGACCACCTGTACTGGTTTATGACAGAGCCTTTGCAGTTCGATTTTGAGGTCTTGATAACGGTTGCATTTTTCCTGTTGTTTTTCACCAATGTTGAATGTTTCCTGTATATTATTATTATTATTATTGTGAAGCAGAAGCCACTTGGGTGCCCCCTTGTCCCTCCCCCCAACTCTCTGGCAGAGAAGGCTCAAGGCCTTGGAATGCTACAGCTCCCAAGACTGTGACACAGGCCATGAACTGCTGGGCTTGGTGAGCCAGATGACCTTTCTCCCTGGCTGCAAAAATAGTTTCAGAGGAATATAAATAGCTGATAAGGGAATGCAATTCCCTTACTTCTGGATCATGGCCACACAGCCCGAAAGACATACAACCCTGGAATGCAATTAGCTTGACTTCCAGCAGACAGCCCTGGAATAGCAAGGCAGTTAGAGAAGGCAGTTGGTTTGATTTCTCCTCCAGCGGACAGCCCTGGAATAACAATTTTTATGTCCGAGTGTTTGAATGCAGAGAAGCTCAGCATCCACAAAGGCCTGAGGAATATAAAGCTCCGAGGGCCCTTCCAGACAGGCCCTATATCCCGGGATCTGATCCAAGGTTTTCTGCTTTAAACTGGATTATATGAGTCTGCATTGCCAGATAATCTGGGATAAACAGAAAACGCAGTAATGCTATGTAGAAATTACTGTATTTACGAACTTAGAACCAAGATATAACGATGTATTGAAAACATTGACTACAAAAATGCGTTGGATAATCCAGAACGTTGGATAAGTGAGACTCTACTGTAGTTGGCTTGTCCTGAAAGTCAGTCATATTCTTAATCTTGCTTGTTCCGTCCCCCAGGACGATGGTTTGCCTTACCTATTGGTCGTTTGTTTGTTTTCCCTCCTTTGCATTTTGTTTCAGCCTCTGGCTGCAAAAGCCCAGGAAAAGTGGCTTGGAGTCTGCAAGAGCTGGCTGCAGTTTTCTTTGCAATGATTGGTCAAAGAGTACAACATCTTAGGACCGCCCTTTTTTACCAGGGTCTAGTCTCCATTTTGGAGCCTCATTTTGGCTATAGTCTTCCAACGTGCTGCAGCTGTGCAAAGCTAACTGGGACAAATCATCCTCAAAACCAGGCCAATCTAAGCCTATCCAAATTAGATAAGTATTGAATTATACTGATCTGGAATAGGAAATCTAGTTAGAGGAGCAGGGTTATTCCGTCGCTTCTAGAACTAATCTTTGCTGTAAAGATAGGGAAGGAAAGAGTTTCTCCTTCTAATATAGACAGCGTGATTAGGGTATAGTGGTTTTATAATCACCTTTGCCTTCTGGAACCAGGGATAATTCTGCAACTAAAACCTATAGAAATTTGTTTCATTTTCTGTAACTTTAAGATCTGTGCCAGGTTTACAACCTTGTATGAATAAACATCCTTTTTTTTGAAGTTTTCCAGACTCAGTCTTTCAATATTTTTAGGACAGCTTATAGGGATTTGCAGTTCGCCCGGATAAAGGACGGCACGTTTCAGCTTTATAGTTTTTTTTATTGTCTGGCGGACGGCACATCGCTCTTGTTTTACTTGTAAGGATATGGACCTGGGGAGAGGTTGTGGCAAAGGCGGACTTGGGGATTGTTGTGGTTGTTGTAGTTTAGTGTCTGCTTTGTTATATTATATTAATGTTGGGACTTAAGTTGAGTCATTAAAAACTAAAACACCTTTTGCCAATACAGCAGAGTCTCACTTATCCAGGCCTCGCTTATCCAAGCCTCTGGATAATCCAAGCCATTTTTATAGTCAATGTTTTCAATATATCGTGATATTTTGGTACTAAATTTGTAAATACAGTAATTACTACATAGCATTACCATGTATTGAACTACTTTTTCTGTCAAATGTATTGTATAACATGATGTTTTGGTGCTTAATTTGTAAAATCATAACCTAATTTGATGTTTAATA
This sequence comes from Anolis carolinensis, assembly GCF_035594765.1. Taxonomy (NCBI): domain Eukaryota; kingdom Metazoa; phylum Chordata; class Lepidosauria; order Squamata; family Anolidae; genus Anolis; species Anolis carolinensis. Next base: position 5,901,350 of record NC_085842.1, read on the forward strand.
GACTTTTCCTTAATCCCTCCTTATTATCCAAGATATTCGCTTATCCAAGCTTCTGCCGGCCCGTTTAGCTTGGATGAGTGAGACTCTGCTGTATTCTGTCCTCCTCACCCTCATCTAAGGTCCAAGGGTTGGCTCAGAAACTAGACATCCGGTGACGAGACCCACACTGCTTTCGATTTCACTCCTCTGCGTTAACGTCCTCTGCGTTAACGCTGAGTCTGCCCGGAAACCGGTGACGCTATGGTAAACCCCGGCCTCCTATTGGTGGGATGTTTTCCCCCTGGGCCAATCCCCGTTCGCTGCGCTTCTATAACTTTTCCACCTCACCACGACAAGGAGGACACTTCTCTCTCTGCTGGCGATGGCGCGACTGTTGCTGCTCCGGGTGGTGTCTCTCCTTCTCCTGGGACACCTGGGAATCGCCCTCCCGCCCCCGGCTCCCGGTGGTGAGACCTTTCCATCCAACCCTTCTTATGCTTGGCTAGAAAAAAAGGGGGCCAAACGCCTGTCTCTGCCGCCTTCTGCACTGCTTTCGCTTTTGAGAAAGGGGGGAAATGGGGGTAGGAATGCAGAGAATCAGGCTGCATCTACAGTTTCCGGTTACTGCAATTGGAGACCACTTGGGCTGCCATGGCTCAATGCTGGGGAATCGTGGGATATGTAGTTTTACAGGGCCCTGCCCACTACAGCTCCCAGGATCCCTGTACAATTTTTATTTTTGGTGTCAGGAACGACTGGAGAAACTGCAAGTCGCTTCTGGTGTGAGAATCATAGAATCATAGAATAGTAGAGTTAGAAGAGACCACATGGGCCATCTAGTCCAACCCCCTGCTAAGAAGCAGGAAATCGCATTCAAAGCACCCCCGACAGATGGCCATCCAGCCTCTGCTTAAAAGCCTCCAAGGAAGGAGCCTCCACCACGGCCCCGGGGAGAGAGTTCCACTGCCGAACAGCCCTTCTCACACTGAGGAAGTTCTTCCTGATGTTCAGGTGGAATCTCCTTTCCTGTAGTTTGAAGCCATTGTTCCGTGTCCTAGTCTGCAGGGCAGCAGAAAACAAGCTTGCTCCCAATTCCCTGAGAGAATTGGCCGTCTGCAATGACGTTGCCCAGGGGATGTTTTGATGTTTTTACCATCCTTGTGGGAGGCTTCTCTCATGTCCCCACATGGAGCTGGAGCTGAAAGAGGGAGCTCATCTGTGCTCTCCCCGGGTTGGATTCGAACCTAGCAGCCTGTAGAATTAAGCCTTGGTAGTTAAAGTGGTGACAGGATGTGTTAATTTTGTAGTGTAGACACACCTGGAGAAAAGAATCTGTCCAAAGAACTGTGTTTAAATAGCTGAGTGAATAATAATAATAATAATAATAATAATAATAATAATAATTCTATTTCTTATACTCCTCTCCTTGTGGCTCAAGGCAGGTTGCGGAATAACTGAAACACATAAACATCACGGGGCTGATCGGGGTATAGGGGGGCTACCAGTGCTCAATGGGGTTACGCTTCCCCCCAAGGACACAGGTCCGCAGTCTGGGGGTCCTCCTGGACTCTTCACTGATGCTTGATGCTCAGTTGTGGACGTGAAACTGCAACTGGTGCAAAGGTTGGCAGCCAGGCTGTTAACAGGATCCAGCTACAGGGAGCATAACGCGCCTCTTATGAAGCAGCTCCACTGGCTGCTGATAATTTTCCGGTCCCAGTTCAAAGTGCAGGTTGTGGCCTATAAAACCCTGAATGGTTCAAGTTCTGCTTGTCTTCCTGACCATGTCTCTCCCTAGGCTCTTAGATCTGCCTGGGAGGCCCTTATCTCACTCCCACCTCCATCACAAACAGGGTTGGTGGGGATGGGGGAGGAGGCCTTCACGGTGGCACACACCCGGCTCTGGAACTCTCCTCCCAAGGAGATAATAATAATAGTAATAACTGTATTTTTATATCCCACTCCCATCTCCCCAAAGAAGCCAGAATGGATGTCCAAAGAACTTCTAACTGAGCTAAAGCTCAAAAGTGACATGCACAAGAAGTGGAAAAGGGGAGAAATCACCAAAGAAGAATTCAAACGTATAGCCAACACCTGTAGGGAAAAGGTTCGCAAGGCTGAAGCGCAAAATGAGCTCAGGCTTGCCAGGGACATAAAAAACAACAAAAAAGGCTTTTTTGCTTACGTTGGTAGAAAAAGGAAGAAAAAGGAGGCGATAGGGCCATTGCAAGGAGAAGATGGGGTGATGGCGACCCCCAGTAGTTCTGAAGGCAGAACTACTTAATGCCTTCTTTGCCTCGGTCTTCTCAGAAAAAGAAAGCCATCTTCAACCTCAGCAACACGGAATGGACGAAGGATTGGGGGAAATCCAACCCCAAATAGGGAAACAAGTTGTCCAGGAACACTTGGCCTCTCTAAACGAATTCAAGTCCCCAGGGCCAGATCAGCTACACCCAAGAGTACTGAAGGAACTAGCGGAAGTTATTTCAGAACCACTGGCAATCATCTTCGAGAGTTCTTGGAGAACGGGAGAAGTCCCAGCAGATTGGAGGAGGGCGAATGTGGTCCCTATCTTCAAGAAGGGAAAAAAGAACGACCCAAACAATTACCGTCCGGTCAGCCTCACATCAATACCAGGCAAAATTCTGGAAAAGATCATTAAGGAAGTGGTCTGCGAACACTTAGAAACAAATGCGGTCATTGCTAATAGTCAACACGGATTTACCAAAAACAAGTCATGCCAGACTAATCTGATCTCTTTTTTCGATAGAGTTACGAGTTGGGTCGATACAGGGAATGCTGTGGATGTAGCGTACCTGGATTTCAGTAAGGCCTTCGACAAAGTCCCCCACGACCTTCTGGCAAACAAACTAGTAAAATGTGGGCTAGACAAAACTACGGTTAGGTGGATCTGTAATTGGCTAAGCGAACGAACCCAAAGGGTGCTCACCAATGCGTCATCTTCATCATGGAAGGAAGTGACAAGTGGAGTGCCGCAGGGCTCCGTCCTGGGCCCGGTTCTGTTCAACATCTTTATTAACGACTTAGACGAAGGGCCAGAAGGCACGATCATCAAGTTTGCAGACGACACCAAACTGGGAGGGATAGCTAACAGTCCAGAAGACAGGAGCAGAATTCAAAACGATCTTGACAGACTAGAGAGATGGGCCAAAACTAACAAAATGAAGTTCAACAGGGACAAATGCAAGATACTTCACTTCGGCAGAAAAAATGGAAATCAAAGATACAGAATGGGGGACGCCTGGCTTGACAGCAGTGTGTGCGAAAAAGACCTTGGAGTCCTCGTGGGGAACAAGTTAAACATGAGCCAACAATGTGATGCGGCTGCTAAAAAAGCCAATGGGATTCTGGCCTGAATCAATAGGGGAATAGCGTCTAGATCCAGGGAAGTTATGCTCCCCCTCTATTCTGCCTTGGTCAGACCACACCTGGAATACTGTGTCCAATTTTGGGCACCACAGTTGAAGGGAGATGTTGACAAGCTGGAAAGCGTCCAGAGGAGGGCGACTATAATGATTAAGGGTCTGGAGAACAAGCCCTATGAGGAGCGGCTTAAAGAGCTGGGCATGTTTAGCCTGCAGAAGAGAAGGCTGAGAGGAGACATGATAGCCATGTACAAATACGTGAGGGGAAGTCATAGAGAGGAGGGAGCAAGCTTGTTTTCTGCTGCCCTGCAGACTAGGACGCGGAACAATGGCTTCAAACTACAGGAAAGAAAGGAGATTCCACCTGAACATCAGGAAGAACTTCCTTACTGTGAGAAGGGCTGTTCAGCAGTGGAACTCTCTGCCCCGGACTGTGGTGGAGGCTCCTTCCTTGGAGGCTTTTAAGCAGAGGCTGGATGGCCATCTGTCGGGGGTGCTTTGAATGCGATTTCCTGCTTCTTAGCAGGGGGTTGGACTGGATGGCCCATGAGGTCTCTTTCAACTCTACTATTCTATGATTCTATGATTAAACTAGGTTGTCTCGAAAGACTAAAATATTATCTTCATAAAGATTGGGGTGTTTTTTTTGTTCTGATGAATTAATTACAGGGTCTTTTAATTACAGGATTTTGTTTGATGCAATTGCTAGAGGCTCTATCGCTATCACAAAGAATAATGGTAAAAGAGGGCATCTCTGTGTAGAATAATCCCTTCTGTTAATTTGTATAATGGCTTCTGAGTGTGCTGACAAACTCTTCTAGGTTTAAGTTATTAGTTAGTTCTCAGGTGTACACTATGATATAATCATTTTAAAATTCCTGCATAATGTCCCTCAATATAAATGTTGGCTTTCCCTTTGCAGAGCCAAGGCTTCATATTCTTTGTGCTTTTTTCTTGACTAGCCTGGCAAGAAATCCCAGGTTTTTAATATTGTTTTCATAATAATGAGCCTTTGTAAAAAGCAGAAATGTATGTATCTTAGGGAGATCTAGTTCTTCAAGTTCTATTTGTTTCTTATTTACTATTTATGATTTCATGTTGGTTTATTTTCTTTTAGTCTACTGCAACTTATCTTTAAGAGCAAAACATGCTTGCATTTTTAGAGAAAGCTATTTTTTATTTTAAGTGTTCTTTTTTGGAAGCTTTTACCTGGGGAATCCTTTGAGCACTTTTTGGACCTTTTAAAAACTATAGCTGGTTTAGATTGAATATCAAGAAAACAAAATTAAGGACCACAGATTTATTACAACAGGGTAGCCTAGTAGACCATCCTAACTTTAGTATTCAGTGATATATTTTGACAGTACAGGATCTTGTCTGGTTCCTTCATAGCTGCCCTTCCCAGTGGCAGTCTTACTGATTTTCTAACATTCTGGTTAATGATTAGCAAAGGCATGGGCAATCTTGAACCGCCAGTTTTTTTATGTCTTTATTGTCTATTTTAAAGTTAATAAGTAATGTGTGGTCATTATTTCTTACTTAATTACTTAATTACCCTACTTACTTAGGCGATCCCTTGTAGTTCGAGGATGATTGTCTTCCATCTTGGGGGTGTGTCCATAGATGGCTGAAGAGACCTATTCTTGACCCGCATCTTCTCCCGCAGTGAGGACATCGGTTTCCAGGTGGAAGGCGGTCCCGGTCAGGGTTGGCTTGACGCTCCTTCCTCTTGGCATGTTTCTCCCTTAAGCCCTCCATTCGTGCCTCTTCGAACTCCGCAGCACTGCTGGTCACAGCTGACCTCCAATTGGAGCGCTCAAGGGCCAGGGCTTCCCAGTTCTTAGTGTCTATGCCACAGTTTTTAAGGTTGGCTTTAAGCCCATCTTTAAATCTCTTTTCCTGCCCACCAACATTGCGATTCCCATTCTTGAGTTTGGAGTAGAGTAGCTGCTTTGGGAGATGGTGATCGGGCATTCGGACAACGTGGCCAGTCCAGCGGAGTTGATGGCGTAGGAGCATCGCTTCAATGCTGGTGGTCTTTGCTTCTTCCAGCACGCTGACATTTGTCCACCTGTCTTCCCAAGAGATTTGCAGGATTTTCCTGAGGCAACGCTGATGGAAACGCTCCAGGAATTGGGTGTGACGTCTGTAGACCGTCCACGTTTCGCAGGCGTAGAGCAGGGTTGGGAGGAAAATGGCTTTATAAACAAGCACCTTGGTATCTCTAAGGATGTCCCGATCATCAAACTCTGCTTCATTCTGGAAAATGCTGCACTCGCAGAGCTCAGGCGGTGTTGTATTTCAGTGTCAATGTTGATTTTGTGGAGAGGTGGCTGCCAAGGTAGCCACCTCATTATTTCTGTTTTCACACTGTTCAACTGTAAACCTGCCTTTGTACTTCCTTCCTTGACTTCCTTCAATCTTCATTCCAAAGTTTCGCTTTTACTGCATATCCTTCTGCCATCTTCCTCTGAGCCTAATCCTGCTTTGTGTACGATATTTTCATTATACAAGTTACATAGTTAGGGTGATAAAATGCAGCCTTGCCTTACCTCCTTGCATAGACTTGGTAGAATTTTCTTGATAACCCATCAATTTCTCCAGACTTGCCACTCTTTTCAGTGTTTTACTACATTTTAAACCGCAGCCACTACCTCACTACAGTCATATGATTCCCCTTTTCTTCCTTTCCAGTCTCCTCCTCCTCCTCCTCACACTCCTTGAGGTATTTCTATACTGCAGCATCAGAAGATAACAAATGGCTTTCTTCGTTCATCATTGTTGGATATGTGGATGACCAGCGGATCTGTCAGTATGACAGCACCGTGAGAGAGAAGCGTCCTTGTGTTCCCTGGATGAGTAAGGTGGAGGAAGAGGATCCCTCCTACTGGGCAGAAGAAACTGAGGTGTCACGGAATGCTGAAGTGTTTTTCAAAGAGAGCCTGGTGACTGCAAAGAATCGTTACAACCAGAGTGGAGGTAAGTACTGGCCAAGGGCAAGGAGTGGCGATCTGTCACCCCCCTCCCAGGGTTAATATGTTATCTCTCTACCAGAAAATAGGGGAAAAGGAGTCCTGAAAGGAGATAATTTCCTCTTCTTCCACCTTACCCAACTTGTCTGTTTGACTGTTAAACAGAAAGCTGTAGAACAGTGGTTGCCAACCTGGGGCCCCCAGATGTTTTTGGCCTACGACTCCCAGAAATCCCAGCCAGTTTACCAGCTGTTAGGATTTCTGGGAGTTGAAGGCCAAAACCATCTGGGGACCCCAGGCTGAAAACTGTGCTGTAGAAATTAAATGAGGCAACTTTTTTGTAACTGCTTCGTACTGAAGATTAATGGAATGGTATGGTCCACATGAGTGATAATCTGAGCAAGGCACAACAACCAGATTTACCATTTCCAGTGGGCCAGGCCCCACCCTCTCCCATGCCCTACCCCTCGGGGGCCCACCCCTCCCTGGCTTGCAATGTGGCCCCAGGGCAAAAAGTTTGCCCATGCCTGCACTAAAGTATCTATCCACTTTAAATCTTGTGGCTGCTTTCTGCAGAATTCTAGAGGAGCCTTTAAACTGCTCATCCAGAAAGGTCCTGGGCCTCACTAAACTACAATGGGGTTTAAAGTGGATTGAAACTCTAGACTAGGAATGGGTAAATGCAGCCCGTGAGCTTATGTTCTCCACCAGAGACCCACCCGCAAAGCTCAAAAAAGATTTTGCTAACATTTCTGAATAGGAAGTGACTGTCTCTCATTTCCCGTTGCTTAAAAGGTTCCCATGAGCACAACATGACCCGGGAATGCCTAAAATCCTGGTGAAAATGAAGGCAGTAAAGAGGCACCAATACTTGTTAAAAGATAATAGCAATAAGGAGATGTAGATTGCATATCTGCCCACAAAAATATTCAGGATGCTCTGGAAAGGTTGTGCCAGGAAATTCAACTTTGATGGAAAAGTAAATAGACAAAAGAAGAATTGCTATATTTTGGGGAGAAGAACTTCTAAAAGCTATCTTATATGTGACCATGAGCCGTCCTGATAGAAGAGCTTCATGACTTCCTCCCTTCCCACACAAAGGGTCATCAAAGACTAACTCTCTTTTGGGCAAGAATCATAGAATAATAGAGTTGGAAGAGACCAAATGGGCCATCAGTCCAAGAAGGAGAAAGTAAGCTCTGCAGAAAGGCAGGAAGCAGAAAAACGTTACTGCATATAGATCAATGTCACTCTGAGATCTCATGAAGCATGATAGGAGATAAATATTTTAATAAACTCAGTGTATTTGAGGATTATTAACAATTAAACCCTGAAAACACTGGGCTGTTTTTCATATTTCACACTTTCTTAGATTGAGGTTGCCGTTTCCTCTTCCCTAAAAAAAAATCCCTGCTGTTTCTGGGAAGCTTGTGGTCACAGGGAAGCTTGGGCTTCTGAGAAGCTTGTGCTCCTAACCCAGTCTGAACCCCCACCGCCCCTGTATTTCTCTTTCAGGGTTCCACACTCTGCAGCAGATGTATGGCTGTGACCTGAGGAAAGATGGGAGCAAAGGAGGATACCGACAGTACGCCTACGATGGGAAGGACTTCATCAGCTTTGACAAGGAGACCCTCACCTGGACGGCAGCTGATGTGGAGGCCCAGACCACCAAGAGGAAGTGGGATGCTCAATATACACGCAACCAGTACCTGAAGGCCTACCTGGAGCAGGAGTGCATTAAGTGGCTGCAGAAGTACCTGGAATACGGGAATGAGACACTGCTGAGGACAGGTGAAGGGGTGTCACCAAGAGCCTGACAGCCTCCAAACATTCAACCTCCCTTCCATTTCCCGCCAGAAATTGTACGGTCCACTCTCTCAGTCAGAAAATGAAACAAACAAAATCCAGATTTTTTTTAGAAGAAGGAAGGAAGGGGAAGGAAGGGAAGTTACGTCTAACATGGTTGTATTCCAGTATGGGTTTTCATGGATATAAATCCACTTCTTCAGGTGCAGTACTAAGTAGTATTAAAAACTCAGACTCTAAAGCATATTTATTAGGGCTGTGCAAAATTATCGTTAGTCCAATAATAATAATAATAATAATAATAATAATAATAAGTTTATTTGTATCCTCCTCCCCCAAAGGGGACTCGGGGCGGCTTACAGCAAAATCAAAATACAAACAATGATAAAATATAAAACATCAGGACAAAAACAAAAACCAATAAAAAATATACACAATAAGTTAAAAAACACAACGCAGAATTAAAACATCAGGTTAAAAACAATGAGGTTGCAATAGTGGATAAGCAAAGTGTACGGTGCACATTATGGGTAACAAATTCATAAATAGATAAAGTGCATTAGAATCATTTAAGGTCACATTAGGTATGGTAGGGAGGAGTCCTGAGTAATATCAATCAATCAGGAATCGGGAAGAGCGACCAATGCAAAAGGTTGAGGAGGATAATAATTGTGATGGAAAAAAGATGATCTTAACCAAAGGCCTGAGTGAAAAGCCAAGTTTTCAGACTCTTCCGAAATGCCATCAAGGTGGGGGCTTGCCTGATCTCCCTAGGCAGCGAATTCCATAACCATAACCTTAAGTCATTAGTGATTTGTTAGATTCATGAAAACGAATTGCTATTAAGAAACATGCAAAAAAGGGGAGAAATATTTAAGAATCAAAACACTCACCAATAGTTTTCATCAAGATTAAGTAACATTCGGAAGCCTCCCAAAGTCAGTTTAATTTTCAGTATAAGCATTAACCAACTATGGTAAAGCCAAAAAGGCCATTGCCAGACTGAGACTGCTTGCCGGTTTCTATAAGAAGGGCAGCTAGTTGGGCTGGGCAGGAGGCTGAGAACACAACATTCTGGGAAAAGTAGTTCTCTGTAGCAGAGAATGCAAAAGGCCCTGCCCTAAACTACATTTCCCAGAAAGCCCAATGAGGGCTCCAGCAGCCAGCCATTTAGTCAGTCTAATAATAGTAAATAAATTATTGAATCCAAAGAGGGCTAAAGGGAGTAAGTAATGGTATAAATCTGTGCTAAGTTGGTTCTGTTAATTGTGTGTCATTTAGACACACTGTTGGATAGACATTCAAGGTGATGGCTGTTGTGGCTTTTTGGGGGATGTTTTTGCCTAATTTTTTTTTAAAATCCCCCAAAATCAGTAGATGGGTGAATATTTCTGAAACTTCCAAGGATTGATGCCCTGTTTATCTTGTGAATCTATATAAATAAAAATGTAATGTCTGTTTGTGAGGACCTCATACCTCCCAAACAACTTCCCAGTTGCTACAAAATTTGGACACAATGTAACATTCAAACTGACAAGTGTTTTAAGGTATTCACATACCTACTATTACAAACCTGTTACACCTGAGACAGGTAAAACTTGCCACTTAGCAACGGCCAATCAGTCTCCTCCTCCCCTAGCAACAGCTAAGCAGTACCTTCTGCTCTTAGCAACCACCATAGAAGACAGCTCCTCCCCTTAGCAACGGCGCTAGCACTGGCCAAGCAGTCTCCTCCCTTTAGCTTGGGCAGGGCCGAAAGGGATGGCTAGACCCACCTCCTTGCCACTCAGTTTAGCTTGGCAAGGTACACAAAGCCAAGGCTCTGTGGCCTAGCCACAGAAAGGAGGGAAACTGAGAGTGAAAATCCTTATTGTGTACCCTGCGAGGTGAGTAAGAGATACCACTACTTATTATATCATTATAATATCATATAATTGTATTATAGTATAATTAAATAAAATCATTATATAAATATATCTGTGGAGTGTCCAGGGTAGGAGAAAGAACTCTTGTCTGCTGGAGGCAGGTGTGAATGCTGCAATTGGCCAGCTTGATTAGCATTGAATAGCCTTGCAACTTTAAAGCCTGGCTGCCTCGTGCCTAAGGAAATCTTTTGTTGGAAGGTATTAGCTGGTCCTGATTGTTTCATGTTTGGAATTCCTGTTTTCTGAGTGGTGTTCTTTATTTACTGTCCTGATTTTAGAGTTTTTATTATTTTCAATAATATGGAGGAATAGGTACTGGTACTGGGAGGGGCCTATGGCCTTTCCCAGCTGGAAAATAACACGATTTTCTATCCTTTCTTTCCCATTGAACCAGACTGGACCACAGCAACGCATGGCTGGATACAGCTAGTTGTACATAAAATCCAAATAGATAGCTCTTGTAGTTTTTTTTAAAAAAAAAATTGTTAAAGATTCCAACATTTTTCAAAAAAATTGGTGTATGAATGTAATTTTCCAAAACTTGGTGGGCTAATAGTGAAAAAAGTTTGGTACAATTATAGCAAGTTTCATCACGATAGCTCTAAAAATGAGGGAGAATTGAGCCCCTGAAGTTTCCCCACTTGCACAGTTACAAAAAAGTAACACAAATTTCATTACTTTGTTATAGTCACAAAAATGTTTAGGTCTGTAATTTCAAAAACACCCTCAAAAACAATTCAGCTCTCTCCCCAATTTCATAGTGAGCACTGAAACTCATTGATCGCACAGCCCTAATATTTATGCATTTGGGCAAGCACTGAAGAAGTGAGTTTACATTCATGAAAGCTCATGCTTAAAATTTGGAGCTGCTGTGTTCCTTTCCTTTGTCCTACAAGAGACTACTCACAGCTGCTTATTTTAAAACATCTTCCAATTGATCAGTGTGATCAAGTTTTTCTTAGGAGGAGCAGGTCGGAATTAGCTGGAGATTGTTAAGGACTCCTTCCCCAGGTAGCCCAGACAAGAGCATTCACCCTGCCGAAGTCCTATCCTAATTCTGATGTAATTCTTGCAGAGAAACCAGAAGTGAAGGTGACACGCAAGGTGGACTATGATGGGATGGAGACCTTGATCTGCCGGGTGGGGGGCTTCTACCCCAAGGAGATTGACATCACCTGGACAAGGGATGGGGAGGTCTGGATTCAGGATGTCTTCCATGGCCTGGTGTCCCCCAACTCGGATGGAACTTACTACACCTGGAGGAGCATCACAGTGGACCCCAAGGAGAGGGAACGCTACAAATGCCACGTGGAGCATGATGGGCTTCTGAACCCTGTGGATGTGGCCTGGGAGGAGCCTGGTGAGTCATTGGAGGGAGGGAGGGAGGGTTCTGGGGGGGGGGGAGACAAGAGGAGGGCAACCCCCTCCCCACCCAGAGGCACCATCAATAGCACTTCGCCATCTGCATTATTGTTGTATAGTTTCCATACCAATACAGGTCAAGTATCTAATCTGGAAATCATAAAAACTCTAAATTTGTTTATACAGTTGGCTGAGATAGTGACACCTTCACTTCCAAATGGTTCAATGCACACAAACTTTGTTTTCCAAACAAGTTCTGGTCCCAAGCATTTCTTTTAACCAGCCCTTTTTTAGCCAGTGTGTTGTGGTCTGTAAATTAACATTCCCTGCCCTATGCAAGGATTGGCTGACATCTTTCAACCTCTGATCCTGAATGGCTGTGATAAGTTTGTAAATATTTAAATTAGAGTGATACTTTAGCTTACAAGTGACCCAACTTGTGAATTTTTTGAGTTATGAGCCGTCTCCTGTTTGTTTTATTAATTGAAGATGCGAGCCTTGATCTGATGTGAGCTAGCATAATAGCGCAAGAGCAGCCACACGTCTTGCAAAGCTACCGCTCCCATGGTAGTTTTGCAAGATGGATCCATGGCTCAAAGGGATTCCTGTACTTCCCTTTTCTCTAAAGCATCTCAGCAAAGTGAACACACTCCCTAAAGCATCTCAGCAAAGCGAGTGCTGTGACAGAAACGGGGTTTGAAACTGTTTTATGTTGAGGAAAGGGGAGTGAACTTGAGCTATTGGATTTAACATCTAAATAAGACACAATCAATAAGGAAAAAAGGAATGGAGTTCGGGAGGAGATTAAGTTCAGGAGATGCTGGCTGTTCTTTTGTCCCTCAGAAGAGTCATGGAGGGTGGTGGTCCTTTCTCCTGCCACTGGGGCCCAGGTTTAATGGTAGGTCTGAACCTGGTTGCTCTTCTGTTATGCCCACTTTCAAGTCCTGTTCTGCAGACTTTGATGGGATTGTGCGGGCTGGTCTTTCATGCATACTTTAGCCTTGGACTGCCCTGTTCTTTCTACATCTATGAACTGTTCCATAAAGGTTTTGGTTTGGTGGTTTCCTTTGTAATTCTTTTGTTATTTTCTATTTAACCTTCAGACTCCAAGTTTGGGCTCATCATTGGGTGTATTGTAGGGGCTCTCCTCGCGATAGCTGCAATTGCTGGGCTTGCTGTTTATTTCCGTGAGTAAATTCTGAGTGCATTTCCTTGTGGGGAAGAGGCATTCTGTGGTTGTTGGGGATCATTTTCCTTTTGAGGACTCCCTATCTTTGAAGGGAAGGTTCAGCTTTGCCTACATCTTGGAGGCATGGACTACTCCATTTGCCTTATCTTATCCCACATCATGAGCAGAGGTCTCAGCCTGTTGCCTGGGAAGGCTTCCCATTTCGCTAATGTATTTGCTATAGAGTCTGAAAGGCCTCCGTCCCTGTGGAAGGAGGAAGAGGAGGGTGTGTGGTCTTCTTTATCAGAGAATGAAATGGTGTTGATCCCTGAGAGCCAGCTTTAACTCCCCAATTCTGTCTCTGCAGAAAAACGTCAATGTGGTCACAGAATAACTTCAGGTGAGTGTTGCCCCCCTGGTTGCATGTTTACTCCAGATGGCTGAGGTGGGCGTTGGATTGAGATGGATTGAATGGAGACATATTTCCAAGGCTGTTCTCAAAGCTGTGGAGAAGCCAACAGCACTGAGTGTAGCTATCCAGCCCCCTCCATAGAAAAGAAACTAGGAAATATAAATGGTTTCCAACCAGTCTGTGCCCCTTGGATGTAGATATTTGGCCCGAATGGTCAAGTGCAGAGTGAGCCAGGCTGAAGGAAGGAGCTGTAGTTTTATGGGTTTTAATCTCTGATTCTTTCTCTGCAGAAAAACATCAAGATGACTACAAACCAGTCTCGGGTGAGTGTTGCTTTCCGGTTTTGTCTTTACTCCAAATTATTGAGGCAGGAGTGGAAATGAGGTGGGTGAATTGAGGCATGTACTTCTATGTCTAAGAGTTTAGTTTTGAAACAGAGTAAAACGGATATGACTACTGCTCCCTCCATGTTGTGGGACTAAAATCACCCAGGAAGGTCCTAAGACTTGTGGAAAATGCCCTCCCATAATTTCTAGAAGGGCAGTGGAGAGATGCAGCCCTCCAAGTTCCCCTGTGGTTCTAATTTAGCCCCTGGCCTTCCACGTTTGCCTGTCTCAGATGTAACGGCTCCCACGTGGTCATAGTATTTCTGGGAAATTTGGTTCCACTAGTGTATGTGAGAGCCAGTGTCAAGAATCAGACGCCAGTTAACAAACAAAACAGAGTTTATTCAGAAGATAAGCCAAAAGTAACATAAACACAGAGGGTATCCATGAAACACTTCACTTATCAGTGTTTCAAGAGTAGTTCGGACAAAAATATAACTCAAAAACAAGCCAAGCTATTTTTCCACACTGGCATTCAATAAAAACTAAAAGACTCTTCAATTCAGCTTTGGAGAACAAATTGAGTTAACTGCTAGAAAATATGCAAAATAAACAAAGACTTGAAACCTTCCAGAAGCTGCAGAGTATAACTGAAAGTGCAAAAGCCTCTTTTGGCTCCAAACAGTTTCTGAAAACAGCCAGCTGGCTCTGCGGATTTAAAGGGACAGTTCCCAAAAGAAAAACAGCAAACAGGTTTGAAAACAAAACAAACTAGAAGTGCAGTAAACTGCTTCCACGGTGCAGATAAAGCCGAGAGCTTCAAAGGGATGATGAATAGCCGTCGTCAGGAGAATCCAAGGTCAGGTCAGGAGGCAGCAGCAATTCCGAAAGGCAAAGCAGTAGTCAGAAGCCGGGAGTAGTCGTCAGTCAGAGGGCGAAGACAGAAGCCAGGTCAAATTCCAATCCAAAGTCCGAAGAGGGTGCAGTCATCCAAACCAGGTCCACGATAAGACACAAAAAGCCAAGCCACAATGGTATCAGCAGCTAGAAATAGTAATCAGAATGCTGTCCAGGGAAACCCATACAGTTCCATCCCTCCGCTGCAGAGCAGTCCCAGATAACTTACATCCAAATCACAGTCCAAGTCCAGTCTTCACGGAAACACAGAGATCCCAATGGCGCCTCAGCAACACCTTGCCACACGCAAAGTGCAGTGACCAAACATTCCCATTTTATTCCCCTTCCTCCTGGGTGACCAAACACTCACACCCAAACACCAGGTGTCCCAAATCTACTCAGAGTCCGAACTCCACACAGCTAGAGCTCGTGGATCCGGAGTACCTAGCAATTCGTCGGAGTCCCAATCATCCTGCCCACACTTAGCCCCATGAACACTTAAAGAACCATCCTCCCTTTTCCAAGCATCCCAAGTGGGATCTGCTCCTGCAGAAACCCCAGGTTCAGCAGTATCCATAGGCCCCAAATCCCCAGACATCTCCGGTGGCTGTGCCCATTCAGTGCCCACTTCCCCAGCCACCACCTGTTCCTCAGCATCCATTTCCCCAAACTCCCCATCTGAATCTTCCTTAGAAGATCCCCCATATAGCTCTCTAAGTCGCTTCCTGCACAACTCCTCCAGTGAACCCTCATCACGAGGGTTTTTTCTTCCTCTTCTAATCTCATCACCATCAACCATAATCCGCGAAGGCGCAGTCACAACAGCCAGTGTGGAGTAGTGATGTGAATATTGGGTTAGGACTATGAAAAACAGGGTTTGAGTCCTCACTCAGCCATTCACACAAAGTGCGAGAACCTATCCACCCCAGATGCATGGGTCCTACTTTATAAGCGGAAGGAGACTTCCACAGTGATGTGTGCTATACATGAAACAAAGAAGAAGCAAAATTGCAACTGCCAACAGGCCACACTGTAATAGAAAGCATTGGACCAGTTTTATGGAATATAATAACAAATTGCTAAGGATAATTTTAATTAAATTTCAACTCTGAGAAACATAGTATTTCAGAGCTTCCTTGATTGCATGGTGTAAGTGAATAAAAGAAATAACTGGATAAATAAAATACGGTTTCTTCTAAGTGAAGAAAATTAATTCAATCAAGTACACTTACTTTTTGGAGCAGAACCTGAGATCTGAATCATACCTACGGGGAATGGGTTTGTTATGTGTCTTCAAGTCATTTCCAATCTATGATGACCCAAAGGCAACCCTATTGCAGGGTTTGTGGGGCAAGATTTGTTCAGAAGAGGTTTGCCATGGCCTTTCTCTGAGGCTGAGAGAGTGGGACTTGACTAAGGGTCCCTACTGGGTTTCATGGCTGATTGGTGATCCAAACCCTAGTCTCCAGCCTTGTAGACCAATTTCAAACCACTAAGGCACACTGGCTCCTGTGGTATGCTGGGTTTTCACTAGTTCATGGATCCAAGCACATTATTCATTTTCTCTATTTGCGAGGTGTGATAATCCCACTAACACACCCACATGCATAGCCAAAGATACATTGTGCAGACCTAGGAGAGACACAGTCTTTCAAAAGGCAATGAAAAAGGATGGGGATTTTATTGCAGCCCTTTCCTGCCCAAAGAATTGACCCTCTTGTCTTTTCCCTTTTTTTTAGCAAGTGACCAAAAATTCAACATTTCTGAGGAAGGTAAGTGAATCCCAGCTCAAAAGGTAGAATGAATTACAAAAGAAAAGGATACAGAGAGAACAGTTTGGGCAGGGTGGTGTGCAGCTCTGGAAAATGCCTGTATCTTTCTTCCTCCTCCCTGCTTAATAACTGGATTTTAAGTGAATAGAAGAATTGTGAAATATTTAGTAGATGAGCAAAGACAGTGTTGATACACTGTATATAAATGTGTAAGAATGTTAAAAAGGAACCCCAAGGGCATCCTCACATTTGATGCCAATTGTGGTGGGCCAGGAGGTAGTTCACCGTTCAGGTGAAGGACGAAGTTCCTCTTCCCAGAACAAAGTTTTTGCCTTCTATTCAAGTGTCACCTTCTTTTTAGGAACTGACCAATCAGGAACAAACATCTAAAATACAGGAACAAACCCAGACAAAATATTCCATGATTTCTGATTGCAGGGACATACAGACGTGCGAAGATCCGAATATTCGGCTAAAACCGCGATATTCCTGTACCTGGAAATCTCGCTTTTTTTGCTTTTTGCAGCAATTGCTTCTGGGTTTACAGGGAACAGTGTCTGGCCACGGTTGTGATTGCCACGGGAGCTTCTGGGATAAAGGTTTTGCTGGACAGGCCCTTAAACACCTACTCGCATAGCTAAAGAGACATTGTGCAGACCTAAGAGAGAGACAGCCTTTCCAAAGGCCATGAACAGAGGGTGGGGATTCCACTGCCCAAAAAACTGACCTTCTTGTTTTTTCCCTCTTTTTAGGAAGTGATAAAAAATCCAACACTTCTAAGGAAGGTAAGTTTACTGCTGAAAGGGTAGAATAAATTACAAAAGAAAAAGACACAAAGAGAAAGGTAAACCAGGGAGATGGGATGGTTTGTAGCCCTGGAAGATGGTGGTGTAACTGTATCCTTCTGCCCTCCCCCCTGCTTAATATTTGAATTTTAAGAAAGTTAAACTAGAATAGTTGGGGAATAATTCAATGACCATTGACTAATGAGTAAAAATGTTAAAAAAAGGAACCCCAACGGGATCCCTGCATTTGATGCCTTAGTGATGGGCCAGTAGGAGGTCCCCACATTGGGTGGCATTGGTGGGGCACTTAAAGAATCTCATGGTTGCTCTCGTTCTCACACTAACACACCTATCAAAAGGCCATTCATGAAGAAATGATGGCGATTCAGCAAAAACCTGCTGCTGCAGAAAGAAGAAAGCTAATATGTTCATATCAGGGGATGATGGGTTGCAGAGTGAATTCCAAAATTCATCATCCCGGTCCCACCTCCTTCTCCAGACTGTATTCCCATGCTGAGAAACAGCACTGGTCAAACAAACACTCCAGCAGACGAAGTCCAACTGTTGATTAACTTTATTTACATGTCTATTTACAGTTTGCATTTCTCGGCTTCAGAGCATAGCATTCATAGTCCATCTTCAGTGAATGCTCAAGCCGAACTCCACAGAGATTAGATAAGAAACACATTCCTCTGTCCAGAGGAAGTTCCAACCCTCAAAAGGCAGGAAATCAAGCCTGATAGGTCATAGCAATCACAACAGGCTGTCAGTCAAAACTAGCCTGTAGGCTTGAGCGATCCATGAAAAAATTGATTCTAAACTCGTTTCAAAAGTAGGGGGCGCCAGCGTTTCGTTTCTGATGTCATTTCCGAATTTTGCCCCCCCCAAAAATTCGAAATTAACGAAAATTCGTTATTTTCTAAATTAATTCGTTAATGGCGGACGCGCATGCGCAGTGGCCAAAAAAAAACAGCACGAGGGGAGATTTTACAGGACTCTCCCGCCCTCATTTTTTGAGTGATCTTCTTCAAACATGGTACAGTGGTAGAACACATTTAATACTGATAGCTCACCAAAATTTGGAATGTTTCCCTTATCCTCTGATTTTTGGCGAATTTTCATAGCTTTTATAATAAACCATTTTTTAATAATTGCAGAAATCTGTTCCTGGTTTGAAAGTCTTATTTCCTGTTTCATTGGGTTGTCTTTACTGTGAAAGTCATTGTTCTACTTCAGAAACTTTGTTTTTGTGGCTGAAACTTTGTTAAATTGGTGGACCAAACCATAATATGTTCCATCCATGTCGCTTGCACAAAGTTCAGGCAGTGTCATAGATTTTGCCATGTTTCTATGACAGAACCAATTAGGAAATGACATTTATCACCCAGGAACAGAAATCATAGTACACCATCAAATCCTTCCTGACAGATGGCCATCAGCCTCTGAATAAGGAAATTAGTTCCTGGTTTGAAAGTGCTATTTCCTGTTCCATTGGCTTTTCTGGGCTGAGAGTGTGTGACTTGCCCAAGTGGGTGGCAGAGTGGGGAATCATGCCACAATTGGAGTCCAAAATTCAAACCTCTTCCTCCCTCCTTCTCTCTAAACTTCTCATACCTTCCAAGAATTCACATACTGTATGAAAGTTTGGTCAAGATGGTCAGAGGAGGGCAACTAAAATGATCTAGGGTCTGGAGAACAAGCCCTATGAGGAGTGGCTTGAAGAACTGGGCATGTTTAGCCTGCAGAAAAGAAGGCTGAGAGGAGACATGATGTATAATATGTGAGGGGAAGTCATAGAGAGGAGGGAGCAAGCTTGTTTTCTGCTGCCCTGCAGACTAGGATGCGGAACAATGGCTTTAAACTACAGGAAAGGAGATTTCACCTGAACATTAGGAAGAACTTCCTCACTGTGAGCTGTTCAGCTGTGGAACTCTCTCCCCGGGCTGTGGTGGAGGTTTCTTCTTTGGAGGCTTTTAAGCAGAGGCTGGATGGCCATCTGTTGGGAGGGATTGGATGGTGTCTTCCTGCCTGGCAGAAGGGGTTGGGCTGGATGGCCCACGAGGTCTCTTCCAACTCTACTGTTCAATGACGCTATGATTCTAAGTGAGGACAAAAGGGGGTGGGGAATGTTAAGAGGAGAGAGGGCCTGGAACACCTGGGAATTGTAGTTTGCAAGTGGGCATAGTACTATTGGAGAAACGTTTGCTTCAGCCCAATGCTTTTATAAATGGTCAATATTCAGAGGCTTCGTTCTCCTGCATTTTGAAAGCTATTATGATGAAATTTGCCAGAATGGAAGCAAAAATTAAGTACTCTTAGCCTATCAAGTTTCATAATGTTTGACCCATCCACTGATTTTTGGGGATTTCTGAAGCAACATTTTTTTAAAATGTTAGCAGATCGATAGCCACGCCTCCCTGTCCTTCTTCCTTCCACTTTGATTGGCTTGCTAAGGCTTCTGGGAAATGGAGTTTTTTCTCTCGTTATGGCGAATTGCTTCATTAATGGTCAATATTCAGAGTCTTCGTTCTCCTGCATTATGAAAGCTATTATGATGAAATTTGCCAGAATGGAAGCAAAAATTAAGTACTCTTTGCCTATCAAGTTTCATAATGTTTGACCCATCCACTGATTTTTGGGGATTTTTGAAGCAACATTTTTTTTTAAATGCTAGCAGATCGATGGCCATGCCTCTCCCTTAGGCATGCCAACATGGCTTCTCCTCTCAGAGGGGCTACAGCTTCATCCGAAGACATCAGAAACAAACGAAAAAAGGTACTTTTATTATTCAAATTCGTAATATTTGTAAGGGCAGTGAGCAGATGGTTCAATATCAATTCAAAACTGCTTACGAAACGAATTTTTAACGAATTTAACGAAATAACGAAAAATTTGCTCAAGCCTACTAGCCTGCTGTTAACTATTTCATTACTGAAAAATACACACTCTTGCTCATCAGCAGTAAACACTTGATTTACATTTCATACAAATACAACCATACTCCAACAGTTCAGTGGGTTGCTATGAGTTTTCCTGGCTGTATGGCCATGTCCTTTGAAGAGTCACCCAGAGGAAAAGTGTTCTTACAAGACATCAAGGGAACCACTGACCTCAGAGGGAAGCTGATGAAAAAACACAACCTACAAACTATCTACAGACCCACTAAGAAAATCCAACAAATGTTACGTTTAGCAAAGGACATAAGGAATCCTCTCACCTCTGAAGGAGTCTACCGCATCCCATGCAGCTGTGGACAAGTCTACAGAGGGACCACCAAAGGCAGCAGCATTGACCAGACATGAATCAAGGAACATGAAAGGCACTACAGACTGACTCTATCAGAGAAGTCAGTCATAGCAGAGCACTTGGTGAACCAACCTGGACACAGCATATTATTTGAGAACACAGAAATGCTGGAACACTCTAAGAACTACCATGTCAGACTACACAGAGAAGCAATTGAAATCCACAAAAAAAACATGGACAATGTCAACAGAAAGGAGGAAACCATGAAAATGAACAAAATCTGGCTACCAGTATTTTAAAAAACTCTAAAATTAGGACAGCAAATAAAGTACAATACTCTAAAAACAGAAGAATTCCATACATCATACAATCAGGATCAGCTAACACCTCCCAACAAATGATAGCCATGTACAAATATGTGAGGGGAAGTCATAGGGAGGAGGGAGCAAGCTTATTTTCTGCTGCCCTGCAGACTAGGACACGGAACAATGGCTTCAAACTACAGGAAAGGAGATTCCACCTGAACATCAGGAAGAACTTCCTCACTGTGAGGGCTGTTCGGCAGTGGAACTCTCTCCCCCGGACTGTGGTGGAGGCTCCTTCTTTGGAAGCTTTTAAGCAGAGGCTGGATGGCCATCTGTCGGGGGTGCTTTGAATGCGATTTCCTGCTTCTTAGCGGGGGGTTGGACTAGATGGCCCTTGAGGTCTCTTCCAACTCTACTATTCTATGATTCTATGATTCTATGATTCCCCCGGGCAGGAATCAGCCTTGAAGCTGCAAGGCCATTAAATGCTAATCAAGGTGATTAACTGCAACAGTCATACTTTACTCCAGCAAACAGAATTTCTTTCTACCATCCTGAACCTTCCATAGATATATAAACCTCACTATTCTAATTTTCAAAATACCTCACAACCTCTGAGGATGCCTGCCATAGATGTGGGCAAAACGTCAGGAGAGAATGTTTCTGGGACATGGCCATGCAGCCCAGAAACCTCACAGCAACTCGGTGGTTCCAGCCATGAAAGCCTTCGATAACACACTAATATATTCGGTTCGAAGGGTTCAGTTTGTTCTGCAAAGTCCTCAAAGAGGGGGAGGGAGAGAAAAGATGTTGAGCACTGTGTCCTAGGCATTAAAATGGCAGGGCGCCATAATTTGTGTATATTTCTGTGGTAAAATCAGTAACAGTTTGTTATTCCATCTGCATCTGTCCCGGAAAAAGAGGAAAACATCTAGAGGCCACAACACTTTCTTGCCCCAAACAACTGGCCCATGTTTCCTTTGTTTTTCAGAAAGCAACGAAGGGTTCGGCAGCACCGAGGAAGGTAAGTGTTACGAAAGAGCTAGAAAGGTGAGTGGGGTGGGGTGGTCTGCAGCCCTGGGAGATGGCAGCATAGAATTGTCTCTCCACCATCCTCTCTGCTTGATAAATGACTTTTAAGAGAGTTAAACAAGAGTAGTTTAATAAGGGACAACTTAGAATCATAGAATAGTAGAGTTGGAAGAGACCTCATAGGCCATCCAGTCCAACCCCCTGCCAAGAAGCAGGAAATCATTCAAAGCACCCCCGACAGATGGCCATCCAGCCTCTGTTTAAAAGCCTCCAAAGAAGGAGCCTCCACCACAGTCCGGGGGAGAGAGTTCCACTGCCGAACAGCCCTTCTCACAGTGAGGAAGTTCTTCCTGATGTTCAGGTGGAATCTCCTTTCCTGTAGTTTGAAGCCATTGTTCCACGTCCTAGTCTGCAGGGCAGCAGAAAACAAGCTTACTCCCTTCTCCTTATGACTCCCCTTCACGTATTTGTACATGGCTATCATGTCTCCTCTCAGCCTTCTCTTCTGCAGGCTAAACATGCCCAGCTCTTTAAGCCGCTCCTCATAGGGCTTGTTCTCCAGACCTTTGATCATTTTAGTTGCCCTCCTCTGGACGCTTTCCAGCTTGTCAGCATCTCCCTTCAACTGTGGTGCCCAGAATTGGACACAGTATTCCAGGTGTGGTCTGACCAAGGCAGAATAGAGGGGGAGCATGACTTCCCTGGATCTAGACGCTATTCCCCTATTGATGCAGGCCAGAATCCCATTGGCTTTTTTAGCTGCCGCATCACATTGTTGGCTCATGTTTAACTTGTTGTCCACGAGGACTCCAAGGTCTTTTTCGCACACACTGCTGTCAAGCCAGGCGTCCCCCATTCTGTATCTTTGCATTCCATTTTTTCTGCAGAAGTGAAGTATCTTACATTTATCCCTGTTGAACTTCATTTTGTTAGTTTCGGCCCATCTCTCTAGTCTGTCAAGATCGTTTTGAATTCTGCTCCTGTCTTCTGGAGTGTTAGCTATCCCTCCCAGTTTGGTGTCATCTGCAAACTTGATGATCGTGCCTTCTAACCCTTCGTCTAAGTCATTAATAAAGATGTTGAACAGAACCGGGCCCAGGACAGAACCCTGCGGCACTCCACTTGTGACTTCTTTCCATGATGAAGACGACACATTGGTGAGCACCCTTTGGGTTCGTTCGCTTAGCCAATTACAGATCCACCTAACTGTAGTTTTGTCTAGCCCACATTTTGCTAGTTTGTTTGCCAGAAGGTCGTGGGGGACTTTGTCGAAGGCCTTATTGAAATCTAGATACACTACATCCACGGCATTCCCTGTATCAACCCAACTCGTAACTCTGTCGAAAAAAGAGATCAGATTAGTCTGGCATGACTTGTTTTTGGTAAATCCGTGTTGACTATTAGCAATAACTGCATTTGTTTCTAAGTGTTTGCAGACCACTTCCTTAATCATCTTTTCCAGAATCTTGCCTGGTATCGACGTGAGGCTGACCGGACGGTAATTGTTTGGGTCATTCTTTTTTCCCTTCTTGAAGATAGGGACCACATTCGCCCTCCTCCAATCTGCTGGGACTTCTCCCGTTCTCCAAGAATTCTCGAAGATAATTGTCAGTGGTTCTGAAATAACCTCAGCTAGTTCCTTCAATACTCTTGGATGTAGCTGATCTGGCCCTGGGGACTTGAATTCGTTTAGCGTGGCCAGGTGTTCCTGGATGACTTCTTTCCCTATTTGGGGTTGGATTTCCCCCAATCCTTCATCCATTTCATGTTGCTGAGGTTGAAGATGGCTTTCCTTTTGTGAGGAGACCGAGGCAAAGAAGGCATTAAGCAGTTCTGCCTTTTCCCTGTCCCCCCATCTTCTCCTTGCAATGGCCCTATCGCCTCCTTTTTCTTCCTTTTTCTACCAACATAAGCAAAGAAGCCTTTTTTGTTGTTTTTAATGTCCCTGGCAAGCCTGAGCTCATTTTGCGCTTTAGCCTTGCGAACCTTTTCCCTAGAGGAGTTGGCTATACGTTTGAATTCTTCTTTGGTGATTTCTCCCCTTTTCCACTTCTTGTGCATGTCTCTTTTGAGTCTTAGCCCGGTTAGAAGTTCTTTGGACATCCATTCTGGCTTCTTTGCACTTGTCTTATTTTTCTTCTTTGTTGGCACTGTTTGCATTTGCGCCTTGAGTATTTCACTTTTGAAAAACTCCCATCCATCCTTAACTCCCTTGTTTTTTAATATCGGCGTCCATGGAATGCCGCTCAGTAATTCCTTCATTTTTTGGAAGTCAGCTCTCTTAAAGTCCAGAATGCGTGTTTGATTTGTCTTAGTTTCAGCCTTCCTTTGTATTGCAAACTGTAGGAGCACATGGTCACTTGCCCCTAAGGATCCGACGACTTCGACTGTATTGATCAGGTCTTCCACATTTGTTAAGATTAGATCAAGAGTTGCTGATTCCCTTGTTGCCTCTTCTACCTTCTGGACCATGAAATTGTCTGCAAGGCAAGTGAGGAATTTGTTGGACTTCGTACTCTTGGCCGAGTTTGTTTTCCAGCAGATATCAGGATAGTTGCAGTCGCCCATGACTACTATATCTCTTCTTTGTGCCTGTTGGTCAGCTGTTGACAGAAGGCTTCATCAAGTCCTTCATCCTGACTCGGAGGTCTGTAGTAGACACCCACAACGAGATCTTTTTGAGTCCCGGTTCCCTTGATTCTTATCCAGATGCTTTCAAGCTGGTTTCCCGGATTACAGTCTTGCATTTCTTCTGCAACGTAACTGTTTTTGACATATAAAGCTACTCCCCCTCCTCTCCCCTTTGTTCTATTTCTGTGAAAGAGGTTATAGCCCTCAATGGCTACATTCCAGTGATGGGAGTCATCCCACCAGGTTTCAGTGATGCCTATGACGTCGTACGTGTGGTGCTGTACTAAAAGTTGGAGTTCGTCTTGCTTATTTCCCATGCTCTGTGCATTAGTGTAAAGATATGTAAGCCCTTGTGACCTTCCCCCGAGCTGTTTATTTGGGATTATTGTGCTCTCTGTACTTGGTCCTTGCTGTGGATCTAGTTTGGGGAGGGGAACAACAGCCTGGCAAACACTATATTACCCACGACCACAAGGAACCGCCAAAAGGCTAAACGGAGGGCTGCACAAACACAGCTTACATGTCTTTACACTAATGCACAGAGCATGGGAAATAAGCAAGATGAACTCCAACTTTTAGTACAGCACCACACGTACTTAATAACAATAAAAGCAAGAGATGGATGGCCATCTGTCAGGGGTGCTTTGAATGAGATTTTCCTGCTTCTTGCAGGGGGTTGGACTGGATGGCCCGTAAGGTTTCTTCCAACTCTACGATTCTATGATTCTATGAGTCCCAGGCCAATTGTAACTGAAGAAATAAAACCATTTCAAGAAATTTGAAGACAGTGAACAGTGGATGGAAATTCCAGAAAAAATGTTGATGTGGAAAGAAGCTCAGCTACATATATTCATTTGATCAGATTCAGTTTCTTCTTACAGCAAGGTTCTCAGAGAGAGAGAAGATGTTTTGGAGCAGCCTTTATGGTGGGCATTGAAATGACAAGGCACCACATTTTTATCTGTGAGAGTAGCGAGGATTGTTTATGTGCATCTGCACATCTGCCCTGAGGAATATATCTAGAATCCTAAGCATTTCCTGCCTGAAAAACTAACCCCTGTCTTTTCTTCCCTTTTCAGCAAGTGAGAAAGGTTCCCATAACTCTGAGGAACGTATGTGTAAGTGAACCCCCACTCAAAGAGAATGAATGGCAAAGGAAAGAGACATAGAAAGAAAAGTTACACTTCTAAGTCAAGGGTTCTCTAAGATCCATACCATTCCCCAAAACTTTCTCACCTAACCTTGTTTGAGGTCTAGAGAAGAGAAAGGAAAACTCTCTCTCTCCTATATGGGTTTTCTGCCATCTTCTTGTTCTGGAGACGGACTCTATGTAATCAGTCCTCCCATATCCACAGATTCCATGGCTTCAAAATAAATTAAAAAAAAATCATGGATTTATCTGTTTTATATAAGGGACACCACCATATTTCATCGGATAATAGTCACACCCCCTTTTGGGGAAGGCAAAATTGGCACTTTGGTTGTCCTTGCATAATAGTTGCACCCTTAATTCAGTTGCCTGATGGAAATTCAGACTGCCTTTTTTGGCGAAATGGCCCCATAGCACAAAAAGGCAAGAAGGGCAGTTGAGTGGGAGGATTAATTCTCTTCTCTGCCTGCCTGGCCTATTTCCCTTTAAGCAAGTCAGCAGCACTGTGGGCAGGCAACGCTTCATCCGGTCATGTGCTTGTTCCCTTTGAGGGCGCAGGCACATGGGAGGGTGAAGCATCACCCACCTGTGCAGCTTCACCCTCACAAGAACATTATGTAGTGAAAGAAGCACCTCAAAGGGGGCCTTTTTCACTGCATAATAGTTGCCACCACATAATAGTCGAACTCTCCCCCCACAACACATGTTTTGGGCAGGAGAGGGAGAAATGTGGTATACTATGCCCTTATACATAATAGGACTTGAGCATCCTCAGATTTTGGTATCTACTGGGGTCCTGAAACAAAACTCCAGCAGATATCTAGGGTCCATTATGCTGGGGACTGAAAGGTACAGCCCAGCTCTCACCCGGCATCTCAGAGACTGAAATGAGATCCATAGAAACCACTGTGGATTCCATGAAGCCAGCCAGTAGGGACACAGCTCATTGCCAAGCTTGGCCAGCTCCCAGATAGAATGAATATGCCTCCTTGGTTCCACCCCCAGACAACCTACCTGCTCTCTTTCCTACAGTGCAGCTCTTAGGCTCTCTTTAAATGCTTCTTGTTAATGTGGGATTTGTGTATTGGTAGTGTTTAAATGAAATTTGTGTCTAGCATGTATTGCATGTATTGCATCATCCAGAGTATGCTATAGTCTGTAAAGAGTTAACTTGGTAAGAAGCTGTATTGACCTTGGATATGTGGCTGGAGCCCGAGAGGAGTGTCCAGACTACAAGTGTGTTTGTATATTAGGTGATTGCATCAGATGAGATCTGTTCTGCATGCTGAGAAGATCTGTGCTGTTTGTCTAGAGTGAAAGTCCTATGTCTATCATCTGCAAGTCTGTTTGTCTTGTCCAGTAAATCTTTGTAAATACTTTTTAACATCGTCTCTGATGTTCCTTCGTTCTGCGCTTCAACTGACGTCATTCATCTGCTGCTACGCTGCGCGCATTACTCTGATACTTCTATGAGTAATATATTTTCTCTTCTCTCTCTTTCCAATAGCATTGTGTCCATCTAGCAGTTTTGGCAGCATCCAAACAGGTAAATTGGGAGCAGGGGGACAATGGGGAGAAGAGGGTCAAGCCTTGAGACGAGAATTCAATGTCCAGTCCTTATTTGATGGACAGATTTCTCCCCCCAAGCTCACTGAGTCCATCTCAGCCTTGAAGGAAAATAAGTTCAGAAGGGGGAGAGTGGTGCTGTGGCACAGGGCAGAGGTGCATTTGTGGTACAGGTGGAGGGGTAGTCAAATGGTACTTTGGAACAGCCATTAAAATCCTCACAGAAAGGAGACAGGAAAGCAGATGCTCTTCAGGATAAGTGGAACCTTTTCCCTTGCTGCTCACTTCATTTTGTGGGGAAAGAAAGCCTCCACCTTACATTACTTTGCACATATCAGATTATGAATGTTTTCACTTCTAGTCCTGGAATCTCCCTTCCCTTTCCATCTCTGAAGACCTTCTGAGGTCCTCTCCTGCCCCTTCTCTCACTCTGAAGTAGCCGTCTTGAGTCTGTGTTGAGAGAAAGGTGCAATAAAAGTAAAATCAATAAAAGGTGTCTCTGGAACCTGTGGGTTTCTCCTTTATGTATTATACTCAACTCTGGTGACAAGGTAATGTGGGCTAGAAGAAATCTCCAGAGCCTATTTCTGCTGTATTCTACTATGGACATGCACCCTTTTTCCCGATACAACTCAAAAATGTCTCTAGTTGCTGATTGAGGCCCCTTTAGTCTGGATCAAATTCTCTGGGTTTCATTCTCCTCATTCCAAAGAATTTCCCTGTTTTGTCTCTCTGTAGTGTAACTGGCAGGTCATAGAATCATAGAATCATAGAATCATAGAATAGTAGAGTTGGAAGAGACCTCATGGGCCATCCAGTCCAACCCCCTGCCAAGAAGCAGGAAATCGCATTCAAAGCACCCCCGACAGATGGCCATCCAGCCTCTGCTTAAAAGCCTCCAAGGAAGGAGCCTCCACCACAGCCCGGGGGAGAGAGTTCCACTGGCGAACAGCCCTCACAGTGAGGAAGTTCTTCCTGATGTTCAGGTGGAATCTCCTTTCCTGTAGTTTGAAGCCATTGTTCCGTGTCCTAGTCTGCAGGGCAGCAGAAAACAAGCTTGCTCCCTCCTCCCTATGACTTCCCCTACCATATTTGTACATGGCTATCATGTCTCCTCTCAGCCTTCTCTTCTGCAGGCTAAACATGCCCAGCTCTTTAAGCCGCTCCTCATAGGGCTTGTTCTCCAGACCCTTAATCATTTTAGTTGCCCTCCTCTGGACGCTTTCCAGCTTGTCAACATCTCCCTTCAACTGTGGTGCCCAAAATTGGACGCAGTATTCTAGGTGTGGTCTGACCAAGGCAGAATAGAGGGGGAGCATAACTTCCCTGGATCTAGACGCTATACCCCTATTGATGCAGGCCAGAATCCCATTGGCTTTTTTAGCTGCTGCATCACATTGTTGGCTCATGTTTAACTTGTTGTCCACGAGGACTCCAAGGTCTTTTTCGCACACACTGCTGTCAAGCCAGGTGTCCCCCATTCTGTATCTTTGATTTCCATTTTTTCTGCCGAAATGAAGTATCTTGCATTTGTCCCTGTTGAACTTCATTTTGTTAGTTTCGGCCCATCTCTCTAGTCTGTCAAGATCGTTTTGAATTCTGCTCCTGTCTTCTGGAGTGTTAGCTATCCCTCCCAGTTTTGTGTCATCTGCAAACTTGATGATCGTGCCTTCTAACCCTTCATCTAAGTCGTTAATAAAGATGTTGAACAGAACCGGGCCCAGGACGGAGCCCTGCGGCACTCCACTTGTCACTTCTTTCCATGATGAAGACGACGCATTGGTGAGCGCCCTTTGGGTTCGTTCGCTTAGCCAATTGCAGATCCACCTAACTGTAGTTTTGTCTAGCCCACATTTTACTAGTTTATTTGCCAGAAGGTCGTGGGGGACTTTGTCGAAGGCCTTACTGAAATCCAGGTAGGCTACATCCATAGCATTCCCTGTATCGACCCAACTCGTAACTCTATCGAAAAAAGAGATCAGATTAGTCTGGCATGACTTGTTTTTGGTAAATCCGTGTTGACTATTAGCAATGACCGCATTTGTTTCTAAGTGTTCGCAGACCACTTCCTTGATGATCTTTTCCAGAATCTTGCCTGGTATTGATGTGAGGCTGACCGGACGGTAATTGTTTGGGTCGTTCTTTTTTCCCTTCTTGAAGATAGGGACCACATTCGCCCTCCTCCAATCTGCTGGGACTTCTCCCGTTCTCCAAGAACTCTCGAAGACAATTGCCAGCGGTTCTGAAATAACTTCCGCTAATTCCTTCAATACTCTTGGATGTAGCTGATCCGGCCCTGGGGACTTGAATTCGTTTAGAGAGGCCAGGTGTTCCTGGACAACTTGTTTCCCTATTTGGGGTTGGATTTCCCCCAATCCTTCGTGCATTCCATGTTGCTGAGGTAGAAGATGGCTTTCTTTTTGTGAGAAGACCGAGGCAAAGAAGGCATTGAGCAGTTCTGCCTTTTCCCTGTCCCCTGTCGCCATCACCCCATCTTCTCCTTGCAGAGGCCCTATCGCCTCCTTTTTCTTCCTTTTTCTACCAACGTAAGCAAAAAAGCCTTTTTTGTTGTTTTTTATGTCCCTGGCAAGCCTGAGCTCATTTTGTGCTTTAGCCTTGCGAACCTTTTCCCTACAGGTGTTGGCTATACGTTTGAATTCTTCTTTGGTGATTTCTCCCCTTTTCCACTTCTTGTGCATGTCACTTTTGAGCTTTAGCTCAGTTAGAAGTTCTTTGGACATCCATTCTGGCTTCTTTGCACTTATCTTATTTTTCTTCTTTGTTGGCACTGTTTGCATTTGCGCCTTGAGTATTTCACTTTTGAAAAACTCCCATCCATCCTTAACTCCCTTGTTTTTTAATATCGGCGTCCATGGAATGCCGCTCAGTAATTCCTTCATTTTTTGGAAGTCAGCTCTCTTAAAGTCCAGAATGCGTGTTTGACTTGTCTTAGTTTCAGCATTCCTTTGTATTGCAAACTGCAGGAGCACATGGTCACTTGCCCCTAAGGATCCAACCACTTCAACTGTATTGGTCAGGTCTTCCACATTTGTTAAGATTAGATCAAGAGTTGCTGATCCTCTTGTTGCCTCTTCTACCTTCTGGACCATAAAATTGTCTGCAAGGCAAGTGAGGAATTTGTTGGACTTTGTACTCTTGGCTGAGTTTGTTTTCCAGCAGATATCGGAATAATTGAAATCGCCCATGACTACTATATCTCTTCTTTGTGCCTGTTTGGTCAGCTGTTGACAGAAGGCTTCATCAAGTCCTTCATCCTGACTCGGAGGTCTGTAGTAGACACCCACGACAAGATCTTTTTGAGTCCCGGTTCCCTTGATTCTTATCCAGATGCTTTCTAGCTGGTTTCCCGGATTACAGTCTTGCATTTCTTCTGCAACGTAACTGTTTTTGACATATAAAGCTACTCCCCCTCCTCTCCCTTTTGTTCTATTTCTGTGAAAGAGGTTATAGCCCTCGATGGCTACATTCCAGTGATGGGAGTCATCCCACCAGGTTTCAGTGATGCCTATGACATCGTATGTGTGGTGCTGTGCTAAGAGTTGGAGTTCCTCTTGCTTATTTCCCATGCTCTGAGCGTTGGTGTAAAGACATGTAAGCCCCTGTGACCTCCCCTTGAGCTTTTTATTTGGGATTATTGTGCTCTCCGTACTTGGTCCTTGCTGTGTTTGTGCAGCCCTCCGTTTAGCCTTTTGGTGGTTCCCTGTGGTCGTGGGTAATATAGTGTTCGCCAGGCTGTTGTTCCCCTCCCCCAGTAGATCTAGTTTAAAGTGCGCCTGATGAGGTTTGTGAGTCTGTGTGCAAAAAGATGTTTTCCTGCTTGTGTGAGATGCACCCCATCACTTGCCAATAGGCCATCCTCCTGGAAGAGTAGACCATGGTCAAGGAAGCCAAAATGCTCCTCTTGGCACCATTTTCTGAGCCAGTTATTGACCTGTACTATTTTTCCGGCCCTTGTAGAGCCGTGTCCTACAACGGGGAGGAGGGATGAAAAGATCACATGTACATTATACAGTTTTAGCTTTGTTCCCAGAGCTCAAAAATCATTTGTGATCTTTTGAAAAGTATGTCTAGCGGTGTCATTGGTACCTACATGAATCAACATAAGGTGGGGAGGGTGATGGGGCTTTAGGAGCCTGCTGAGCCTCTGAGTGATATGGTGTATTTTTGCCCCCGGGAGGCAGCATGTTTCTCGAGCCATCCCATCCGGTCTGGAAATGATGGCTTCCGTTCCTCTAAGGAGGGAGTCACCTACTACCAAGACCTGTTTCCTTTGAGGATTGACAGGGTCCCTTTTGTGCAAGACAGTGTGTATGTCCCCTGAAGAGTGTTCCTGTTGAAGTGAATCATGCAGGTGTAAAGTGTTGTCCTCCTCCTCAACATCCCCAGTGCATTCATCAATGACAATCCATTGAGATACATCCGAGAGCCCATTACTCTCCCAAGGATGTTCCTGTTGCTCCTGGTCTACGATTGGGGATGGAGCATTTGCATGATTACATAAGTGTGAATGTGGTGATGCACTGTCCCCGTCCGGGCTATCCCCTGCGCATTGATCAAGGGTGGCCCACTAAGTGGTATCTAAGAAACTGTGGTCCTCCACAAGATGTGTTTCCTGATTGTATGTTAATGGTGTTAGAATTTCAAATCTGTTGTGTAAATGCAGCTGAGCAGAGGAGTTCTGCGGAGGCTGCCTGGTCCTGTGTCTCCTTCTATGGGTGACCTCCTTCCAAGCCTGAGGGTTGTCTACCTGTGAGTTGATCTCCCCATAAGGATCCTGATCATGGTCATGGTGGTGTTGGTGTGATGCAGGCTGCAGATCTACAGCAGCGTGTTGTGCAGTGTCCAAGAAGAGCTTGAGTGCCTGAATGTCCTTAAGGGTCTTAATACGGTGCTCGAGCTGTTGGATCCTCTGCTCCATCAGAGTCATCTGTTTGCATTTGGAGCAGATGTAGTTGACTAGTTTTTGTGTGAAAAAGCAGAACATGCCACAGCTGGTGCATGTGGTGGCAAGTATTTGCTGTTGGTCCATCTCTTGGTGAGTGAAGTGACCGAGGAGGATTGTGTGTTTTATGGGCAGAATGCTATCCACCTTCCTGTGTGTGTATTTTTAAAGTTGTTTTGTTTATGGTATATACTGTAAGAATGTGTTTTACTGTAGTGGTGGGTTCACGAGCGCCGTCAGGCGCGAGCGACAATGGCTCAGAAAGCTTCAACAGGAAGCCAACACTTTCAATAACAATAGCCTTGCCTCACCTTCCAAACAATGGCAGAACAGCAAGCCTTAATTACAGCTAGCCCACACTCAAGAATCAGCCCAGACTCAGGTTTTTAAAGGTAAAAGAGTCCAACAAACACAGGTTTTTAAGGCTTTTAAGGCTATCTAAGAAAAGAGTAGGCAATCTAAGAAAAGAGTGCACACTCTCAGGTTTTTGAGGAATTATTAGACAGACCTTACCTAAACCAAGGAGCAAGCTGCTTTCCTGCTTCCTCTCCTCACCTCTGCGTGAACTCTGGCTCAGAAAGCTTCAACAGGAAGCCAACACTTTCAATAACAATAGCCTTGCCTCACCTTCCAAACAATGGCAGAACAGCAAGCCTTAATTACAGCTAGCCCACACTCAAGAATCAGCCCAGACTCAGGTTTTTAAAGGTAAAAGAGTCCAACAAACACAGGTTTTTAAGGCTTTTAAGGCTATCTAAGAAAAGAGTAGGCAATCTAAGAAAAGAGTGCACACTCTCAGGTTTTTGAGGAATTATTAGACAGACCTTACCTAAACCAAGGAGCAAGCTGCTTTCCTGCTTCCTCACCTCACCTCTGCGTGAACTCTGGCTCAGAAAGCTTCAACAGGAAGCCAACACTTTCAATAACAATAGCCTTGCCTCACCTTCCAAACAATGGCAGAACAGCAAGCCTTAATTACAGCTAGCCCACACTCAAGAATCAGCCCAGACTCAGGTTTTTAAAGGTAAAAGAGTCCAACAAACACAGGTTTTTAAGGCTTTTAAGGCTATCTAAGAAAAGAGTAGGCAATCTAAGAAAAGAGTGCACACGCTCAGGTTTTTGAGGAATTATTAGACAGACCTTACCTAAACCAAGGAGCAAGCTGCTTTCCTGCTTCCTCTCCTCACCTCTGCGTGAACTCTGGCTCAGAAAGCTTCAACAGGAAGCCAACACTTTCAATAACAATAGCCTTGCCTCACCTTCCAAACAATGGCAGAACAGCAAGCCTTAATTACAGCTAGCCCACACTCAAGAATCAGCCCAGACTCAGGTTTTTAAAGGTAAAAGAGTCCAACAAACACAGGTTTTTAAGGCTTTTAAGGCTATCTAAGAAAAGAGTAGGCAATCTAAGAAAAGAGTGCACACTCTCAGGTTTTTGAGGAATTATTAGACAGACCTTACCTAAACCAAGGAGCAAGCTGCTTTCCTGCTTCCTCTCCTCACCTCTGCGTGAACTCTGGCTCAGAAAGCTTCAACAGGAAGCCAACACTTTCAATAACAATAGCCTTGCCTCACCTTCCAAACAATGGCAGAACAATGTGTTGTCGAAGGCTTTCATGGCCAGAATCACAGGGTTGTTGTATGTCTTTCGGGCTGTGTGGCCATGTTCCAGAAGCATTCTCTCCTGACGTTTCGCCCACATCTATGGCAGGCATCCTCAGAGGTTGTGAGGTATGGATAAACTAAGTCAGGAAAGGAAAGAATATATATCTGTGTAGAGTCCAAGGTGTGGCAAGAGTTCTTTGTCACTGGGAGCCAGCATTAATGTTTCAGTTAATCACCCTAATTGGCACTGGAAATGTTTTGTCCCTTGCCTGGGGGCATCCTTTGTTCAGTCAAGTCCTCATTGTGTTGGTTCCCATCTACTGTTTTGATTTTGGAGTTTTGTAATACTGGTAGCCAGATTTTGTTCATTTTCATGGTTTCTTCCTTTCTGTTGAAGTTGTCCACATGCTTGTGGATTTCAATGGCTTCTCTGTGTAGTCTGACATGATAGTTGTTAGAATGGTCCAGCATTTTTGTGTTCTCAAATAGTATTCTGTGTCCAGGCTGGTTCATCAAATGCTCTGCTATGGCTGATTTCTCTGGTTGAATTAGTCTGCAGTGCCTTTCATGTTCTTTGACTCTTGTTTGGGCAATGCTGCGTTTGGTGGTCCCTATGTAGACTTGTCCACAGCTGCATGGTATCCGGTAGACTCCTGCAGAAGAGAGAGGATCCCTCTTGTCCTTCGCTGACCGTAGCATTTGTTGGATTTTCTTCGTGGGTCTGTAGATAGTTTGTAGGTTGTGCTTCTTCATCAGCTTCCCTATGCGGTCAGTAGTTCCCTTGATGTATGGTAAGAACACCTTTCCTCTGGGTGGATCTTTGTCTTGACTCTCATGGCTTGTTCTTGGCCTTGCAAGGTTACATATTGGATTTTGCTGTGCCTTTTAATAAATTCTTCAGGGTCTTGATGTCACAGTTGCAGATTTGTAAAAATATTTATATTGCAGAGAGTTGGGCCTGAGGCAGAAATTGACTGTTTTGCTATATGAGCATCAAGATTCTTGGAGAAGTGTTTCTTCAGGTTTAAAATGTGGCAATTATGTAATGTATGTATTTTCACTTTCATGGTGTCCTGTGCCTCCAACCCCAGAGAATGTGGGGACTGATTGTAGAGGTGTTCTCAGGTATCTGTGTGAAGTAAAGAGTAGGAATGCAAGGCACTGTCATAAGGTTTATCTACACTTTGGAATTATTGCAGTTTGATGCCAGTTTACCTGCCATACCTGACTGCTGTGGAATCATGGGAATTGTTATTTTACCAGGGCCTTAGCCTTTTCTGCCAAAGACTGTGCCTCTCCAAACTCCAGACTATATATCCTAGATTTTCAAAGTGCAGAGTCCTAACATTTTGGAGAATTATGATCTTTGGAAAGGCACTACCTTGTTAGAAATCATAACCTTTTTGAAAAATGGAAATCTCCATAACTATTTGGAAAATGACATTCATCACCATTTTGGAAAAATCAGGAATCTCCATGAGAAGAGGTAAAATCTAGTTTGAGTCCGTGATTTCCAATTACAGGGGCATACAGACATGTGAAGATCCGGATATTTGGCTAAAAACCACAATATTCCCGCACCTAGAAATCTCACATTTTTTGCCTTTTGTAGCAATTGCTTCTAGGTTTACAGGGAACAGTGTCTGGCCATCCTCCTGATTGCTGCGGGAGCTCCTGGGATAAAGATACTGTCTGGACGGGCCCTAAGACACCCACTCACATAGTTAAGAAAGTAAAACTAGAATAAAAAGGTAAAGATTTCCTCTGACATTAAGTCCAGTCATGTCTGACTCTGGGGGTTGGTGCTCATCTCCATTTCTAAGCCAAAGAGCTGGCGTTGTCCACAGACACCTCCAAGGTCATGTGGCCATAAGCATGATTGCATGGAGTGCCGAATAGTTGGGGAATAATTCACTGACCATTGACCAAAGAGTAAGAATGTTAAAAAAAGGAACCCCAACAGGATCCCTGCATTTGATGCCATAGTGGTGGGCCAGTAGGAGGTCCCCACATTGGGTGGAATTGGTGGGGCACTTAAAAAACTCGCATGGTTGCTCTCATTCTCACACTAACACACCTGTCAAAAGGCCATTCATGAAGAAAGGATGGGGATTCAGCAAAAACCTGCTCCTGCAGAAAGAAGGAAGCTCTATGTTCAGTTCAAAGGATTCAGTTTGTTCGGCAAAGTCCTCAAAGAGGGGAAGAAGAGACAAGATTTTGAGCACTCCGTCCCAGGCAAGGTGCCATAATCTGTGTATATTTCTGTGGTAAATTCAGTAACAATTAGCTTGTCATTCCATGTGCATCTGTCCCAAAAAAAGAGGATTACATCTGGACACCACAACACTTTCTTGCCCCAAACAACTGGCCCCATGTTTCCTTTGTTTTTCAGAAGGCGATGAAGGGTTCAGCAGCACCAGGGAAGGTAAGTGTTAAGAAAGAGTTAGAAAAGTGGCTGGGGTGGCTTGTGTTGTGTCTTCCTCTTCTGCCGCTGAGGAGGAGTTGGAAGATAAGGCTGAAGAGGAAGGGGCTGGGGATTTTGGGCAGATGGTCAGGCCTGTTCGGGAGGAAGAAGAAGAGGAGGGAGCCAGCTGGTTGCTCCAACTTTTCAAGAATGAAGAAGGGAGCAACAAGCAAGGCGTAGGTCTGCCAGGACTGCTGAAAAGGCACACAGCTATCAGATCACTCCCTAGAGACACACGTGCTCTGGGCTGAAGGATATAAATCAGGAGCAGGGAAAACAACCACCGCTGGTAGCAACAGATCCAGTTACCGAGCCTTTGACCCTGTATCTGTTCCAGCAAGTAGCCTCTTCTTTGCCCTGAGAAGAAATTACCAAAGTCTCAACTTTGCTCAGCCAAGAAACTTTTGCCTTCTTTTGTGAACTTGCCTGTTGTGGACTTGCTTTTGTGAATTTGATTTTGCTACTTTAAACTTTGCTGAAGTAAAACTTTTTGAGTTCCTTTAAGGCTATTCTTAAGACCAAACTGGACAGTCTGCAGCCCTGGGAGATGGCAGCATAGTGTTGTCTTTCCACCATCCTCCCTGCTTGATAATTGAATTTTAATAGAGTTAAACCAGAGTAGTTGGTGAATAATTAGCTGGCAACTGAAGTAAGATGTCAAGAAATATGAAATAATCAACAAGATTCTGGAAGGAAGAGGTGGTTTTATATATTGTGTCAGAAGCGAACTGAGGATGCAGTTGTAATGTATTTCAAAACACAAAGTTAAAAATTTGGCATGGTACTAAATGTCCTTTTACCAGAAGCTGGCCACTTGGAGTGTCTCTGGTGTTGCTCTAAGAAGGTCCTCCGTTGTGCATGTGGCAGGGCTCAGGCTGCATTGTAATAGGTGCTCTGTGGTTTCCTCTTCTTCACACTCACATGTTGTGGACTCCACTTTGTGGCCCCATTTCTTAAGGTCATCTCTGCATCTCGTGATGACAGAGCACCGTCTCTTCAGCACCTTCCAAGTTCCCCAGTCTTCTGTGTGCCCAGGAGGGAGTCTCGCAATTTCTCTCAACCAAAGCAACTTGCAGCATGCAATCAAACAAATAAACAAACAAAGAGGTGGTTGAGCATAGAGAATGAGAGTGATGTTTCCAACTAGAGACACAGGATAAAAAGGATATTGGGAGGATTAAAAACCTTAGACATGGTAAAGACCAAGAGGGAAGGAGCTCTGAAATGAGGGACAATTTAATAACAATCAAAACAAGAGTCCCAGGCCCATAATAACTGAAGAAATAAAACCACTTCAGGAAAATCTGAAGACAGTGAATAATGGATGGAAATTCCAGAAAAAATGTTGATGTGGAAAGAAGCCCAGCTACATACATTCATTTGATCAGATTCAGTTTTTTCTTACAGCAAGGTTCTCAGAGAGAGAGAAAGGTGTTTGGGAGGAGTCTTTATGGTGGGCATTGAAATGGCAAGGCACCACATTTTTATCTGTGAAAGAAGTTAGGATTGTTGATATGCATCTGCACATCTGCCCTGAGGAAAATATCTAGAATCCCTAAGTATTTTCTGCTTGAAAAACTAACCCCTGTCTTTTCTTCCCTTTTCAGCAAGTGAGAAAGATTCCCATAACTCTGAGGAACGTACATGTAAGTGAACCCCCACTCAGAGAGAATGAATGGCAAAGGAAAGAGGCATAGAAAGAAAAGTTACACTTCTAGGTCAAGGGTCCTCTTGGATCCATACCATTCCCCAAAGCTTTCTCACCTAACCTTCTTTGAGGTCTAGAGAAGAGAAAGGAAAACACTCTCTCCTATCTAGGTTTTCTGCCATCTTCTTGTTCAGGAGACGGACTCTATACAGTCAGTCTTCCCAAATCCACAAATTCTATATCCACAGATTCCACATGTCTTCAAAATAAATTCCAAAAACAAACACTACCACATTTCATCACATAATAGTCGCACCGCCTTTTGGGGAAGGCAAAAGTGGCACTCTGGTTGTCTTCGCATAATAGTTGCACCCATAATTCAGTCGCCTGGTGGGTGAATTAAGGGTGTGACTGCCTTTTTAGGGGCTGTGGCCCCATAGCACAAAAAGGGAAGAAGGGCGGTTGGGCTAGAGCAAGGGTCCCCAAACTAAGGCCTGGGGGCCAGATGCGGCCCTCCAAGGCCCCTTTCCTAAACTTTAGACTTAGGGTTGGCCTAAGTCTACTTGGTCTTTGGAAGTCTCTTTGCTTATCTATGGCCTTATGAGATTGTCTAGATGGTATTTGAAGGTCTCATTGCTTAGCTATGGCCTTATGAGACCATCTAGACAGCTTTTGGAGGTCACTTTCATTACCTATGGTCCTATGAGACTGTCTAGATGGCCTTTGAGGGTCCCTTTCCTTACCTATGGTTTTATGAGATTTTCTAGATGGCCTTTGGGGGCACCTTTCTTTACCTATGGTCTTATGAAACCATCTAGATGGTTTTTGAGGGTCCCTTTCCTTATCTATGGTTTTCTGATGGCCTTATGAGATCATCTAGATGGCCTTTGAGGGTCCCTTTCCTTACCTATGGTCTTTGGAGGTCTCTTTGCTTACCTATGTTCTTATAAGATTGTCTAAATCAGGGGTCCCCAAACTAAGGCCCTCCAAGGTCATTGACCTGGCCTCTGTCCTAAACTTTAGACTTAGGGTTTACCTCAACAGGGGTCTCAACAGGGGCCTTTTTCACTTCATAATAGTTGTCACTGCATAATAGTCACACTTACCCCCCCCCCCCCCACACACACACACACATATTTTGGGCAGGGGAGGATGAAATCTGGTATTTTACTGTGTACATAATAGATTTTTGGTATCTACAAGGGTTCTGAAACCAAACTCCAGCTGGGAACTGAAAGGCACAGCCAGCTCTCACCCGGCATCTTAGAGCCAAAGAGCAGCTGGAGACTGAAATGAGATCCACAGAAACCACTGCAGATGCCATGAAGCCAGTCAGTAGGGACACCACTCATTGCCAAGCTTGGCCACCGCCCAGAGAGGATTAAATGCTTCCTTGGGTCTATTCCTAGACAACCTACTTGGTGGTCTTCTTACAGTGCAGCTCTTAGGCTCTCATTAAATGCTTCTATGAGTAATATACTTTCTCTTCTCTCTCTTTCCAATAGCATTGTGTTCATCTGGCAGTTCTGGCAGCACCGAAGCAGGTAAATTTGGGGCAGGGGGGCAATGGGGAGAAGAGGGTCATGCTTGGAGACAGAGAATTCAATGTCCAGTCCTTATTTGATGAACAATTTCTCCCCCAAACTCACAGAGACCCCCTCAGCCTTGAAGGAAAATAAGTTCAGAAGGGGGAGATTGATGCTGTGGCACAGGGCAGGGGTGCATTTGTGGTACAAGTGGAGGGGTAGTCAAATGGTACTTTGGAACAGCCATTAAAATCCTCATGGAAAGGAGACAGGAAAGTGGATGCTCTTCAGGATAAGAGGAGCCTTTTCCTTTCCTGTTGACTTTATTTTGTAAGGAAAGAAAACTGCCTCCACCTTCCACCACTTTGCACGTATCAGATTATGAATGTTTCTCACTTCTTGTCCTGGAATCTCCCTTCCCTTTACGTCAGTGGTTCTCAATCTGTGAGTCCCCAGATGTTTTGGCCCCAGCTCCCAGAAATCCTAACAGCTGGTAAGCTGGCTGGGATTTCTGGGAGTTGTAGGCCAAAACAACTGGAGACCCACAGGTTGAGAACCACTGCCTTACCTCTTTGAAGACATATTGAGGTCCTGCCCTGCCCCTTCGCTCACTCTGAAGTAGCCTCATTGAGTCTATGTTGAGAGAAAGGGGCAATAAAAGTAAAACCAATAAAAGTGTCTCTGGAACTTATGGGTTTCTTCTTTATGTGTTATACTCAACTCTGGTGACAAGGTAATGTGGCTGGAAGAAATCCCAGAGCCTATTTCTGTTGTATTCTACTAGGGACATGCACCCATTTTCTGCTATAACTCACAAATCTCTCTGATTCCTAATTGAGGCTCCTTTAACCCGGATCAAATCTTTGGGATTCATTCTCCGGCCCTCATTCTAAAGCATTTCCCTGTTTTGTCTCCCTGTAGTGTAACTGGCGCTCCATGCAGTCATGTCGGTGGCCACATGATCTTGGAGGTGTCTACGGACAACGCTGGCTCTTCAGCTTAGAAATGGAGATGAACACCAGTTGGACACGACTGGACTTAATGTCAGGGGAAAACCTTTACCTTTGCCTGTGTGTGTGTGTGTGTCTGCAGTCTCCTTCCTCTTCTGCCTCTTAAATAAGAGAGGCAGAATGGATCTGCCTGTGTATTGGATTTTGCTTTGCCTTTTTCCGAGTCTTTCACTTGATGTCAAAAATGCAGATTTATAATAATGTTTGTGTCGCAGAAAGTTGGGCGTGAGACCCAAATTGGCTGTTTTGCCATATAAGCATCAAGATTCTTGGAGATGCCTTTCCTCAGGTTTGAAACATGGCAATTTTGTAATGTATGTATTTTCACTTTCATGGTGCCCTGTGCCTCTAACCCCAGAGAATGTGGGAGTTGATAGTAGTGATGTTCTCAGATATCTCTGTGAATTGAGGTTGAAATTTGCCATTTATTATATTGTAAACCGCTTTGAGTCTACCCAAAGTGGTTTACAGAAAAGTGGTATAGAAATGAAATACTGTAAATAAATTTTAAAAAGGAAGGTATGTAAGACACTGTCATAGGGTGCATCTACACTTTGGATTTACTGCAGTTTGATGCCAGTTTATATGCCATACCTGTCTGTTGTAGAATCATGGGAATTGTTGTTTTACCAGGGCTTTAGCCTTTTCTGCCCAAGACTGTTTGTACCTCTCCAAACTTCAGACTATATATCCTAGATTTCCAAAGTATGGAGTCCTAGCAATGGTGTCAAACTGCATTACAGTAGAGCTTTTCAAATGTGTGTTAGGACATGTTAACGTGTCAGCTGCAGTATGTAGATATGTTGTGCAAACATAATGGAAACCTTGAAGTTTGTGTGAAATAATAAATAATCTCTGAGGATGCCTGCCATAGATGTGGGCGAAACACCAGGAGAGAATGCTTCTGGAACATGACAGCCATACAGCCCAGAAAACTCACAGCAACTCAATAGAATATATATATACAGTAGAGTCTCACTTATCCAAGCTAAACGGGCCAGCAGAAGCTTGGATAAGTGAATATCTTGGATAATAAGGAGGGATTAAGGAAAAGCCGATTAAACATCAAATTAGGTTGGATAAGTGAGACTCTACTATATATATATGAAAGGTTTTCATGAGATATGTTGTGTCCCTATACATTTAATTATTACAACTTATGTATGTATTGGTATCTCTTATACAGGATTGGTTTGATCTCTGGTTCACTAGCAAAACTGAATTACTGACTTGCAAATTGATGCATGTCTGAAAGGTGTGTCATCAACATGAAATGTTTGGAAAGCTCTGATTTACAGAGTAGGT
Source organism: Anolis carolinensis (assembly GCF_035594765.1). Taxonomy (NCBI): domain Eukaryota; kingdom Metazoa; phylum Chordata; class Lepidosauria; order Squamata; family Anolidae; genus Anolis; species Anolis carolinensis. The sequence goes on from NC_085842.1 coordinate 5,942,591, forward strand.
GCACCCTAAAACTCTTTTTTTTAAAAAAAAAATAGTTTGAGATAATAATAACCAATCCTCTCTATTTTTTTCAATGGAAAGTTTTAAGTGACACATCAGAGTGAATCAAGTAAACATTGTGACCATCATACATTGAGGGATGCCGGAATTTCTGGGCTGCAGGTCTTCTGCGATCAACCCTACTGGAAATAATGGAAGGAAATGGGACAGAAAATAATAATAATAATAATAATAATAATAATAATAATAATAATAATAATAATAATAATTTTATTTTTATATCCTGCACTCTATGACAGTGTCATACATTCCTACTATCTATCTATTGCATTTCTATACCACTTTTCTCACCCCTGTAGGGACCATATTTTTATGTTTATTTTTACATTTTTATTTATATATATGAATGACCCAACAGGGGCCTCGTTTGTCCCTCCCTCGTTTTATTTTGAGAAGTTGATTGGATGAGTTGTCGAAGGTTTTCATGGCCAGGATCACAGGGTTGTTGTATGCAGGCCTGTAGCGAGGGTGTGGTTTTACGGGTTCAAAATTGAGCTTGATTTAGGGGAGTGATAGTTCACCTGCATCCAGAGAAACTGTGACCCCCACTGACAATGAATCGGGACTAAACTTGGCACAGAAAAGCCCCACAACCAACTGTTCACCCTTATCCAGAAAGCACTGAACCCAGCCAATGTCAGATCTTTACCAAACTTGGCACACATTGTGCATACAGGCAAAATTTAGGGGTGATTGATCTTGGATCTGGGAGGTGTAGTTCACCCTTATCCAGAGAGCACTGAACCCAGCCGACAATGGATCTGGACCAAACTTGGCACACAGACACAACATAGCCAATTGTGCATACAAGCCTGGTTTGAGGGCAATTGTCCTTGGCATATGGGAGTTGTAGTTCACCCTCACCCAGAGAGTACTGAATCCATCTGAGGATGAATCTGGACCAAACTTGGCACACAGACCCAACAAGGCCAACTGTGCTACAGGCAGGGTTTGGGAGTGATTGTTCTAGGCATATGGGAATTGTAGTTCACCCGCATCAAGAGAGCACTGAACCCAGCCGAAGTCGGATCTGGACCAAACTTGGCACACAGACCCAACATGGCCAATTGTCCATATAGAAAAGATTAACTCATATTTAGGGAATTGCAGTTCACCCACATCTTTATGCATTTTCTAATGGGAGCATTCACACAAATCAACAGGAAAGAGTGGCTTTTTTCCCTAAGAAATAGAGCTACAAATTACCAAACTGATATTACCTAACACCCCAAAACAAACAATGCCTTTTTCAAATAATCTGGGCACCACCAGGTCCCAAACTAGTGATAAATAAAAAGTTAAAAATATGCTTTGTCGAAGGCTTTCATGGCCAGAAACACTGACTTGCTGTGAGTTTTCAGGGCTGTATGTCCATATTCCAGAAGCATTATCTCCTGAAGTTTTGCCCCCATCTATGGCAGGCATCCTCAGAGGTTGAGAGATCTGTTGGGAACTAAGTAAGTGAGGTTTATATATCTGTGGAATCAGGCATGTAGCTTCGGGGGGGGGGGGGGGGGCTTGAGGGGCTTCAGCCCCCCACCCCGAAATTCTCAGGGTGGCCCGCGAGAAAGCCTTACATTTATTATTTAAACTCTTATGTTTATTCATATCATGATCTGATCACCATGCTCAGTATATCCCATATGCATGGGGGTATTAGGATAACCATACAAAAGGCGCTGGGCTGTGGCGCAGGCTGGAGAGCAGCCTGCTGCAATACATCACTCTGACCATGAGGTCATGAGTTCGAGGCCAGCCCGTGGCCGGGTGAGCACCCATCAATTAAAAAATAAAAAATAGCCCCTGCTCGTTGCTGACCTAGCAACCCGAAAGATATTTGCATTTATCAAGTAGGAAATAAGGTACCACTTATAAAAGTGGAGATGCAAGTTTAACTAATTTATGACATTGGAATGAGGAAGTGCTATCAGAGTGGATGATGAAGCAGCTGCTCCCCCCTGTGGCCAGAATCGAACTAGGTGATTTGAAAAAGGCATTGTTTGTTTTGGGCCCGGGCTGTGGCGCAAGCGGGAGAGCAAGCCAGCTGCAATTAACTGCAATGAATCACTCTGACCAGGAGGTCATGAGTTCGAGGCCCACTCGGAGCCTATGTTTGTCCTGTCTTTGTTCTATGTTAAAAGGCATTGCATGTTTGCCTATATGTGTAATGTGATCCGCCCTGAGTCCCCTTCGGGGTAAGAAAGAAGGGCGGAATATAAATGCTGTAAATAAATAAATAAATAAATAAATAATTGCCTCTGCATCTGTCTGTCTCGATTCGATGTGTTTATGGGCAATGAATGTTTGCCCTATATGTATATAATGTGATCCGCCCTGAGTCCCCTTCGGGGTGAGAAAGAAGGGCGGAATATAAATACTGTAAATAAATAAATTAAATTAAATAAATAAAAGGTTTGCTAGGGTAGACCCTCTCCCGCTCAGACTCGGCCCCCTCCCGAAACAAAATATTTGTGGGATTTGGGGAAAATTGATCTTAACCTTTGAAAATTGTAGTTCCTGGGATTTATAGTTCATTTACAATCAAAGAGTGCTCTGAGCTCCAACAACAATGAACCTGAATCTAACTTGGCACACAAAATCCCATGACCAACAAAGAATACTGGAGGGGCTTGGGGATATTCACCTTGATTTCGGGGAGTTGTAGTTCACCTACATCCAGAGAGCACTGTGAACCCAAACGATGAAGGATGTGGTCCAAACTTGGCACCCATACCTGATATGCCCACATTTGAATACTGAAGGGATGGGGGGGGGGTTGACCTTCCTTTTGGGAGTTATAGTTCACCCACATCCAGAGAAACTGTAACATCCACCAGTGATGGACTTGGATCAGACTTGGCACACCAAACCACCATGTCCAACTAAACCTACTGGAGGGGTTTAAGGAGAGTGACCCACCATGGTGGGAGTTGTAGTTCATTCTGCAGCCAGAGACCACACCAAACCCCACTGATGATGCATCTGCAGCAAACTTGACACACTTGCCCAGCATGGCCAACTTGAAACACTGATGAAGTTTGAGGGGATTGGCCTGTAATGATATGAGTTGTAGTTCACCCACAGCCTTACACATTTTCTTAAAGGGACCATTCATTAAAAATTTAAAATGGCTTTATAAAATAACCCGGGCATCACTGGGTACCCAAGTTAAGTATGTATGTATGTATGTATGTATGTATGTATGTATGTATGTTGCTGGGGCTCCCACTTCCACAAACAAGCTACCACTTCTACAAACAACTATGATCCCCACCACTGAGGGCCACCAAAGGCCCTCCCTCCAATGACAGAGCGCAGCACGAACATGTACAAGAGCTGCTGACCCCGGCAAGTGTCTTCTGAAAACATCGTAATGCCCAACACCCAAGTGAAGGCTTTCATATGGGGACAACTTCATCCTAGATTTTATGTGTTTCCTCCACCACAGGCATCTTAGTGTTTCTTATGATATTGAGCTCTTTTAGTTAGGGATTTCCTTCTTGAAGGGAATCCCCCGCACCTCTCTTGGGCATGAGTCCGAGGATCCTGGTAAGAGGGGGAGCTGCTATAGATCAATCAAGGTTTAGCCAAAGAATTTCTCACCCTCAGGATGTTGAAGAAAGAATACCAAGTCATTTTATTCAGTTTCAGCTGAAAAGGATGACATCTGCAATCGCTCGTCAAGAAGTCATAACATACATTTACAGATCAACAACTTGTATAACAAAAAATATGGGAGGCGTGGATTGAATTTTGCGCTACCCCTTTCCCCGCCCTCCTATGCGCTGATTGGTCCTTAAGATGGCAGCGGGAACCCTCAGCCAATCAGGGGGCTCCCTACACCTCAGGGTCCCCCACCAATCAGGGATGAAGAGGCGGGCTTATCTAGGAACAATGGATTTGCCGGGATTAACGAGGGATTATGATTGAGCCATTGAGTAAATGTCCAGGAGGGGTTTCGAGACTGCTTCATGGGGTGTAAATATACATCTTTGTCTGGCAGGCTCTGCCAGACTGTGGTGAGTCAGATGGGCTGCATTTGTTTTTGAAAGGTGTCATGTCCATATTGACAGCCGAGGTGATCATGCCTTGATTGTCCCTGTTGTTAAGTGGTCCCGGAATCCGGATGGCTGATTTCCCAAAAGATGTGCCCTGCTCCGATGTCTTAATGGGGAAAAAACCTAATATTTTGTCCATGTAAGGGAATCTGACAGCTTCCTGGTGTGAGGAATTATCTCCCTCTGGGGTGTGTTGCAACTTGTCCATGTAATTCCTAGGTCAGGTCTCGGTCATTCTTTAATATAAGACATTTTTCACAAGGATAAAGAAAAGGAACAGGTAAGGTACATAATTCATACATAAGAACAATATTTTCCCTTCGTTTCCCAAGCCTTTTGTGGTGTGGAATTCATGAAATAAAATAAAAGTCCACAGGAGTCGAATCTGTGGCTCTCTGGGTGAAGCAACCCCACCGGGTCAAAAGGTCAGCAGGAGGGGGCACTCTAGGGATGAGGGTAGTTCATGGATGGGGGCAGGGGCTCTGGGTGGCCCCCGCATGCAGTCCGAACTTCGGCAAGCCTGCCCTTGCAGGGAAAACCGTGCCGCAATGCAAGGGAACTCCGTTTTGACAGTTTTTTGACAGATGACAATCAGCTGATCCGCCTCCGAAAACCTTATCAATTTGCAAGCGGGTGGTCTCCTTTTGACGGTGAGGCGTTTTTAGAAAGGAATATGAAAGAAGAACATGCTAGGGTTCAAAACAAAGGAGATATGGCCAGAAATAGAAGCTGGGGGTAGCCTGTTGTTCTGTGACTCGCCCAGCGAGGAAGGAAAGGGAGGGAGGGCTGAGCTGCGAGAGGGAATTCATGCTCTCATGCCAGAGGGGATACAAAATAGCTCTTATTTGAGATTGTTACAAAGTTTAGGGTTTAGAAAGGCACAGAGAGGAAGCAAAAGATACATTTTTTAAGCGGTTGCTGGGCATGTTTTCACAGTCAAATTGGTCTCAGCGTGACTCTTCCTGATCTGCGGACCTCATCGCTGCAGGTCAGATTAGACTAAATGCAGATGGTCACCCGGGTCCGACTACACTTACTCTATTCGTGTAGAATTTGGACAATCCCACTCACTACTTCTCCCATAACCCTTTCCTACTCTTTTCTGTGGCACACAACAAAACAGTGCAAGGTTTATTAGCAACTGAACATACCAGAGGGGTTTAGGGGACTGATGGAAGTTGTAGTTCACCCACATCAAGACAGAGCACTGTGACCCCCACCGACAATGGACTGGACCACATGTGGCACACAGAGCCTCCATGACCAATGAAAATAACTAGAGGTTTGCGGGGAATTGACTGCGATTTATAGGAGTTGTAGTTCACCTATATTCAGAGAGCACTATGAACCCAATCAACTATGGATCTGGGTCAAACTTGGCAAACATACCTGATAAGCCAAAATTTTTATACTAAAGGCGTTTGGGAGGGATTGACCTTGATTTTGGGGAGTTGTAGTTCACCTACATCAAGAAAAACTGAACTCCACCAACAACTGACCTGGACCACACTTGGCACACAGAACCGCCATGACGAACTAAACATACTGTAGGGGTTAAAGGGGACTGAACCACCATGGTAGAAATTGTAGTTTACCCTGCAGAGAGAGACATCATGACCCCCCCCCCCCCCCCGAATAGACCAGGACCAAACTTGGCATGCAGAACCCCCATGACCAGCTAAACATCCTGGAGGGATTTGAGGGGATTGAGTTGTAAGGATTTATGGAACCCCCACTAATGATAGACCTGGACCACACTTGGCACTCAGAACCCCCATGACCAACAGAAAATACTGGAGGGCTTTGGGTGGAATTGGCCTTGATTTAAGGGAGTTGTAGTTCACTTACGTCCAGAAAAACAGTGTCGACAACAACCTCCCCCCCCTCCCCCGAGAGTGGCACAGAGAACTCCCATGACCAACTGAACATACTGGAAAGGTCTGGGGGCATCAAACAGCATTCAGTTATAGTCCTTCAACTGAATGGGAGAAAATAGCAACCACCATCTTTTGAAATTTCCAATTAATGTCTGAATTATGTGAATATGTATGCTTTTAGAAACTGTCAGTGAACACTGGACACCCTCTACCTTTTCCCAACCTTTCCTCCTTATTTATTTATTTGTTTACAACATTTACAACATTTATACCCTGCCCTTCTCACCTTAAGGGCAGCTTACAAAAATTGGCAAAATTTAATGCCCAAAATGCAATCATAAAAACAAAACAATATGAACAGATCCATTAATAACATTGTTAAAACACATTATAAAAACCTTAAAAACGTATATATAATTAATTCTTTCATCTGAGATCCTCATGCTTCATCCTTAAATCAGGCCATGTCAACTTTGTCATTTACTCATCAAAAGCTTGGGCACATTCCCTGACCTTATACAAAACGCTGGAGCTACAGACCAAAATGTGGAGCTACTTAAAATACTTCAGGAACCCCAGTTGTTTTCATCAGCCACCCCAAGATTGTGGGAAGAGCTCCAACAGCTAAAGGAGCTGTCAAAATTAAAGACACAATTAAAGACTTATCTCTTCCAGCAGGTCTACCTAGTCAATTTTAAATTAGCAATTATTATTTGCAGTCTACTAGAATCATGTTTTAACCTCTGTATTAGGTACTTCAATATGTGTATTTTAATGGTATTGTGTTTTATCTGGATGTCGTACTCCCCCTTGAGGAGAAGCAGGTAACAAATAATAATTACAATTATTATTATTACTATTACAGTAGAGTCTCACTTATCCAACATTCGCTTATCCAGCGTTCTGGATTATCCAACGCAGTCTGCCTCCTACCCAGATCCACAGCTGTTTCTCTAGGCATCAAGGACTAAACTTCTTACGCATTTAATTTCCGACAATGCTGTTACTGTAAGTTCATTTTATGCAATTCTATCTTTATTTGTAGTCAATTTGTTATTAGCCAATGTTTTTGTAGTCAATGTTTTCTATACATTGTGATGGTTTGGTGCTAAATTCGTAAATACAGTAATTACTACATAACGTTACTGTGTATTGAACTGCTTTTTCTGTCAATTTGTTGTAAAACATGATATTTTGGTGCTTCATTTGCAAAATCATAACGTAATTTGACGTTTAATAGGATTTTCCTTAATCCCTCCTTATTACCCAACATTTTCACTTATCCAACATTCTGCCGGCCTGTTTATGTTGGATAAGTGAGACTCTACTGTATTATTATTACATGCCACCAACAGAGTTATAGTGTTGGCAAAAAACAGAGTTAAAGATGCAGCTGTATGTTGATCTGTTCTAGTTATAGATCTAGCGATCTATGATTCTGTCAGCTGTCACAATTTAAGACACAAGTGAAGACCTATCTCTTTCGGCAGGCATTTGTTTTGTGTATTTTAATGTGTATTTTGTGGAAATGTGTTTTAATATGTGTATTCCATGGAGTAAATGATTATGTTGTAACCCGTCCCAAGCCGTGCGGAGGGGTGGGGAAGAAATTAAATTATTATTATTATTATTATTATTATTATTATTATTATTATTATTATTATTATTATTATTTTATGACACAGCAAACAACATATATATGCTGGATTTCGTTTCACAAAATCACAAGTCGAACACTTCCCAAGTGTCTAGGACTGTGTGATGTATTTTCGGATGATGCGCGCAGATCCCAGTAGGGTGGCCTTTTGCAGTTGGCAGATCGTAATTTTGTCAATGTCTATTGTTTCCAAATGCCGGCTGAGATCTTTTGGCACGGCACCCAATGCCCCGATCACCACCGGGACCACCTGCACTGGTTTCTGCCAGAGTCTTTGAAGTTCAATCTTGAGGTCCTGATAGCGGCTGAGTTTTTCCTGTTGTTTTTCGTCAATGCGACTGTCACCTGGGATGGCGACATCAATGATCCAACCCTTTTTCTTTTCCACAACTGTGATGTCTGGTGTGTTGTGTTCCAGAACTTTGTCAGTCTGGATTTGGAAGTCCCACAGTATCTTTGCGTGCTCATTTTCCAATACTTTTGCAGGTTTGTGATCCCACCAGTTCTTTGCTGCTCTCAGGTGGTACTTGAGGCATAAGTTCCAATGAATAATTTGGGCCACATAGTTGTGCCTCTGTTTGTAGTCTGTCTGTGCGATTTTCTTACAGCAGCTGAGGATATGATCAATGGTTTCGTCAGCTTCCTTGCACATTCTGCATTTTGGGTCATCAGCTGATTTTTCGATCTTGGCCTTGATTGCATTTGTTCTGATGGCTTGCTCCTGGGCTGCAAAGATCAGGCCTTCTGTCTCCTTCTTCAGGGTCCCATTCCCATTATTATTATTATTATTATTATTATTATTATTATTATTATTATTATTATTATCCTCATCATCATCATCATCACTGTCCTGACATCTCCTCATGTTCTGTATTATTTGCTGAGCTCTGTCATTTTTGTTAAGATATGTAAGCTGTATGAATAAATTTTCAATAACTTTTATAGCATAGCTTCTTTTTATTGCAATTTTCAGCATGAGAGGGTATATCAGAACTTTTACAGAAAGAACATTCGACAATAAGACATACGGATTATATGCAACTACATTGGATTCCACAACATCCTAACTATTACATTGGCTAACAAACAAACAAAGGAAAGCTCCAAGGAAATGCAGTAAAATCACAGCCCACATTCTAATTTTCACTTAATAGTTTATCATACAAGATATTTGCACCATCTTTTCTGTTTTTACTCAGCATTCACACACATGTACATGCATTCATCTTCATGCATACATCCAAATATTACCATATCCTTCTCTCCCTCCTTGGAGAAGCACCTGCTTAGGTCAGGCCCTGCTTCCTTGCAGCCTGCCAACACAGTTCCAACTCCTCAAACACCAAAAACTTCATGTAAAGATGTGGCAGGGAGGAATCTTTTTATCCCATCGCTGCCACCAATTTGTAAAGATGTCAGGCAGGGGGAACCCTTTGACATCCCACCGCTGCCACCAAATTGTGGTGATGTGGGAAGGGAAGGATCTTTTGATTAATTATATTATTATATATATAACTATTAGGCTTGAGCAAATTTTTCGTTATTTCGTTAAATTCGTTAAAAATTCGTTTCGTAAGCAGTTTTGAATTGATATTGAACCATCTGCTCACTGCCCTTACAAATATTACGAATTTGAATAATAAAAGTACCTTTTTTCGTTTGTTTCTGATGTCTTCGGATGAAGCTGTAGCCCCTCTGAGAGGAGAAGCCATGTTGGCATGCCTAAGGGAGAGGCATGGCCATCGATCTGCTAGCATTTAAAAAAAAATGTTGCTTCAAAAATCCCCAAAAATCAGTGGATGGGTCAAACATTATGAAACTTGATAGGCAAAGAGTACTTAATTTTTGCTTCCATTCTGGCAAATTTCATCATAATAGCTTTCATAATGCAGGAGAACGAAGACTCTGAATATTGACCATTAATGAAGCAATTTGCCATAACGAGAGAAAAAACTCCATTTCCCAGAAGCCTTAGCAAGCCAATCAAAGTGGAAGGAAGAAGGACAGGGAGGCGTGGCTATCGATCTGCTAACATTTTAAAAAAATGTTGCTTCAGAAATCCCCAAAAATCAGTGGATGGGTCAAACATTATGAAACTTGATAGGCAAAGAGTACTTAATTTTTGCTTCCATTCTGGCAAATTTCATCATAATAGCTTTCAAAATGCAGGAGAACGAAGCCTCTGAATATTGACCATTAATGAAGCAATTCGCCATAACGAGAGAAAAAACTCCATTTCCCAGAAGCCTTAGCAAGCCAATCAAAGTGGAAGGAAGAAGGACAGGGAGGCGTGGCCATCGATCTGCTAACATTTAAAAAAAATGTTGCTTCAGAAATCCCCAAAAATCAGTGGATGGGTCAAACATTATGAAACTTGATAGGCTAAGAGTACTTAATTTTTGCTTCCATTCTGGCAAATTTCATCATAATAGCTTTCAAAATGCAGGAGAACGAAGCCTCTGAATATTGACCATTTATAAAAGCATTGGGCTGAAGCAAACGTTTCTCCAATAGTACTATGCCCACTTGCAAACTACAATTCCCAGGTGTTCCAGGCCCTCTCTCCTCTTAACATTCCCCACCCCCTTTTGTCCTCACTTAGAATCATAGCGTCATTGAACAGTAGAGTTGGAAGAGATCTCGTGGGCCATCCAGCCCAACCCCTTCTGCCAGGCAGGAAGACACCATCCAATCCCTCCCAACAGATGGCCATCCAGCCTCTGCTTAAAAGCCTCCAAAGAAGAAACCTCCACCACAGCCCGGGGAGAGAGTTCCACAGCTGAACAGCTCACAGTGAGGAAGTTCTTCCTAATGTTCAGGTGAAATCTCCTTTCCTGTAGTTTAAAGCCATTGTTCCGCATCCTAGTCTGCAGGGCAGCAGAAAACAAGCTTGCTCCCTCCTCTCTATGACTTCCCCTCACATATTATACATCATGTCTCCTCTCAGCCTTCTTTTCTGCAGGCTAAACATGACCAGTTCTTCAAGCCACTCCTCATAGGGCTTGTTCTCCAGACCCTAGATCATTTTAGTTGCCCTCCTCTGACCATCTTGACCAAACTTTCATACAGTATGTGAATTCTTGGAAGGTATGAGAAGTTTAGAGAGAAGGAGGGAGGAAGAGGTTTGAATTTTGGACTCCAATTGTGGCATGATTCCCCACTCTGCCACCCACTTGGGCAAGTCACACACTCTCAGCCCAGAAAAGCCAATGGAACAGGAAATAGCACTTTCAAACCAGGAACTAATTTCCTTATTCAGAGGCTGATGGCCATCTGTCAGGAAGGATTTGATGGTGTACTATGATTTCTGTTCCTGGGTGATAAATGTCATTTCCTAATTGGTTCTGTCATAGAAACATGGCAAAATCTATGACACTGCCTGAACTTTGTGCAAGCGACATGGATGGAACATATTATGGTTTGGTCCACCAATTTAACAAAGTTTCAGCCACAAAAACAAAGTTTCTGAAGTAGAACAATGACTTTCACAGTAAAGACAACCCAATGAAACAGGAAATAAGACTTTCAAACCAGGAACAGATTTCTGCAATTATTAAAAAATGGTTTATTATAAAAGCTATGAAAATTCGCCAAAAATCAGAGGATAAGGGAAACATTCCAAATTTTGGTGAGCTATCAGTATTAAATGTGTTCTACCACTGTACCATGTTTGAAGAAGATCACTCAAAAAATGAGGGCGGGAGAGTCCTGTAAAATCTCCCCTCGTGCTGTTTTTTTTTGGCCACTGCGCATGCGCGTCCGCCATTAACGAATTAATTTAGAAAATAACGAATTTTCGTTAATTTCGAATTTTTGGGGGGGCAAAATTCGGAAATGACATCAGAAACGAAACGCTGGCGCCCCCTACTTTTGAAACGAGTTTAGAATCAATTTTTTCATGGATCGCTCAAGCCTAATACCAAGGACTCTTCATAAATCCTTCTCATCCCACTGCTAGACTGAAGCATATCTGCAACTGAACTGGTTGCTTCAAGCTGCAGAACACTACTGTCCCTGACTGGGGATACAATGCCCATCAGGGGCAACAGGAAGTGCAATCTTTGCTGGCTGCCAGATCAGAAAGGAGTATTGTAATGACTTCTGGGCTGGCTATAAAGGTCTGTAGTTGCCTCCAGTGAGCCATCTGCTGCATGGGGGATACTGTTATTTGTTTATTTATTATTTACAGTATTTATATTCTGCTCTTCTCAACCCGAAGGGGACTCAGGGAGGATCACAATGTACACATACATGGCAACATTCAATGCCATATGAACATAGAGACAGAGACAGACACAGAGGCAATTTAACATTCTCCAGCTCCAGCTTTGATTCCGGCCACAGGGGGAGCAGCTGCTTCATCATCCACTGTGATACCAAGTCCTCGATGGATACTTCCTCATTCCAAATGCTGCTGGATGATTTTTATGGTGTCATAAATTAGTGTTCTGTTACGCGCTGGGCCTGTAACTATTGTCTTTTGTATAGAACGTATACTTTATGCCCAGCGGGAAGCCAGGGCGCCTCAAAGAGAGGTTCTTGAGGATTTCCTGAAAGGGATGGTCTTTTGAGTCTTTAATGAAATAACAAAGTCTTTATTGTTGAACAAATAATAAATTTTCAAGGAGTCAAATAACACTTCAAGGTTTCCTTAATAAACTGTTGGCTTTTCAATCTTGTCCCCAGGGGACGGGAAATTGGCTTTGGATAACTGTACTTTCTCTGTAAGAAGAAAACCCCCTTATAACCTCTCCTAGGCTGTCTATCATATGGGCCTAGCTGATGTGGGACCCACTACCGATTCCAAATGCGTCTGGGCATCGAGTAGACCTACCAACCAAGGCTTACAGATGTTTCAGCTGGGGTTCCGTGGATCTGTGATGCTGTTCTCTCTCTGAGGTTTCTTTGGAAACTTTAGGGTTGTTTCCCTCAGGAGCTGTGAGGCTGAGAGGCTGGGACTTTTCCTCTGGAATTTCTTTTTATGTTTTCTCTATATTCCTGGATGTTCTTGAGATATGAAGCTTTTCTACGGGATGAGCTGGTCTACGTCCTATAGCTTAGCTTCCTTAAATGAGACTGACTTAAAAATGGCTCCTTCCCTCCCAGAGCCCTGAACAAGGGGCGGAACCAAACTTAATGATGATGGACAGGCGGCCTGCCCTATGACTGCAAACATTAGCAGAAAGAAAATAAAGTTGGAGCTTCTGGTACAGCCGTACCAGCACAATTAGTTAAATTAGCCTCCTTGCATCAGTGGTACTTAAATTTCCTACTTGATAGATACAACTACAGTAGAGTCTCACTTATCCAACGTAAACGGGCCGGCAGAACGTTGGATAAGCGAATATGTTGAATAATAAGGAGAGATTAAGGAGAAGCCTATTAAACATCAAATTAGGTTATGATTTTACAAATTAAGCACCAAAACATCATGTTATACAATAAATTTGACAGAAAAGGTAGTTCAGTATGCAGTAATGCTATGTAGTAATTACTATATTTACAAATTTAGCACCAAAATATCACGATATATTGAAAACATTGACTACAAAAATGTGTTGGATAATCCAGAACGTTGGATAAGCGAGTGTTGGATAAGTGAGACTCTACTGTATCTTTCAAGTTGCTTAGGTCAACAACGAGCTGGGGCTATTTTTTTAATGGTTGGCTGCTCACTCCAACATGGGCTGGCTTCGAACTCATGACCTCTTGGTCATAGTGATTTATTGCAGCTGGCTACTAACCAGCTGCGTCACAGCCTGGCCCTTTTACAGAGCCCCCTCCCCCCCCCCGCCCCCGCCAAAACTTTAAACTTTAAAAGGCAACATTGAGTAGTGGTCTGAGCATTGGACTTTGTAGACTAAGGTTCAAGCACCACTCAGCAATAGAAACCCACTAGATGGCCTTGGACAACTCACACTCTATTAACCTTGAAGTTAGGGCAAATGCAGGTCCTTTCTGAACGATTCTTGCCAAGAAAATCCTACAGTATGTTCACTATAGAGTTGCCATGTCAAGCTCAATGACCTGAAGGCACAAAACAACAACAAACAATAACATTACTCAATGGATCTTCAAAACAATTTGGGCACTAGTCACCCTTGACTTACTCTTTGAAGATTTTTTGCAGATTTTGTGGACAACATATGCAGCACCCACAACGGCAACAGCGGTACAAAATGCAGTGAATGCAGGTACAGTGACCGTTATCACTCCAACCTCAACGAGACCTGCAAAGAGAAAGTACACTTGTTAAAGAATGCTACAGATGCAGGCGAAACATCGGGGGGGGGGGGGCTACTAGAACATAGCCATACAACCCAAAAAAACTCACAGAAACCCAAAGAGAAAGTAATCGATGGCACCACAAGTGAGGATCGGGCATACCCTCCTCTTCTCCGGATTTGGCAGAGAAAGCCCTGATTCCTCTTCCGCCATCCCACCTTCTCAGCTGCCCTTAAAATGTTCTGCTCCCTTCTTTGCACAGAATACAGCTAAGCAACAACTGCAGCCTTCTCCATTCTTATTTTTTAGAGAGAGAAAAACACTCTGAACACTCTGGGGCCGGGCTGTGGCGCAGGCTGGTAAACAGCTGCTGCAATAAATCACTCTGACCATGAGGTCATGAGTTCGAGGCTAGCCCGTGGCGGGGTGAGCACCCATCAATTAAAAATAAAATATAGCCCCTGCTCGTTGCTGACCTAGCAACCCGAAAGATAGTTGCATCTATCAAGTAGGAAATAAGGTACCACTTATAAAAAGTGGGGAGGCAAGTTTAACTAATTTACAACATTGGAATGAGGAAGTGAGGAAGTGCCATCAGAGTGGATGATGAAGCAGCTGCTCCCCCCTGTGGCCAGAATCGAACATCCCCTCAGGAGAAGGTTAAATTGCCTCTGCATCTGTTTGTATGTTGTCTCTGTCTCTGTCTCGGTTCGATGTGTTTATGGGCATTGGATGTTTGCCCTATATGTACATAATGTGATCCGCCCTGAGTCCCCTTCGGGGTGAGAAGGGCAGAATATAAATACTGTAAATAAATAAATAGTCACCTGAGAGAACTGAGAAAGTAACTGTCTTGAATGATAGAGGCTCCATGCTTGACGTTATTGAACAAAAGCTGGCGGAGCTTCCTGCCTTTTGAGGAAGCACAACTTCCTAGAGGGAGAGAGATGTGGGTTAGTGAGTGATAAATAAAAGACCATTTAGCAGACCCACATTTAAAGCCAGGCTCGGAAGCATTTGTTGCATCAGGTGCACTGATGATGACGGAGTACTATGGTTGCAGCTACATCTGATAATACCACCATTAAAAAACCTCTTTCCACAAAGGACAAAGCAGTGCCCCGCCTCACTTTCTAAAGTGTTGCAGAATAAGGGAGGTGGGGAGCAAAGTTTCAGCACTTTCCAGGTTGTGGGGTGCATTGAGATGAACTCTTGGAGACAGAGGCGGTCCAACAGTGAGGCGAATTAGGCAGTCGCCTGTGGTGCAAAACATACGGGGGTGCAGTCGAGACTGCTTTTTCTGTTGATTTGTTGTAAAACATGTTTTGGTGCTTAGTTTGTAAAATCTTAATGTAATTTGATGTTTAATAGGCTTTCCCTTAATCCCTCCTTATTATCCAACATTTTCGCTTATCCAACGCTTTTATTTTTCAGTGATTGGTTTGGGGGGGTGGCGCCAAAATCCTGTTCGCCTACACTTGAAAAATACCTAGGGCCAGCTCTGCTTGGAGATAACTGTCAGAGAACTGGAACAGCATCATGTCTCAATGCATCCTGGGACCGGAAGAGCACTGAAGACATTATTTTCCAGTATCCTGATCCCCTGCACCTTAGAAACCTTTCTTCAACCAGGGTGCTGCTTGAGTCAAGATGGTTGATCTTTCCATTCGTGTTTGGCCATTAATAAGTGTAAATCCAGTTACAAGACACCAAAGTGTATCTACATGGTTCAACCTTATTCTCCATCTTCATCGCTGTGATACTGCAATCCCCTTCTGCCTTTGTGGACCAAAAACACAAGCAAAGCACCCCTTAATAATTAATTAACTATTAATTAAATAACAATTAAAGTACCATTATAAACAGGCAAAGCTTTGGAAGGCATGCCGCGGGGGCTGGATAAATGGCTTCGATGGGCCACATGTGGCCCCCGGGCCTTAGTTTGGGGACCCCTGTATTAAGCCATCGTAGCTAAGGTGTTGTCAAACTGAATTTATTTTACAATGCAAAAGCCCCCTGAGTATGGTATATGGTCTCATAACTACAAGTATGCCCCAGTTAACAAGACCTCTTACAAAGAAGGTCATTTTTATAAAACATTTTTTTTGTACAAAACCCTCTGCTTGGCTGGAAGATTTTTTTAGCAGTGTCAGCTTTGGGAGGGCTGGAGTAACACAGACTTTCGCAGTTGGATTGCAGCAGCATGGATGCAGATAACATCCATGGGGCCGGACTGTGGCGCAGGCTGGTAAACAGCTGCTGCAATAAATCACTCTGACCATGAGGTCATGAGTTCGAGGCCAGCCCGTGGCGGGGTGAGCACCCATCAATTAAAAATAAAATATAGCCCCTGCTCGTTGCTGACCTAGCAACCCGAAAGATAGAATCATAGAATCATAGAATCATAGAATCATAGAATAGTAGAGTTGGAAGAGACCTCATGGGCCATATAGTCCAACCCCCCGCTAAGAAGCAGGAAATCACAGATAGTTGCATCTATCAAGTAGGAAATAAGGTACCACTTATAAAAAGTGGGGAGGCAAGTTTAACTAATTTACAATGTTGGAATGAGGAAGTGCTGTCAGAGTGGATGATGAAGCAGCTGCTCCCCCCTGTGGCCAGAATCGAACATCCCCTCAGGAGAAGGTTAAATTGCCTCTGCGTCTGTCTGTCTGTTGTTTCTGTCTCGGTTCGATGTGTATATGGGCATTGAATGTTTGCCCTATATGTACATAATGTGATCCGCCCTGAGTCCCCTTCGGGGTGAGAAGGGCGGAATATAATGTCCCCGCATGGAGCTGGAGCTGATAGAGGGAGCTCATCCGTGCTCTCCCCGGGTGGGATTCGAACCTGGCAGCTTTCAGGTCAGCAACCCAACCTTCAAGTCACAAGGCTTTTATCCCCTAGGCCACCGGAGGCTCCGTCGTAATAGATCAATGTATGTGAAGTTCAACCAACTGGAATCATGTGGGATGTTTACATTCAGAGGGTCTGTAAATGGAGTTTTAATGAACATTTGTAGATCAGATGGGGAACTAAAATAGAGAGGAAGTTTCCTTCTTACCTTTATGTGTTACAATGCTGGTAGAGTCTGGGTTTGTCTGTGTGACCCTCTCATTCCAAGGGAATGGAGAGTTGAATGAGGGATTATTCCTTTAAATTATTATTTCCATAATCATTAATACAGGTTGAAGATTCTTGATCAAGAACTCCAAAATGGGTGGTGAAGATACCTGAACCTTTGCTTTCTGAAGGTTTGGTGGATAAAAATGTATCATGGACAAAAATGTTGTATGACCTGATCCTCAGGATATGTGTATAAAATATATAGGAAACATCAAAATTGTTTTATGTAGACTTGTGTCTCATTTGCAAGATATTTTGGAGAGAGAAAAGTAGGGTTGTCATAAAACATCTCTTCCCAGATGCAGTTCTGAGGCTCTGCCAAGAGAGGGTGCCCATTTCTCACTAACACCCACAGTAATTCTATAATACTCTTCTTTATAGTTTCAAGATTGTTGTTTACTTCGGTTATTTTGCTATCAGATTTTGAAATAATTGTTTAAACCTCAGGAAGTATCTTACAATTAGTATCAAGGTCTAAACAGGGGATTCATGTTTAATATCACTTCACACACAGAGAGAACGAGCCTGAAGAGAATTTGATATTGTTCTGTTATCCGGGCAGAGGCCACAAGGGGGTGCTAGAGAGAGAAGAATAGTCCATTTTACAGGGTTGGAGGGTGGCTTGAAAGAGTTAAACCATTCCCCCCCGTTTTCCTGTTATTCTCCCCACCCATGTTGCTGTCGTGGAAACAATCCTTCTTGATGACATAGGAAGTAGGGAGGGGGAATAACCAGTGAAAATGAGGAAAATTATTTTTCTCATTCAACTCCCAACCCCCCCTCTAAAATAGGCTATTCTTCTCTCTCTAGCACCTCTTGCAACCTCTGTCCAGATAATGGAACAGTACTGGGAATTTTGTGCCCAGTATTTTTGGTAACAAGCATGAAGAAAAGTTTGTTTTCATGAAACCATCAAGAAGTAAAGGTCTCACTCTCTCAGCCATGCTTGTGGACAATTCTGAAGTGTGTTCAAACTCTGGATTAGGGATGCTCAGCCCTCATGGCTGGTTTCTAGGTTTTCAAATGTTTTGCTGGGCCCATATGGCCAGAGGATTTGACTCAAATACACCAGTCACACTGAGGACAGCGGTGATTCTGGACAGGGAAACCAAGTACTAACCATCCCAAGGTATTTTATTCGCATTTTGCTCCTTAGTGGATTTACTTTAAATTGGGGGCAGACAGAGATGGCACTTGGACTCATCTACTCTATGGCATTAATGTTGCTCGACACCACTTGAACTATCCCGGCTCAATGTATGGATCCAGGGGAGTTGTAATTTTACACGGTCTTTAGCTTTTGATGTTGGTGCCTCGCCACACAACTCCCAGGATCACATAGCACTGAGCCACAACTATTAAAGCGGTGTCAAGATGCCCCACTGGGAGGATTGGGCAGGAAGAGAAATCGAAAGCAATCCTTGAGTAGAAGCAACTCTGCTGCCCCTAGTGGGCAAACCAGGAATAACAAGGTTATAGAACCACAGAGTTGGAGGAGGCTCAGTGGAGTTCAGTCTTCTGATCAGTGCAGAATCTCCCATTACAGCATCCCCAGCAAAGAGCTGTCCAGGCTCCTTTGCAGGCATCCAGAGAAAAAAGGAGAATCTGCCACCAAAGTGGAAAAGTGGATCCTTTGCCAAACTGCTTTCAGTGCCAGGAACTTGCTTTTACTATTCAATCAAAATCTACCTTCCTCTAACTCAGTGGTTCTCAACCTAGGGTCCCCAGATGTTTTTGGCCTTCAACTCCCAGGAATCCTAACAGCTGACTCAAAACCTTTAGACCTGGTCCTACCCTCTGGAGCAGTGGTTCTCAACCTGGGGTATGCCGTCACACCCAGGCACCTTTTAAAGTTTTAAGATGTGCTTCTTCCTTTGCCCAGGTGAACTGCAAGGGCCTTACTTAGAAGCTCTGGAAATCCTGTTGTCGAGCAAATTTAGGGTTCGTCCCTGGAGCAGGGACGAACCGATGCCCTATGACCGCAGGTTTCGATCCTGGCCAGCGGGGGCCACTGCGAATTAAAACCCTATTTCCCACAATAATCTCACCCAGATCGTGAAGAGAGAGAACCGAGTTGTCTTTATTTCGAGTCAGCTGACGCGGATGTCAAGACGCAATCACTCGCAGTGATGACATGTCACATAATACAGTGCAGCAATTTTTATAAGCAAAAAGACAGGCGGAGCAATTCAAATCTCCCTCCCCGCCTTTCCCCGCCCAGTTCCACTCTGATTGGCTCTTTGACTGGGTGGCTCGAAATCCCCCCAATCAGATGGCTTCCTACAGTCTACCAATCAGGGACAAGGGGCGGGCTGAGCAGCGATTAATGGACAGCCAAGCCGATTATGAAAAGGATGGATGAGTCAATGGATGATTATGAAAAGGATGGATGAGTCAATATGTCCAATCTACATATGTGTCTGACATGCTGGTCTGGTTTATTGACAAAGGGAGAGCTGTTTCCTGAATAATTGTGTGGATGAAGGGTGAGCTATTTTTCCTTCTGATGGCCTGCTCCAAACTCAGAAGGGGGAACAGCCCAAATAATTGTGTGGATGAAGGGTGAGCTATTTTTCCTTCTGATGGCCTGCTCCGAACTCAGAAGGGGGAACAGCCCGAATAACTGTCCATGCAAGGGTAGGTAATAATCTCCTCTGGGCAGGGTACTCCAGCCCATCCGGGGGGGTGGGGGGCTGTCTGCACGTAGCTGAGTCAAACCTCAGTCACTCTATTTTTCATATATGAGGCATTTTGGGAAGGGAGACATATAGGAATACATTCATAGAATCAGAAATCATATTGCCCACTTCCAGCCACCCAAAGGTCCAGAGTTCATAAAGTTTCATAGGAAAGTCCAGAATCCAAGGGAAAAGATTGTAAAGCATGTGGTTTAAAACTGGCTTTTTTCCTTTGCTAACTCCTTTGTCTGGGTAAACAAAAGGGAGTGCTTTTGTCACTGGTTAAGGAAAGGATTAAGGAAGTTGTTATCTCTTGCCTCAGGCTAAAAGGTCAAACACCTTTTGTGTAGGGATTTTTAGTAAACCACAGTAAACTCCAGTAAAAAATCTCAATCACCTTCTGCTATAAATATATGAAATATAGGACATAAAGTCTTGATTTTTGAACTATCTTTTACAAAGTCCTGGGGGGGGGGGCACCTCGATCACAATCCCAGTAACCAAAGGCACTTCAAGTTCAACAATCAAACAAAATTTTATTTTCACAAAGTCCTTGGCAGACTTGGCACACGTAATTAAGTTTGCAAATATAAACAGTCAACTTATAAAACCTTGCAGATGTTCCTTTTTTGCTTTTCCCCTTTAGTTGCTGGGTTAACTTCCACCAAAGGCGAAGAGATCCTGAGATCCTCTTTACCCTAGCCCTGAGCTGCTATCAGAAAGGTCTATAACTATCTAAGCTCAAAGCTAGTTTTTTGAGGCGAAGTTGGTAGGGCTTCTTCCAGTAGCAAAGAAATCCGGAGATGTTCTCTGCCCCAGTGCCAAACTACTATTTTTTGAAAGAGCAGGTCTTTCCCTATTTATGCTCAGTGCTGGTTTTAAAGGCAGGTCAGTACTTACGATGGCTTTGTCAGAGTTGGCCTGGCTTGGCCACACAAGCACATCTAAGTTGTTTCTTCTTCAGTCTAGAAGGCAAAAGGCTTCTCAAAATTGAGCCTTCTTTCCCCAGGAAAAGGGGCGGTCTCCAGAACAAAAGGATACATTTGCAGGTTGCCAGCAGCAAAGCTTTGCAAACAGGCTACAAACTCTGCTAATGGCTAAACTATCAGGTTGCTGCAGAATCTGCAACAGCCCTGGAAGAAATGCAACAGGTGCTGTTCCTACAACTATGAGCAATTTGTAAAATCAAACTCTTTGGAGACGGAACATGGGGTCCCCAGATGTTTTTGACCTTTGACTCCCAGAAATCTCAGCCAGTTTACCAGCTGTTAGGATTTCTGGGAGTTGAAGGCCAAAAACATCTGGGGACCCCAGGTTGAGAACCACTGCTCTGAAGCATCAGAGAACAAGCCTGCTGCCCTCTCCTCCCTGTAGCAGCCCTTGAGGTATTGAAAGACTGTGATTACGTCATCCAATGTCTGCAACCTCTCCTTCTACTCCATCCTCCACCCAGCCAAGAGCACCCTTCACTCCCAAGAAAGCCCTGCCATTTTTGAAACATGCTCCCATCAACTCCAATGGCTCCAAACCACTCCTTCTGCTCCTGTTTACTCACTCCATCGCTTTGGTGCCATTGTGCTGGCTCCGAGGTCAAATGGACCCACTGCACAAAATAGGCGAGAAGAACA
This sequence comes from Anolis carolinensis, assembly GCF_035594765.1. Classification (NCBI taxonomy): domain Eukaryota; kingdom Metazoa; phylum Chordata; class Lepidosauria; order Squamata; family Anolidae; genus Anolis; species Anolis carolinensis. Next base: position 5,963,900 of record NC_085842.1, read on the forward strand.
TGACATAATCAGGCAATTCTTCATGGATTTCCCCCATCAATAGCAATTATAGGGAGGAGGAAGACTTGCAATGAGATGAGAACAGCACCATGCAATAGAAGTAGAAAGGCCAGCTTCAAATCTGGTTTGCCTCCTTCATGTGATAGTAGAGTTGCAGTACCTTAGTCAAGCCTCTGGGGTTGTAGATTGATTAGGCCAGGGGTCCCCAAACTACGGCCCGCGGGCCACATGCGGCCCCTGAAGGCATTTATCCGGCCCGCACCCGTCTCCAAGGAAGGTGCATGCCGCGGCCGCTTTTCCTGCCTTCTCCCTCCCTGCATAAGCCTTGGAGCCTTTCCTTCTTTCTCCCTCTCGCTGCACAAGCCTTTGAGCTTTGGCTTTAGAGCCTTTCCTCCCTCTGCTGCACTAGCCTTTGAGCTCCCTCTCGCTGCCTTGGAGCCTTGCCTTTCCTGCCTTTCCTCCCTCTGCTGCACGAGCCTTGAGCCTTTCCCCGCCTCCTCCTTCGCCCGGTGCTTGCTTTGCTTTGTGTTTATAAAGGTATTTTAGTTATTATTTAATTATTAATTATTAAGGCGGTGTTTTGCTTGTGCTATTGCTGCACAAAGGCAGAAGCTGGTTGGACTACATTGCCCAAGGGGTCTCTTCCAGCCCTCTTCGTTATTTTTATTTGCGTCATCATCATTATTATTATTATTATTATTATTATTATTATTATTATTATTATTATTAACATTGAGGCTGGGTGGTCATCTATCAGGGGAGCTTTGCTTGTGCTTTTGGTGCACAAAGGCTGAAGGGGGTTGGATTACATTGCCCAAGGGGTCTCTTTCAACCCTCTTCATTATTTTTATTTGTATTATTATTATTATTAATAATAATAATAATATTGAGGCTGGGTGGCCATCTGTCAGGAGTGTTTTGCTTGTGCTTTTGGTGGACAAAGGCAGGAGGGAGCTAGACTAAATAGCCCAAGTGGTCTCTTCCAACCCTCTTTATTATTTATATGATGATGATGATGATGATGATGATGATGATGATGATTAATATTATTAACATTGAGGCTGTATTTGTTCCTGTTTGGGTTTTTTTTTTACTTCAAAATAAGATATGTGCAGTGTGCATAGGAATTTGTTCAGTTTTTTTTTTTTTAAAAAAACTATAGACTGGCCCCCCAATGGTCTGAGGGACCGTGAACTGGCCCTGTTTAAAAAGTTTGTGGACCCCTGGATTAGGCACTGCCGCTCTGGCTATGAAAGCTAAATATCTTGTAAAACTACAGCTCCTTTGATTCCATAGCACTGAGCCACAGCAGTTAAAGTGAAGTCATTTTGGAAGGGGCTCCTAACTTGAATCTGTCGAATCAAAAAATCAGATGAGCAACAGTTTGGAAGCCGAAAAGCCCGTAAGTAGAGATGCTCATAAGTCAAGGTTCCACTGTATGCATGTGTGAAGATAGATACATAGATAGATAGATATTGGCAGTCATAAAACGTGGAATTATTGAATAATAAATATGGAATAATGGAGCCAAATATTTCCTTACAGAGTTTTTCTCAGACCAAAACTTGAGTGAACCCAACTCGAAATAATGGTATTTTATTCTGGCTGGGTGAGGCATAAGGCTTCTAAAATTCTGGAACAACAGAAAGAAAGACAAGACTCAGCAATCCCAAAATTCACAGCATTGTTGGCATTTATTTCATAACCCAACTAAGGCACATGATGGAGAAGACTGCCCTTTTCTGAGAAAACAAGATGATATAAATACATATGAAGTAAGCAGTTCCTTTTAAAAAGAAATTAACTTCAACTATTTATCCAGAGTGCTAAAACATGTCATTTAAAATAATCAATATTTTATTCATTGTAGGTTCAGTATTTGTTAACCGAAATGTTTGGGACTGAATGTGTTTTGGACTGTGGATTTTTCCCCAAATGTTGGAATACCCATATATGCATCATGAAAAACTTTGAAGATTGATCCAAGACCAAACCTAAAATGAATTTATCTTCCATATACATCTTATGCACATGGCCTGGAAGTGATTTTATACAACTTTAAAAAATTTTCTGCATGGAATAAGTTGTATAAATGGAAAGCAAAGGAATCACTGTCTCCGCCACTCTACAAGATACTAAACGTGTACTTTTCTGTATTTTTTTTAAAAAAATAGATTATATCTTATAAACCTCTGTTAAAAATTTCTCTAAAAGATATACAAAAGTAGCATAAAAGTAATTAGAAAACATTATTACATAGCAGTATTGCTTGAGTATCTTCAGTAAAAATCCTGTAAGTGAACTCCAATAGGAGAATATTTTAAAATGAGCAATTTCGGGTTAATTTTGATGAACTTTTTCCCGAATGAGAGACAGCCTGAATGAACAAAATACAAATGCAAAGATGACAACAAAGGAATGAGATTGTCTCCCTGAGCCTATGCGGGCAATGCCCTCACCCCCAAAAGATGGGTTCATGCCACGTATCTGATAAAAGATTAACTGAGGCTTACCAACTTGTGAAAATAAACCCTGAATTCATTAATTACTTGGTCAAAGCAAGACAAGGTTTCTTTTTTTCTGAAATATTATTGATTCCGTTAAGAAATAATGGATTGGAAGATACAAACGTATAAAAAGGAGTTATTACATCCAGCTTTTGTAGACACAGAAAAACAGTTTTTGCGATGAATAAGCAAAAGACTAAGCTGAATTGGCTTTATGTTTGGTCAACGTAGCCCAGTGCTCTCAATTCTGACCAGCACCCATTCTCTCCTGAGCTCCAGGCAGGATTCTTTTCCTAAAAATGGCATCCCTGATATCATTTAATATAGTCAAGATTTTAAAACAGAACAGTATATGCAGAACAGTTTGTGGGCTTCTCTAGGTCCTCTTTGTGCAATTCTATGGTGTGTTCATGGCCAAAAGAAGTAGCGTTAATTTTTATCCACCATTTCAGGAATCTACACTGGGGCTTTTGAACATATCCTCAGTGCATACAAGGGTCATGCTGGACAGTATTAGTAGAGACAAATTCCTTTCCTAATTTCATGTCTCTAGATTTCTTTTTTAGGTACACAACCCTACCCACAAACCCATTCAACACCCCAGATGTACATCAGGCATCCTCAAAGAAGGACTTTGAAAGTGCCTGAGCTTTTTCCAAAGCAGCCGTCAGGGCTTTTGCTTCTTCTGTATCCTTTAAGGCAGTGCCATGCAACCTGCTCACTACATCGCTCACTTTCTCCATATTTTGGTTTATAGTAAGAGCAACATGCTTTTGGAGAACAGCAAACAGTTCCCAAGTCAAAGAAGGCTCTTGGGTCCCACTGGCAGGATTCACCTTCTGTTTTTTACGGGGCGGTTCTGAATCCTCTCCTTGAATAAGAGCTGATTCACAGCCAACGAGACTCTCCCCAGAACTCTCCGCACGCGTTGACTCTTCGGGCTGTGGTGGGTCCCGTCTCTGGGGTCTATTTAGACTGGTGGGCTCTTGTATTTGAAGGGCTTTGCTTGGATCGTCTGCAACCTCAAGTTCGGAAGGAGGTCTCTTCTGAGCTGCAGCACTGGGAACATAGCCTGGTTTTGAGGAAAACACAACACATGAGACTTCCACAAAAGCAGCCCACAAGCCCTTTTAAATTCTTAGACATATTAGGAAGCAGCACAAGTGGCAAACACAGTGGTTTGATAAAGACCTTCACAGATCCATTGCTCTCACTGGGGGCCCTTCCAGACAGGACCCAAATAATGCCTCCGGTAAAAAAGGATTAGTTCGGGACAAAGCAGGTCCCAGGATTCGATCCCCATAGCCCATTTTGCTCATTCTGGCTCCATGAACATAGAAATGATGCACTTCTCCCCTCCTCACGTCTCCTGGTATGTCATTTCTATGCGCGAGGAGGCCTGTCAGAGAGGTGTCATGACACCCAGTGAGTTTTCACTTATTTTAAGGGCTTTGGGGGGGAGGGGATGATCCCATGCCTGGCGCCGGTCCTAGGTAATTTTCAAGTGTAAGCAAACAATATTTTGGTGCCCCCCCCAAAACCAATCACTGAAAAATAAAAGGTAGAAGGTAGAGCTGAATAGAATAGATAAAAGAGTTACCTTACAAACCAGAAGTTTATTTACATCATTATGTTCATATAGTTACATTACATAGAATTAACACAGCCATCCCACCCACAGCCCAATTCAGTGTCAAGGCCTTGGCTCTGAGTGCTCAGCGTGGAAAAGAAGGGGGCGGAGCCACCTGAATGACGGACATCAAAGGGCAACTTTCCCTGGGCGTTCCAGGCCCCGGCGCCTCAACAGCGCCCCTAGCAGATTTTGTGCCACCTGCAGTTGCTTAACCAGCTTATAGGTTATGCCCATGCCCATGCTCTTCTGAGAGGGCATGGGAACACTGAATCAGAAAAGACCAGATTTTCTGGGCAGGCATGGGGATAAAAACCCATATCGAATCGGGGTTTTTTAAACCCACTTTGGTGTGAGTATTCCCCATGTCTGGAAGCGCCCTGAGTAGAGTTCTTCCCAAATACACAAAGAGTCAAAAGAGGCAAAGGAAATCCCATGGTACCATTTTAGGCATTCAGTCTTGAGGAATAAGGAGGAAACTAGCTTGTTAACAGTACAGGAGAAACCCTGCACCCATACAGCTGCTATCTGAGTTTCATCTACCAACATCTAACACAATATGTCCTTTCTAGGAATGTCTTTGGTCTCCAGGTCATTCTATGACTGGCTTTGTGCATCCTCTCATGAAGCCAGAAGCTGGAAATGTTAAATTGCCTCTGTGTTTGTCTATATATGTCTAATGGCATTGAATCTTTGCCATGTATATGTGCATTGTGATCTGCCCTGAGTCCCCTTCAGGGTGAGAAGGAAGGGTGGGATATAAATGCTGTAAATAAATAAATAATACATAAATAATTCTTCAGGAGTTTTCACAGAGTTGTTATGGAGGACCTAATACATTCTTAGAGAGAAAACCGCAAAGAACTGTCTAGGTCTTCCAGGGTAATTCATTTCAGTCGGGCCCATGTTATTCATCTGGACAGAATGATTCACTGTACAAGGCATTTGGATGCTTCTGGTAGATGTAGAACTCCCTCCTGCAAAACACATCAGACCATGGATGGCACACTGAGTGTGATCAAGCAAGGTGGGGATCACTTAAGTGTGATTCTACCCATCATTCAGTTGGAGAGGCTCACATGAAATTGAGAATTGAGAAGAAAGAAAACCTCTCTTGCCCCTCCTCTGAAGAAAACATCAGTGAAGGAAGGTCAACAGATGAGAAGACTTCCCAGTATTTTCCAAAGCAATGTTTCCATGCCTACAATCACCTGTCCATTGGACCAAAGACTGAGCCAGTAATGTCAGCAGGGTAGACACCAGTCCTGACAGCCACTAGAAAAGCAGAGACCAGCAAGACCCAAGCCTGGCAAACACTTTTGCCAGAATAAAAAAAATCCCTCTGCAAGAAGAGCAAGAAGAGCTGAAGAAATGCTAAGTTCCAATACAAGGGTCTGATCGTGTGAGGATTTGTGGAAAGGGAAAGAGAGTATAGAAGGGGAAGTCTGGCCCCAGAGAAATAAACCCAGAGCCCACTGCTCACTCAGACCTGCAACCCTTGGCCTGCCTTCCACCCCATGGGCTTCCCCTTACCAGTATCAACATGACAAGGTGAAAAGTGGGAAAGGGCTGCACCATAAGTACAAACAGCAACATGCAGGACCATGCACCAGTTTGTCCAACCCTTAGTTCCAGGCTTACTGGGCAGTTCCGGAGGCTGGGCTTTTCCTGTGGTTGTTGCCACTGATGTGACACCGGAAGGCTGAATCCAAGGGCCCTGTAAAGGTGGCTGCTCGTTCCTTCTGATGCCGTGGTTAGATGAAGGGGACCTCAAGGTGTCATCTAGCTTCCTATTCATCGCATTAAGCTTCTCTGCCATTAAATGGTGATATTCCATCTAGAAAGAGGAAAATGTGTGAAAGGAACGAACATTAGACAGTATTGCAGAGTCTTTTAGCAGGTATGGGGTCAGAAGGAGAGGAGGTCAGCAGTGAACAGAGCCTTTAGAAATGCCTGGCAATGGATTACTCCCTCCAATACTCCCTCCAATAGCACATATCAAAGGAAAACTGCCCATTCAGGTACAGGAAGCCCAAAACCCATGGATGCACATGCCTCATGACAGATAATCCCATAGTAAAGTGGATATATATATATATATATATATATATATATATATATATATATACACACACACACACACACACACACACACACACACACACACACACACTAGCTGTGCCCGGCCACACGTTGCTGTGGCGAAGTATGGTGGTATGGGAAATAAAGTATTGTGGAATTGGTGGTAGTTAAGGTAAAGGGTAAAGGTTTTCTCCTGACATTAAGTCCATTATAAATGGGTTATATAGCTGTGTGGAAGGGCCTGGAGTCTACACTGCCATATAATCCAGTTAAAATCAGATAATCTGTATTTTATAGGCAGTGTGGAAAGGCCTAAATGAGGCCTAGCTCTGCCTATCCCCTTGGCTGAGTGGGCTGCTACGAGACCAAGTGGGCGGAGCTTAGCCTTCTAACTGGCAGCAATTGGATAAAAACAATTATTCCTCTCCCTCTAATTAGGACTTTATTTTTCTTTTTTTGTTGTTGTATGAATGTAGAGGCATGGATGAGGGGTTGTGCTGCCAAGTTTAGTGTTTCTGGGATGTGTAGTTTTGTTGTTTTTTCCTAGGCCGAAATTTCATTACCCTTTTATATATAATGCCAAACCAACAATCTGCCTTCCGATTCTGGTGGGATCCATGAATATAGGAAGGCCAACCATACTTTGCTTTCCTCCCAAGATCTACCTCTGAACATGCTATTGCCATTGCTTGCACTGGACTGTAGGCCTCTGCGGTGACTCTAAGGTAAACCTATCAAAGAGTTTTCTTGGTAAGATTTATGCTGGGTTAGCTTGCCTTTGCCTTCCTCTGAGGCTGAGAGAGGAAGACTTGTCCAAAGTCACTGAGTGTCTTTCCATGGCTAAGCGGGGATTCAACTCCCGAAGTCCTAGTCCAATATTCAGACCATTACACTATGCAGGCTCCCAATGCCAGATGCTGAAAAATAGAGACAACTGCCTCCAGGACCGCTCTCGGTTAAGCACAAGGATAAATAGCAGCAGCTAAGGAGACAGAAAGGGAAAAGATGGGAAGGGGAGGAGAGGAGGAAAATGAAGCAAAGGGATGGGCAGCGGGGTATCACAACAAGGTCAAGCAGAAATGGCAGGATGAACCTGTGGCAATGCCAAGGAGTGCTGTCAAAAGTGGGCAATATTCAGGAAAACCTGGACTACTACTGTTTCTGAATCCTTCCGTTGCGTGTGGCATATAACATACCTTACTGTCAGCCACACTGTAGACCTCCTCTTCTATTTGCCTGGCATAAGCCTCCAGGATCTTCTTTGCTGCTTCTGAGTCATTATCAGGAGAGATGGTTTTTGCACTGCCAAAAGCAGAGAGAACAAACACCATTACAAAAAACTATTGGAAGATAATAATAATGATAATAATACTTTATGTATACCCCGCTCCATCTCCCGAAGAACTCGGGCAGCTTACACTGGGACAAGCCCAAAACAATATTACATCAATAAAACCAGTAACACATTAAAATCACAGTATAATAACATATCTTGCTGCTGCTGCTGCTGCTCAGTCGTTTAGTCATCGACGACTCTTGGTGACCTCCTGGACCAGTCCCGGCCAGAGCTCCCTGTCGGCCGTCACCGCCCCCAGTTCCTTCAAGGTCAAGCCAGTCACTTCAAGGATACCGTCCATCTATCTAGCCCTTGGTCGGCCTCTCTTCCTTTTTCCTTCCATTTTCCCCAGCATTGTGATCTTTTCCAAGCTTTCCTGTCTCCTCATGATGTGGCCAAAATACTTCAGCTTTGCCTCTAATATCCTTCCCTCCAGTGAGCAGCCATTGGGCATTATTTCCTGGAGGATGGACTGGTTGGACCTTCTTGCCAAGGTCCAAGGCACTCTCAGGATTTTCCTCCAGAACCAGAGTCCAAAAGCGTCTCTCTTCCTTCGCTCAGCCTTCCTTATGGTCCAGCTCTGGCATCCATAGGTCACTATGGGGAAGACCATTGCTTTGACTATGCGGACCTTTGTTGCCAGTGTGATGTCTCTGCTCTTCACTATTTTGTCAAGGTTGGCCATTGCTCTCCTCCCAAGAAGGAAACGTCTTCTGATTTCCTGGCTCCAGTCTGCATCTGCAGTGATCTTTGCACCTAGAAATACAAAGTCTGTAACTGTCTCCACGTTTTCTCCCTCTATTTGCCAGTTATCAATCCGTCTGGTTGCCATAATCTTGTTTTTCTTGATGTTTAACTGCAGCACAGCTTTTGCACTTTCCCCTTGGTGATAAGGCTCCTCAGCTCCTCCTCACTTTCAGGCATCAGAGTGGTATCATCTGCATATCTGAGGTTGTTAATGTTTCTTCCAGCAATTTTAACTCTGGCCTTGGATTCCTCAAGCCCCGCACATCGCATGATGTGTTCTGCGTACATGTTGAATAGGTTGGGTGAAAGTATGCAGCCCTGCCGCACTCCTTTCCCAATCTTGAACCAGTCTGTTGTTCCGTGGTCTGTTCTGACTGTGGCTACTTGGTCTTTATACAGATTTCTCAGGAGACAGACAAGGTGACTTCTTACAAAAGTTAAAATAATGTAAAACATAGGCACTAATCCCAATCAGTAGTCAAGTACCATAGGACATGGGCTATGGAGAAGATCATGATGCTGGGGAAAATGGAAGGAAAAAGGAAGAGAGGCCGACCAAGGGCAAGATGGATGGATGGTATCCTTGAACTGACTGGGTTGACCTTGAAGGAAAGGGGGGCGGTGATGGCTGACAGGGAGCTCTGGTGTGGACTGGTCCAGGAGGTCACGAAGAGTCGGAAACGACTGAACGAGTGAGACGACGATTTCAGTAGAGGCATTTTATAAAAGTATTCTTGAGTTAGGCTCAAGCATAAGAACATTTTTGTAAGCCCACCTTATATGTTCAATATCAATATACTGACAAGGCTAAAACTCTGTGTTAACTGACTTTTGGAGCCCTCTATTCTACCAGCACTCTGGTCAGGACTGTCCTCATTACTCATTGAGAAATACAGTTTCAGCTGCATGTGCTACAAGTACACATTGTTTCTGCTGTTGATGTTTGGTTAAAAAAACATTTTTGCTACTACTCTACTGTTGCTCTACTGTGGTCCCATATGTTGCAGGAGGAGGCCCATGAGGAAGACCCCATGGCTGTACTGGATGGCACTAATGCCAGTGACGCCACTGGATGCACAAACCAACTCTCAGCTGAAATGTTTAACTTTCCATAATCTGTTCAAAATACACAAGCTGCAAAATTCAAGGCCCCATCCTGCCATTTTGACATGAAACAATGACAATTCCAAAGCATGTGGTGTTCACAAATACTTACAAATTTTGTACTAATAAGCTGCGCTCCTCTGGAGTGACTTCCCTGTGCCAGGTATTCCTCGATCCAGTACACGAATACGATATAAAAGGTGGCACAGAATCATTGAGGTTTCCAGCTCTGCCAGAACACCCACCTGCACTTCTGAAGAATAATTGAAGAAAAGCAATTAAGAAAGCTTTTTTTTTCTTTTGCATTATAAGTTCTTTTTGCACCTTAAGTATCCTCCCTCATTGCTATGAAAGTGGAGAGTAACTGATTGCAACCAAGCAGACAGTGACAGTCAATTGCAATTATGCTTTTGGAGAAATAAAAAAAAAGTTTAACAAAATGAGAGCTTTTTCAGGCCCCTTCTACACTGCCATATAGAATCCACATTACATTAGAGTCTCGCTTATCCAATGTAAATGGGCCAGCAGAATGTTGGATAAGCAAATATGTTGGATAATAATGAGGGATTAAGGCAAAGCCTATTAAACATCAAATTAGGTTATGATTTTACAAATTAAGCACCAAAACATCATGTTATACAACAAATTTGACAGAAAAGTAGTTCAATACGCAGTAATGCTATGTAGTAATTACTGTATTTACGAATTTAGCACCAAAATATCACAATGTATTGAAAACATTGACTACAAAAATGCGTTGGATAATCCAGAACATTGGATAAGCGAGTCTTGGATAAGTGAAACTCTACTGTACTACTGTTATGATTATGAATATAAAATCCAATAAAAATATTTTCAAAATAATTATTTTACAGTCACAACACTTCACCTTCTGCTTGCTGTGAGCTGACTGCTCAGTTCAGTATCCTGTGTGTTCTTTTTGGCTACACTGCTGTTTTGGAGATTTCCCTAACACATTTAACCTTGTTATCATCTCTAGTATTCTGTCCACTTACATCTCTCCATCATCCACCTCAAGGGAGGCATCCGCCTTGTGCCGGGCAGCCATCTTCCTAAGCAGGGCAGCCCTCTTCCTATGCAGGGCAGCCATCTTGATTTCCCGATATGTCAAATTTGGATGTCGCTGCAGGAAATCTAGATCTTTTTGTAGTTCATCCAGCTCTTCCTGACAATTGTCCAGCTCTCTATGAGAGGAATACTTCAAGAACTTCCATAGGTAATTCTGCAACATATCCGCCACCTTCCTAATACATGCATTCACTTTCTCTTCCAGCACCACCAGTTTCTCCACTGGGATATCATGAAGGATGGCCTCCTGGGAAGTCGCCTCCCCCCACAGAAGATGCCGTTCTTCCTGTGGGACATCCTTCAGGTGAACCTTCAGGGAAAGTGCAAGATCACATGCTTTCTTCCATATGGTGTTCCCTTTTGTGGTGGGGCGTGAGGACCATATATGGCATGGCTCATATGCCACTGCCAGCAAGGCCATCATCTCCTTCAGGGGGGCTTTCCACAGAAGATCCATGTGTTTCTGGAGAGCGCCCATCTTCACCTTCAATTCACCTGCCTGCTCCGGAGAGATACCCTGCACCGCGTCCACCTTCACCTGCAGGGCATCTGTCTTCTCCCAACTCTGCTCCAGTAGCACAGAGCGCCAGGCATCTATTTCCAGCATGATGTAACCCCCTTCCTTCAGTGGATCACCATGTGGAAGGCCCTTCTTCGGCAGAGGGAGGCCCTGTAGAGCATACAGTAAGGTAAAAAGATGGGACAGCTTCGCTAATGTGTCTTGGCTCCAGGCAACATCCACGAAGCCCTTTAAGGAATCAAACTCCACTTTCAAAGCAGCTGCCTCCACTGGCGAAAATTGGCTCAAGGTTTCCCGAAGGGCAGTCACTGCCCGCAATGTATTAAGCCATAGGGCTGACCACAACTCAATCACTATCTTGTTTACAGCTGTTGCCATGTCAAAACAGATGTCATGGTACTCACTCCTCAGATCTTCTGCCTCCTTCCTCCACATGTCCACCGTCTTTTGCGAGGGGTCCTGCAGTGCCTCCATCTCCCGCTCCAGTTTGTTCGTCTCTTTCAACAGAGTATCACACCTGTCACCATTCTCTTCCTCTTCATCACTGTCCTCCCAGAAACTGCCCTCCTGATCCTCATCTCCATCATGATGCTCACCACCACTGCTCCCACCACTTTCTCCATCACCTTCATGACTGCCACCTCCCTCTCTGTCGCTCTCATGCTGGGTGGCTTCGTTCACCTCTTCCCTCAGGGCATCCCACCTGGCATCATCTTTCCCTACATTGTGGTCACCATCACTGTGTTTGCTTCCATCTCCATCCTTACCATGATCTTGACCACCTTCACCACAGTCCATATTTCCTCCTTTGCCGCCTGGCTGTGGGTCTCCCATCTCCAGCTGGCTCCTCTGTGGTTGCAAGGCCCTGCCTTCTCCTCCCTTGGGGCAGATCTCCTCCGGAGCAAAGTTCTTGCCCTGATGTTGCCCTTTCTCTCTTGCTGCATCATGCCTGGCACGGCTCTCTTTTCCCTCATCACTGTTGCCATCACCATCGACTTCATGGTGGTCATCATCTCCAGTTTCCTGACTGCTGTCCTCATCACTTTCATCTCCATCAGAGTTGTCCTCAAGGTCACCCTTTCCCTTGTTTTCCTGAAGTGGGGACTGATATGGTCCTTCCTCCTCCTCCACCTCCAAAGCATCCAGCCCGACACTGCTTGCTTTTCCTTCCTGCCAGTCCTTTCCCTTGCTGTGTTGGGTACCTGGTCCCTCACTGGCTGCACCCTTGTCTTCCTCTCCATCACCATCTCCATCATGAGGCTCATGCTCACTGTCCCCACCGCTGTCTCCATCCCCTTCATGAGTGTGGCTCTCATGGTCCCCATCCTCCTCTCCAGGCTTTTCCTCTGCTTCCTTTTCCTTTCTGTATTTGGTCCCAGGTCCATCCCTGGCTGCACCCTTGTCTTCCTCTCCATCACCGTCTCCATCATGATGCTCACCCTCATTGTTCCCACCGCTGTCTCCATCCCCTTCATGGGTGTGGCTCCCATGGTGCCCTTCCTCCTCTCCAGGTTCTTCCTCTGCTTCCTTTTCCTTCCTGTATTTGGTCCCAGGTCCATCCCTGGCTGCACCCTTGTCTTCCTCTCCATCACCGTCTCCATCCTGAGGCTCACCCGCACTGTCTCCATCCCCTTCATGGGTGTGGCTCCCATGGTGCCCTTCCTCCTCTCCAGGTTCTTCCTCTGCTTCCTTTTCCTTGCTGTGTTTGGTACCAGGTCCATCCCTGGCTGCACCCTTGTCTTCCTCTCCATCGCCGTCTCCATCCTGAGGCTCACCCGCACTGTCTCCATCCCCTTCATGAGTGTGGCTCCCATGGTGCCCTTCCTCCTCTCCGGGGTCTTCCTCCCCTTCTTCTCCTTGGCTGTGCCTGGTCCCAGCTCCATCCCTGGCTGCGCTGTCTCCAGAGCGCTCCCCTCCTCCAGGGTCCTGCTCCTGCCCTTCCCCGCCCTTCTCCTTCCTCCTCGGGCTCCTCCTGCTCTTCCTCTCCCGCAGGGCCTCCACCCTCTCCACCAGGGCCAGGCCCTTCTCCAGGAGGTTCAGGAGCGTCACCTGGGCCTCCTCACTCGGCGGAGTGCCCTCTCCTCGGACCTTGGCCTCCCACTGGCGCCGGGTCTGCTCCAGCTGCCTCAGGCACTCTCCCAGCGGGGTCCGCCCCACCGTCACCCTCCTCCGGAGCCTCTTCCTGCCCCGCACCGCCGCCGAGACCAGCCTCTCCCGCAGCCCCTCCGCCTCCGCCCGCAGGACACGCAGCGCCGAGGCCGAGTAGCGCTCCTCCAGCACCGCCTTCAGGCTCGTCTCTCCGGCCGCGCAACTCTCCATCTGCCCGGAGCGAAACTTCCGAGACTGAGCCACGCGCCACTCTCTCCGCCCTCCCTCCCTCCACGCCCACTGGCGAGTTAACCCTCCCCTATGCTGGGCAAAGCTTATCTGTCAGCGCCTTCTTCCTCTTTCTTTTTCATTCGCTCAGTCCTTTCTGATCTCCTGGACCAGTCCACGCCAGAGCTCCCTGTCGGCTGTCGCCGCCCTCAGTTCTTTCATGGCTGTAGCGCCACAGGACTGTATTCTTTTGCCAGCTGATTGTGTTCCCTTCCCTAAAACGAAAGACCAAACCAGCAGGTGCAGTTCCTGACTCAATCGCCCCAGCAGAGGAACACAATCAGCTGGCAAAAGAAGGCTCGTAGTTTGGTTTCTCCTCCAGAGGACAGACCTGGAAGAGCAAGATTCCTATTCTAGTGTTTGAATTTATTTATTTATTTATTTATTTATTTATTTATTTATTTACAGCATTTATATTCTGCCCTTCTCACCCCGAAGGGGACTCAGGGCGGATCACATTACACATATAGGCAAACATTCAATGCCTTTTAGCATAGAACAAAGACAAGACAAACATAGGCTCCGAACGGGCCTCGAACTCATGACCTCCTGGTCAGAGTGATTCATTGCAGTTAATTGCAGCTGGCTTGCTCTCCTGCCTGCGCCACAGCCCGGACCTCTGAAAGGCTCAGACCAGTAGTGGCTTGGCTTGGCCGGTCTCCCTAGCCCAAGACTGCCTCCTGGGGCTGCAAATAGGATTCTAGAGCCTCACTTTCCAATGAATACCTAGTGAGGATGGCTGTTGTTTCAGGCTTAGGACGACCCAAAGGTGACCCCATCACAGAGTTTTCTTGGCAAGAGTTATTCCAAGGCAAGAGGTTGAGAGAGTGAGATTTGCCTAAAGTCACCCAGTGGGTTCAAAGCCATAGTCTGAGGTCCAAAGGCGGGCAACTAAAATGGTCAAGGGTCTGGAGAACAAGCCCTATGAGGAGAGGCTTAAAGAACTGGGCATGTTTAGCCTGCAGAAGAGAAGGCTGAGAGGAGACATGATAGAATCATAGAACCATAGAATAGTAGAGTTGGAAGAGACCTCATGGGCCATCCAGTCCAACCCCCTGCCAAGAAGCAGGAAATCGCATTCAAAGCACTCCCGACAGATGGCCATCCAGCCTCTGTTTAAAAGCCTCCAAAGAAGGAGCCTCCACCACAGCCCGGGGAAGAGAGTTCCACTGTCGAACAGCCCTCACAGTGAGGAAGTTCTTCCTGATGTTCAGGTGGAATCTCCTTCCTTTCCTGTAGTTTGAAGCCATTGTTCCGTGTCCTAGTCTGCAGGGCAGCAGAAAACAATCTTGCTCCCTCCTCCCTATGACTTCCCCTCACATATTTGTACATGGCTATCGTGTCTCTTCTCAGCCTTCTCTTCTGCAGGCTAAACATGCCCAGCTCTTTAAGCCGCTCCTCATAGGGCTTGTTCTCCAGACCCTTAATCATTTTAGTCGCCCTTCTCTGGACGCTTTCCAGCTTGTCAACATCTCCCTTCAACTGTGGTGCCCAGAATTGGACACAGTGTGATTCCAGGTGTGGTCTGACCAAGGCAGAATCGAGGGGGGTCATGACTTCCCTGGATCTAGACGCTATTCCCCTATTGATGCAGGACAGAATCCCGTTGGCTTTCTTAGCAGCCGCATCACATTGTTGGCTCATGTTTAACTTGTTGTCCACAAGGACTCAAAAGTTTTTTTTCGCACACACTGCTGTCAAGCCAGGCGTCCCCCATTCTGTATCTTTGATTTCCATTTTTTCTGCCGAAGTGAAGTATCTTGCATTTGTCCCTGTTGAACTTCATTTTGTGAGTTTCGGCCCATCTCTCTAGTCTGTCAAGATCGTTTTGAATTCTGCTCCTTTCTTCTGGAGTGTTAGCTATCCCTCCCAGTTTGGTGTCGTCTGCAAACTTGATGATCGTGCCTTCTAACCCTTCGTCTAAGTCGTTAATAAAGATGTTGAACAGAACCGGGCCCAGGACGGAGCCCTGCGGCACTCCACTTGTCACTTCTTTCCATGATGAAGATGACGCATTGGTGAGCACCCTTTGGGTTCGTTCGCTTAGCCAATTACAGATCCACCTAACCGTACTTTTGTCTAGACCACATTTAACTAGTAGGCTTGAGCAAATTTTTTTGTTAGTTCGTTAAATTCGTTAAAAATTCGTTTTGCAAGTACTTTTGAATTTATATTTGAACCATCTGCTCACTGCCTTACAAATATTACAAATTTGAATAATAAAAGTACCTTTTTTCGTTTGTTTCTGATGTCTTCGGATGTAGCTGTAGCCCCTCTGAGAGGAGAAGCCATGTTGGCATGCCTCTCAGCCAATCAGAGCGGAAGAGGGAGGGAGGGAGAGGCATGGCCATCGATCTGCTAGCATTTTAAAAAAAATGTTGCTTCAAAAATCCCCAAAAATCAGTGGATGGGTCAAACATTATGAAACTTGATAGGCTAAGAGTGGTTAATTTTTGCTTCCATTCTGGCAAATTTCATCATAATAGCTTTCATAATGCAGGAGAACGAAGCCTCTGAATATTGACCATTCTTTTAAGTGGAAATGAAGCAATTCGCCATAACGAGAGAAAAAACTCCATTTCCCAGAAGCCTTAGCAAGCCAATCAAAGTGGAAGGAAGAAGGACAGGGAGGCGTGGCCATCGATCTGCTAACATTTTAAAAAAATGTTGCTTCAGAAATCCCCAAAAATCAGTGGATGGGTCAAACATTATGAAACTTGATAGGCTAAGAGTGGTTAATTTTTGCTTCCATTCTGGCAAATTTCATCATAATAGCTTTCAAAATGCAGGAGAAGGAAGCCTCTGAATTTTGACCATTTATAAAAGCATTGGGCTGAAGCAAACGTTTCTCCAATAGTACTATGCCCACTTGCAAACTACAATTCCCAGGTGTTCCAGGCCCTCTCTCCTCTTAACATTCCCCACCCCCTTTTGTCCTCACTTAGAATCATAGCGTCATTGAACAGTAGAGTTGGAAGAGACCTCGTGGGCCATCCAGCCCAACCCCTTCTGCCAGGCAGGAAGACACCATCCAATCCCTCCCAACAGATGGCCATCCAGCCTCTGCTTAAAAGCCTCCAAAGAAGGAACTTCCACCACAGCCCGGGGAGAGAGTTCCACTGCCGAACAACCCTTCTCACTGTGAGGAAGTTCTTCCTAATGTTCAGGTGAAATCTCCTTTCCTGTAGTTTGAAGCCATTGTTCCGCATCCTAGTCTGCAGGGCAGCAGAAAACAAGCTTGCTCCCTCCTCTCTATGACTTCCCCTCACATATTATACATCATGTCTCCTCTCAGCCTTCTTTTCTGCAGGCTAAACATGCCCAGTTCTTCAAGCCACTCCTCATAGGGCTTGTTCTCCAGACCCTAGATCATTTTAGTTGCCCTCCTCTGACCATCTTGACCAAACTTTCATACAGTATGTGAATTCTTGGAAGGTATGAGAAGTTTAGAGAGAAGGAGGGAGGGAGAGGTTTGAATTTTGGACTCCAATTGTGGCATGATTCCCCACTCAGCCACCCACTTGGGCAAGTCACACACTCTCAGCCCAGAAAAGCCAATGGAACAGGAAATAGCACTTTCAAACCAGGAACTAATTTCCTTATTCAGAGGCTGATGGCCATCTGTCAGGAAGGATTTGATGGTGTACTATGATTTCTGTTCCTGGGTGATAAATGTCATTTCCTAATTGGTTCTGTCATAGAAACATGGCAAAATCTATGACACTGCCTGAACTTTGTGCAAGCGACATGGATGGAACATATTATGGTTTGGTCCACCAATTTAACAAAGTTTCAGCCACAAAAACAAAGTTTCTGAAGTAGAACAATGACTTTCACAGTAAAGACAACCCAATGAAACAGGAAATAAGACTTTCAAACCAGGAACAGATTTCTGCAATTATTAAAAAATGGTTTATTATAAAAGCTATGAAAATTCGCCAAAGATCAGAGGATAAGGGAAACATTCCAAATTTTGGTGAGCTATCAGTGTTAAATGTGTTCTACCACTGTACCAAGTTTGAAGAAGATCACTCAAAAAATGAGGGCGGGAGAGTCCTGTAAAATCTCCCCTCGTGCTGTTTTTTTTTTGCCACTGCACATGCGCGTCCGCCATTAACGAATTACTTTTGAAACTAACGAATTTTCGTTAAATTTCAAAAAATTTTGAGGGCAAAATTCGGAAATGACATCAGAAACGAAACACTGGCGCCCCCTACTTTTGAAACGAGTTTAGAATCAATTTTTTCATGGATCGCTCAAGCCTATTAACTAGTTTGTTTGCCAGAAGGTCGTGGGGGACTTTGTCGAAGGCCTTACTGAAATCCAGGTAGGCTACATCCACAGCATTCCCTGTATCGACCCAACTCGTAACTCTATCGAAAAAAGAGATCAGATTAGTCTGGCATGACTTGTTTTTGGTAAATCCGTGTTGACTATTAGCAATGACCGCATTTGTTTCTAAGTGTTCGCAGACCACTTCCTTAATGATCTTTTCCAGAATTTTGCCTGGTATCGATGTGAGGCTGACCGGACGGTAATTGTTTGGGTCGTTCTTTTTTCCCTTCTTGAAGATAGGGACTACATTCGCCCTCCTCCAATCTGCTGGGACTTCTCCCGTTCTCCAAGAACTCTCGAAGATAATTGCCAGTGGTTCTGAAATAACTTCCGCTAGTTCCTTCAATACTCTTGGATGTAGCTGATCTGGCCCTGGCGACTTGAATTCGTTTAGAGCGGTCAGGTGTTCCTGGACAACTTGTTTCCCTATTTGGGGTTGGATTTCCCCCAATCCTTCATCCATTCCATGTTGCTGAGGTTGAAGATGGCTTTCTTTTTGTGAGAAGACCGAGGCAAAGAAGGCATTGAGCAGTTCTGCCTTTTCCCTGTCCCCTGTCGCCATCACCCCATCTTCTCTTTGCAGAGGCCCTATCGCCTCCTTTTTCTTCCTTTTCCTACCAACGTAAGCAAAAAAGCCTTTTTTGTTGTTTTTTATGTCCCTGGCAAGCCTGAGCTCATTTTGCGCTTTGGCCTTGCGAACCTTTTCCCTACAGGTGTTGGCTATACGTTTGAATTCTTCTTTGGTGATTTCTCCCCTTTTCCACTTCTTGTGCATGTCACTTTTGAGCTTTAGCTCAGTTAGAAGTTCTTTGGACATCCATTCTGGCTTCTTTGCACTTGTCTTATTTTTCTTCTTTGTTGGCACTGTTTGCATTTGCGCCTTGAGTATTTCACTTTTGAAAAACTCCCATCCATCCTTAACTCCCTTGTTTTTTAATATTGGCGTCCATGGAATGCCGCTCAGTATTTCCTTCATTTGTTGGAAGTCAGCTCTCTTAAAGTCCAGAATGTGTGTTTGACTTGTCTTAGTTTCAGCCTTCCTTTGTATGGCAAACTGCAAGAGCACATGGTCACTTGCCCCTAAGGATCCAACCACTGCAACTGTGTTGATCAGGTCTTCCACATTTGTTAAGATTAGATCAAGAGTTGCTGATCCCCTTGTTGCCTCTTCTATTTTCTGGACCATAAAATTGTCTGCAAGGCAAGTGAGGAATTTGTTGGACTTGGCTGAGTTTGTTTTCCAGCAGATATCGGGATAATTGAAATCGCCCATGACTACTATATCTCTTCTTTGTGCCTGTTTGGTCAGCTGTTGACAGAAGGCTTCATCAAGTCCTTCATCCTGACTCGGAGGTCTGTAGTAGACACCCACGACAAGATCTTTTTGAGTCCCGGTTCCCTTGATTCTTATCCAGATGCTTTCAAGCTGGTTTCCCGGATTACAGTCTTGCATTTCTTCTGCAACGTAACTGTTTTCGACATATAAAGCTACTCCCCCTCCTCTCCCCTTTGTTCTATTTCTGTGAAAGAGGTTATAGCCCTCAATGGCTAAATTCCAGTGATGGGAGTCATCCCACCAGGTTTCAGTGATGCCTATGACATCGTATGTGTGGTGCTGTGCTAGGAGTTGGAGTTCGTCTTGCTTATTTCCCATGCTCTGAGCATTGGTGTAAAGACATGTAAGCCCCTGTGACCTCCCCTTGAGCTGTTTATTTGGGATTATTGTGCTCTCTGTACTTGGTCCTTGCTGTGTTTGTGCAGCCCTCCGTTTAGCCTTTTGGCAGTTCCCTGTGGTCGTGGGTAATATAGTGTTTGCCAGGCTGTTGTTCCCCTCCCCCAGTGGATCTAGTTTAAAGTGCGCCTGATGAGGTTTGTGAGTCTGTGTGCAAAAAGATGTTTTCCTACTTGTGTGAGATGCACCCCATCACTTGCCAGTAGTCCATCCTCTTGGAAGAGTAGACCATGGTCAAGGAAGCCAAAATGCTCCTCTTGACACCATTTTCTGAGCCAGTTATTGACCTGTACTATTTTTCCGGCCCTTGTAGAGCCATGTCCTACAACGGGGAGGAGGGATGAAAAGATCACATGTACATTATACAGTTTTAGCTTTGTTCCCAGAGCTCGAAAATCATTTGTGATCTTTTGAAAAATATGCCTAGCGGTGTCATTGGTACCTACATGAATCAACATAAGGTGGGGAGGGTGAAGGGGCTTTAGGAGCCTGCTGAGCCTCTGAGTGATATGGTGTATTTTTGCCCATGATAGCCATGTACAAACATGTGAGCGGAAGTCATAGGGAGGAGGGAGCAAGCTTTCTTTCTGCCGCCCTGGAGACTAGGACACGGAACAATGGCTTCAAACTACAGGAAAGGAGATTCCACCTGAACATTAGGAAGAACTTCCTCACTGTGAGAAGGGCTGTTCGACAGTGGAACTCTCTTCCCCGGGCTGTGGTGGAGGCTCCTTCTTTGGAGGCTTTTAAGCAGAGGCTGGATGGCCATCTGTCAGGGGTGCTTTGAATGCGATTTTCCTGCTTCTTAGCGGGGGTTGGACTGGATGGCCCATGAGGTCTCTTCCAACTCTTCCAAGATATTTCCTTCTTGGGAGGAGAACAAGGACCAATCTTGAAGGTCTGTGACGTTAAGGCAATGGTATTGCCCGTAGTAACCTTTTTCGAATACCTTTCTCGAATTGTAATGCTCAGTCAGATCTATACAATTGACCACCAAAATGGACATGGCTGAAATAAAACATCATCCATTTTGGAAGAAGCTTTCAAATAGTCTCAAAATGGTTCAATATAATTTTTAAGGCAAGATTTGGATAAACAGTTTGTCGAAGCCTCCTGAAGTGCTCTTCTTTAGCCAGTTTCTCCATAAGGACCAAAGACCCGAATTTTTTTATTCCAACTAGAAAGTGGCAAATTCATTGCATTCATTTGGTGGAGTAGAGATCTATCCCTATTCAAAACCTGTGTGCTAAATATGTCTACAAGGAGAAAGACAAGGAGGGGGAAAGTAACCTAAGCACTAGACATGTCCAAAAAATCGTTTTGAATCATATATCGGAATTATTTCGGATTGTTCTCCCTTTTTGATACGCATTCCGAGACATTGTAATGTAATTCGAACCATTGTTGGCCCATTCTCTAATTGTCTCTTAATGTTTCATTAATCCCCCCCCCCCCCAATTTTTTAAAATATATTTTAAAAAATATTTAATTTTTTTTTTGTTTCTGCAATCTACCTTGTATGGGAGCTTAGCACAGCCTAACATGGCTGCCGCTCCCCGGCCAATCAGAAGCTTCCACGATGGACGCAAAGGTGGGGGTTAACGTCCTCTGCATCCACATGGAAGATTGCCATACAAGCCCGGTGTGTAGCGATTGCGCATGTGCGTCCGCCATTTTAGAAACATTTAGAATCGTTACAAATTTTCGGAAATATCCAAAATTTTGGGGTGAAAAAAATCGGAAATACTTTCTATATCGAAGCGCCAGCGCCCCCTACTTTAGAAACGAGAATCGAAACATTTTTTTCATCGATCGGACATGCCTACTAAGCACCCATAGACATATGTGTCTTTTTGTGTCTGTGGATTGATTTGCACCACAAATAAAAGTGGACCAAGCTCCTCTAAAGTTATATTTATGTCTATGGCTACATCTACATTGCCATATAATACAGTTTGAAACCATGGCCAAGCTAGACTCGTAATGCACTGCACTGAACTGCATCATATGAGCTTACACTGACCATATAATACAATTTCAAACAGCATTATATACCAGTGTAGATGGGGACCCAGTCTTCATTCAGCACCTTGACTCTTTCCTGGAGGCTTTTAAACAGAGGCAGGATGGCCATCTGTCGGGAGTGCTTTGATTGTGCTTTTCCTGCTTGGAAGAAGGGGGTTAAGGCTCGATGGTTCATGGGGTCTCTTCCAACTCTATGTTTCTATTATTCTTCTGAAACAGATGTTCCACATTTTTGCATACCATGAAGTGATATTTGATATACAATTTTCCAACACTCGCTTATCCAACATTCTGTATTATCCAACGCTTTTTTGTAGTCAATGTTTTCAATAAATCGTGATATATTGGTGCCAAGTTTGTAAATACAGTAATTTCTACATAGCATTACTGTGTATTGAACTACTTTTTCTGTCAAATTTGTGGTATAACATGATGTTTTTGGTGCTTCATTTGTAAAAGCATAACCTAATTTGATGTTTAATAGGCTTTTCCTTAATCCCTCCTTATTATCCAACATATTCGCTTATCCAATGTTCTGCCGGCCCGTTTATGTTGGATAAGTGAGACTCTACTGTACTTGGTTCAGTTAAATATTAATTCTGAAGACCAGATTGTATCCTGTAGCTTGCATTAATGCTTTGCAAGGCTGCAGTTTGTTTGTAGATTTTGTTTCTTTTATAGATTGCGTTTTGTGTTCATTTTTTAAATACAGTAGAGTCTCACTTATCCAAGCCTCGCTTATCCAAGCTTCTGGATTATCCAAGCCATTTTTGTAGTCAATGTTTTCAATATATCATGATATTTTGGTGCTAAATTCGTAAATACAGTAATTACAACATAACATTACTGCGTATTGAACTACTTTTTCTGTCAAATTTGTTGTATAACATGATGTTTTGGTGCTTCATTTGTAAAATCATAACCTCATTTGATGTTTAATAGGCTTTTCCTTAATCCCTCCTTATTATCCAAGATATTTGCTTATCCAAGCTTCTGCCGGCCCGTTTATATTGGATAAGTGAGACTCTACTGTACTTGGTTCAGTTAAATATTAATTCTGAAGACCGGATTGTATCCTGTAGCTTGCATTAATGCTTTGCAAGGCTGCAGTTTGTTTGTAGATTTTGTTTCTTTTATAGATTGCATTTTGTGTTCATTTTTTAAATAAAAGCTCTTTTAAAAATGTAAAAAGAAAAGGCTATATCCACGGTTGTATGCCTGTACTGGAACCAGCTCCAGTATAGAAACAGATTGGCAGGAAATAAACTCTATGCATCTCTGTCTGGGGAAAGCCCTTGGTCATGTTACACACAAATTCAAAAATAGCAACACAAGAACTCAGGACAGCTATTAATCACTCCATTTGAACTGCCATGACTGGTTCAATGCTTTAGAATCCCTGGATTTATAGTTTGGTGGGCCATCAGCCCACTTTGGCTAAATACCTTGGCAAACTACATCTCCTTGTCTATCAACAAAGCGTTAACATTTTAAAAAATATCACAAGCAGTCAGAACAAGGAAATGTCACTTTCAAAGCCTTGTCTGAATTTTCTGTTAAATCTGTGGGCAGGCAGGAAGCCCTTGATGTATGCACAAAATAGATTAGACTTGCACGCCACGGATTGGCTGGCATTTCAGTCATACATGCTCTGTCATTTCTGGGAAATCAGCTGAGAATCAAGAATTGACAAATTGGTCATATCCTCTTTGGCCACTAAAGGGCGCTGCTGTACTATCAGAACTGCCTCTGCAAAGCTTATTCCTGCATGTTTTGGAAGTTCGGTGCTTAAAATCATAGGGTGTACCTACATCGCAGAATTCATGCATTTTTTAAATATTTTATTTATGATTTTAAACATACATACATAAAAAGTGGGGGGGAACAAATTAAGGAAAAGAAAAGAGAAAAAAATATATAAAGCTATTAAAAAAAAAACCCCAAACCAAACAAAACAAAACCCCGACCCGCCCAGTTGTTTTCCCCTTCCAGATCCTCTGCATCACAATATACAACTTCTTCATCTCTAAATGATTGCCGGCGAACATTCATACATGTCCTAAGGCCTAGGATTGCTTATTAACATATTTCATACAAATTCGATTTTTTTTCCCTTAACAAATATTGTCTCAACTTACTCCAATCTGTACATTGTCTTGGTGGCATGTTCTGTGATATTGTTTGTGTTAATAAATCCATATTTTGGATATCCAATAGTCTCAGTAGCCATTTTTCAATTGAGGGAATTTCTTGCATTTTCCATGGTTTTGCTATGCATATCCTAGCAGCCTCATGCATTTTGACACCACTTTGCCAGTCAAAATGTACAACATATTGCTTCAAAAAGATATATATAAAAGATATATAAACATAGAGTTGTGTTTTCCGGGCTGCATGGCCATGTTCCAGAAGCATTCTCTCCTGACGTTTCACCCACATCTATGGTAGCCATCCTCAGAGGTATTGAGGTATATACCCTTGACCCTGTGTTAGCCGCCCTGAGTCCCCGCGGGGAGATGGAGGCGGGATAGAAAAAAAGGTATTATTATTATTATTATTATTATTGTTGTTGTTACTACTACAGTAGAGTCTCACTTATCCAAGCTAAACGGGCTGGCAGAAGCTTGGATAAGTGAGTATCTTGGATAATAAGGAGGGATTAAGGAAAAGCCTATTAAACATCAAATTAGGTTATGATTTTACAAATTAAGCACCAAAACATCATGTTATACAACAACTTGGACAGAAAAAGTAGTTTAATAAGCAGTAATGTTATGTTGTAATTACTGTATTTACTAATTTAGCACCAAAATATCACAGTATATTGAAAACATTGACTACAAAAATGGCTTGGATAATCCAGAAACTTGGATAAGCGAGGCTTGGATAAGTCTCAGCAGGCTCCTAAAGCCCCATCACCCTCCCCACCTTATGTTGATTCATGTAGGTACCAATGACACCGCTAGGCATACTTTTCAAAAGATCACAAATGATTTTCGAGCTCTGGGAACAAAGCTAAAACTGTATAATGTACATGTGATCTTTTCATCCCTCCTCCCCGTTGTAGGACATGGCTCTACAAGGGCCGGAAAAATAGTACAGGTCAATAACTGGCTCAGAAAATGGTGTCAAGAGGAGCATTTTGGCTTCCTTGACCATGGTCTACTCTTCCAAGAGGATGGACTACTGGCAAGCGATGGGGTGCATCTCACACAAGTAGGAAAACATCTTTTTGCACACAGACTCACAAACCTCATCAGGCGCACTTTAAACTAGATCCACTGGGGGAGGGGAACAACAGCCTGGCGAACACTATATTACCCACGACCACAGGGAACCGCCGAAAGGCTAAACGGAGGGCTGCACAAACACAGCAAGGACCAAGTACAGAGAGCACAATAATCCCAAATAAACAGTTCGAGGGGAGGTCACAGGGGCTTACATGTCTTTACACTAATGCTCGGAGCATGGGAAATAAGCAAGACGAACTCCAACTCCTAGCACAGCACCACACATACGATGTCATAGGCATCACTGAAACCTGGTGGGATGACTCCCATCACTGGAATTTAACCATTGAGGGCTATAACCTCTTTCACAGAAATAGAACAAAGGGGAGAGGAGGGGGAGTAGCTTTATATGTCAAAAACAGTTACGTTGCAGAAGAAATGCAAGACTGTAATCCGGGAAACCAGCTTGAAAGCATCTGGATAAGAATCAAGGGAACCGGGACTCAAAAAGATCTTGTCGTGGGTGTCTACTACAGACCTCCGAGTCAGGATGAAGGACTTGATGAAGCCTTCTGTCAACAGCTGACCAAACAGGCACAAAGAAGAGATATAGTAGTCATGGGCGATTTCAATTATCCCGATATCTGCTGGAAAACAAACTCAGCCAAGAGTACAAAGTCCAACAAATTCCTCACTTGCCTTGCAGATAATTTTATGGTCCAGAAGGTAGAAGAGGCAACAAGGGGATCAGCAACTCTTGATCTAATCTTAACAAATGTGGAAGACCTGATCAATACAGTTGAAGTGGTTGGATCCTTAGGGGCAAGTGACCATGTGCTCCTGCAGTTTGCAATACAAAGGAATGCTGAAACTAACACAAGTCAAACACGCATTCTGGACTTTAAGAGAGCTGACTTCCAAAAAATGAAGGAATTACTGAGCGGCATTCCATGGATGCCGATATTAAAAAACAAGGGAGTTAAGGATGGATGGGAGTTTTTCAAAAGTGAAATACTCAAGGCGCAAATGCAAACAGTGCCAACAAAGAAGAAAAATAAGACAAGTGCAAAGAAGCCAGAATGGATGTCCAAAGAACTTCTAACTGAGCTAAAGCTCAAAAGTGACATGCACAAGAAGTGGAAAAGGGGAGAAATCACCAAAGAAGAATTCAAACGTATAGCCAACTCCTGTAGGGAAAAGGTTCGCAAGGCTAAAGCGCAAAATGAGCTCAGGCTTGCCAGGGACATAAAAAACAACAAAAAAGGTTTTTTTGCTTACATTGGTAGAAAAAGGAAGAAAAAGGAGGCAATAGGGCCACTGCAAGGAGAAGATGGGGTGATGGTGACAGGGGATAGGGAAAAGGCAGAACTGCTTAATGCCTTCTTTGCCTCGGTCTTCTCACAAAAAGAAAGCCATCTTCAACCTCAGCAAAATGGAATGGACGAAGGATTGGGGGAAATCCAACCCCAAATAGGGAAACAAGTTGTCCAGGAACACCTGGCCACTCTAAACGAATTCAAGTCGCCAGGGCCAGATCAGCTACATCCAAGAGTATTGAAGGAACTAGCGGAAGTTATTTCAGAACCACTGGCAATCATCTTCGAGAGTTCTTGGAGAACAGGAGAAGTCCCAGCAGATTGGAGGAGGGCGAATGTGGTCCCTATCTTCAAGAAGGGAAAAAAGAACGACCCAAACAATTACCGTCCGGTCAGCCTCACATCAATACCAGGCAAGATTCTGGAAAAGATCATTAAGGAAGTGGTCTGCAAACACTTAGAAACAAATG
This sequence comes from Anolis carolinensis, assembly GCF_035594765.1. NCBI lineage: Eukaryota > Metazoa > Chordata > Lepidosauria > Squamata > Anolidae > Anolis > Anolis carolinensis. The sequence continues at coordinate 5,990,399 of NC_085842.1, forward strand.
CGGTCATTGCTAATAGTCAACACGGATTTACCAAAAACAAGTCATGCCAGACTAATCTGATCTCTTTTTTCGATAGAGTTACGAGTTGGGTCGATACAGGGAATGCCGTGGATGTAGCATATCTAGATTTCAGTAAGGCCTTCGACAAAGTCCCCCACGACCTTCTGGCAAACAAACTAGTAAAATGTGGGCTAGACAAAACTACGGTTAGGTGGATCTGTAATTGGCTAAGCGAACGAACCCAAAGGGTGCTCACCAATGCGTCGTCTTCATCATGGAAAGAAGTGACAAGTGGAGTGCCGCAGGGCTCCGTCCTGGGCCCGGTTCTGTTCAACATCTTTATTAACGACTTAGACGAAGGGTTAGAAGGCATGATCATCAAGTTTGCAGATGACACCAAACTCGGAGGGATAGCTAACACTCCAGAAGACAGGAGCAGAATTCAAAACGATCTTGACAGACTAGAGAGATGGGCCGAAACTAACAAAATGAAGTTCAACAGGGACAAATGCAAGATACTTCACTTCGGCAGAAAAAATGGAAATCAAAGATACAGAATGGGGGACGCCTGGCTTGACAGCAGTGTGTGCGAAAAAGATCTTGGAGTCCTCGTGGACAACAAGTTAAACATGAGCCTACAATGTGATGCGGCAGCTAAAAAAGCCAATGGGATTCTGGCCTGCATCAATAGGGGAATAACGTCTAGATCCAGGGAAGTCATGCTCCCCCTCTATTCTGCCTTGGTCAGACCACACCTGGAATACTGTGTCCAGTTTTGGGCACCGCAGATGAAGGGAGATGCTGACAAGCTGGAAAGCGTCCAGAGGAGGGCGACTAAAATGATTAAGGGTCTGGAGAACAAGCCCTATGAGGAGAGGCTTAAAGAGCTGGGCATGTTTAGCCTGCAGAAGAGAAGGCTGAGAGGAGACATGATAGCCATGTACAAATATGTGAAGGGAAGTCATAGGGAAGAGGGAGCAAGCTTGTTTTCTGCTGCCCTGCAGACTAGGACACGGAACAATGGCTTCAAACTACAGGAAAGGAGATTCCACCTGAACATCAGGAAGAACTTCCTCACTGTGAGAGCTGTTCGACAGTGGAACTCTCTCCCCGGGGCCGTGGTGGAGGCTCCTTCCTTGGAGGCTTTTAAGCAGAGGCTGGATGGCCATCTGTCGGGGGTGCTTTGAATGCGATTTCCTGCTTCTTAGCGGGGGGTTGGACTAGATGGCCCTTGAGGTCTCTTCCAACTCTACTATTCTATGATTCTATGATTCTATGATTCTATGATTCTATGATTCTATGATTCTATGATTCTAAGTGAGACTCTACTGTATATACCCTTGACCCTGTGTTAGCCGTCCTGAGTCCCCGCGGGGAGATGGAGGCGGGATAGAAAAATAAAGGTATTACTATTATTATTATTATATTATATGACACAGCAAACAAGATAGATATGCTGGATTTTGTATCACAAAATCACAAATCAAACACTTCCCAAGTGTCTAGGACTGTGTGATGGATTTTCGGATGATGCGCACAGATCCCAGTAGGGTGGCCTTTTGCAGTTGGCAGATCATAATTTTGTCAATGTCTATTGTTTCCAAATGCCGACTGAGATCTTTTGGCACGGCACCCAATGTGCCCATCACCACCGGGACCACCTGTCCTGGTTTCTGCCAGAGTCTTTGAAGTTCAATCTTGAGGTCCTGAGAGCGGCTGAGTTTTTCCTGTTGTTTTTCGTCAATGTGACTGTCAGCTGGGATGGCAACATCAATGATCCAAACCTTTTTCTTTTCCACAACTGTGATGTCTGGTGTGTTGTGTTCCAGAACTTTGTCAGTCTGGATTCGGAAGTCCCACAGTATCTTTGCGTGCTCATTTTCCAATACTTTTGCAGGTTTGTGATCCCGCCAGTTCTTTGCTGCTGGGAGGTGGTACTTGAGGCATAAGTTCCAATGAATCATTTGGGCCACATAGTTGTGCCTCTGTTTGTAGACTGTCTGTGCCGTTTTCTTACAGCAGCTGAGGATATGATCAATGGTTTTGTCGATTTCCTTGCACAGTCTGCATTTTGGGTCATCAGCTGATTTTTCAATCTTGGCCTGAATGGCCTTTGTTCTGATGTCTTGCTCCTGGGCTGCAAGGATCAGGCCTTCTGTCTCCTTCTTCAGGGTCCCATTCGTGAGCCAGAGCCAGGTCTTCTCCTTGTCAGCTTTTCCTTCAATTTTGTCAAGGAACTTTCCATGCAATGTTTTGTTGTGCCAGCTGTCAGCTCTAGTTTGTAGTGCGGTTTTCTTGTACTGATTTTTTGTCTGCTGTGCTTTGAGGAGTTTCTGATTTTTGACTTCAATCAAAGCAGGTTCTTCACTTTGCTTTACATATTCTGCCAGGGCATGTTCTTCTTCTTCTTCTTCTTCTTTTTTATTATTATTATTATTATTATTATTATTATTATTATTATTATTAATATTGTAGAGTCTCGCTTATCCAACATAAACGGGGTGGCAGAACAGATAATAAGGAGGGATTAAGGACAAGCCTATTAAAGGTCAAATTACATTATGTTTTTACAAATTAAGCACCAAAATATCATGTTTTACAACAAATGGACAGAAAAAGCAGTTCAATATTTGGTAACGTTATGTAGTAATTACTGTATTAATGAAATTAGCACCAAAACATTGCAATATATTAAAAACATTGACTGACATTGACTACTAAAAGGCAGACTGTGTGGGATAATACAAAATGTTGGATAAGTGAAGGTTGGATAAGCGAGACTCTACATTATTATTATTATTATTATTATTATTCACCCCAGATTCATATCAGGCATTCTCAAGGAGTAACCTCAAAAGTGCCAGAGCTTTTTCCAAAGCAGCCATCAGGGCTTTTGCTTCTTCTGTATCCTTTAAGGCAGTGCCATGCAATTTGCTCACCATGTTGCTCAGTTTCTCCATACTTTGGTTTATAGTAAGGGAAATGTGCTTTTGGAGAACAGCAAACAGTTCCTGGGTCAAAGAAGGCTCTTGGGTCCCACCGGTGGGATTCATCCTCTGTTTTTTACGGGGAGGTTCTGAACCTGCTCCTTCCGTCAGAGCCGGTTCACAGCCAGCGAGACTCTCCCCAGAACCCTCCACACACGTTGCCTCTTGAAGAGCTTTGCTTGAATCATCTGTCACCTGAAGTTCACAAGGAGGTCTCTTCTGAGCTGCAGAATGGGGAGCACAGCCTGGTTTGGAGGAAAACACAACACATGAGACTTCCAAAAGAGAGCCACAAGCCCTTTTAAACTCTTAGACGTATTAGGCAGCAGCACAACTAGCAAACACAGTGGTTTGATAAATAAATATCATCTGGCCAAAAGACTTCCCCAGATCCATTGCTCTCACTGGGTAGAGTTCCTCCCAAATACACAAGGAGTCAAAGGAGGCAAAGGATATCTCATAGCACCATCTCAGGCATTTGAGGGATAAAGTCTTGAGGGATCAAGGAAAAACTGGCTTGTTAACAGCACACACAAATCCTGTACCCATGGGGCTGGTATCTGGGCTTCATCTACCAACAACCAACACAATATGTCATCTCTAGGAATGTGCTTGGTCTTCCAGGTGATTCTATGATTTGCTCCTTCAGGAGTTTTCACAGAGATGCTATGGAGGACCTGGCACATTCCTAGAGAGAAAACCTCAAAGAACTGTCTAGGTCTTCCAGGGCAATTTATTTCAGTAGAGTTCACTTATTTTCCATAGTTTCCTGTTTCCATGGTAAATTCAAGAACATACACTATGGAAGTTGTATTGTACTTTCAAGCGGATTGTGATTAATTCATAATTATGTTCCCTACATAATTATGTTCCCTACAACCAATTTTTAATTAATGATTGTAGAATTTATGTTTCCAAAGCTAAACAGCCCAAATTTAACAGGTGGGGCATTTCAGGAGTATTGGGGAGAAAACTATTCAGAAGTTAGGGACTTACATAGGAGTGACTTGCTTTAAAGGCAGTGGTTCTCAACCTGTGGGTCCCCAGATGTTTTGGCCGTCAACTCCTAGAAATCCTAACAGCTGGTAAACTGGCTGGGATTTCTGGGAGTTGTAGGCCAAAACACCTGGGGATGCTTTACTCCCTCCCTCTGTCCTCCCCTCCTGCAGCTCTGTTGATTTTAATCTATTAGTAAGATCTAGAACCGGGATTAGAAAACAACGGGTAATGAACAAAGGAGGAAAGCAGTCTGGAAAATCAACCAACCACTTCATCACATTAGGCAGGGAAGTGTGCAGCAGAAAAGAGCTCAGTCTTACTCCTTTTTTAATGAAATAGATGTTTTCCATGGAGACATGGCATAAGAAGAAGAAGAAGAAGAAGAAGAAGAAGAAGAAGATGATGATGATGATGATGATGATGATGATGATGATGATGATGATGATGGCATTTAAAATGGTTTCCAACTGCATTTATTTTCCAGTGCAGATCCATCCTGAAAAGGGTATGGACCTTGGGAAACTATAACTCCCAGGACCCCATAGTATGGAGCTATAGTATTTATAGTGGGGTGGAAGGGCATTCATTCCATAGAATAAATGCACCAAGAGAAGGGTATGGACCTTGGGAAACTATAACTCCCGGGACTGCACAGCATTGAGATATGGCATAATGATAATGTTAATAATAATAATTATTATCATCATCATCATCATCATCATCCTTCTCTTCTGGCTTTCCCATGCCATATGAGGCACAGACGTATAATGGGAGGAAGGGAAGGGAAGGACATGGAAAGGCTATTTTTTTTTAAAAAAAGAAATTATTCTGGCAAAGTAAAAACTCGGTGAGCAAAAGATAATCCTTTCCCTAACAAGGGTACTTTTGGCTCCTCCCACAATCTCCCCTCCCACAAATTGGGGAAATGTTTCATTTTAAATTTGGGAGCAAAACATTAGAGGATTCGGGCGCCATCCCATTAGAGAATAGGCCAAACATCCAGATCATTACCAAAAATCCATTTCCCCACCACTTCCTGAAATGTTTGAAAAGAATGCTGGCCCCAAAACTTAAAATATCATCCAACTGCAGACTTTGGATTTCTTCTTACAGACCTATGACCTTGTCTATTTAGGCTTCTGCAAAAAATATTTAGGCTCCACGCACTTCCAACTCTAATAAGAACCAGGGAATGGGAAAGTCTTCTAGGGAAACATACCTGCATCTTGAGCATTCAACATCTCCGAGAATCCTGTTTTGTCCCCTTGCATGGCTTCATCACCTTCTTCAAGGGGGGCACCTGCCTTCTGGGGGACGTTCATCTTCTTCTGCAGGGCATTCACCCTCTTTTTCAGGGCTTTCACTGCTTCCTTTAGTGGATAAGTTTCAAATGCCATCAGTTCAACCAGGTTGTTTTGTAATTCATACAGCTCTTCTTGGAGCTCGCCAGGCTCCTTCTGTGAGGAATCCTTCAGGGAATCGAATTTCTCCTTCAGGATTTCCAGCTCTTCCTTCAAGGGCTCCCATATTTTCTCCTGCAACACATTTACCTTCCTTATACACAACTTCACTTTCTTTTCCAGCATCATCAGTTTCTCCACAGGGATATCATGAAGGGTGGCCTGCAAGTCAGACACTTTCTTCCACAGAAAGACGTCCTTCAGGTTAACCATTGGGGTAACTGCGAGACCACATGCTTTCTTCCAGATGGTGTGCTCTTCTTTTGTGAGACCTGAGCTCAGTTTACAGGACAGCTTATATGCCATTGCCAACATGGCCGTTATCTCCTTCAGGGGGACTTCCCAGAGGAGACCCATCTGTTTCTGGAGAGCGTCCATCTTTGCCCTCAGTTCACCTTTCTGCTCCAGAGAGATACCCTGCACAGTGTCCACCTTCTCATGCAGGGCAGTTGTCTTCTCCTGACCCTCCTTCAGCAGGACACGCAGCAGCGCAGAGCACCAGGTGTCCTTTATAGCATCCCCCTCCTTCAGGAGGTCACCATATGTAGGGTCCATCTTCAGCAGAGGGGACTCCTGCAGAACATCCAGTGAGCAATAGAAGTTGGACAGCTCTGCCAATGTTTCTTCCTTCTGGGCAGCCTGCAGGAAACCCTTCAAGGAGTCAGACTCTGCTTTCAATGCAGCCGCCTCCGCTGCTGAGAATTGGTTCAAGACTTCCTGAAGGGCATCCATGCCCTGCACTGAGTTAAGCCATAGTGCCATCCACAAGTGCATCACCTTGTCCTTGAGTTCCCTTTTCATGTCTCGACTGATATCCCTGTACCACTCCCTCAAAAATTCTGCCTCTTTCCTCAAGGTGTCCGCCTTCTTCTGCGAGGGGTCCTTCAGTGTGTCCACCTCTTGTTCCACTATATCCAACTTTTTCAATAGATAACCACACATGGCGCTTTTGTCTTCCTCTATATCACTGAAGGAGACCTCAGTGTCCTCCTGATCCTCATCTCCATCAGGATCCTCACCTCCACTGCTCCCACTGCTGTCTCCATACCCTTCATGAGTGTCACCTCCCTCACTGATGCTCCCATGGTCCCCTTCCTCTTCTCCAGGGTCTTCCTCTGCTTCCTTTCCCTTGCTGTGTTTGGTCCCAGGTCCATCACTGGATGCACCCTTGTCTTCCTCTCCATCACCGTCTCCATCATGATGCTCACCCTCATTGTTCCCACCGCTGTCTTCCTCCCCTTCATGAGTGTCACCTCCCTCACTGTCTCTCTCATGGTGCCCTTCCTCCTCTACTTCCTTTTCCTTCCTGTATTTGGTCCCAGGTCCATCCCTGGCTGCACCCTTGTCTTCCTCTCCATCACCGTCTCCATCCTGAGGCTCACCCGCACTGTCTCCATCCCCTTCATGGGTGTGGCTCCCATGGTGCCCTTCCTCCTCTCCGGGGTCTTCCTCTGCTTCCTTTTCCTTCCTGTATTTGGTCCCAGGTCCATCCCTGGCTGCACCCTTGTCTTCCTCTCCATCGCTGTCTCCATCCTGAGGCTCACCCGCACTGTCTCCATCCCCTTCATGAGTGTGGCTCCCATGGTGCCCTTCCTCCTCTCCGGGGTCTTCCTCCCCTTCTTCTCCTTGGCTGTGCCTGGTCCCAGCTCCATCCCTGGCTGCGCTGTCTCCAGAGCGCTCCCCTCCTCCAGGGTCCTGCTCCTGCCCTTCCCCGCCCTTCTCCTTCCTCCTCCTCCTCCTCCTCGGGCTCCTCCTGCTCTTCCTCTCCTGCAGGGCCTCCACCCTCTCCATCAGGGCCAGGCCCTTCTCCAGGAGGTTCAGGAGCGTCACCTGGGCCTCCTCACTCAGCGGAGTGCCCTCTGGCTCTCCCCGGGCCTTGGCCTCCCACTGGCGCCGGGTCTGCTCCAGCTGCCTCAGGCACTCTCCCAGCGGGATCCGCCCCACCGTCACCCTCCTCCGGAGCCTCTTCCTGCCCCGCACCGCCGACGAGACCAGCCTCTCCCGCAGCCCCTCCGCCTCCGCCCGCAGGACACGCAGCGCCGAGGCCGAGTAGCGCTCCTCCAGCACCGCCTCCAGGCTCATCTCTCCGGCCGCGCAACTCTCCATCTGCCCGGAGCGAAACTTCCGAGACTGAGCCACGCACCACTCTCTCCGCCCTCCCTCCCTCCCTCCCTCCACGCCCACTGGCGAGTTAACTCTCCCCTATGCTAGCCAAAGCTTATCTGTCAGCGCCTTCTTCCTCTTTCTTTTTCATTCGCTCAGTCCTTTCTGATCTTATGGACCAGTCCACGCCAGAGCTCCCTCTCGGCTGTCGCCGCCCCCAGTTCTTTCATGGCTGTAGGATAGGAGTGGTCCTCCAGGTCAGTCGTATGTCCGATCGGGGTATTGGGTGGCCACCTGTGCTTGATGGGGTCGCACTCCCCCTGAAGGCGCAGGTCCATTGCAGTTTGGGGGTCCTCCTGGACTCAGCACTGACGCTTGATGCTCAGGTGTCGGCCGTGGCCGGGAGGGCCTTTGCACAATTAAAACTTGTGCGCCAACTGCGACCGTACCTCGTGAAGTCTGATCTGGCCACGGTGGTCCATGCCTTAGTTACCTCTAGACTGGACTATTGCAATGCACTCTACGTGGGGCTGCCCTTGAAGACGGCCCAGAAACTCCAACTAGTTCAACATTCGGCAGCCTTGCTTCTAACTGGAGCTAATTATAGGGAGCGGTCAACCCTCCTGCTTAAGGAGCTCCACTGGCTGCCGTTCACCTTCCGGACCCAATTCAAGGTGCACGTGATCACCTACAAAGCCCTGAACGGTTTGGGACCCTCCTACCTTAGTGATCGCCTCTCCCCCTACGAACCTGCACGATCTCTTCGTTCATCGGGGGAGGCCCTCCTCTCGCTCCCACCTTCGCCACAAGCGCGGCTGGTGGGGACGAGAGAGAGGGCCTTCTCCGTGGTGGCCCCCCGGCTCTGGAACTCGCTCCCCAGGGAAATCAGGCAAGCCCCCACCCTGGTAGCATTCAGAAAGAGCTTGAAAACCTGGCTCTTTACTCAGGCCTTTAGATAAAGATTGCTCATCCCCATAGCAATCTGTATTATTATTATTATTATTATTATTATTATTATTATTATTAAACTTTATTTGTACCCCGCTAGCATCTCCCGAAGGACTCGATGCGGCTTACAAAGGCCAAGGCCTCAACACACAATATAACAATACAAACAAAGGCAAATTAAAAGAATTAAAACAGTATAAACCACAAGCAATAACAATAACAATGTATCTGTGACCATTCCTGTACCAGTTTACACTTTTTACCTATGTCAACTTGATATAGACACAAGGTCTATTCCCAAACCAATCTGCACTTCCAAGAATTTGCAGCACTTTATCAGTCACCTCGTGTTTGCAATATTTATATGGTGCACCTTACCCCGTCTACTTTTACAACCTCTCCATTTTAATCCATGTTTTTATTAGCTCTTGTCCTTTGTTTTTACTGGCTAATGTTTAAATTTTTATAATTGTGCATGTTTTTTGTCTATTGTTGTGTTTTATATTGCTATTGTTTTTATTCGGGCTTGGACCCATGTAAGCCGCCCTGAGTCCCCTTTGGGGAGATAGAGGCGGGGTATAAAAATAAAGTTATTATTATTATTATTATTATTATTATTATTATTATTATTGTAGCGCCACAGGACTGTATTCAGCCTTCTCTAAAAGGAAAGACCAAATCAAGAGGTGCAGTTCCAGACTCAATCGCCCCAGCAGAGGAACACAATCAGCTGGCAAAAGAAGGCGTGTAGTTTGGTTTCTCCTCCAGCAGACAGACCTGGAAGAGCAAGATTCCTATTCTAGTGTTTGAATGAGGAATATAAACCTCTGAAAGGCTCGGACCAGGAGCGGCTTGGCTTGGCTGGTCTCTCTAACCCAGGACTGCCTCCTGGGGCTGCAAGTAGGATTCTAGAGCCTCACTTTCCAATGAATACCTAGTGAGGATGGTGGTTGTTTCAGGCTTAGGACGACCCAAAGGTGACCCCGTCACAGAGTTTTCTTGGCAAGAGTTATTCCAAGGGGAGAGGCTGAGAGAGTGAGATATGCCTAAAGTCACCCAGTGGGTTCAAAGCCATAGTCTGAGGTCCAAAGGAGGGCAACTAAAATGGTCAAGGGTCTGGAGAACAAGCCCTATGAGGAGAGGCTTAAAGAACTGGGCATGTTTAGCCTGCAGAAGAGAAGGCTGAGAGGAGACATGATAGCCATGTACAAACATGTGAGTGGAAGTCATAGGGAGGAGGGAGCAAGCTTGTTTTCTGCCGCCCTGCAGACTAGGACACGGAACAATGGCTTCAAACTACAGGAAAGAAAGGAGATTCCACCTGAACATCAGGAAGAACTTCCTCACTGTGAGGGCTGTTCAGCAGTGGAACTCTCTCCCCCGGGTCGTGGTGGAGCCTCCTTCTTTGGAGGCCTTTAAGCAGAGGCTGGATGGCCATCTGCCAGGGTGCTTTGAATGCGATTTTCCTGCTTCTTGGCGGGGGTTGGACTGGATGGCCCATGAGGTCTCTTCCAACTCTTCCAAGATATTTCCTGCTTGGGAGGAGAACAAGGACCAATCTTGAAGGTCTGTGACGTTAAGGCAATGGTATTGCCCGTAGTAACCTTTTTCGAATACCTTTCTCGAATTGTAATGCTCAGTCAGATCTATACAATTGACCACCAAAATGGACATGGCTGAAATAAAACATCATCCATTTTGGAAGAAGCTTTCAAATAGTCTCAAAATGGTTCAATATAATTTTTAAGGCAAGATTTGGATAAAGAGTTTGTCGAAGCCTCCTGAAGTGCTCTTCTTTAGCCAGTTTCTCCATAAGGACCAAAGACCCGAATTTTTTTATTCCAACTAGAAAGTGGCAAATTCATTGCATTCATTTGGTGGAGTAGAGATCTATCCCTATTCAAAACCTGTGTGCTAAATATGTCTACAAGGAGAAAGACAAGGAGGGGGAAAGTAACCTAAGCACTAGACATGTCCAAAAAATCATTTTGAATCATATATCGGAATTATTTCGGATTGTTCTCCCTTTTTGATACGCATTCCGAGACATTGTCTCACAGCGCAACCAGTAATGTAATTCGAACCATTGCTGGCCCATTCTCTAATTGTCTCTTAATGATTCATTAATTCCCCCCTCAATTTTTTAAAATATATTTTAAAAAATATTTAATTTTTTTTTTGTTTCTGCAATCTACCTTGTATGGGCGCTTATCACAGCCTAACATGGCTGCCGCTCCCCGGCCAATCAGAAGCTTCCACGATGGACGCAAAGGTGGGGGCTAACGTCCTCTGCATCCACATGGAAGATTGCCATACAAGCCCGGTGTGTAGCGATTGCGCATGTGCGTCCGCCATTTTAGAAACATTTAGAATCGTTACAAATTTTTGGAAATATCCAAAATTTTGGGGTGAAAAAAATCGGAAATACTTTCTATATCGAAGCGCCAGCGCCCCCTACTTTAGAAACGAGAATTGAAACATTTTTTTCATCGATCGGACATGCCTACTAAGCACCCATAGACATATGTGTCTTTTTGTGTCTGTGGATTGATTTGCACCACAAATAAAAGTGGACCAAGCTCCTCTAAAGTTATATTTATGTCTATGGCTACATCTACATTGCCATATAATACAGTTTGAAACCATGGCCAAGCTAGACTCGTAATGCACTGCACTGAACTGCATCATATGAGCTTACACTGACCATATAATACAATTTCAAACTGCATTATATACCAGTGTAGATGGGGACCCAGTCTTCATTCAAGTACCTTGACTCCTCCCTGGAGGCATTTAAACAGAGGCAGGATGGCCATCTGTCAGGAGTGCTCTGATTGTGCTTTTCCTGCTTGGCAGAAGGAGGTTAAGACTGGATGGCTCATGGGGTCTCTTCCAACTCTATGTTTTATTATTCTTCTGAAACAGATGTTCCACATTTTTGCATACCATGAAGTGATATTTGATATACAATTTTCCAACACTCGCTTATCCAACATTCTGTATTATCCAACGCTTTTTTGTAGTCAATGTTTTCAATAAATCGTGATATATTGGTGCCAAGTTTGTAAATACAGTAATTTCTACATAGCATTACTGTGTATTGAACTACTTTTTCTGTCAAATTTGTGGTATAACATGATGTTTTTGGTGCTTCATTTGTAAAAGCATAACCTAATTTGATGTTTAATAGGCTTTTCCTTAATCCCTCCTTATTATCCAACATATTCGCTTATCCAATGTTCTGCCGGCCCGTTTATGTTGGATAAGTGAGACTCTACTGTACTTGGTTCAGTTAAATATTAATTCTGAAGACCGGATTGTATCCTGTAGCTTGCATTAATGCTTTGCAAGGCTGCAGTTTGTTTGTAGATTTTGTTTCTTTTATAGATTGCGTTTTGTGTTCATTTTTTAAATACAGTAGAGTCTCACTTATCCAAGCCTCGCTTATCCAAGCTTCTGGATTATCCAAGCCATTTTTGTAGTCAATGTTTTCAATATATCATGATATTTTGGTGCTAAATTCGTAAATACAGTAATTACAACATAACATTACTGCGTATTGAACTACTTTTTCTGTCAAATTTGTTGTATAACATGATGTTTTGGTGCTTCATTTGTAAAATCATAACCTCATTTGATGTTTAATAGGCTTTTCCTTAATCCCTCCTTATTATCCAAGATATTCGCTTATCCAAGCTTCTGCCGGCCCGTTTATATTGGATAAGTGAGACTCTACTGTACTTGGTTCAGTTAAATATTAATTCTGAAGACCGGATTGTATCCTGTAGCTTGCATTAATGCTTTGCAAGGCTGCAGTTTGTTTGTAGATTTTGTTTCTTTTATAGATTGCATTTTGTGTTCATTTTTTAAATAAAAGCTCTTTTAAAAATGTAAAAAGAAAAGGCTATATCCACGGTTGTATGCCTGTACTGGAACCAGCTCCAGTATAGAAACAGATTGGCAGGAAATAAACTCTATGCATCTCTGTCTGGGGAAAGCCCTTGGTCATGTTACACACAAATTCAAAAATAGCAACACAAGAACTCAGGACAGCTATTAATCACTCCATTTGAACTGCCATGACTGGTTCAATGCTTTAGAATCCCTGGATTTATAGTTTGGTGGGCCATCAGCCCACTTTGGCTAAATACCTTGGCAAACTACATCTCCTTGTCTATCAACAAAGCGTTAACATTTTAAAAAATATCACAAGCAGTCAGAACAAGGAAATGTCACTTTCAAAGCCTTGTCTGAATTTTCTGTTAAATCTGTGGGCAGGCAGGAAGCCCTTGATGTATGCACAAAATAGATTAGACTTGCACGCCACGGATTGGCTGGCATTTCAGTCATACATGCTCTGTCATTTCTGGGAAATCAGCTGAGAATCAAGAATTGACAAATTGGTCATATCCTCTTTGGCCACTAAAGGGCGCTGCTGTACTATCAGAACTGCCTCTGCAAAGCTTATTCCTGCATGTTTTGGAAGTTCGGTGCTTAAAATCATAGGGTGTACCTACATCGCAGAATTCATGCATTTTTAAAATATTTTATTTATGATTTTAAACATACATACATAAAAAGTGGGGGGGGAACAAATTAAGGAAAAGAAAAGAGAAAAAAAATATAAAGCAATTAAAAAAAAACCCCAAACCAAACAAAACAAAACCCCGACCCACCCAGTTGTTTTCCCCTTCCAGATCCTCTGCATCACAATATACAACTTCTTCATCTCAAAATGATTGCCGGCGAACATTCATACATGTCCTAAGGCCTAGGATTGCTTATTAACATATTTCATACAAATTCGATTTTTTTTCCCCTTAACAAATATTGTCTCAACTTACTCCAATCTTACTCCAATTGTCTTGGTGGCATGTTCTGTGATATTGTTTGTGTTAATAAATCCATATTTTGGATATCCAATAGTCTCAGTAGCCATTTTTCAATTGAGGGAATTTCTTGCATTTTCCATGGTTTTGCTAGGCATATCCTAGCAGCCGCATGCATTTTGACACCACTTTGCCAGTCAAAATGTACAACATATTGCTTCAAAAAGATATATATAAAAGATATATAAACATAGAGTTGTGTGTTTCCGGGCTGCATGGCCATGTTCCAGAAGCATTCTCTCCTGACGTTTCACCCACATCTATGGTAGCCATCCTCAGAGGTATTGAGGTATATACCCTTGACCCTGTGTTAGCCGCCCTGAGTCCCCGCGGGGTGATGGAGGCGGGATAGAAAAAAAATTATTATTATTATTATTATTATTATTATTATTATTATTATTATTATTATTGTTACTACTACAGTAGAGTCTCACTTATCCAAGCTAAACGGGCTGGCAGAAGCTTGGATAAGTGAGTATCTTGGATAATAAGGAGGGATTAAGGAAAAGCCTATTAAACATCAAATTAGGTTATGATTTTACAAATTAAGCACCAAAACATCATGTTATACAACAACTTGGACAGAAAAAGTAGTTTAATAAGCAGTAATGTTATGTTGTAATTACTGTATTTACTAATTTAGCACCAAAATATCACAATATATTGAAAACATTGACTACAAAAATGGCTTGGATAATCCAGAAACTTGGATAAGCGAGGCTTGGATAAGTGAGACTCTACTGTATATACCCTTGACCCTGTGTTAGCCGTCCTGAGTCCCCGCGGGGAGATGGAGGCGGGATAGAAAAATAAAGGTATTACTATTATTATTATTATATTTTATGACACAGCAAACAAGATAGATATGCTGGATTTCGTATCACAAAATCACAAATCAAACACTTCCCAAGTGTCTAGGACTGTGTGATGGATTTTCGGATGATGCGCACAGATCCCAGCAGGGTGGCCTTTTGCAGTTGGCAGATCATAATTTTGTCAATGTCTATTGTTTCCAAATGCCGACTGAGATCTTTTGGCACAGCACCCAGTGTGCCCATCACCACCGGGACCACCTGCACTGGTTTCTGCCAGAGTCTTTGAAGTTCAATCTTGAGGTCCTGATAGCGGCTGAGTTTTTCCTGTTGTTTTTCGTCAATGCGACTGTCACCTGGGATGGCAACATCAATGATCCAAACCTTTTTCTTTTCCACAACTGTGATGTCTGGTGTGTTGTGTTCCAGAACTTTGTCAGTCTGGATTCGGAAGTCCCACAGTATCTTTGCGTGCTCATTTTCCATGACCTTTGCAGGTTTGTGATCCCGCCAGTTCTTTGCTGCTGGGAGGTGGTACTTGAGGCATAAGTTCCAATGAATCATTTGGGCCACATAGTTGTGCCTCTGTTTGTAGACTGTCTGTGCCGTTTTCTTACAGCAGCTGAGGATATGATCAATGGTTTTGTCGATTTCCTTGCACAGTCTGCATTTTGGGTCATCAGCTGATTTTTCAATCTTGGCCTTAATTGCCTTTGTCCTGATGGCTTGCTCCTGGGCTGCAAGGATCAGGCCTTCTGTCTCCTTCTTCAGGGTCCCATTTGTGAGCCAGAGCCAGGTCTTCTCCTTATCAGCTTTTCCTTCAATTTTGTCAAGGAACTTTCCATGCAATGTTTTGTTGTGCCAGCTGTCAGCTCTAGTTTGTAGTGCGGTTTTCTTGTACTGATTTTTTGTCTGCTGTGCTTTGAGGGGTTTCTGATTGCTGACTTCAATCAAAGCAGGTTCTTCACTTTGCTTGACATATTCTGCCAGGGCATGTTCTTCCTCTTTGACTGCTTGTTTGACTTGCAAGAGTCCTCTGCCACCTGATCTTCAAGGCAGATATAGCTGGTCAACATCACTGCAAGGGTGCAGTGAATGATGAATGGTCATGAGTTTTCTTGTTTTTCTGTCCAAATTGTCCAGTTCCGCCTGTGTCCAATTTATAATGCCAGCAGTATATCTTATGACAGGTATGGCCCAGGGGTTTATGGCCTTGATGGTGTTGCCTCCATTGAGCTTGCTTTTGAGAATTTTTCTGACCCTTTGTGTGTATTCTTTGCTGACCACAGTCTTCACATGTTCATGCTTGATGTTGTCCAGCTGTAATATGCCCAGATATTTATAGGCCTCTGGCTGGTGACACGTTATTGTTTGGCCATTAGGCATATTTATGCCCTCACTTTCAATGATTTTTCCCTTCTTCAATGCCACTGTCGAACATTTGTCCAAGCCAAACTCTATGCTGATATCAGTGCTAAAAATTCGGACAGTGTTAGTCAGAGACTGGATTTATTGCTGTTGTTGTTGTTGTTGTTGCTACTACCCTCTTCTGGCCATACCCTCGGTGCTGAGTCTGCCCGGAAACCGGTGACGCCATGCAAAACCCCGGCTTCCTATTGGTGGGACGTTTCCCTCCCCTGAGCTTCTAATCTTCGTGGCTTGTAAACAAGCAAAAACTTCTCGGCTGGCGATGGCGCTGCTGTTGCTGCTCCGGGTTGTGTCTCTCCTTCTCGGACACCCGGGAATCGCCCCCCTGAACCCGGCTCCCGGTGGTGAGACCTTTCAACCCACCCCTTTTTATGCTTTGCTAGAAAGAAGGGGGGGGGGACTCCTGTCTCTGTCGCCTTCTGCAGGGCTTTCGCTTGTGACAAAGGGGAGAGGGGTAGAAATGCATGGATCAGGCTGTATCTACACTTTCAAATTAGTGCAGTTGGAGACCACTCCAGCTGCCAGGGCTCAATGCTGGGGGATCCTGCCAAGGCTCAATGCTATAGGGATCCTGGGAAATGTAGTTGGGTGAGACTCCCTGGCAGGCCCTTGTAAAGCTACATATCCCATGACTGCAGATTCCTATTCCTACCTTCCCAGCACTAGAGACAACTGAACCAGAGCAAGGCAAAGTACAATAGTTTTAGTCTCCTTGTGGAGAGATAAATAAACGTCATAAATAATCATTGTTTAGTGATATCTCCAATGATAGAAAGGAGCCCCGGTGGCGAAGTGTGTTAAAGCACTGAGCTGCTGAACTTGCAGACCGAAAGGTCCCAGGTTCAAATCCCGGGAGCGAAGTCAGCGCCCACTGTTGCTCCAGCTTCTGCCAACCTAGCAGTTCGAAAACATGCAAATATGAGTAGGTCAATAGGTACCACTCCGGCGGGAAGGTAACGGCGCTCCATGCAGTCATGCCAGTGGCCACATGACCTTGGAGGTGTCTACGGACAACGCCGGCTCTTCGGCTTAGAAATGGAGATGAGCACCAACCCCCAGAGTCAGACATGACTGGACTTAATGTCAGGGGAAACCTTTACCTTTACCTACCAAGGATAGAAATTACTTTCACCCATACCAAAAAAGGGAAACACTAAAGGATGCTTCAACTCTCATCCAGTGGCCCTTATTTCCCATGCCAGGAAGGTAATGCTCAAGATCCTGCAAGGAAGTTTCCAGTAATACATGGAGCGAGAGTTGTCCAAGCTGGGTTCAGAAAATGCAGAGGAACCAGAGACCACATTGCCAATATCTGCTGGATAATGGAGGAAGCTAGGGAGTTTCAGAAAAACATCCACTTCTGCTTTATTGACTATTCTAAAGCCTTTGACTGTGTGGGTCATAACAAACTCTGGCATGTACTTGGTGATATGGAGAGACCAAGTCCCCTTGTCTGTCTCCTGAGAAATCTGTATAAAGACCAAGTAACCACAGAAAGAACAGACCACAGAACAACAGACTGGTTCCAGATTGGGAAAGGAGTGTGGACATCAGGGCTGCATACTCTCACCCTCCCTATTCAACTTGTACGCAGAACACATCATGCAACGTGCGGGTCTTGATGAATCCAAGGCTGGAGTTAAAATTTCTGGAAGAAACATTAACAACCTCAGATATGCAGATGATACCACTCTGATGGCCGAAAGTGAGGAGGAACTGAGGAGCCTTATCACCAAAGTGAAAGAAGAAAGTGCAAAAGCTGGGTTGCAGTTAAACGTCAAGAAAACCAAGATCATGGCAACCAGACGGATTGACAACTGGCAAATAGAGGGAGAAAACGTGGAGGCAGGGACAGACTTTATATTTCTAGGTGCGAAGATTACTGCACATGCAGACTGTAGCCAGGAAATCAGAAGATGTTTACTTCTTGGGAAGAGAGCAAGGACCAACCTCGATAGAATAGTGAAAAGCAGAGACATCACATGGGCAACGAAGATCCGCATAGTCAAAGCCATGGTCTCTTCAGCCATCTACGGACACACCCCCAAGATGGAAGACAATCATCCTCGAACTACAAGGGATCGTCTAAGTAAGTAAGTAAGTATTCCCCATAGTGACCTATGGCTGCGAGAGCTGGACCATAAGGAAGGCTGAATGAAGGAAGAGAGACGCTTTTGAACTCTGGTGCTGGAGGAACATCCTGAGAGTGGCTTGGACCTTGGCAAGAGGATCCACCCAGTCCATCCTCCAGGAAATAATGCCCAATGGCTGCTCACTGGAGGGAAGGAGATTGGAGGCAAAGATGAAGTATTTTGGCCACATCATGAGAAGACAGGAAAACTTGGAAAAGATCACGATGCTGGGGAAAAGGGAAGGAAAAAGGAAGAGAGGCCGACCAAGGGCAAGATGGATGGACGGTATCCTTGAAGTGACTGGCTTGACATTGAAGGAGAGAGGGGGGGTGGTGACGGCCGACAGGGAGCTCTGGCCTGGACTGGTCCATGAGGTCACGGAGAGTTGGAAATGACTGAACAAATAAACAACACAATGCATTTACCTTTGTATTAAAAATCATCAAAACATTTAAGTGCTTTGAATGTTGCATCCTTGCCAACATTCAGCGGGCGTGTTCTTTGCTGTTTTGATTGGATGAGATACCATTTTGGATTAAATTTAGAGCAGTGGTTTTCAACTTTTTCTTCACCACAGCCCCCCTTAAATACTTTTGTGGCTACAGACCCCAATTATGTAATCTAAGGCACATGAAATAATTATTTGAATTTTCTTGTGAATATTCCTTCAGATTTAGAGAGAAGGGAATATAAATTAATCTATTGTCAAAGGATTTCATGGCTGGAATCACTGGGTCGCTGTGAGTCTTTCGGGCTGTATGGCAATGTTCCAGAAGCTTTCTCTCCAGTCGTTTCACCCACATCAATGGCAGGCATCCTCAGAGGTTGTGAGGATGCCTCCCATAGATGTGGGTGAAATGTCGGAATAGAAGGTTTTTGGAACATGGCCAAAAAGCCCGAAGGACTCACAGCAACCTATAAATTAATCTGTCAATGCACACAAATTAACAAATGGGATTCTTCTAAACAGGGATGCCCACTGTCAATGTTAATCTCTGTGATAGTGATAGAGCCTCTAGTTAATTGCATCACAGAAAATCCTAAAAGATCCTGTAATGAATTCATCAGGGGGAAAATCAATCTACCAGTTTGTTTATGTTTTTATTATCTATTTTAAAGTCACCATTATTTTTGTTTTCAAACTGTTAGACTGTAAACTTGCTCTTGCACTTTTTTCCTTGACTTCCATCTACATTCGTTCCAAAGTTTTGCTTTTTCTGCACATCCTTCCACCACTTTTCATATTGCCTTCCTCTTAGTCTAATCCTACTTTGCATATGGTATTTTCAGCACACAAGTTTAATAGTTAGGGTGATAAAATGCAGCCTTGCCTTACCTCCTTCCATAGACTTGGTAGAAATTTCTTGATAAGCTATCCATTTCTCCAGACTTGCCACTCTTTTCAGTGCTTTACTAACTTTTAAATCGGCACTACCTCAACGCATTTGTATGATTCCTCCTTTCTTCCTTTCCAGTCTCTTCACACTCCCTAAAGTATTTCTACACAGCAATATCAGAGGATAATGAATTGCTTTCTTCATTTTACGTTGTGGGATATATGGATGACCAGCGGATCTCTCAATATGACAGCACCGTGAGGTTGGAACTTCCTTGTGTTTCCTGGATGAAGAAGGTGGAGGAAGTCGATCCCTCCTACTGGAAGGATGAAACTGAGGTGTCACGGAATTCTGAACAGTTTTTCAAAGAGAACCTGGTGATTGCAAGGAATCGTTATAACCAGAGCCGAGGTAAGTACCAGCCAAGGGCAAGGAGTGGTGATCTGCCATTTCTTCCCAGGGTTAATATGGTATCTCTCTACCAGCCATGAGGAGAAAAGGGGTCCTGGCAGGAGATAAATTCCTATTTCTCCACCTCACCCCACTGATCTGTTTGCTGTCTAACTGGAAGCTGTAGAAAGTACAGGACAACGTTTTTGTAACTGCTTAGAACTGAATGGAATGGTCTACATCAGTGATAATCTGAGCAAGCCACAACAGCCAGATTTACTGTGTGTTGTCGAAGGCTTTCATGGCCGGAATTACAGGGTTGTTGTGTGTTTTCCGGGCTGTGTGGCCATGTTCCAGAAGTATTCTCTCTTGATGTTTCACCCACATCTATGGCAGGCATCCTCAGAGGTTGTGAGATCTATTTGAGGTCTATATACCTCACAACCTCTGAGGATGCCTGCCGTAGATGTGAGTGAAACATCAGGAGAGAATACTTCTGGAACATGACCGTACACACAACAACCCAGCCAGATTTACCATTTTCAGTACACCATGGTGTAATAATAATAACAACAACAACAACAACAAAAACAACAGGAAAAATTCAGCTGCTATCAGGACCTCAAGATTGAACTTCAAAGACTCTGGCAGAAACCAGTACAGGTGGTCCCAGTGGTGATGGGCACACTGGGTGCCGTGCCAAAAGATCTCAGCTGGCATTTGGAAACAATAGACATTGACAAAATTACGATCTGCCGACTGCAAAAGGCCAACTTACTGGGATCTGCACGCATCATCTGAAAATACATCACACAGTCCTAGACACTTGGGAAGTGTTCAACTTGTGATTTTGTGATACGAAATCCAGCATCTCTATCTTGTTTGCTGTGTCGTACAACGTCATTGTGTCAATAACGCATGCAAAGGATCGTTACCTTGATGTGGTGCTGGGGCTTGAGCTCCTCGATGATGCCATGAGCTATACCATGCAGGGCCACTCAAGACGGGAAGGTCATGGCAGAGAAGTCAGACTAAATAAATAAATAAATAAATAATACTTTATTTATACCCCGCCACCATCTCCCAGCCGGGACTCGGGGCAGCTTACATGAGGCAGAGGCCCAAACAGCAAAAGGACAAAATAAACAACAATATAACACAAATCACAATATAAAAAGATAAAAACAGTAATACAGTAGAGCCCCTGTTATCCGAGATAAAGGGGCGGGCCCAATCTTGGATAACCGAACTGCTCAGATAGGGCGAGGGCTTGCCAAGGGACGTCTCCCTGAATCTCCCTCAGCCAGGCCCTTGCTGGAGAAAAAAAATTTCCTCCAGCAATGGCCTGGCTGAGGAAAACCCGCAGCACATTCCTCATTTCTCGGAGGGCCTGGCCAAAGGAGATCCAGGACACACTCCGTGGGCAGCAGCCCACAAGCACTGCTGCCTAGCAGCCAGAACTCAGTTAACCGGGGCTCTACTGTACAATATGAAACAAGAATATTATAAAAGTTAAAAAACAGACAACTGGATAGATACTCTAGTGTGATGAAATGACACCTCATCACACTAGAATATCTATCTATTTAGTATTTACTGTATTTTTACCCTGCTCTATCTAACCCCAAAGGAGACTCAGAGTGGCTTCCAAATTGGCAATAATTCAATGCCATACAAACATAAACATATAAATGCAGTATACACATACATTAAAATCCGTAAAAATTTAAAAACATAATATATCAATACATTAAAATCACTATTAAAGTCATAATACGTGGGGCTGCCTTTGAAGACGGCCCGGAAACTACAATTAGTACAACGCTCGGCAGCCAGGCTTCTAACTGGAGCGAATTACAGGGCGCGTTCAACGCCTCTGTTTAAGGAGCTCCACTGGCTGCCGTTTATTTTCCGGGCCCAATTCAAGGTGCAGGTTATCACCTACAAAGCCCTAAACGGTTTGGGACCCACCTACCTTAGAGACCGCATCTCCCCCTATGAACCCACACGTTCTCTTCGCTCGTTGGGGGAGGCCCTCCTCTCGCTCCCACCACCCTCGCAGTCGCGGTTGGTGGGGACGAGAGAGAGGGCCTTCTCCGTCGTGGCCCCTCGGCTTTGGAACTCGCTCCCTAGAGAGATCAGGCAGGCCCCTACCATCCTCTCCTTCCGGAAGAGCCTAAAAACCTGGCTCTTCCAAAAGGCCTTCGATGATTAATCGTTGTAGGTTCGATTTATCTGCCCATTCAACAATAGCTCCATCGTTGATGTTTTGCCATTATTACATTGCCCTTTATTGACTATTTTAGCTGTGAAACTACCTCTCCCCATTTTGAAATATTCTGCACTTTGGGCCAGATCCGTGTATTAGTCTCCTGTTTTTAACATTTTATGCTGTATGTTGATTTTTATGACTGTTTTATTGATGCTGATGTTTTATTGTGGGATATTTGTTTTATTGTCTTGTTGCTGTTATTATATTGTTGTGTCGGGCAAGGCCCCATGTAAGCCGCCCCGAGTCCCTTCAGAGAGATAGGGCGGGGGTATAAAAATAAAGGTATTCTTATTATTATTATTATTATTATTATTATTATTATTATTATTATTATTATTATTATTATTATTGTCCAGGAGCCATTACAGTCGTGTTGCAATTACTTTATAGCTGCCTATTGTACTAACTAATTTCCGAAAACTTGGACCCACAGCCAGGTTTTTGGATTCTTTCTAAAGGCCAGGAAGGAGGAAGCTGATCTGATTTCACTGGAAAGGGAGTTTCACGGCCGAGGGGCCACCACTAAGACCCTGTCTCTTGTCCCCACCAACTGCACCCACAAAGGAGGTGAGATGGAGAGCAGAGCCTCCCCAGAAGATCTTAGTCTCCGAGGTGGTTCATAGGGGAAGATCAGTTTGGACAGGTAGGCTGGGCCAGAACCATTTAGGGCTTCAAAGTCTAAAGCCAGCACTTGGCTGAACAACCTGGCTGTTGCCTGTTGGGCTACTTGAAGCTTCTGAACAGTCTTTCTCACGGCCGTTGATATGTATGTAAATAAAATGTCATCATTTGTGTCAAATTCAGTCTTTGGCTCTGGCAAAACAATGGAAATTGGACAATATTCTGATGAAAGAACAATGGCTGAGGAAATTGAAAAGCATATATGACATGGACAAATTAACTTTTCTCCTGAAGGAAATTAGAGGAAAACATATTAGAGCGACAAATTGAAACAAACTGGAAAATTATATGAACAACATAATGACATAAGACAAATGGACCAGGACATTTTCCAAAACTTTATACATAGAAATTTACCATAAAGGAAAAGAATGGAAGTTTAATGTATGGTTTGTTCCCCTCTTCCCTAACCCCTCTCCCTAATGTTTCTTTCCCTCCACACTTCCCCCTACCCCTTTTCTTTTCTTTTTTCTTTCCTTTCCCTAACACTTCCTTTTACCCTTCTAATTCCACTCCTCACATCCTCTCCCTGCCCTGTATTCCATGTTTTTAATACTTCTACTGTAATCACAAACCCCTTCAATAAAAATGTATATAAAATAGAAGCTTCTGAACAGTCTTCAAAGGCAACCCCACATAGAGTGCATTGTAGTAGTCTATTTGAAATATAACAAGAGTGTGGATCACCGTGGCCAAGTCTGACTTCTGAAGGTATAGGCGCAACTGGAGCACAAGTTTACATTGTATGAAAGCTCCCCTGGCCACTAGGCTTGAGCAAATTTTTCGTTAGTTCGTTAAATTCGTTTAAAATTCGTTTCATAATTACTTTTGAATTGATATTGAACCATCTGCTCACTGCCTTACAAATATTACGAATTTGAATAATAAAAGTACCTTTTTTTCTGATGTCTTCGGATGTAGCTGTAGCTCCTCTGAGAGGAGAAGCCATGTTGGCATGCCTCTCAGCCAATCAGAGCGGAAGAGGGAGGGAGGGAGAGGCATGGCCATCGATCTGCTAGCATTTTAAAAATGGCATTGAGACGCCCCCCCCCCCACCCCCCCCCGCGGGGACCACACCGGCTCAGTAGAAGCCTTCCGCAAAGCAGGGAGGGAGCGAAGAGAAGAGAGAAGAGACATACCTGCCTGCGCTTGGCCTTCTCCTCGCCCTGCCTTGGAGCCGCCGTTTGGTGCCAGGCTTAAAGGGGAATACCAAAACCAGGCTTGCCTTCCTAAACGGAATCCTTAGAGCCAGAGGATATCCCTTTAAGAGATATCTCCACTGAGGAGATCTCCCGGAAAGGATTCTGGCACCAGCTCAATTGCAACAGATTCAGTGCCATGTCATGTGAGCTGTAGTTTTACAAAGTCCCTAGCCTTCCCTGCAGAAGAGAGCCAGTACCATGCCAAACTACAACTCCCAGTTTTCTGTCAAATTGTTTTGGATTTCAACTCCTACAATTCCTAACTCCAGACATGGGCAAAGTTTCTTCTCCAGACATGCCAACAGTATTAAGTGATAAAATCTTGGGCATTTTTTCCTTTAATGCTAAAAGTTCATAGGTTGTTCAGCAACAGCCTACTGGCTGGGTTGCTATGAGTTTTCCGGGCTCTATGGCCATGTGCCAGAAGCATTCTCTCCTGACGTTTCACCCACATCTGTGGCAGACATACTCAGAGGTTTTGACGTCTGTGCGAAGCTAGGCAAGTGGGGTTTTATATATCTGTGGAAGGTCCAGGGTGGGAGAAAGAACTCTTGTCTGTGGGAGGCAAGTGTGAATGTTGCAATTGGTCACCTTGATTAGCATTGAATAGCCTTGCAGCTTCAAAGCCTGGCTGCTTCCTACCTGGGGGAATCCTTTGTTGGGAGGTATTAGCTGGCCCTGATTGTTTCCTGTCTGGAATTCCCATTTTCTGGGTGTTGTTCTTTTACTGTCCTGATTTTAGCTTTTCTGTAGCTAAAAATGCATATAAAATTGATTCTATAGGGAGGATAAATGATTGGATTTCAACTCCTACAGCTTAGCTTTCTCTGCCAATAATGGTACCATACCAAACTAAAGCTCCCAAGATTCTGTAGCAGTGAGCCATCTTGGATATTGTAAGGGATTTATTATTATTATTATTATTATTATTATTATTATTATTATTATTATTATTATTATTATTATTAGACCTTGCTCCCAGGAAGGTGCCTTCGCTGTGGCTCCCAACTTATCTATCTACCTTTCCACATATTCTCCACATTGTGTGTATGTGTATTTATATTATATATACATGAGCCCCGATGGCGAAGTGTGTTAAAGCACTGAGCTGCTGAACTTGCAGACCGAAAGGTCCCAGGTTCAAATCCCGGGAGCAGAGTGAGTGCCCGCTGTTAGCTCCAGCTTCTGCCAACCTAGCAGCTTGAAAACATGCCAATGTGAGTAGATCAATAGGTACCGCTCTGGCGGGAAGGTAATGGCACTCCATGTAGTCATGCCGGCCACATGACCTTGGAGGTGTCTATGGACAACACTGGCTCTTGGGCTTAGAAATGGAGATGAGCACCAACCCCCAGAGTCAGACATGACTGAATTTAACGTCAAGGGATACCTTTACCTTTACCTATACACACACACACACACACACACACATATATGCAGGGACTATATATATATATATATATATATATATATATACACACAGTATATATCACACACACACCAATTTAACAAAGTTTCAGCCACAAAAACAAAGTTTCTGAAGTAGAACAATGACTTTCACAGTAAAGACAACCCAATTTAACAGGAAATAAGACTTTCAAACCAGGAACAGATTTCTGCAATTATTAAAAAATGGTTTATTATAAAAGCTATGAAAATTCGCCAAAAATCAGAGGATAAGGGAAACGTTCCAAATTTTGGTGAGCTATCAGCGTTAAATGTGTTCTACCACTGTACCAAGTTTGAAGAAGATCACTCAAAAAATGAGGGCGGGAGAGTCCTGTAAAATCTCCCCTCATGCTGTTTTTTTTGGCCACTGCGCATGCGCATCCGCCATTAACAAATTACTTTTGAAACTAACGAATTTTCGTTAATTTTGAATTTTTTGGGGGGCAAAATTCGGAAATGACATCAGAAACGAAACGCTGGCGCCCCCTACTTTTGAAACGAGTTTAGAATCAATTTTTTCATGGATCGCTCAAGCCTACTGGCCACCACCGAGACCTGGGGTTCCAGGCTGTGAACCTGTGACTTCAGGAAAAGTGTAACCACGTCCAGCACAGGCTGTAGCCCTATACCTTGTTCAGCCTTCCGACTGACCAGGAGTACCTCTGTCTTGTCTGGATTCAATTTCAATTTGTTCACCCACATCCAGATTGTCACACCTATCCACTTAAATCCTGTGGCTGCCTTCTACAGAATTCTGGGATTTGTATTTTAGGGAGAGGCATTTAAACTGCTCAGCAGAGACACTCTGGACTTCACTAAACTACAATGGGATTTAAAGTGGATTGAAACTCTAGTATGAAAATTTCTATAAGCAGGAATGGAGAAGTACAAAAATTTTCCTAAAATTTCTGAATGGGAAGTGACTGCCTCCACTTCCTGTTGCTTAAAAAGCCTCCCATGAACATAAAATGACCAGGAATGCCTAAAAACCTGGTGAAAATGATGGCAGTAAAGAAATATCAATACTTGTTTACAGAGAATAAAGCTCTAGATTTCGTCCGTGCTCACAAAACAATATACAGGATGCGTGGGGAAGATGTACCAGGAAATTCAATTTGGATGGAAAAGTAAATAGACAAAAGAAGAATTGCTATATTAGGGAGAAGAATTCCTAAAAACTATTTCTTATATGTGAGCATGACCCATCCTGAGAAAGGAGATTCATTATTTTCTTCCTTCCCAGACAAAGGGTTTTAAGGTACTAACTGTAAATGTAGTTGGTTAAGCAACCAAACCCAAAGGGTGCTTCTCTCCAAGGGTTCTTCCTCTTCATCTCAGAAAGAAATGACTAGTGAAGTGGGTTCAGTCCTGGGCCCAATACTGATCAATGTATTTATTAATGACTTGAATGAAAGTTTAGAGGGCATGCTTACCATGTTTGCAGATGACACCAAATTAGGACAGGATCAGAATTCAAAATGACATTAACAGATTAGAGAGCTATGCCAAAACTAACAAAATGAGTTTCAGCAAGGACAAATGTAAGATACTACACTTAGGCAGAACATAATGAAATGCAAAGACACAGGATGGGTGATGTCTGGCTCACAACAGGGAGTCTTCATAGACAACAAGCTGAAGATGACCCAACAGTGTGATGCAGCAGCAAAAAAAAAGCCAATGGGATTTTGGGCTGCATCAAAAGGAGTATAGTGTCTAGATCAAGGGAAGTTATGGTGCCTCTGTATTCTGCTTTGATTATGTTGGGAATGGAAGAGCCGTTAAGTTCTAATCAACCCTCTTTATGAGGTAAATTCCCATTAAAATAGTAGGGTAAAGAATTGCAGCAGCTTGAGACTTGCCGGTGTGAGTTTGGAAGGCCTCTGCATCATCAGGAAGGCAAAAGGGATGCAAAGTTAGCTTCAAAGTTTAAAATCATTTATTGAGGTAAAAAGAAATCCATTGAAGGATAGAAAAGGTTAGGACCTATCTAGCTAGTCTGTCCTGATCTAACACACATAGACGGATTAAAATAACAAAGCTCTATAGATAACTACATCTTGACTAATAGAGGACAGAGGTGCATCCTCTCTGGAACAAAGCAGGAAGCTGCAATGGTGGTCAACTCCATGGGTCTGGTCGCTTCTTCTCTAGGGCCATAAACATTCCAAAGGACCAAATTGGGGAAGTTACATCAGAGCCCTAGGAGAGATTACATTTCTATGAACATTTAGGTCAGGGTGGGCTGACCTAAATAGGATGGGAACCAGGAAACAATGGTGAATCCTATCTAGGCATGTTTTGGAAACGGGGAAAGGATTCCCTCAATCTAACTCTATCATCTATCTGACTACATTTAGACTTGAGTAGTCCAGGATGAATCCCAACAGATTAGACCTCACCTGGAATACTGTGTCCAATTCTGGGCACCACAATTCAAAAGACGGATGTACTCTAAGCTGGAAGGTGTCCAGAGAAGGGCAACTGAACTAATCAAAAATCTGGAGACTATAAATCCCTCTGAGGAGTGTCTTAAAGAGCTGGGTTTGTTTAACCTGCAGAAGAGAAGACATGAGAGCCATGTATCAATATGTGGAAAGGTGTCATAGGGAAGAAAGAGCAGACTTGTCTTCTCCTGCCCTGGAGACTAGGACTCGGAGCAATGGGTTCAAATGACAGGACAGGAGAACATCAGGAAGGACTTCCTGACCGTATGAGCTGTTCAGCAGGGAACTCTCTGCCTCAGAGTCTGGTGGAAGCTCCTTTCTTGGAAACTTTTAAACAGAGGCTGGGTGGCCATCTGTCAGGGGTACTTTGATTGTGCTTTTCCTGCATGGCAGGGGGTTGGACTAATAATAATAATAATAATAAGAAGAAGAAGAAGAAGAAGAAGAAGTTTATTTATATCCCGCCTCCATCTTCCCCCGAAGGGGACTTGGGGCGGCTTACAGCAAAATCAAATACAAAGCAGTGCTAACATATGAAACATCAAAGAACAATAACAAAACCAATAACAAAATATACACAATAACCGGGGGGGGGGGGATGACTAGATGGCCCATGCAGTCTCTTCCAACTCTATGATTCCATGATTCTATGAAGAAATATTTGGGCAAGAAGGGGAAAGTAACCTCTGCAAGAAGGCAGGGAGCAGAAAAAACATTGCTGCATGAAGATCAATGGCTCTCTGAAATCCCATGAGGCAAGGCAGGAGATAAATATTTTAATAAATACATTATATCTCAGGATTATTAACCATTAAACACTGGGCAGTTTGTAATGTTTCACGCTTTCTTAGAATGTGGTTGCCTTTCCCCCTCCCTAGAAAAAAAAATCCTGCTGTTTCTGAGAAATTTCAAATCTGCCCCTTGTGGTCACAAGGAAGGTGGTGGATGCCTCTAATCTTGTCTGAACCCCCACCGCCCCTGTATTTCTCTTTCAGGGAAAAGGGGAGAAATCACCAAAGAAGAATTCAAACGTATAGCCAACTCCTGTAGGGAAAAGGCTCACAAGGCTAAAGCTCAAAATGAGCTCAGGCTTGCCAGGAACATAAAAAACAACAAAAAAGGCTTTTTTGCTTACATTGGTAGAAAAAGGAAGAACAAGGAGGCGATAGGGCCACTGCGAGGAGAAAATGGGGTGATGATGACAAGGGACAGGGAAAAGGCAGAACTACTTAATGCCTTCTTTGCCTCAGTCTTCTCACAAAAAGAAAGCTATCTTCAACCTCAGCAACATGAAATGGACGAAGGATTGGGGGAAATCCAACCCCAAATAGGGAAACAAGTTGTCCAGGAACACCTGGCCACTCTAAATGAATTCAAGTCCCCAGGGCCAGATCAGCTACATCCAAGAGTATTGAAGGAACTAGCAGAAGTTATTTCAGAACCACTGGCAATTATCTTTTAGAGTTCTTGGAGAACGGGAGAAGTCCCAGCAGATTGGAGGAGGGCGAATGTGGTCCCTATCTTCAAGAAGGGAAAAAAGAATGACCCAAACAATTACCGTCCGGTCAGCCTCACATCGATACCAGGCAAAATTCTGGAAAAGATCATTAAGGAAGTGGTCTGCGAACACTTAGAAACAAATGCGGTCATTGCTAATAGTCAACACGGATTTACCAAAAACAAGTCATGCCAAACTAATCTGATCTCTTTTTTCGATAGAGTTACGAGTTGGGTCGATACAGGGAATGCTGTGGATGTAGCGTACCTGGATTTCAGTAAGGCCTTCGACAAAGTCCCCCACGACCTTCTGGCAAACAAACTAGTAAAATGTGGGCTAGACAAAACTACGGTTAGGTGGATCTGTAATTGGCTAAGCAGATGAACCCAAAGGGTGCTCACCAATGCATCGTCTTCATCATGGAGAGAAGTGACAAGTGGAGTGCCGCAGGGCTCCGTCCTGGGCCCGGTTCTGTTCAACATCTTTATTAACGACTTAGACGAAGGGTTAGAAGGCACGATCATCAAGTTTGCAGACGACACCAAACTGGGAGGGATAGCTAACACTCCAGAAGACAGGAGCAGAATTCAAAACGATCTTGACAAACTAGAGAGATGGGCCGAAACTAACAAGATGAAGTTCAACAGGGACAAATGCAAGATACTTCACTTTGGCAGAAAAAATGGAATGCAAAGATACAGAATGGGGGACGCCTGGCTTGACAGCAGTGTGTGCGAAAAAGACCTTGGAGTCCTCGTGGACAACAAGTTAAACATGAGCCAGCAATGTGATGCGGCTGCTAAAAAAGCCAACGGGATTCTGGCCTGCATCAATAGGGGAATAGCGTCTAGATCCAGGGAAGTCCTGCTCCCCCTCTATTCTGCCTTGGTCAGACCACACCTGGAATACTGCGTCCAATTCTGGGCACCACAGTTGAAGGGAGATGTTGACAAGCTAGAATGTGTCCAGAGGAGGGCAACTAAAATGATCAAAGGTCTGGAGAACAAGCCCTATGAGGAGCGGCTTAAAGAGCTGGGCATGTTTAGCCTGCAGAAGAGAAGGCTGAGAGGAGACATGATAGCCATGTACAAATACGTGAAGGGAAGTCCTAGGGAGGAGGGAGCAAGCTTGTTTTCTGCTGCCTTGCAGACTAGGACACGGAACAATGGCTTCAAACTACAGGAAAGAAAGGAGATTCCACCTGAACATCAGGAAGAACTTCCTCACTGTGAGAAGGGCTGTCTTCCCCAGACTGTGGTGGAGGCTCCTTCTTTGGAGGCTTTTAAGCAGAGGCTGGATGGCTATCTGTTGGGGGTGCTTTGAATGCGATTTCCTGCTTCTTAGCGGGGGCTGGACTAGATGGCCCATGAGGTCTCTTCCAACTCTACTATTCTATGATTCTAGGGTTTCACACCCTGCAGCAGATGTACGGCTGTGACCTGAGGAAAGATGGGAGCAAAGGAGGATATCGACAGTATGCCTACGATGGGAAGGACTTCATCAGTTTTGACAAGGAGACCCTCACTTGGACGGCAGCTGATGGGGCAGCCCAGAAAACCAAGAGGAAGTGGGATGCTCAATCAATGCGCAACCAGTACCTTAAGGCTTACCTGCAGGAGACCTGCATTGAGTGGCTGAAGAAGTACCTGGACTACGGCAAGGAGACACTGCTGAGGACAGGTGAAGGGGGTGTCACCAAGAGCTTGACGGGGGGGGGGGGGAGCGGGAGGGGAGGGATAAGTAGAAAAATAATATAGTGGAGTTAGAGAGGGGGAGTGGACTTTGCTCCGTGCAGGACACTTGATCCTGTTTCGTATTAGGAAGCCTCCAAACATAACAGCCTCCATGATATGGTCCACCCTCTCTGTCAGAAAATGAAACACAAAATCCAAGTATTGAGGAAAGGAAAGAAGAGGAAGGAAAAGAAAGGAAACGTGGCAGCACCAAATGTAAGTTTGCAACATTTACCAATTGATCAGAATGGTCAAGTTTTTCTTGGGAGGGGCAGGACAGAAGTAGCTGAAGATTGTTGAAGATAGGAAGATAGGGGTCCTTCCCCAGGTAGCCCAAACAAGGGCACTCACCCTTCTTGGCATTGGGAAAGGCCCTGTGCTGATTCTGGTATTATTTTGCAGAGACACCAGAAGTGATGGTGACCCGGAAGGTAGACCACGATGGGATGGAAACCTTGATCTGTCGGGTGGGGGGCTTCTACCCGAAGGACATTGACATTGAGTGGACAAGGGATGGGGAGGTCTGGCAGCAAGATACCTTCCATGGCCTTCCATCATGCTCCACGTGGCATTTGTAGCGGCCCCTGTCCTTGGGGTCCACCTTGATACTTTTCCAGGTGTAGTACGTCCCATCCGAGTTGGGGGATACAACTCGGATGGGACGTACTACACCTGGAAAAGTATCAAGGTGGACCCCAAGGACAGGGGCCGCTACAAATGCCACGTGGAGCATGATGGCCTTCTGAAACCAGTAGACTTGGCCTGGGAGGAGCCTGGTGAGTAATTTGAGGAAAGGCGGGTTCCAGGGGATGAAAATAAGCAAAAGGATTATCAGATGCATCAGAACTGGAGTTTTGAAGGCAGAGTAGTACCCCAGACTCTGCTATCAGAACTCCAGCTGTAGAGACTGTACACAATACAGGTTGATTATCTCTTATCCGGTGTGACGGCGTGAGTGGCGCCATCTATATGTCGAACTGTCAGTTGCAAGATTTGAATTGTATCATGCCTGATTTTGCCTTTACCCTGTAAATGTTGTTGGATTGATTGGTTATTTATAGCTGTCAATCAATGTTGTTTGCACCAGTTATATTGCTTCCTCAGCTCAATTGTTTGGCTCCACCCTTTTCTGGAGTGGGTCAGTGTTTCCTTTTTCATTCCACCATCAAGCTTTCTATCAGATAGACGCAAGAGAGGGACTTAGCTCTAAAAGCCCTTGATTAAGTTACCTCTCAGCACCAATTCTGAGGTTCTTACCCTTGAGGAGTCTCAAGCGCCTTCAAATCAGTCCTTTGGCAATAGAGGAAGACTGTGTCTTCAAACATAGGTCATTTGGACTGAGGCTGAGGATTGCTCCGGCATTCACAGCCATTGAGAAAGAGGGACCTGGAAAAGCTTCTCAGCTGCAGAACTCCTTGGACTTAAGACAACCAAAGACTGTAACGTATATTTTCCTTTACCCCTTTGAAACTTCCAGCTTATTGGGATAACCTTTTGTGAACAACAAAACCAGTTTTGAGTTATCTACAGTGTTTTGGTCCTTGGGAGTTCCAGTTTCCCTAAAGGAGGGCAAGAAGCAATCCCCTGGGGAAAGATGTCACGTCCATGCCTCTTTCGCTAAGAGTTATAGCCCCAGGCACAATGGCACAGGCTGTAAATTTACATTCCCTACCCTACGCAAAGATGTATTTATCCCTCTCATCCTGAGTGGCTGTGATACATTTGTAAATGTTTACATTATTTGATGCAGATATGCCAGCAAAACATGATACACAAAGCTTATTATTTCAATGTATTGTCGAGGGCTTTCATGGCCGGAATCACTGGGTCGCTGTGAGTCTTTCAGGCTGTATGTCCATGTTCTGGATCATGGCCATACTGCCCGAAAGACTCATAGCAACCCACTTATTATTTCACCTTGTCTAATTTTTTTAAAATCAAATATATCCTGAGAGGCTTAAAAATAAATTGATTTGATAGTTTCTTGCTGATGAGCTATTGGGTTTAATATGCAAAGAAAAAGGAAGGGCAGGCGCAGATAGGATTTGTCCAAGTAGGTGCTGGCTGCTCTTCTACCCCTCACAGGCCAGAGCAAAGGCAGATAAGACATGGAGGAGGCTCTTTTTGTTGGGAATCACCCTGGGCTACTCAAGTCTAGATGTAGTCAGATAGATGATAGAGTTAGATTGAGGGAATCCGTTTCCAAAGCATGCCGAGACAGGCTTTACTGTGTTTCACTCTATCCTTTTTATGTCACATCCCTTACTTTGAAGTTAGTAGAAATGTGAATCTTTAGGGACACTAACTTCTCATTGGTCAGAATGTCTTTTATGGCCCCAATAAACTGGACCATGAGGTTGGAACCATTTTGGTTCTCTCTTATCCCTTGGTTCTTCCAGCTAACAAGCAGCATCTTGCTGTCTCCCCTGGCAAGATGTAACTGTTTAGATGTTTGTTATTTTTCCTTAGAAACCAGTCTAGAGTAGACTAGACAGCTCCCAAGCCTTTCTATCTACACTGGAATTCTTTTTACCTGAATAAATGTTTTTGAACTTTTACTGAGACACTGCAGTCCATTGCCATCCTAAGCTGAAAGACTTCTCTTTGTTCACCCTGTGTAAGTAACTGTTGCATTTGAAAGCTTTTGCTTTTGCTACTCTGCTGCATTTTGGTGGAATCTCCCCCAGAGAGGGTTAAATTGAATCTAACCACTCAGAGATTACAACACTTTCTCCACCTGCTGAGGCCAAGGTTTAATGGGAGAGCTACACCTGGTTGCTCTTCTAATATGGCCACTTCCAATTCCAGTTCTGCAAACTTGACAGGTGATTGTGAGGACTGGTTTCTCACACGTACTTTAGCTCTTTCTCCATCTATAATCTGATCCATAAAGGGTTTGATATAGGGATTTCCTTTTAATTCTTTTGTTCATCTCCATTTTACCTTCAGCCTCCAAATTGGGACTCATCCTTGGGTGTGCCATGGGGATTCTCCTTCTGAGTACTGGGATTGCTGTTTATTTCAGTGAGTAAATTCTGAATGCATTTCCTTGTGGGGAAGAGGCGTTCTGTGGTTGTGTGGGTGGGTGGGTGGGGGTTATTTTCCTTTTGAGGACTCTCTCTACCTTTGAAGGGAAGGTTAAGCTTTGCCGACATCTTGGAGGCATGGACTTCTCCATTTGCCTTATCTTATTCCACATCATGAGCACAGGTCTCAGCCTGTTGCCAGGGAAGGCTTCCCATTTTGCTAATGTCTTTGCTGGAGAGACCGAAAGGCGTTGTCGAAGGCTTTCATGGCCGGGATCACAGGGTTGTTGTATGTTTTCCGGGCTGTATGGCCATGTTCCAGAAGTATTCTCTCCTGACGTTTCGCCCACATCTATGGCAGGCATCCTCAGAGGTTGTGAGGTATATGGAGAAACTAAGCAAGGAAGGTTTATATATTTGTGGAAAGTCCAGGGTGAGAGAAGAACTCTTGTCAGTTGGAGGCCAGTGTGAATGTTGTAGTTAATTACCTTGATCAGCATTGAATAGCTTCATCTCCTGGCTTCTTCCTGCCTGGGAGTATCCTTTGAACAAAGGATACCCCCAGGCAGGAAGAAGCCAGGAGATGAAGCTATTCAATGCTGATCAAGGTAATTAGCTGATCAAGGTAATTAGTCGTTAGCTGCCCCTGATTCATTGATATCTGGAACTCCTCTGTTTTCAGAGTGTTGCTTCTTATTTACTGTTCTGATTTTTGAGTTTTTTTAATACTGGAAGCCAGATCCAACAAATGCTACTTTCAGCAAAGGACAAGAGGGATCCTCTCTCCTCTGCAGGAGTCTACCATGTACCATGTAGCTGTAGACAAGTCTACAGAGGGATCACTAAAGGCAGCATTGCCCAAACACGAGTCAAAGAACATGAAAGGCACTGAAGACTCACTCAACCAGAGAAATCAGCCATAGCAGAGCACTTGATGAACCAACCTGGACACAGGATATTATTTGAGAACACAGAAATGCTCAACCACTCCAACAACTATCATGTCAGACTACACAGAGAAGCCCTTGAAATCCACAAGCATGTTGACAACTTCAACAGAAAGGAGGAAACCATGAAAATGAACAAAATCTGGCTACCAGTATTTAAAAACTCAAAAATCAGAACAGTAAATAAGAAGCAACACTCTGAAAACAGAGGAGTTCTAGACATCAATGAATCAGGGGCAGCTAACGACTCTGAACAAAGGATACCCCCAGGCAGGAAGAATCCAGGAGATGAAGCTATTCAATGCTAATCAAGGTGATTAACTACAACATTCACACTGGCCTCCAACTGACAAGAGTTCTTCTCTCACCCTGCACTTTCCACAGATATATAAACTGTCAGAGTAATTCGCAGCGTAGCAGCAGTTGTCTGTTGTCAATGGAGCACAGAACGAAGAGACGTCAGAAACGATGTTAAAAATATATACAAAGTTTTACTATACAAGACAAACAGACTTGCAGACGAACACAGGCTTGGCTTTCACTCTAGGCAGACACAAACTCAGAACAGAGCAAGATCTCAACACAATCAGTAATGTACAAAAACACTTGAGTCTGGATACTCCCAAGGTTCCAGCCATACATCAAGGTCAACACAGCTTCTCAGTCTCTTTACAGACTATAGCATACTCTGAATGATGCAACCTGTATGCAATACATGCCAGACACAAATTTCATTTAAACACTACCAATACACAAATCCCACATTAACATAAACCTTCTTTGCTGAGTTTCTCCATACCTCACAACGTCTGAGGATGCCTGCCATAGATGTGGACGAAACGTCAGGAGAGAACATGGCCATACAGCCCGGGAAACATACAAGAGACCGAAAGGCCTCCGTCCCTGTGGAAGGAGGAAGAGGAGGGTGTGTGGTCTTCTTTATCAGAGAATGAAATTGTGTTGATCCCTGAGAGTCACCTTTAACTCCCCGATTCTGTCTCTGCAGTAAAATGGCAACATGATCGCAGAATAACTTCAAGATGTCAATATGGATGCCAAGCAGCTTCAAGTGAGTGTTGCCTTCCCCATTGCATGTTTACTCCAGATGGGTGAGGTGGGCATTTGACTGAAATGGATTGAATTGAGACATACATCCAAGACTGTTCCCAAAGCTGCAGTGAAGCCAATAGCACTGAACGTAGCTATCCAGCCCTCAGCATGGAAAAGAACAATGGAAACATAAATGGTTTTCAGTCAGTCTGTACCCCTGGTAGGTAGATCCCAAAGAGAGACATCTGGCCCCAGGGGTCAAGTGCAGAGTCAGCCAGGCTGAGGGAGAGAGCTGTACTTTTATGGGTTTATATCCCAAATTCTTATCTGCAGAAAAACATCAAGATGAAGCAATGGGAATGTATTTATTTATTTATTTACAATATTTGTATTCCGCCCTTCTTTCTCACCCCGAAGGGGACTCAGAGCAGATCACAATGTACACATACATGGCAAACATTCAATGCCATATTTATTTATTTATTATTTATTTACAGTATTTATATTCCACCCTTCCTTTTCACCCCGAAGGCTGCTCAGGGCGGATTACAATGAACATATATATGGCAATCATTCAATGCCATCAGACAAACAACATACAGTATAGACACACACAGAGGCATTTAACATTTCCAGCTTCACGATTCTGGCCACAGGGGGAGCTGTTGCTTCACCGTCCACTAGTGACTGTACTTCCTCATTCCTTTCCGGCATGTTGCTGGCAGTTTGATGGTATTGTAAATTAGTTAAATTAGCCTTACGCATAAAGCGTACCTAAATTTCCTACTTGACAGATGCAACTGTCTTTCAGGCTGTATAGGTAAACAGCAAGCTGGGCTATTTAATCGTCGGGGGCTTAACCCGACGTGGGCTTCAAACTCATGATCTCTCGGTCAGTAGTGATTTATTGCAGCTGGTTACTAGCCAGCTGCACCATAGCCCGGCCCATATGAACATACAGACAGAGACGAAGACAGAGACACAGAGGCAATTTAACCTTCTCCAGCTTCCGGCTTCCTGAGGGTATGCTCGATTCCAGCTACAGTGGGAGCAGCTGCTTCATCATCCACTGTGATGCCATGTCCTTGGATACTTCCTCATTCGAAATGCTGCTGGACAATTTTTATGATGTCGTAAATTAGCCTCCCCACATAGTGGTACCTAAATTTCCTACTTGATAGATGCAACTACTTTCGGGTTGCAACAACGAGCAGGGCTATTTTTTATTTTAATGGTCGGGTGCTCACTCTGACACGGGCTGGCCTCGAACTCATAACCTCTTCATCATAGGGATTTATTGCAGCTGGCTACTAACCAGCCTGCACCACAGCCCAGCCCCTGTATGTACCAGTTAAATTGCACAGAGAGATGGAATCCTTCACAGCCAGTCCTTCCTTTCCTAAAAAGATTCATTAATATACTGTATTATGCACTTGTGCTTCTGGGAATGCTATTTACCCTGTTTCCCAGAAAATAAGACAGTGTCTTATATTAATTTTTGCTCCCAAAGATGTGCTAGGTCTTATTTTCAGGGCCTGTCTTATTTTTTCATGAAGAAGAATTCACATTTATTGTTGAACAAAAAAAATGAACATCACAAGCCAACATAACCAAACTGTGAATCCTATCAAGAATTTCTTGTTACTGCCACTATTTCCATTAAAATCACATAGAGCAATCAGAGTGCATCAATAATATAAACATAATAAGATAAACAGATTAAGAAAAACAACTACAGTTCATGAGATATCATATCAAGACATATATTGCACTCTACTCCAGTCCATAACATATGATATTCCTGTCATTCCTGATTAATTTTCAAGATTAGAATACCCTTCCATGAAAGAGGGAAAAGGCAGCTCAGATTGTGATGTGCATTACAAGTGACAGGTGATCTTCCAGTGTACAAAAATATTGATGTACTTGCCAAATTTCAGAACCAGAAAAAGTGATTCACATGAAGAAAAATGTAATTAATTGTTTTATTTTAGAAGAGGGATCTGTAACTGCCAGAAGTCCAAGGAATGGATATCCCCATACTGGATCTTAGAAGCTTACATTTCCTTTCCATGTCATCTGCCTTTATCCCCAAATGTTTTTTTTTTTACTCAAAAGGCTCCTTGTGGCATGTAAGTGGTGTGAAGAACAATTTCAGGGTTTTTGTTTGTTTAGTTTTAAAATCAAGAGCATCTGGGATCTGCACTGACAGCCTCAAAGGCCCAGTTGGATGGAACAGAAAGAGGATGGAGGGGCACAGGAAACAGCTTGTGGGGTTTGCACATTGCCCAGCTCACACATACACTTAGAATTCAGGTGGATGGTCAGAGCACTTTTTTAAGGTCAATGGAAAGTGGGTTTTGCACTACAAGTCCCATCAGGCCTTATC
The DNA here is from genome assembly GCF_035594765.1 of Anolis carolinensis. Lineage (NCBI taxonomy): Eukaryota > Metazoa > Chordata > Lepidosauria > Squamata > Anolidae > Anolis > Anolis carolinensis. Next base: position 6,028,578 of record NC_085842.1, read on the forward strand.
TATGGAATGGTGGGAGTTGCAGGCCAGCAATGTCTACAGCAGAATGCATGCAAAGAATGGCTTCCTCTGGGTCAAGATGAGCCACATATGGAGCAAATGCGTTTTCTTTCTTCCTAAGCCATGACGCCTCCTTCCTCATTTGTCTCTCTTCCAAAAAGTAGAAATAATAATAGACCTTTCTTGAAAAATGTACCTGGTTCTCATACACTATCTGGCACACACCCAGCGAGGAAGGAGGCAGGGAAGGTAGCCACATGGAAGGTGAGGAGGCAGGAAGAGTGCATGCCTGTCGGGTTCTCTTCTCCCAGTTGTGCTGTGGGTCCGTCTTCCAAAGAAAGCACCAAGACACACGCGGGTAGATTCCAACAAGTTTTATTGTACTGAATACCAGAACCTTCTTTTGTGCCACATATATAGGGACTCTTACATACCAGAGGGTCATTGATGTTTTATGGCCGGCCTGCTTTATGGCTGGCATCTGTTCTTTGTCCGCTGAGCAGAGATGTCAAGGATTGGAGATCCTGACATCGCCTCTCCCTTCTTCCTTAGTGGCAGCTGCGGAAGGGAAAGGCAGGAGAAAAGGATCTCATTCGCACAGCGCTTCTCTTGCTTTTTCTTTCCCCCTCTTCAGCGAGTGCCGTGCAAAAGGGGAAGGGAAAGATCAAGCAGCCCCTTCTCCTTCGCATTCACACAGCACTGGCCAGGAAGGCTAAGGAGAAGCTGTTTCTCCCGCTTTTTCCTTCCCCCTCTTCAGCAAGTGCAGACCAAAGGGGGAAGCGAGGGAAAAGGAGAGGGGAAAGCGTGAGCAGCACTTTCTTATTCACATAGCACCAGCCGAGGAAGGAGAAGGGAGCCACGGCAGCGGCGGCTCCCTCCTAGGTCTTACTTTCCGGGGAGGTCTTATATTTGGCAAGTCTCCCAAACCTGTACTAGGTCTTATTTTATGGGGATGTCTTATTTTCGGGGAAACATGGTAAGAGTAATTGGTGTAGCACATCTCACACAAGTACTAGAAGAGCATCTCCACATTCAATGCCATAGTGGGCTGGCCTTGGTGGGGCACTTACACAACCTAGAATCATAGAATCATAGAATCATAGAATAGTAGAGTTGGAAGAGACCTCAAGGGCCATCTAGTCCAACCCCCCGCTAAGAAGCAGGAAATCGCATTCAAAGCACCCCCGACAGATGGCCATCCAGCCTCTGCTTAAAAGCCTCCAAAGAAGGAGCCTCCACCACGGCCCGGGGGAGAGAGTTCCACTGCCGAACAGCCCTCACAGTGAGGAAGTTCTTCCTGATGTTCAGGTGGAATCTCCTTTCCTGTAGTTTGAAGCCATTGTTCCGTGTCCTAGTCTGCAGGGCAGCAGAAAATAAGCTTGCTCCCTCCTCCCTATCACAGTTGCTCTCCTTCTCCCACGAACACACCTACACACATAGCTAAAGCCACACTGTGCTGACCTAAGTGAGACACAGCCTTTCAAAAGGTCATGAACAGAGGGCGTAAATTTCACCCAACCCTTTCCTGCCCATGGAACTGACCCTCTTGTCTTTTCCTTTGTTTTAGCAAGTGATCAAAAACCCAACATTTCTAAGAAAGGTAAGTGAATCTCATCTGAAAGGAGAGAATGAATGACAACGGGGAAAGACACAGAGAGAAAGGCAAACCAAGGAGATGGGATGATGGTGTAACTGTATGCTTCTGCCCTCTTCCCTGCTTAATATTTGAGTTAAACTACAATCGTTGGGGAATAATTAGCTGACAAGCAAAGTCAGTGTTGATACATTGTATATAAATGTGTACGAATGGTTTTTACAAAGCAACCGGAAGGGCATCCTCACATTTGATGCCTAGTGGTGGGCAAGTAGGGAGATCCCACGTGGTGTGGTATTAGGGGAACTTACACAACCCTCATGGTTGCTCCCCTTCTCCCAGCAACACACCCACACACATAGCTAAAGAGACACTGTACAGGCCTAGAAGAGATACAGTCTTTCAAAAGGCCGTGAACAAAGGATGGGGATTCTACTGCAGCCCTTCCCTGCCCAAAGAATTGACCTTCTTTGTCTTTTCCTTCTTTTTTTAGTAAGAGACCAAAAATCCAATATTTCTAAGGAAGGTAAGTGAATCCCACCCAGCTCAAAGGGTAGAATAAATTACAAGGGAAAAGACATACATAGAAAAGCAAATCAGGGAAATTGAATGGTTTGTAGCCGTAGAAGATGGTGGTGTAACTGTATCCTTCTACCTTCCTCCCTGATTAATATTTGAATTTTAAGAAAGTTAAATTAGAATAGTGGGTTGCTGTGAGTTTTTCGGGCCGTATGGCCATGTTCCAGTAGAATTCTTTCCTGGTGTTTCACCTGCATCTGTGTGGCTAATGGCATCTTGTTGTAGTTGAGCCAAGGGGTAGTAATGGTACTACTGGTGAAACTGCTAGCAGGAGGAAAAGGGCTAATGGTGAGCAGGTGTTTGATGAGGAACAGCAAGTAAAGCGGTTCCGGGAAATACTTATGGCTCCTTCTGAGGATGAAACGTTTGAAGGGTTCTCTAGTGGTGAGGAGTCAATGCAGGAAGACGATGGATTAACAGAGAGTAGAGGAACTCAAAGGTCAACTCGGGAGCAAGAGTCAGATGAAGAAAGGGAAAGGAAGAAGATCCGGGATCTACTCACTGCTCCCACAGAAGATGAAACGTTTGAAGGTTTTTCTGGGGATGATGGGTCTGGGAGTGAGATGGAAAGTGCTGCAGATTGGACTCAAGTAAATGTGTGTGCAGAGCCAGTTTCTGGGGGTGCATCAGGGAATTGGCAAACTACTGGTGCACCAGTGACATGGGGAGATCTAAGTCTTGAATGAAGATGGAGGGACTGGAGGGATGACGGGCGAGCTTCACATATGAGATTAAGATCAGCTGTGGATAATGATGATGGGGCGGAGGCCTCATCATCTGTGGACTCCGATGTGTAAGTTAAAAGTGGAGTTGGAAGGAAAGCTCCCTTGCAGAAGGCAAAGTGTTGTTTGGGACATTGCTTTGTCACTGCCTGTTCTCCTTGGGTCCTCGCTGTATAGCTTCGTGGTTCCTGAGTTCGGTTTGGCTCCTGACGACGACAACGTTCCTTCCTGGCTTGGCGTTCCTGACTTCCCTTGGCTCCTGAATTCGGTTTGGCTCCTGACGACGACAACGTTCCTTCCTGGCTTGGCGTTCCTGGCTTCCCTTGGCTCCTGAATTCGGTTTGGCTCCTGACGACGACAACGTTCCTTCCTGGCTTGGCGTTCCTGACTTCCCTTGGCTCCTGAATTCGGTTTGGCTCCTGACGACGACAACGTTCCTTCCTGGCTTGGCGTTCCTGGCTTCCCTTGGCTCCTGAATTTGGTTTGGCTCCTGATGACGACAACGTTCCTTCCTGGCTTGGCGTTCCTGGCTTCCCTTGGCTCCTGAATTCGGTTTGGCTCCTGACGACGACAACGTTCCTTCCTGGCTTGGCGTTCCTGGCTTCCCTTGGCTCCTGAATTCGGTTTGGCTCCTGACGACGACAACGTTCCTTCCTGGCTTGGCGTTCCTGACTTCCCTTGGCTCCTGAATTCGGTTTGGCTCCTGACGACGACAACGTTCCTTCCTGGCTTGGCGTTCCTGGCTTCCCTTGGCTCCTGAATTTGGTTTGGCTCCTGATGACGACAACATTCGCTCCTGGCTTGGCATTCCTGGCTTCTCCTTGATTCCTGAATTCGGTTTGGCTCCTGACGGCAGCGTTGCCCGTTCCTGGCTTGGCATTTGCTGGCTCCCTTCTGGTTCCTGAATTCGGCTTGGCTTCTGACGACGGCATTGTTACTCCCGGTTGGCTTTCCTTTGGGTTTCTGGATTCGGCTTGGCTTTTGGACAACAGTATCGCTTGCTCTCGCTACTGGTGGGCGTTTGGCCCTTCCTTGGCTCTCTGTGCTAGAGCGGGGCGTGACTCTAGTTCCAGTGAACGTTTGGTTGAAATTAAGCCAGATTATCAGGCTAGATAATCCGGATTATTTACTGTTCCTCTTTTTTGCCTTTTCTTGAAACAAAGACATTTACCTTTACTGGGAACACTGAAGTTAAGTGTTTCTAGGTTCTAAATATCATTTAATAAACATTTGTTAACTCTAATCATTGTGTGTGGCCCTTTAAGAGGAGTCTGAGTCTTGACACATCTTCAGTGGTCTGTTGGAAGTGAGGCAAGTGGAGTGCATAAACTACAATAGTATGGAAATAATTACCGTATATACTCAAGTATAAGCTGACCCGAGTATAAGCCGAGGCACCTAATTTTACCACAAAAACTGGGAAAACTTATTGACTCAAGTATAAGATGAGGGTGGGAAATGCAGCAGCTATGGGTCAATTTCAAAAATAAAAATAGATATTAATAAAACTGCATTATTTGAAGCATCAGTAGGTTAAATGTTTTTGAATATTTATATAAAACCTTAATTTAAGATAATAATAAGACTTTAATAAGATAAGACTGTCCAACTCTGAATACCTATATCAGGGTCCTCAAACTTTTTAAGTGGAGGGCCGATTCACAGTCCCTCAGACTGTTGGGGGGACGGACTATGATGAAATAGTCCAAAATTAAGATTATTGTTGTTGTGTGCCTTCAAGTCATTTCAGACTTAGGTCAACCCTAAGGCCAAAGTTTAGGACAGGGGCCAGGTAAATGACCTTGGAGGGCCACATCCGGCCCATGGGCCTTAGTTTGGTGACCCCTGATCTAGACGATTTCATAAGACCATAGGTAAGCAAAGAGACCTCCAAAGACCATCTAGATGGTTTCATAAGACTATAAGTAAGAAAAGGGACTCTCAAAGGCCATCTAGATGGTTTCATAAGACCATAGGTAAGCAAAGAGATCTCCAGAGACCATCTAGATGGTCTCATAAGACCATCGGTAAGGAAAAGGACCCTCGAAGGCCATCTAGATGATCTCATAAGGCCATCAGAAGACCATAGATAAGGAAAGGGACCTCAAAGACCATCTAGATGGTTTCATAAGACCACAGGTAAGGAAAGGGACCCTCAAAGGCCATCTAAACGGTCTCATAGGACCATAGGCAAGGAAGGTGACCTCTAAAAGCCATCTAGATGGTCTCATAAGGCCGTAGCTAAGCAAAGAGACCTCCAAAGAGCAGGTAGACTTAGGTCAACCCTAAGACCAAAGTTTAGGACAGGGGCCAGGTCAATGACCTTGGAGGGCCACATCTGGCCCATGGGCCTTAGTTTGGGGACCCCTGACCTATATACTCAAGTATAAGCTGACCTGAATAGAAGCCAGCCAGGACCCTCACTCGAGTATAAGCCGAGGGGAGCTTTTTCAGCCCTAAAAAAGGGCTGAAAAACTAGGCTTATACTCGAGTATATACAGTAACTGATCACTGAAGTCAGTGTTGATACATTGTATATAAATTAGTAAGAAAGTTTAAAAAGGAACCCCAATGTGATCCCTGCATTAGGTGCCATAGTGGTGGCCCAGTGGGAGGTCACTACATTGGGAGGCATTAGTGGGGCACTTAAGGAGCTCTCATGGTTGCTCTCATTCTCACACTAACACGCCTCTCAAAAGGCCATTCATGAAGAAAAGATGGGAATTCAGTAAAACCTGCTGCTGCAGAAAGAAGGGAGCTGTATGTTCACTTCGATAGATTTAGTTTGTTCTGCAAAGTGCTCAAAGAGCGGAGGGAGAAAGACGAATTTGAGCACTTTATCCTGGGAATTGAAACTGCAAGGTGTCACGTTTTTGTGTATATTTCTGTGCTAAAATCAGTGAGGATTAGCTTTTCATTCCATGTGCATCTGTCCCCTCCAAAAAAGAAGAAAGCATCTAGATGTCACAATCCTTTTTTTGCTCCAAACAATTGGCCCCATGTTTCCTTTGTTTTTATTTATTTATTTCCAGCATTTATACCCCACCCTTCTCACCCGCGGGGACCCAGGGCAGCTTGCAACAGTTGGCAAGAAAGCGATGAAGGGTTCGGCAGCACTGAGGAAGGTAAGCATTAAGAAAGAGCAAGAAAGGTGGCTGCGGGAGGTCTGCAACCCTGGGAGATGGTAGCACAGCTGTGTCTCTCCACTATCCTCTCTACTTGATAAATGATTTTTAAAAGAGTTAAACCAGAGTAGTTGGAAAATAATTAGCTGACAAGTGAAGTCAGATGTCAAGAAATCTGGGTATTTTACTATGCTATTTCACATTATAGGACTTGAACGTCCTCAGATTTTGGTGTCTACTGGAAACCAAATACCAGCAGATATCAAGGGTCCACTATACTGGGGGCTGAAAGGCTCAGCCCAGCTCCCGCCTGGCACCTGGAGACTGATCTAGCTGAGTTTTGGCACCATTACCATTATGACAACCACAGGTATGTCTCAATTGGTTTTTGGCCCCACCCGTAGCCCTGGGCACACTCTTGATTTGGTCTTCTGTTCAGGATGAGATGATGGTGATGGTGTTCACATCCCCTTTGTCATGGACTGATCACTACCTGGTTAGGTTTAGACTCACTGGAGCTCTAAACCTCCACAGGGGTGGAGGGCTGATTAGGATAGTCCGCCCCAGAAGGCTTATGGATCCAGATGGATTCCTGAAAACTCTTGGGGAGTTTCCTGCCACTTGGGTAGGTGATTCTGTCAAAGCTCTAGCAGACCTCTGGAATACGGAGGTGGCCAGGACAGTTGGCACAATCACTCCTGAACGTCGCCTTTCACAAAGCAGAGCCAAATCAGCCCCCTGGTATTCCATTAGCTGGCATCCCTTCCTTACTCTGTTTTTTAAAAACAGCTAAAATGCATTTATATTCTCTTACGTATAGAGAAGAGGAGGATTAGAATACTATGCATGGTTATCATCAGTCAGGAATGGTGTTGCACCCTGGCTCTGTTGGCTGCTTAAATTTTTAAAATAATTTTAATAATTTAAATGTATTTTAAATCTGTTTAGATTTGTGTTTCGTTTTAATGTCAAATGTAGATTGGTTATGTTATAATCTCTTATTACTTTGTTATAGATGTGGATTTATTTCCTGGTTTTGGTTGGGTTATCTATCTGTTTTTGTTTAGTTAATTACGGCATTGAATATTTGCTGATTTTTCTTGGAAACTGCCCTGAGTCCCCTTGGAGAGACAGGGTGGGATATAAATAAATTTTCTACATTATTATTATTATTATTATTATTATTATTATTATTATTATTATTATTTTGTCTGGTGAAAATTACACGTCAGCATTTTAGATGGATTAGGGATCAGCTGGTTTCCCTTGTAATAGGCAGTAAGAGCACCTAAAGCTTCGGAGAGCTTCTGTTCAACCCTTTCAAAGCTTCCTGCTTAGACAGTGATAGCACGATCGTCAGCATAGATGAAACTCTCTGTCCCTTCTGTCAGTGGATGGTCATTTGGGTAAATTTTAAAGATTGATAGAGCAAGCACACTCCCCTGAGGCAGGCCATTCTCCTGTCTTCACCACCTACTTCTCTGACCCTGGAACTCAATAAAAAAGCTCCTGCTTTGTAGCAGATTTCCTTTGAAGAAGGTGAGGTGGTAGTCCTTTGTGATATTATACATTTTTCTCAGGAGAAGGCGATGATTTACAGTATCGTAAGTTGCTGACAGCTCCTGTAATCTGCTGCCTTTCAAAACCATATTCTGTGTGCTGAGTCAGGTTCAGAACTTGTGATGTGCAGCTTTTCCCTTTCCTGAAACTTATCAGATTATGAGGCATGACATAAATGTTTTCCCGCTCCTAGTCCTGGAATCTCCCCTTCACTTCACTTCAGTGAACACATTCTGAGGTCCGGTCCTGCTCCTTCCCTCTTTCTGAATGAGCCGCATTGAGTCTATATTGAGAAAAAAGTACAGTAAAAGTAAAATCAATAAAAGTGTCTCTGGGACCTGTGAGTTTCTCCTTTATGTGTTGTACATTACTCAACTCTGGTGACAATATAATCTGGTGCTGTAAGAAAACCCAGAGTCTATTTCTGCTGTATTCTGCTGAGAACACAGACTCTCTTTTTTTTTGGCTAAAACTTACACATTCTTCTGGTTACTGATTAAGGCTCCTTTACCCTCGATCAAATTATTTGTGATTCATTCTCCTGCCCTCATTCTAAAGTTTTTTTTTTCTGTTTTATCTCTTTGTAGCGCAACTAGCAGGTCTGCCCTATGAATTGAGGAAAAGTTCATCCGCCTAAGTGTTGGATTTTGGTGCGCCGTTTAAGAATTTCTTCAAGGTTTTCCACTGGATGTCAACAATTTAAATTTGTAGAAATATTTATATTGCAAAGAGTTGGGCCTGAGGTACGAGGCTTGAATGAAAAGTAATGCCTCCACCTTCGTAACTCCTCAACAGATGGCAGTCCTGGTCTGCAGCAGGTACTGGCTTATTCAGTAGACTCTCCTCTACAGTTCCGTTTGGTGGGAAGCCTGAGCATTGAACGGCTGTGTTGTTAAAGTGCAAAGTATGGGACCCTGCGCAGACGGTCGGTCAATGCGACTTAAGCAACGTGCAGTCATTGAATTCTCGACAGCAGAAGGTGCCACCACAAAGGAGATTCATCAGAGAATGCAAGCTGTTTATGGGGATTGTGTTGATGGGAGAGTAAGTTTCAAGAAGTGGGAACATCTGACTTGCGTGACAAACAAAGAGTTGGACGTCCTTTGACAGCAACCACCGAGTTTCAAGCTAAAGGTTGACAGATTGATTCAGAACGATTGCCATATCACTCAGAGAGAAATTTCAAGCATAATCGGCATTTCGCAAAAATTATTGCTTTGCTTGGCTATCAGAAGATCTGTGCAGGACGGGTACTGTGAGATGCTGGTTGTGGAAGCAGAGTGCCGACTTCTTCCATGACGGCTTCAGAACTGCGGCAATTTTTAAGGGTTTTTTTCATGTCAGAAGTGACTTGAGAAACTGTAAGTCGCTTCTGGTGTGAGAGAATTGGCCATCTGCAAGGATGTTAGAGAAAGAACTACCCCACTCCTGAAGCAGCTACACTGGCTTCCGGTTTGTTTCTGGGCGCAATTCAAGTTGCTGGCTTTGGCCTACAAAGCTCTATACAGTTTGGGCCCAGCCTACTTGAGGGACTGTAGCTCCTTCTACCAACCCACTCGAGCTTCTTCTTCTTTTTTTTTTTTACGAATTTTTATTTTTAAAAACACAAAAAATACATACCGTACACATACAAAACATTTACAATTCTCACCACCAACACGAGGATTATTTTCATTTACATATTCATTTATTTTTGAGACAATCTTTATATCTTTATACATTTCCATCCTATATACTATATAACAATTGTATCTTATTTCTTATGGCTTGATCTCTGGATTGATTCATGATATAGTTCTTTACCCTTGTCCATCTTTCTTCCATTTCTCTCATTTTTAAAACATTTAATTTCACATTTATAATTTCAAATTCCATTTGCTCCACCATATATTGGTACCATTTATTTACTGTCCATTTTGATTTATCTTTCCACCCTAATATTATTACTGCTTGTGCACATTCAATTATTGCTTCTTTTATTTCCCATTTCCTCTCTTTTCCCTAATACAGTAGAGTCTCACTTATCCAAGCTAAACGGGCCAGCAGAAGCTTGGATAAGCGAATATGTTGGATAATAAGGAGGGATTAAGGAAAAGCCTATTAAACATCAAATTAGGTTATGATTTTACAAATTAAGCACCAAAACATCATGTTATACAACAAATTTGACAGAAGAAGTAGTTCAGTACGCAGTAATGTTATGTTGTAATTACTGTATTTACGAATTTAGCACCAAAATATCACAATATATTGAAAACATTGACTACAAAAATGGCTTGGATAATCCAGAAGCTTGGATAAGCGAGGCTTGGATAAGTGAGACTCTACTGTACCGCTATTTCCTTTGTTATGACCCACTCATTTCCTAGTATTTGATTTGACTCATTTTGTATAGTCTGCCAAAAATATTGTACATATTCACATTCCCACATCATGTGCATAAACCGCCCTTTCTGATGACATCCATGCCAGCACTGACTACTCCCCTTTTTATAGTAGTACTAGTTGTGCCCGGCCACGCGTTGCTGTGGCGAAGTCTGGTGGTCTGGGAAATAAAGTATTGAGGAATTGGTGGTAGTTAAGCTAAAGGGTAAAGGTTTTGCCCTGACATTAAGTTCAGTCGTGTCCGACTTTGGGGGTTGGTGGTCATCTCCATTTCTAAGCCAAAGAGCCGGCGTTGTCCGTAGACTCCTCCAAGGTCATGTGGGGTGACTGCATGGAGCACCGTTACCTTTCCGCTGGAGCGGTACCTATTCATCTACTCTAATTTGAATGTTTTTGAACTTTAGGGTTGGGAGAAGCTGGGGTTAACAGTGGGGGCTCTGTCCGTTCTTCGAATTCAAACCTGCGACCTTTCGGTCCAGAAATTTAGCAGCTCAGCGCTTGAACACGCTGCAGCATCAGGGGATATTATTTCCTAAAGGTTGTGAATATACAATATTTTTGATTGTTTTTGTGTGTTGGAGGCAAGTATGAATGTTGTAATTAGGGAAAATGATTAGCATGTAATGGCCTTGTAGCTTTAAAGCCTGGCTGTTTCCTCCCTGAGTGAATTCTTTTGGGAGGTGTTAGCTGGCCCTGATTGTTTCCTGTCTAGAATTCCCTTGTTTTCAGAGTGGTGTTGTTTGTGATATTTTATGTGCTTCTACTGTCTGTGGCCCTCAGAAAACAGAGGACTTGCCAGACTTTGGTGATGGGAATACTTTGTTGGGAGGTGTTAGCTGGCCCTGATTGTTTTCTGTGTGGAATTCCACTGTTTTCAGAGTGTTCTTTATTTAGTGTTCTGATTTTAGAGATTATATTGTTGTGTATTATTGTACCACAGTAATTATTTCATATTACAGTAGAATCTCAGTTATCCAACATTTGGTAATTCAATGTTCTGGATTATCCAACGTAGTCTGCGTTTTAGTAGTCATTTTTTTTGTACTCAGTGTTTTAAATTGTGATACTTTTTCTGTCAAATTTGTTGTATAACATGATGTTTTGGTGGTTAATTTGTATAATGATTACCTAATTTGATGTTTAATCGGGTTTTCCTGAATCCGTTCTTATTATCCAACATATTCAGTTATGCAATGTTGTGCTGGGATGTTTATGTTGGATAAGTGAGAATCTAGTGTATATTTATAATTTTGCAAGGAAGGCGTTTGCGTAATCTCCCGGGCACTGGAAAGGGGTAAATAAATAACAGAAGAGGAGAAGGCGCTCTGTACATGCTCAGGGCCCAGGCGGGAGGCGTGGCGGGCTGAGGTCTGCCCTTCTCCTTTGCCCCTCAATTCCGGCCCTTCCCCTCCTACCGGAGGCGGCACCGGTGTGGTGGTGGGTTGGCGGGCCTGGTAAGCCAGGGAAGAGCGGGCTCTGGTGGAGGCGCAGGCCCCGGGCGTAGCGGCTTCATCCCCGCCTCCGCGCTTCCCGGTGCCGGCCTCCATGTTCTTCCCGCGCAGTAGGAGGAAAGGAGGAGGCCTGAGCAGCGGCGAGGAGGAGGAGGAGGAGGAGGAGAACCGGGCTGGGAAGGCGGGCGATGGGGCGCTTGTCGGTCGCTGCAGGCCGGAGAGGAAGAAAAAAGGGTGGGAAAGGGTTCCTCTCCACACAGAGGGAGAGAGGCAGGACTCGCTTTTCCAGAAGTGCCTTGTGCGGAGGTGACATTGTTGGCGCGAAACACCAGGAAGGTACCAAGGGAGGGGGAAAGAGGCCTTTTTTGTTTCCTAGGCGAGATGTTAGGACAGGGACGGGTCAGCTTAGGCCCTCCGGGTGTTTTGGAGTGGAACTTCAGATGCGAGGATGAGTAGGTCAGCCTCGTGAGGCGGAGGTGTGCCTTCTCCTGCCGAGTCCCTGGCTTTGGCGGTGAAGGCGGCAATAGAGGGTGAGGAAGGGGGGGACAGTTTTGTGTGTGTGTGCGCACGGGAAGGGTTCGGAGGATTGTGTTTGTGCGCATGCGCACATTGCCTGTTGTGCTTTTTAGTGTTGTGATTGTGTTTTTTGTTTGAATGTGTTGTATCTTACTGAAGGCGGGGATGATGGATTGTGTTGGTAATTTTAGAGTTTGGGGGGTGTTGGGTTTTGTTGTTTTGTGCGTCGCCACGACGCCAAAAGCCTTTTATATATACAGATGCTTACCTTTTACGATACCATTTGTGCAATATTTTCCTCCTCGTTTCTCGTACTCTGGTATTCCTTTTCATCCCTATTGACTTTACCACATTTCTCATCTCTTGTTCCATGATTTGTAACTCCATTTCCCAGATACTTTTCAAATCCCGTATTGTACATCCATCAGCCTCTATTAGCGTTGTATATATTTTGCTGGCCTGTGCCTTCTTTCCTTCCTCTTTTTCTCTTATCTTTTCAAAGGCCTTCCCAGACGAAGGATAACAGGCACTGCCAGTCTGATAAATAATTTGATAAAACCTGACAAATAACTTTAGAGGCCGGAGGTTATGGATATCTGTAAATGGTGCTTGCTGCAAGTTTTTAAAATTGTTTTATTTGATATGTTAATTGGGTTTTTATATTAGGATGATGTTTTAATCTGATTTTGTACTGCAGTTGGATGTATTTGTATGAATTTTATATGTTGTACGCCGCTTTGAATCCCACCCACGGGAGAAAAGAGGGATAAAAATAAATAAATAAATAATGTTACATGAAACAAAGTTTGTGTACATTGATTCATCATAAAGCAATGGTGGATTTTGCAATGTTTTGCACCCCGAGTGGATTTTATTTAAAGCCAGGGCAGAAAGAGATGAGAGTGGGGAATGCCCCAGTGGGATTATTGAGCAGGGCCAGGCTGTGGCGCAGCTGGCTAGTAACCAGCTGCAATAAATCACTACTGACCGAGAGGTCATGAGTTCAAAGCCCGGGTCGGGTTAAGACCCTGACCATTAAATAGCCCGGCTTGCTGTTGACCTATGCAGCCCGAAAGACAGTTGCATCTGTCAAGTAGGAAATTTCGGTACGCTTTATGCAGGAGGCTAATTTAAGTAATTTACAACATCATAAAACTGCCAGCAACATGCCAGAAAGGAATGAGGAAGTACAGTCACTAGTGGATGGTGATGCAACAGCTCCCCCTGTGGCAGGAATCGTGAAGCTGCCAGCAACATGCCAGAAAGGAATGAGGAAGTACAGTCACTAGTGGATGGTGATGCAACAGCTCCCCCTCTGGCCGGAATCGTGAAGCTGGATTGTTAAATGCCTCTGTGCGTGTCTATACTGTATATTGTTCGTCTGATGGCATTGAATATTTGCCATATATATGTTCATTGTAATCTGCCCTGAGTCCCCTTCGGGGTGAAAAGGGCGGAATATAAATACTGCAAATAAAATAAATAAATAAAATGTTGGACCCCCATCTCAAGCTACAAGGTGAGGCAGGTAATACATTTATTGTTATATGGAAGGCAAGGGATGAGGGCCAACGAGCTGGGATTTAATCCAGACCTTTGCAGTTAAAATTTGTGCATCAGCTGCGACCGTACTTCGAAAAGCCTGACTTGGTCCACACCTTAGTTACATCTAGTATGGATTACTGCAATGCACTCTACATGGGGCTGCCTTTGAAGATGGCTCGGAAATTGCAATCGGTAAAAAGATCAGGAGCTAGGTTACTAACTGGAGCTAATTATACTGAAGCAGCACCCACTCGCTGCCGATAAGTTTCCTGTCCCAATTCAAAGTGCAGGTTATCACCTATAAAGCCCTATGGTTCAGGTCTTTGTGACTGCATCTCCCCCTATGAACCGGTGTGGACCCTAAGATCCGGCGGGGAGGCCCTCCTCTCGGTCCCACCAACACAGTTGATGGGGACAAGGGAGAGGGCCTTCTCAGTGGTGGCCCCCCAGCTCTGGAACACCTTCCCCAGTGGACCTAGACAAGCTCCTACACTACAACATTTTAGGGAAGAGTTAAAAACTAGGAAAAAGTTAAAAACTTGGTTTGTCCAGTAGGCATTTCATAACATTTAGACCAGGGGTCCTCAAACTTTTTAAGTGGAGGGCCGATTCACACTCCCTCAGAGTGTTGGGGGGGGGGGTGTTCCGTCCCCCAGGACGATGGTTTGCCTTACCTATTGGTCGTTTGTTTGTTTTCCCTCCTTTACATTTTGTTTGAGCCTCTGGCTGCAAAAGCCTAGGAAAAGTGGCTTGGAATCTGCAAGAGCTGGCTGCAGTTTTCTTTGCAGTGATTGGTCAAAGAGTGCAACATCTTAGGACCGCCCTTTTTACCAGGGTCTAGTCTCCATTTTGGAGCTTCATTCTGGCTATAGTCTTCCAACGTGCTGGAGCTGTGCAAAGCTAACTGGGACAAATCATCCTCAAAACCAGGCCAATCTAAGCCTATCCAAATTAGATAAGTATTGAATTATATTGATCTGGAATAGGAAATCTGGTTAGAGGAGCAGAGTTATTCCATCGCTTCTAGAACTAATCTTTGCTGTAAAGATAGGGAAGGAAAGAGTTTCTCCTTCTAATATAGGCAGCGTGATTAGGGTATAGTGGTTTTATAATCACTTTTGCCTTCTGGAACCAGGGATAATTCTGTGACTAAAACCTATAGAAATTTGTTTCATTTTCTGCAACTTTAAGATCTGTGCCAGGTTTACAACCTTGTATGAATAAACATCCTTTTTTGAAGTTATCCAGACTCAGTCGTTCAATATCTATAGGACAGCTTATAGGGATTTGCAGTTCGCCCGGATAAAGGACAGCACGTTTCAGTTTTATAGTTTTTTATTGTCCGGCGGACGGCACAGTTTTGAGGTAGATCAGCGGTTTTTCCGCTTGAGCTAGCTTGCACGGCTTATAGTTTTTTATAGTTTAGGAAGTTTAGTATAGGCCGCGGCTTTTCCGCCTGAGCTCAGTCTGCATACCTAAAGACTCTACCAGCGTCTGAGGCAGTGGAGCCCGCTCTCAGACCTGAAGGAGTCAAATAGTGGGGCTCTATTTCCTTGCTATTTGGCTCGCGTGTGCGCACGTAGCCCAGTGGCTTTCTGGGTTTGCACAGGCTGTGCAGTTCCCAGCAACGTCCAGGGCTCCCTCGGCGGTAGACCTCGAGCCGCGGAGCACCAGCGACAGTTCTTTGGCTGGCTCTGAGGCGTGAAGCCCACCAGAACCAGGCTAGAACCTGGACAGGCCTGGCAACGCTGCTGCGAGTTCGGCCGGAGCACTCGGCCGGCTTCGACCTGCCTCATCGTCCTGCGGTGGTGACCTGCCTCATGGTCCGGCGGTGGTGACCTGCCTCATCGTCCTGCGGTGGTGACCTGCCTCATCACCTGGCGGTGGTGACCTGCCTCATCGTCCTGCGGTGGTGACCTGCCTCATCGTCCTGCGGTGGTGACCTGCCTCATCGTCCTGCGGTGGTGACCTGCCTCATCGTCCTGCGGTGGTGACCTGCCTCATCGTCCTGCGGTGGTGACCTGCTTCATCGTCCTGCGGTGGTGACCTGTTTCATCGTCCTGCGGTGGTGACCTCCCTTCACAGCGGGGAGGAGGCGTCTCTTCTCTCCTCCTTTCCAAAGCCAGCCTCGGTGCTCCTTCGGCGGCAGGCCTCGAGCCGCAGAGCACGAGGTGCTTGAAAATTTGGCGAAGTCGCCATTTTGGCAGTTTACGTCACTTGGGCAAGGGAGGTATCAAGTGGCAAGTTGCTGTCAGTTGGCATTTTGCAGCTTGCCCACTAAAATCTGGCGCCAAAGGTCACAATCTTTGTAAAGTATAGTTACTTAGTGATATATATTGCTATGGTTAAGTGTTGTGCATTGTATTATATGTTGTATTTGCTTTTGTTGTAAATTTACTTGCTATTAAGAATACATAATGTCTATGCAATTTCAAGACGATACAGATGGTATACCTCCTTCTGAGGCTGAAAGTAGGAATGAAAGGCCCCAAAGGATAAAGCACCCTTCAGCCAAGATGCTAGCCCATCTAATAGATGAAAAGGAGCTCCTCCATGTGAGGTTAGGTTCGGCATGGGAGCGAATTGTAACATTGATGGACAGAATTGAGAGCTTGGGTATTACAAGGGTGCCATCCATATTACAGACAGACCTTGAAGAGACCTTCGGTCTCTGGAGGGGTTTGGTGTCTAAGATAGTCCAGGTCCTCGAGCGCATTAACGCCAAGGATTCAGAGTTAGAAATAGTGAGTGTCTTAGCTGACACTAATGAGAAAGAAAATAAGGTGAGGGCAATTCTAGATGCCTTGGAATTTAGTTCTCCACCTGTTAATCTAAGGTCTGAGCCAAAAGGAAATCAGTCTTCCTTATGCAGCCATGAGACCAATCTTTTAAAATCACCTGCTGTGGCACTTAGTCTTAAGTCCAACCGCTCTAGCCAGGTATCTAAACTAAGGGAGTGTGCATCATCTAAACATAGCCACTCTAGCAAGTCTTCTGCTGCTGGGAGTGCCATCTCTTCCCTAGCTGCCTTGCACATTAAGGAGGCTGCACGTCTGGAGCTAAAGAGCAAGGTAGCGGGGGCGGAGGCTGATGCTAAGGCAGCTGATCTCACCCTTCCCTTTAAAGAAGAAGAGCAACGACTGCAAATAGAACAGGCCCGTAGACAAAGCGAAATGCAAATGGAACAGGCCCGTAGACAAAGCGAAATGCAAATGGAACAGGCCCAAAGACAAAGCGAAATGCAAATGGAACAGGCCCAAAGACAAAGCGAAATGCAAATAGAACAGGCCCGTAGACAAAGCGAAATGCAAATAGAACAGGCTCGTATAGAGATGCTTAGAATAAAGATGGATGCCGCAGCCAAAAGGGTAAGGGCTGAGACTTTGGCCAAGGCCCTAATTGAGCCACTCACAGAAGAAAATGTAAGCCAGTTACCAATACAGGATCCTTCTGCCAAAGTGTTTGCGCACCTTGGCAGCATGTACAGCCAGTTTTCGGATGAGGAACAGGGAGACTTCTCTCCTTACCCAGAGCAGGGCCCCAAAGTCACTTTTGAGTTTCCTGCAGAGCAGAGCGTCATAGTGGGGAGCTCACCCTTGCTCGAGCTACCTGTGCCTCCTGCTAAAACCCTAGGTCAGTCAATCAGGGCCTCAAGGCCGAGCGCTAGTTGGCCCCTACAGACAGCTGCACAGGGAACCATCGATTCGTCAGTGGTCGATGTCATCCCTCCAAGAGGCCAAAGGTTGACGCAAGGTACACGGTGGGAGTCCACTCCACAACAGCAAACTCCTCAATTGTTCCCTTCGACGCCAGAGTCCCAGCTTGTCTCCATCATCAGAAGCCCCAGAAGAGATCTTAAGGACAAGGGTGTCGAAAAGTTTTCGGACAAGCCTGAGGAATTTCTTCTCTGGAAGGCCACCTTCCAGAGAGCAATCAGAGACTTAAAGTTATTGCCTGAGGAAGAACTGACTCTTCTGGCTGCATGGTTGGGCCCAGCCTCATCCTCACAAGTTAAGAAGATCTACGCAGCCCACGTAGCCGATCCCGACAAAGCCCTGGAAAAGGCCTGGGCCAGGTTGCAGCAGAGGTATGGGGCCAGCACAGAGATTGAAGCATCTCTTATGGACAAGCTCCAAAGGTTCCCAGCTTTAAAACTCAAAGACTTCAAACTCTTGTGGGACCTCAGCGATCTCCTTGCGGAATTAGAGTCGGCCAAGGAGAATCCAGAACTGCCCGGTTTGAAGTGCCTCGATCAGCACCTGTCCCAGAGGCAGATCTTGACCAAGCTGCCCTTCACTTTGCAAGAACGCTGGGGACAGGAGGTCTTCAACTACAAGGAGGCCCACTCCCAGGCATACCCTCCATTTTCTCATTTGGTCCAGTTCATCACCAGGGCAGCCAGAGAAAGGAATGATCCACAGACGGGCCTCCCCACCTTATACCAAGGGACCCAGCCAGAGAAGGCACCTGAAGTGGACAAGAAACCACCTAGAGAGGCCAATAGACCTGTCAGCGTAAAGGCAGTCGAAACTCAACACAAGACTGACGAACCCAGGTCGGAGGTAAAGGAGTTGCTTTGCCCTATTCACCAAAAGCCTCACAGCTTGGGAGTTAGCTTGGGAGTTTAGCAGGAAGACATACAAAGAAAGGCAACAGCTAATTCAAAAGCAGGGAATCTGCTTTAGATGCTGTGGAGCAACTCCGCACTTTGCATCCAACTGCAAAGAAATCGTCAAGTGTGAGAAATGCAACAGCCTCAAGCATTGCACCGCAATGCACAACTCCAATATTATCTCCCACCCCAAAGAGAACGCTTCACCAAAAGAAAAGTCAGCAGTCGAAGATACCGACAAGCCAGCCGCACCAGAGATGCAGGTGGAAGTTTCAGCAGTCGCCTGTACAGAGCTGTGTTCTGACTCGCAACAGTTAAGAGTTTGTCATCCTATCTGCCTAGCGGATGTATATCCAGCCAAGAGCCCTTGGCTTAGAAAGAGACTCTATGTGGCCCTGGATTCACAGAGCGACGCCTCCCTGGCTACTCCAGAGTTCTTCCGCATGTTTGACCTTAAAACCAAGATGGTCGACTACACCATGACTACATGTGCAGGAAAAAAGAAGTTGCAGGGTCGCATAGCATCTGGCTTTGTTGTCTCCTCTTGCGACCAGAAGAGACAGTTCAAGCTGCCAGATCTGATTGAGTGTTCCTCCATCCCTCGGAACAAAAAGCAAATTGTAACTAGAGAAGTTGTGGAGGCTCATCCACATTTGCGACGATTGAAGAATGCTATACCAGCATTTCAGCCAGATGTGGACATTGCCCTTTTGCTTGGTTCGGACTGCCCGAGCTTGTTTTGTGTGAACGATCAAGTTAAAGGACCTCCAGGTGCACCTATCGCACAACAATTGCCATTAGGCTGGACAGTCATAGGCCCAGTGTGCATAAACAAGATGCACCCACCATCGTCGTTGGACTCCAATCAAGCACAGGTGCTTAAAGGTGGACGTCCTACACTTGTGCGCAGTTGCCTAAGTCACATCTCAGTCTACTGCCAAGGAATAACTCCAGAGTATTCCTCCACCTTCAAAGTCTCTGAGAGAGACGAAGCCACAGCGCTCTCGAAAGATGAGCAAAGGTTTTTGGACATTATGAATGCTCAAGTCTCACGAAGTGCAGAGGTGAAAGCCTGCAAATCAACCACAGAAATCAAGATGGGCCAAAGATCTTGCCTGGAACCACACCGTTTTGAACATTTTTCAGAGTGGCACAGTCTTCTTAGAGCAGTTGCTAGGCTTATACATCGTTTAGCTTGCAAAGATAGTGAGCCTTTACAGGTCCAGGATATGTTGAAGGCTAAGGGAGTAATATTCAGGTCAGTTCAGAGGCATGAGTTTAGTCTAGAAATAGCCAGGTTAGAACAAGGGCTTGACACCCCCAGCCGGAGTTTCTTGCGTGAGTTAAACCCATTTCTAGACAAGGAGGGCATTTTAAGAGTGGGAGGGAGGTTAGCTAAGGCTAAACTCAAAGTGTGTACAAAGAACCCCATCATTGTACCCCCCAATAGCCATATTGCTTTGTTGTTGGTTCGTCACTACCATGAGAAAATCCATCATCAGGGTAGAACTCTAACTGAGGCAGCCCTTAGAAATGAAGGTCTGTGGGTGGTAAATGCTAAAAGTTTGGTCAACAGTTGTATTTTCAAATGTGTCAAATGTCGGCGACTCAGACGAAACTGTCAAAGTCAGTTGATGGCAGAACTACCTCAGGATAGGACTTTGACAGACCCACCCCTTTCCCATGTGGGAATCGATGTGTTTGGTCCTTGGGAGGTTGTCACTAGGAAAACCAGGGGTGGTGTTGTAAATAACAAAAGATGTGCGGTTTTGTTTACTTGTTTGTCAGTACGAACTGTCTATATTGAGGATGTAGAGGGAATGGACACTTCATCATTTTTAAATGCATTGAAAAGGTTCATAGCCCTCAGAGGGCCAATTAAGTCAATTCGATCGGACTGTGGCACCAATTTTGCATGTGCAGACCTTAGCCAACCACTTCTGGAAGAGGTGGAAGGCCGAATACTTAAGCCAGCTTCCAACCAGAAGACTCTGGCAAACCCCAAAGGACAATTTCAAGGCGGGAAACCTTGTGTTGCTAAAGGACAAAGACTTGCCCCGCTATGCCTGGCCTATGGGCATTACACTAAAGACCTTTCCTTGCCCTGACGGTAAGGTTAGAAAAGTTCAAGTAAAGACTCATAGTAAGGACAAAATGTCTGTCCTGGACAGACCAACCAGCAATCTCGTGTTGCTTGCCCAAAGTGTGTAAGTTTTATACTGTTTTATTGTTGTGTATACAAAGGTGTTTGTATGTTTTTGATTGGTAAATTCCCACATCCTGGGAATTTAGCGGGGAGTGTTCCGTCCCCCAGGACGATGGTTTGCCTTACCTATTGGTCGTTTGTTTGTTTTCCCTCCTTTACATTTTGTTTGAGCCTCTGGCTGCAAAAGCCTAGGAAAAGTGGCTTGGAATCTGCAAGAGCTGGCTGCAGTTTTCTTTGCAGTGATTGGTCAAAGAGTGCAACATCTTAGGACCGCCCTTTTTACCAGGGTCTAGTCTCCATTTTGGAGCTTCATTCTGGCTATAGTCTTCCAACGTGCTGGAGCTGTGCAAAGCTAACTGGGACAAATCATCCTCAAAACCAGGCCAATCTAAGCCTATCCAAATTAGATAAGTATTGAATTATATTGATCTGGAATAGGAAATCTGGTTAGAGGAGCAGAGTTATTCCATCGCTTCTAGAACTAATCTTTGCTGTAAAGATAGGGAAGGAAAGAGTTTCTCCTTCTAATATAGGCAGCGTGATTAGGGTATAGTGGTTTTATAATCACTTTTGCCTTCTGGAACCAGGGATAATTCTGTGACTAAAACCTATAGAAATTTGTTTCATTTTCTGCAACTTTAAGATCTGTGCCAGGTTTACAACCTTGTATGAATAAACATCCTTTTTTGAAGTTATCCAGACTCAGTCGTTCAATATCTATAGGACAGCTTATAGGGATTTGCAGTTCGCCCGGATAAAGGACAGCACGTTTCAGTTTTATAGTTTTTTATTGTCCGGTGGACGGCACAGGGGGGGAGGGGGCGACTATGATGAAGTAGTCTAAAATTAGGATTATTGTTGTTGTTGCCTTCAAGTCATTTCAGACTTAGGTCAACCCTTAGTCTAAAGTTTAGGACAGAGGCCAGGTCAATGACCTTGGAGGGCTGAATCCGGCCCATGGGCCTTAGTTTGGGGACCCCTGATGTAGACAAGGAGTTTCAGTGCTCACTATGAAATTGGGGAGAGAGCTGAATTGTTTTTGAGGGTGTTTTTGAAATTACAGACCTAAACATTTTTGTGACTATAACAAAGTAATGAAATTTGTGTTATTTTTTTGTAATTGAGCAAGTGGGAAAACTTCAGGGGCTCAATTCTCCCTCATTTTTAGAGCTATCGTGATGAAACTTGCTATAATTGTACCAAACCTTTTTCACTATTAGCCCACCAAGTTTTGGAAAATTACACTCATCCACCAATTTTTTTGAAAAATTTTGGAATTTTTTACAATGTTTTTTTTAAAAAACAAAACCAAAAAAAAACCTACAAGAGCTATCTACTTGAATTTTATATACAACTAGCTGTATCCGGCCATGCGTTGCTGTGGCCTGGTCTAGTTCAATGGGAAAGAAAGGATAGAAAATCGTGTTATTCTCCTGCTGGGAGAGGCCATAGGCCCCTCCCAGGGAGCAACCCCAGTACCTATTCCTCCGTATTACTGAAAATTGGCTACCAGTATTTAAAAAACTCTAAAATCAGGACAGTAAATAAAGAACACCACTCAGAAAACAGGAATTCCAAACATGAAACAATCAGGGCCAGCTAACACCTTCCAACAAAAGATTCCCTTAGGCAGGAGGCAGCCAGGCTTTAAAGTTGCAAGGCTATTCAATGCTAATCAAGCTGGCCAATTGCAGCATTCACACCTGCCTCCAGCAGACAAGAGTTCTTTCTCCTACCCTGGACACTCCACAGATGTATTTATATAATGATTTTATTTAATTATACTATAATACAATTATATGATATTATAATGATATAATAAGTAGTGGTATCTCTTACTCACCTCTTTCTGTGGCTAGGCCACAGAGCCTTGGCTTTGTGTACCTTGCCAAGCTAAACTGAGTGGCAAGGAGGTGGGTCTAGCCATCCCTTTCGGCCCTGCCCAAGCTAAAGGGAGGAGACTGCTTGGCCAGTGCTAGCGCCGTTGCTAAGGGGAGGAGCTGTCTTCTATGGTGGTTGCTAAGAGCAGAAGGTACTGCTTAGCTGTTGCTAAGGGAGGAGGAGACTGATTGGCCGTTGCTAAGTGGCAAGTTTTACCTGTCTCAGGTGTAACAGGTTTGTGATAGTAGGTATGTGAATATCTTAAAACACTTGTCAGTTTGAATGTTACATTGTGTCCAAATTTTGTAGCAACTGGGAAGTTGTTTGGGAGGTATGAGGTCCTCACAAACAGACATTACATTTTTATTTATATAGATTCACAAGATAACCAGGGCATCAATCCTTGGAAGTTTCAGAAATATTCACCCATCTACTGATTTTGGGGATTTAAAAAAAATTAGGCAAAAACATCCCCCAAAAAGCCACAACAGCCATCACCTTGAATGTCTATCCAACAGTGTATCTAAATGACACACAATTAACAATAGAACCAACTTAGTACAGATTTATACCATTACTTACTCCCTTTAGCCCTCTTTGGATTCAATCATTTTATTTACTACTAGCTGGTTGTGTAATTTTTATTTGACGTTATTTGTATTTTTAAATTATTTTTATTGTAAGTTATCTTTTTATTTATTACATGTTATTAATTTCTTGTATTATTTTTAGTTATTTTCTGTTATTATAGTATTTTATTGTATTAATTTTTTAGTTTTTTTAATTATTTTTAGTGTTTTTTATTATTTTTATTGGGTTGCTAGGAGACCAAGTGGGCGGAGCTTAGCCTTCTAACTGGCAGCAATTGGATAAAAGCAATCATTCCTCTCCCTCTAATTAGGACTTTATTTTTCTTTTCTTTTCTTTTTGTTGTATCAACCTAGAGGCGTGGATGATGGGTTGTGTTGTCAAATTTCGAGGTTGGGGGGCCTGTAGTTTTGTTGTTTTGTGGGTCGCCGTGATGCCATCACTCTTTTATATATATAGATTATTAGAATGACTAAATGGCTGGCTGCTGGAGCCCTCATTGGGCTTTCTGGGAAATGTAGTTTAGGTCAGGGCCTTTTGCATTCTCTGCCAGAGAACTACATTTCCCAGAATGTTGTGTTCTCAGCCTCCTGCCCAGCCCAGCTAGCGGCCCTTCTTATAGCATCCGGCAAGCAGTCTCGGTCTGGCAATGGCCTTTTTGGCTTTACCAAAATTGCTTAACGCTTATACTGAAAATTAAACTGACTTTGGGAAGCTTCTGAATATTACTTAATGAAAACTATTGGTGAGTGTTTTGATTCTTAAATATTTCTCCCCTTTTTTTTGCATGTTTCTTAATAGCAATTCATTTTCATGAATCTAACAAATCACTAACGACTTAAGGGACTAATGATAATTTTGCACAGCCCTAATAAATATGCTTTATAGTCCGAGATTTTAATACTACTTAGTACTGCACCCGAAGAAGTGGATTTATATCCATGAAAGCCCATACTGGAATACAACCGTGTTAGACGTAAATTTGGTGCTGTCAGGTTTCCTTTTTCCTTCCCTTTCCTTCCTTCTTCTAAAAAAAGTTTGGATTTTGTGTTTCTGTTTCATTTTCTGACAGACAGAGTGGACCGTACAATTTCTGGTGGGAAATGGAAGGGAGGTTGAATGTTTGGAGGCTGTCAGGCTCTTGGTGACACCCCTTCACCTGTCCTCAGCAGTGTCTCCTTCCCGTATTCCAGGTACTTCTGCAGCCACTTAATGCACTCCTCCTCCAGATAGGCCTTAAGGTACTGGTTGCGCATTGATTGAGCATCCCATGTCCTCTTGGTGATCTGGGCCTTCACATCAGCTGCCGTCCAGGTGAGGGTCTCCTTGTCAAAGCTGATGAAGTCCTTCCCATCGTAGGCATACTGTCGGTATCCTGCTTTGCTCCCATCTTTCCTCAGGTCACAGCCGTACATCTGCTGCAGAGTGTGGAACCCTGAAAGAGAAATACAGGGGCGGTGGGGGTTCAGACTAGGTTAGGAGCACAAGCTTCTCAGAAGCCCAAGCTTCCCTGTGACCACAAGCTTCCCAGAAACAGCAGGGATTTTTTTCTAGGGAAGAGGAAACAGCAACCTCAATCTAAGAAAGTGTGAAATATGAAAAACAGCCCAGTGTTTTCAGGGTTTAATTGTTAATAATCCTCAAATACACTGAGTTTATTAAAATATTTATCTCCTATCATGCTTCATGAGATCTCAGAGTGCCATTGATCTATATGCAGTAACATTTTTCTGCTTCCTGCCTTTCTGCAGAGCTTACTATCTCCTTCTTGGACTGATGGCCCATTTGGTCTCTTCCAACTCTATTATTCTATGATTCTTGCCCAAAAGAGAGTTAGTCTTTGATGACCCTTTGTCTGGGAAGGGAGGAAGTCATGAAGCTCTTCTATCAGGACGGCTCATGCTCACATATAAGATAGCTTTTAGAAGTTCTTCTCCCCAAAATATAGCAATTCTTCTTTTGTCTATTTACTTTTCTATCAAAGTTGAATTTCCTGGCACAACCTTTCCAGAGCATCCTGAATATTTTTGTGGGCAGGTATGCAATCTACATCTCCTTATTGCTATTATCTTTTAACAAGTATTGGTGCCTCTTTACTGCCTTCATTTTCACCAGGATTTTAGGCATTCCCGGGTCATGTTGTGCTCATGGGAACCTTTTAAGCAACGGGAAATGAGAGACAGTCACTTCCTATTCAGAAATGTTAGCAAAATCTTTTTTGAGCTTTGCGGGTGGGTCTCTGGTGGAGAACATAAGCTCACGGGCTGCATTTACCCATTCCTAGTCTAGAGTTTCAATCCACTTTAAACCCCATTGTAGTTTAGTGAGGCCCAGGACCTTTCTGGATGAGCAGTTTAAAGGCTCCTCTAGAATTCTGCAGAAAGCAGCCACAAGATTTAAAGTGGATAGATACTTTAGTGCAGGCATGGGCAAACTTTTTGCCCTGGGGCCACATTGCAAGCCAGGGAGGGGTGGGCCCCCGAGGGGTAGGGCATGGGAGAGGGTGGGGCCTGGCCCACTGGAAATGGTAAATCTGGTTGTTGTGCCTTGCTCAGATTATCACTCATGTGGACCATACCATTCCATTAATCTTCAGTACGAAGCAGTTACAAAAAAGTTGCCTCATTTAATTTCTACAGCACAGTTTTCAGCCTGGGGTCCCCAGATGGTTTTGGCCTTCAACTCCCAGAAATCCTAACAGCTGGTAAACTGGCTGGGATTTCTGGGAGTCGTAGGCCAAAAACATCTGGGGGGCCCAGGTTGGCAACCACTGTTCTACAGCTTTCTGTTTAACAGTCAAACAGACAAGTTGGGTAAGGTGGAAGAAGAGGAAATTATCTCCTTTCAGGACTCCTTTTCCCCTATTTTCTGGTAGAGAGATAACATATTAACCCTGGGAGGGGGGTGACAGATCGCCACTCCTTGCCCTTGGCCAGTACTTACCTCCACTCTGGTTGTAACGATTCTTTGCAGTCACCAGGCTCTCTTTGAAAAACAGTTCAGAATTCCGTGACACCTCAGTTTCTTCTGCCCAGTAGGAGGGATCCTCTTCCTCCACCTTACTCATCCAGGGAACACAAGGACGCTTCTCTCTCACGATGCTGTCATACTGACAGATCCGCTGGTCATCCACATATCCAACAATGATGAACGAAGAAAGCCATTTGTTATCTTCTGATGCTGCAGTATAGAAATACCTCAAGGAGTGTGAGGAGGAGGAAGAGGAGACTGGAAAGGAAGAAAAGGGGAATCATATGAATGTAGTGAGGTAGTGGCTGCGGTTTAAAATGTAGTAAAACACTGAAAAGAGTGGCAAGTCTGGAGAAATTGATGGGTTATCAAGAAAATTCTACCAAGTCTATGCAAGGAGGTAAGGCAAGGCTGCATTTTATCACCCTAACTATGTAACTTGTATAATGAAAATATCGTACACAAAGCAGGATTAGGCTCAGAGGAAGATGGCAGAAGGATATGCAGAAAAAGCAAAACTTTGGAATGAAGATTGAAGGAAGTCAAGGAAGGAAGTACAAAGGCAGGTTTACAGTTGAACAGTGTGAAAACAGAAATAATGAGGTGGCTACCTTGGCAGCCACCTCTCCACAAAATCAACATTGACACTGAAATACAACACCGCCTGAGCTCTGCGAGTGCAGCATTTTCCAGAATGAAGCAGAGTTTGATGATCGGGACATCCTTAGAGATACCAAGGTGCTTGTTTATAAAGCCATTTTCCTCCCAACCTTGCTCTACGCCTGCGAAACGTGGACGGTCTACAGACGTCACACCCAATTCCTGGAGCGTTTCCATCAGCGTTGCCTCAGGAAAATCCTGCAAATCTCTTGGGAAGACAGGCGGACAAATGTCAGCGTGCTGGAAGAAGCAAAGACCACCAGCATTGAAGCGATGCTCCTACGCCATCAACTCCGCTGGACTGGCCACGTTGTCCGAATGCCCAATCACCGTCTCCCAAAGCAGCTACTCTACTCCAAACTCAAGAATGGGAATCGCAATGTTGGTGGGCGGGAAAAGAGATTTAAAGATGGGCTTAAAGCCAACCTTAAAAACTGTGGCATAGACACTAAGAACTGGGAAGCCCTGGCCCTTGAGCGCTCCAATTGGAGGTCAGCTGTGACCAGCAGTGCTGCGGAGTTCGAAGAGGCACGAATGGAGGGCTTAAGGGAGAAACGTGCCAAGAGGAAGGAGCGTCAAGCCAACCCTGACCGGGACCGCCTTCCACCTGGAAACCGATGTCCTCACTGCGGGAGAAGATGCGGGTCAAGAATAGGTCTCTTCAGCCATCTATGGACACACCCCCAAGATGGAAGACAATCATCCTCGAACTACAAGGGATCGCCTAAGTAAGTAAGTAATTAAGTAATTAAGTAAGAAATAATGACCACTTCTTAACTTTAAAATAGACAATAAAGACATAAAAAGACTGGCGGTTCAAGATTGCCCATGCCTTTGCTAATCATTAACCAAAGGGTGCTCACCAATGCGTCGTCACACCCCCAAGATGGACACACCCCCAAGATGGAAGACAATCATCCTCGAACTACAAGGGATCGCCTAAGTAAGTAAGTAATTAAGTAAGAAATAATGACCACAGATTACTTATTAACTTTAAAATAGACAATAAAGACATAAAAAGACTGGCGGTTCAAGATTGCCCATGCCTTTGCTAATCATTAACCAAAGGGTGCTCACCAATGCGTCGTCACACCCCCAAGATGGACACACCCCCAAGATGGAAGACAATCATCCTCGAACTACAAGGGATCGCCTAAGTAAGTAAGTAATTAAGTAAGAAATAATGACCACAGATTACTTATTAACTTTAAAATAGACAATAAAGACATAAAAAGACTGGCGGTTCAAGATTGCCCATGCCTTTGCTAATCATTAACCAAAGGGTGCTCACCAATGCGTCGTCTTCATCAGAAAGAAGTGACAAGTGGAGTGCCGCAGGGCTCCGTCCTGGGCCCGGTTCTGTTCAACATCTTTATTAACGACTTAGACGAAGGGTCAGAAGGCACGATCATCAAGTTTGCAGACGACACAAAACTGGGAGGGATAGCTAACACTCCAGAAGACAGGAGCAGAATCTAGCAGACTAGATGGCCCATGTGGTCTCTTCCAACTCTACTATTCTATGATTCTATGTTAGAAAATCAGAAAAAGACTGCCACTGGGAAGGGCAGCTATGAAGGAACCAGACAAGATCCTGTACTGTCAAAATATATCACTGAATACTAAAGTTAGGATGGTCTACTAGGCTACCCTGTTGTAATAAATCTGTGGTCCTTAATTTTGTTTTCTTGATATTCAATCTAAACCAGCTATAGTTTTTAAAAGGTCCAAAAAGTGCTCAAAGGATTCCCCAGGTAAAAGCTTCCAAAAAAGAACACTTAAAATAAAAAATAGCTTTCTCTAAAAATGCAAGCATGTTTTGCTCTTAAAGATAAGTTGCAGTAGACTAAAAGAAAATAAACCAACATGAAATCATAAATAGTAAATAAGAAACAAATAGAACTTGAAGAACTAGATCTCCCTAAGATACATACATCTCTGCTTTTTACAAAGGCTCATTATTATGAAAACAATATTAAAAACCTGGGATTTCTTGCCAGGCTAGTCAAGAAAAAAGCACAAAGAATATGAAGCCTTGGCTCTGCAAAGGGAAAGCCAACATTTATATTGAGGGACATTATGCAGGAATTTAAAAATGATTATATCATAGTGTACACCTGAGAACTAACTAATAACTTAAACCTAGAAGAGTTTGTCAGCACACTCAGAAGCCATTATACAAATTAACAGAAGGGATTATTCTACACAGAGATGCCCTCTTTTACCATTATTCTTTGTGATAGCGATAGAGCCTCTAGCAATTGCATCAAACAAAATCCTGTAATTAAAAGACCCTGTAATTAATTCATCAGAACAAAAAAAAAACCCCAATCTTTATGAAGATAATATTTTAGTCTTTCGAGACAACCTGGTTTAATCATAGGATCATAGAATAGTAGAGTTGAAAGAGACCTCATGGGCCATCCAGTCCAGCCCCCTGCCAAGAAGCAGGAAATCGCATTCAAAGCACCCCCGACAGATGGCCATCCAGCCTCTGCTTAAACGCCTCCAAAGAAGGAGCCTCCACCACGGCCCCGGGGAGAGAGTTCCACTGTCGAACAGCCCTTCTCACAGTGAGGAAGTTCTTCCTGATGTTCAGGTGGAATCTCCTTTCCTGTAGTTTGAAGCCATTGTTCCGTGTCCTAGTCTGCAGGGCAGCAGAAAACAATCTTGCTCCCTCCTCCCTATGACTTCCCTTCACGTATTTGTACATGGCTATCATGTCTCCTCTCAGCCTTCTCTTCTGCAGGCTAAACATGCCCAGCTCTTTAAGCCGCTCCTCATAGGGCTTGTTCTCCAGACCCTTAATCATTTTAGTCGCCCTCCTCTGGACGCTTTCCAGCTTGTCAACATCTCCCTTCAACTGTGGTGCCCAAAATTGGACACAGTGTGATTCCAGGTGTGGTCTGACCAAGGCAGAATAGAGGGGGAGCAGGACTTCCCTGGATCTAGACGCTATTCCCCTATTGATTCAGGCCAGAATCCCGTTGGCTTTTTTAGCAGCCGCATCACATTGTTGGCTCATGTTTAACTTGTTGTCCACGAGGACTCCAAGGTCTTTTTCGCACACACTGCTGTCAAGCCAGGCGTCCCCCATTCTGTATCTTTGATTTCCAATTTTTCTGCCGAAATGAAGTATCTTGCATTTGTCCCTGTTGAACTTCATTTTGTTAGTTTCGGCCCATCTCTCTAGTCTGTCAAGATCGTTTTGAATTCTGCTCCTGTCCTCTGGAGTGTTAGCTATCCCTCCCAGTTTTGTGTCGTCTGCAAACTTGATGATCGTGCCTTCTAACCCTTCATCTAAGTCGTTAATAAAGATGTTGAACAGAACCGGGCCCAGGACGGAGCCCTGCGGCACTCCACTTGTCACTTCTTTCCATGATGAAGACGACGCATTGGTGAGCACCCTTTGGGTTCGTTCGCTTAGCCAATTACAGATCCACCTAACCGTAGTTTTGTCTAGCCCACATTTTACTAGTTTGTTTGCCAGAAGGTCGTGGGGGACTTTGTCGAAGGCCTTTCTGAAATCCAGGTAGGCTACATCCACAGCATTCCCTGTATCGACCCAACTCGTAACTCTATCGAAAAAAGAGATCAGATTAGTCTGGCATGACTTGTTTTTGGCAAATCCGTGTTGACTATTAGCAATGACCGCATTTCTTTCTAAGTGTTCGCAGACCACTTCCTTAATGATCTTTTCCAGAGTCTTGCCTGGTATTGATGTGAGACTGACCGGACGGTAATTGTTTGGGTCGTTCTTTTTTCCCTTCTTGAAGATAGGGACCACATTCGCCCTCCTCCAATCTGCTGGGACTTCTCCCGTTCTCCAAGAACTCTCGAAGATGATTGCCAGTGGTTCTGAAATAACTTCCGCTAGTTCCTTCAGTACTCTTGGGTGTAGCTGATCTGGCCCTGGGGACTTGAATTCGTTTAGAGCGGCCAGGTGTTCCTCGACAACTTGTTTGCCTATTTGGGGTTGGATTTCCCCCAGTCCTTCGTCCATTCCATGTTGCTGAGGTTGAAGATGGCTTTCTTTTTGTGAGAAGACTGAGGCAAAGAAGGCATTAAGCAGTTCTGCCTTTTCCCTGTCCCCTGTCGCCATCACCCCATCTTCTCCTTGCAGTGGCCCTATCGCCTCCTTTTTCTTCCTTTTTCTACCAACGTAAGCAAAAAAGCCTTTTTTGTTGTTTTTTATGTCCCTGGCAAGCCTGAGCTCATTTTGCGCTTTAGCCTTGCGAACCTTTTCCCTGCAGGTGTTGGCTATATGTTTGAATTCTTCTTTGGTGATTTCTCCCCTTTTCCACTTCTTGTGCATGTCACTTTTGAGCTTTAGCTCAGTTAGAAGTTCTTTGGACATCCATTCTGGCTTCTTTGCACTTATCTTATTTTTCTTCTTTGTTGGCACTGTTTGCATTTGCGCCTTGAGTATTTCACTTTTGAAAAACTCCCATCCATCCTTAACTCCCTTGTTTTTTTAATACTGGCGTCCATGGAATGCCGCTCAGTAATTCCTTCATTTTTTGGAAGTCAGGAACAAAACACAGGAACAAACCCATATAAAAAATTCCATAATTTCCGATTGCAGGGATATACAGACATGCGAAGATCCAGATATTCGGCTAAAAACCATGATATTCCCACACCTAGAAATCGCGCTGTTTTTGCTTTTTGTAGCAATTGCTTCTGGGTTTACAGGTAACAGCGTCTGGCCACTGTCGTGATTGCTACGGGAGCTTCTGGGATAAAGGTTTTGTCTGGACAGGCCCTTAAACACTTACTCACATGGCTAAAGAGACATTGTGCAGACCTAGGAGAGACACAGCCTTTCCAAAGCCCATGAACAGAGGGTGGGGATTTCACTGCCGAAAAAACTGACCCTCTTGTCTTTTCCCTCTTTTAGGAAGTGATAAAAAATCCAACACTTCTAAGGAAGGTAAGTGAATCACACCCCGCTCAAAGGGTAGAATAAATTACGAAGGAAAAAGGCACAAAGAGAAAGGTAAACCAGTGAGATGAGATGGTTTGTAGCCCTGGAAGATGGTGATGTAACTGTATTCTTCTGCCACCCCCCCCCCCCATTTAATATTTGAATTTTAAGAAGGTTAAACTAGAATAGTAGGGGAATAATTCACTGACCCTTGAGCAATGAATTAGAATGTTAAAAAGGAACCCCAATGGGATCCCTGTATTTGATGACATAGTAGGCCAGTAGAAGATCCCCACATCGGGTGGCATTGGTGAGGCACTTAAAGAATTCTCATGGTTGCTCTCATTCTCATGCTAACACGCCTGTCACATTCTCACACTAACACGCCCACAATTTCTAACAGCAGGGAGGGAGAGAGAGAAAAGGGGTGGGAGGGAATCCCATTTGGAACAGCAGCAGCAAAGGCTCAGCTGGTGTTTTGGACTACAACTCTCACAATTCCCAACACCACTGGCCCTCCCAACACAGGTCACAGTCAAATCATGGAAGGGAGGAAAAGGATACCCTAAAAGACTATTATATTTTTTTTTGAAAAGCAGTAGCTTACAACCAAACCTTCTTGCTTGGGGAGCAAAAGGGAAATTGCCCAAAAGGTTTATTTTGACTTCTCCCCCAATTTCTCCTCCCACAAATTGGGTGATCCTAACGTGAGAGCAATGAGGGCTACTTCATTCCAAATTTGGCAAAACATCCAGAGCTTTGAGAAAAAAGAGGAAAACACCTAGATGCCACAACAACTGGCCCCATGTTTCCTTTGTTTTTCAGAAAGCGATGAAGGGTTCGCCAGCACTGAGGAAGGTAAGTCTTAATGTTTTAAAATGTTAAGATGTATTTTTAACTCAATCTATTTTAAGCTTAATTTGTATGTATTAATGGCATTGAATGGTTGCCACGTGTAAGCCGCCTTGAGTCCCCTTCAGGGGTAGAAAAAAGCAAGATATAAATAGGGCAAATAAATAAATAAAATGAAGAGCTAGAAAAGTGGGTGGGGTGGTCTGTGTTGTGTCTTCCTCTTCTGCCGCTGAGGAGGAGTTGGAAGATAAGGCTGAAGAGGAAGGGGCTGGGGATTTTGGGCAGATGGTCAGGCCTGCTCGGGAGGAAGAAGAAGAGGAGGGAGCCAGCTGGTTGCTCCAACTTTTCAAGAACGAAAAAGGGAGCAACAAGCAAG
Source organism: Anolis carolinensis (assembly GCF_035594765.1). Taxonomy (NCBI): domain Eukaryota; kingdom Metazoa; phylum Chordata; class Lepidosauria; order Squamata; family Anolidae; genus Anolis; species Anolis carolinensis. The sequence continues at coordinate 6,061,124 of NC_085842.1, forward strand.
GAATAGGTCCGCCAGGATTGCTGAAAAGGCGCACAGCAATCAGATCACTCCCTGGAGACACATGTGCTCTGGGCTGAAGGCTATACATCAGGAGCCGGGAATACAGCCATGGCTGGAAGCAACAGATCCAGTTACCTAGCCTTTGACCCTGTATCTGTTCCAGCACGTAGCCTCGCCTTTGTGTTTTTGCCTTGAGAAGAAATTACTAAAGACTTTGCTCGGCCAAGAAACTTTTGCCTTCTTTTGTGAACTTGCCTGTTGTGAACTTGCTTTTGTGAATTTGATTTTGCTACTTTAAACTTTGCTGAAGTAAAACTTTTTGAGTTCCTTTAAGGCTATTCTTAAGACCAAACTGGACAGTCTGCAGCCCTGGGAGATGGCAGCATAGTGTTGTCTTTCCACCATCCTCCCTGCTTGATAATTGAATTTTAATAGAGTTAAACCAGAGTAGTTGGTGAATAATTAGCTGGCAACTGAAGTAAGATGTCAAGAAATATGAAATAATCAACAAGATTCTGGAAGGAAGAGGTGGTTTTATATATTGTGTCAGAAGCGAACTGAGGATGCAGTTGTAATGTATTTCAAAACACAAAGTTAAAAATTTGGCATGGTACTAAATGTCATTTTACCAGAAGCTGGCCACTTGGAGTGTCTCTGGTGTTGCTCTAAGAAGGTCCTCCGTTGTGCATGTGGCAGGGCTCAGGCTGCATTGTAATAGGTGCTCTGTGGTTTCCTCTGCTTCACACTCACATGTTGTGGACTCCACTTTGTGGCCCCATTTCTTAAGGTCAGCTCTGCATCTCGTGATGACAGAGCGCTGTCTGTTCAGCACCTTCCAAGTTCCCCAGTCTTCTGTGTGCCCAGGAGGGAGTCTCGCAATTTCTCTCAACCAAAGCAACTTGCAGCATGCAATCAAACAAATAAACAAACAAAGAGGTGGTTGAGCATAGAGAATGAGAGTGATGTTTCCAACTAGAGACACAGGATAAAAAGGATATTGGGAGGATTAAAAACCTTAGACATGGTAAAGACCAAGAGGGAAGGAGCTCTGAAATGAGGGACAATTTAATAACAATCAAAACAAGAGTCCCAGGCCCATAATAACTGAAGAAATAAAACCACTTCAGGAAAATCTGAAGACAGTGAATAATGGATGGAAATTCCAGAAAAAATGTTGATGTGGAAAGAAGCCCAGCTACATACATTCATTTGATCAGATTCAGTTTTTTCTTACAGCAAGGTTCTCAGAGAGAGAGAAAGGTGTTTGGGAGGAGTCTTTATGGTGGGCATTGAAATGGCAAGGCACCACATTTTTATCTGTGAAAGAAGTTAGGATTGTTGATATGCATCTGCACATCTGCCCTGAGGAAAATATCTAGAATCCCTAAGTATTTTCTGCTTGAAAAACTAACCCCTGTCTTTTCTTCCCTTTTCAGCAAGTGAGAAAGATTCCCATAACTCTGAAGAAAGTACATGTAAGTGAACCCCCACTCAGAGAGAATGAATGGCAAAGGAAAGAGGCATAGAAAGAAAAGTTACACTTCTAGGTCAAGGGTCCTCTTGGATCCATACCATTCCCCAAAGCTTTCTCACCTAACCTTCTTTGAGGTCTAGAGAAGAGAAAGGAAAACACTCTCTCCTATCTAGGTTTTCTGCCATCTTCTTGTTCAGGAGACGGACTCTATACAGTCAGTCTTCCCAAATCCACAAATTCTATATCCACAGATTCCACATGTCTTCAAAATAAATTCCAAAAACAAACACTACCATTTTTCATCACATAATAGTCGCACCGCCTTTTGGGGAAGGCAAAAGCGGCACTCTGGTTGTCTTCGCATAATAGTTGCACCCATAATTCAGTCGCCTGGTGGGTGAATTAAGGGTGTGACTGCCTTTTTAGGGGCTGTGGCCCCATAGCACAAAAAGGGAAGAAGGGCGGTTGGGCTAGAGCAAGGGTCCCCAAACTAAGGCCTGGGGGCCAGATGCGGCCCTCCAAGGCCCCTTTCCTAAACTTTAGACTTAGGGTTGGCCTAAGTCTACTTGGTCTTTGGAAGTCTCTTTGCTTATCTATGGCCTTATGAGATTGTCTAGATGGTATTTGAAGGTCTCATTGCTTAGCTATGGCCTTATGAGACCATCTAGACAGCTTTTGGAGGTCACTTTCATTACCTATGGTCCTATGAGACTGTCTAGATGGCCTTTGAGGGTCCCTTTCCTTACCTATGGTTTTATGAGATTTTCTAGATGGCCTTTGGGGGCACCTTTCTTTACCTATGGTCTTATGAAACCATCTAGATGGTTTTTGAGGGTCCCTTTCCTTATCTATGGTTTTCTGATGGCCTTATGAGATCATCTAGATGGCCTTTGAGGGTCCCTTTCCTTACCTATGGTCTTTGGAGGTCTCTTTGCTTACCTATGTTCTTATAAGATTGTCTAAATCAGGGGTCCCCAAACTAAGGCCCTCCAAGGTCATTGACCTGGCCTCTGTCCTAAACTTTAGACTTAGGGTTTACCTCAACAGGGGTCTCAACAGGGGCCTTTTTCACTTCATAATAGTTGTCACTGCATAATAGTCACACTTACCCCCCCCCCCCCCACACACACACACACATATTTTGGGCAGGGGAGGATGAAATCTGGTATTTTACTGTGTACATAATAGATTTTTGGTATCTACAAGGGTTCTGAAACCAAACTCCAGCTGGGAACTGAAAGGCACAGCCAGCTCTCACCCGGCATCTTAGAGCCAAAGAGCAGCTGGAGACTGAAATGAGATCCACAGAAACCACTGCAGATGCCATGAAGCCAGTCAGTAGGGACACCACTCATTGCCAAGCTTGGCCACCGCCCAGAGAGGATTAAATGCTTCCTTGGGTCTATTCCTAGACAACCTACTTGGTGGTCTTCTTACAGTGCAGCTCTTAGGCTCTCATTAAATGCTTCTATGAGTAATATACTTTCTCTTCTCTCTCTTTCCAATAGCATTGTGTTCATCTGGCAGTTCTGGCAGCACCGAAGCAGGTAAATTTGGGGCAGGGGGGCAATGGGGAGAAGAGGGTCATGCTTGGAGACAGAGAATTCAATGTCCAGTCCTTATTTGATGAACAATTTCTCCCCCAAACTCACAGAGACCCCCTCAGCCTTGAAGGAAAATAAGTTCAGAAGGGGGAGATTGATGCTGTGGCACAGGGCAGGGGTGCATTTGTGGTACAAGTGGAGGGGTAGTCAAATGGTACTTTGGAACAGCCATTAAAATCCTCATGGAAAGGAGACAGGAAAGTGGATGCTCTTCAGGATAAGAGGAGCCTTTTCCTTTCCTGTTGACTTTATTTTGTAAGGAAAGAAAACTGCCTCCACCTTCCACCACTTTGCACGTATCAGATTATGAATGTTTCTCACTTCTTGTCCTGGAATCTCCCTTCCCTTTACGTCAGTGGTTCTCAATCTGTGAGTCCCCAGATGTTTTGGCCCCAGCTCCCAGAAATCCTAACAGCTGGTAAGCTGGCTGGGATTTCTGGGAGTTGTAGGCCAAAACAACTGGAGACCCACAGGTTGAGAACCACTGCCTTACCTCTTTGAAGACATATTGAGGTCCTGCCCTGCCCCTTCGCTCACTCTGAAGTAGCCTCATTGAGTCTATGTTGAGAGAAAGGGGCAATAAAAGTAAAACCAATAAAAGTGTCTCTGGAACTTATGGGTTTCTTCTTTATGTGTTATACTCAACTCTGGTGACAAGGTAATGTGGCTGGAAGAAATCCCAGAGCCTATTTCTGTTGTATTCTACTAGGGACATGCACCCATTTTCTGCTATAACTCACAAATCTCTCTGATTCCTAATTGAGGCTCCTTTAACCCGGATCAAATCTTTGGGATTCATTCTCCGGCCCTCATTCTAAAGCATTTCCCTGTTTTGTCTCCCTGTAGTGTAACTGGCGCTCCATGCAGTCATGTCGGTGGCCACATGATCTTGGAGGTGTCTACGGACAACGCTGGCTCTTCAGCTTAGAAATGGAGATGAACACCAGTTGGACACGACTGGACTTAATGTCAGGGGAAAACCTTTACCTTTGCCTGTGTGTGTGTGTGTGTGTGTGTCTGCAGTCTCCTTCCTCTTCTGCCTCTTAAATAAGAGAGGCAGAATGGATCTGCCTGTGTATTGGATTTTGCTTTGCCTTTTTCCGAGTCTTTCACTTGATGTCAAAAATGCAGATTTATAATAATGTTTGTGTCGCAGAAAGTTGGGCGTGAGACCCAAATTGGCTGTTTTGCCATATAAGCATCAAGATTCTTGGAGATGCCTTTCCTCAGGTTTGAAACATGGCAATTTTGTAATGTATGTATTTTCACTTTCATGGTGCCCTGTGCCTCTAACCCCAGAGAATGTGGGAGTTGATAGTAGTGATGTTCTCAGATATCTCTGTGAATTGAGGTTGAAATTTGCCATTTATTATATTGTAAACCGCTTTGAGTCTACCCAAAGTGGTTTACAGAAAAGTGGTATAGAAATGAAATACTGTAAATAAATTTTAAAAAGGAAGGTATGTAAGACACTGTCATAGGGTGCATCTACACTTTGGATTTACTGCAGTTTGATGCCAGTTTATATGCCATACCTGTCTGTTGTAGAATCATGGGAATTGTTGTTTTACCAGGGCTTTAGCCTTTTCTGCCCAAGACTGTTTGTACCTCTCCAAACTTCAGACTATATATCCTAGATTTCCGAAGTATGGAGTCCTAGCAATGGTGTCAAACTGCATTACAGTAGAGCTTTTCAAATGTGTGTTAGGACATGTTAACGTGTCAGCTGCAGTATGTAGATATGTTGTGCAAACATAATGGAAACCTTGAAGTTTGTGTGAAATAATAAATAATCTCTGAGGATGCCTGCCATAGATGTGGGCGAAACACCAGGAGAGAATGCTTCTGGAACATGACAGCCATACAGCCCAGAAAACTCACAGCAACTCAATAGAATATATATATACAGTAGAGTCTCACTTATCCAAGCTAAACGGGCCAGCAGAAGCTTGGATAAGTGAATATCTTGGATAATAAGGAGGGATTAAGGAAAAGCCGATTAAACATCAAATTAGGTTGGATAAGTGAGACTCTACTATATATATATGAAAGGTTTTCATGAGATATGTTGTGTCCCTATACATTTAATTATTACAACTTATGTATGTATTGGTATCTCTTATACAGGATTGGTTTGATCTCTGGTTCACTAGCAAAACTGAATTACTGACTTGCAAATTGATGCATGTCTGAAAGGTGTGTCATCAACATGAAATGTTTGGAAAGCTCTGATTTACAGAGTAGGTGCACCCTAAAACTCTTTTTTTAAAAAAAAAAATAGTTTGAGATAATAATAACCAATCCTCTCTATTTTTTTTTCAATGGAAAGTTTTAAGTGACACATCAGAGTGAATCAAGTAAACATTGTGACCATCATACATTGAGGGATGCCGGAATTTCTGGGCTGCAGGTCTTCTGCGATCAACCCTACTGGAAATAATGGAAGGAAATGGGACAGAAAATAATAATAATAATAATAATAATAATAATAATAATAATAATAATAATAATTTTATTTTTATATCCTGCACTCTATGACAGTGTCATACATTCCTACTATCTATCTATTGCATTTCTATACCACTTTTCTCACCCCTGTAGGGACCATATTTTTATGTTTATTTTTACATTTTTATTTATATATATGAATGACCCAACAGGGGCCTCGTTTGTCCCTCCCTCGTTTTATTTTGAGAAGTTGATTGGATGAGTTGTCGAAGGTTTTCATGGCCAGGATCACAGGGTTGTTGTATGCAGGCCTGTAGCGAGGGTGTGGTTTTACGGGTTCAAAATTGAGCTTGATTTAGGGGAGTGATAGTTCACCTGCATCCAGAGAAACTGTGACCCCCACTGACAATGAATCGGGACTAAACTTGGCACAGAAAAGCCCCACAACCAACTGTTCACCCTTATCCAGAAAGCACTGAACCCAGCCAATGTCAGATCTTTACCAAACTTGGCACACATTGTGCATACAGGCAAAATTTAGGGGTGATTGATCTTGGATCTGGGAGGTGTAGTTCACCCTTATCCAGAGAGCACTGAACCCAGCCGACAATGGATCTGGACCAAACTTGGCACACAGACACAACATAGCCAATTGTGCATACAAGCCTGGTTTGAGGGCAATTGTCCTTGGCATATGGGAGTTGTAGTTCACCCTCACCCAGAGAGTACTGAATCCATCTGAGGATGAATCTGGACCAAACTTGGCACACAGACCCAACAAGGCCAACTGTGCTACAGGCAGGGTTTGGGAGTGATTGTTCTAGGCATATGGGAATTGTAGTTCACCCGCATCAAGAGAGCACTGAACCCAGCCGAAGTCGGATCTGGACCAAACTTGGCACACAGACCCAACATGGCCAATTGTCCATATAGAAAAGATTAACTCATATTTAGGGAATTGCAGTTCACCCACATCTTTATGCATTTTCTAATGGGAGCATTCACACAAATCAACAGGAAAGAGTGGCTTTTTTCCCTAAGAAATAGAGCTACAAATTACCAAACTGATATTACCTAACACCCCAAAACAAACAATGCCTTTTTCAAATAATCTGGGCACCACCAGGTCCCAAACTAGTGATAAATAAAAAGTTAAAAATATGCTTTGTCGAAGGCTTTCATGGCCAGAAACACTGACTTGCTGTGAGTTTTCAGGGCTGTATGTCCATATTCCAGAAGCATTATCTCCTGAAGTTTTGCCCCCATCTATGGCAGGCATCCTCAGAGGTTGAGAGATCTGTTGGGAACTAAGTAAGTGAGGTTTATATATCTGTGGAATCAGGCATGTAGCTTCGGGGGGGGGGGGGGGCTTGAGGGGCTTCAGCCCCCCACCCCGAAATTCTCAGGGTGGCCCGCGAGAAAGCCTTACATTTATTATTTAAACTCTTATGTTTATTCATATCATGATCTGATCACCATGCTCAGTATATCCCATATGCATGGGGGTATTAGGATAACCATACAAAAGGCGCTGGGCTGTGGCGCAGGCTGGAGAGCAGCCTGCTGCAATACATCACTCTGACCATGAGGTCATGAGTTCGAGGCCAGCCCGTGGCCGGGTGAGCACCCATCAATTAAAAAATAAAAAATAGCCCCTGCTCGTTGCTGACCTAGCAACCCGAAAGATATTTGCATTTATCAAGTAGGAAATAAGGTACCACTTATAAAAGTGGAGATGCAAGTTTAACTAATTTATGACATTGGAATGAGGAAGTGCTATCAGAGTGGATGATGAAGCAGCTGCTCCCCCCTGTGGCCAGAATCGAACTAGGTGATTTGAAAAAGGCATTGTTTGTTTTGGGCCCGGGCTGTGGCGCAAGCGGGAGAGCAAGCCAGCTGCAATTAACTGCAATGAATCACTCTGACCAGGAGGTCATGAGTTCGAGGCCCACTCGGAGCCTATGTTTGTCCTGTCTTTGTTCTATGTTAAAAGGCATTGCATGTTTGCCTATATGTGTAATGTGATCCGCCCTGAGTCCCCTTCGGGGTAAGAAAGAAGGGCGGAATATAAATGCTGTAAATAAATAAATAAATAAATAAATAATTGCCTCTGCATCTGTCTGTCTCGATTCGATGTGTTTATGGGCAATGAATGTTTGCCCTATATGTATATAATGTGATCCGCCCTGAGTCCCCTTCGGGGTGAGAAAGAAGGGCGGAATATAAATACTGTAAATAAATAAATTAAATTAAATAAATAAAAGGTTTGCTAGGGTAGACCCTCTCCCGCTCAGACTCGGCCCCCTCCCGAAACAAAATATTTGTGGGATTTGGGGAAAATTGATCTTAACCTTTGAAAATTGTAGTTCCTGGGATTTATAGTTCATTTACAATCAAAGAGTGCTCTGAGCTCCAACAACAATGAACCTGAATCTAACTTGGCACACAAAATCCCATGACCAACAAAGAATACTGGAGGGGCTTGGGGATATTCACCTTGATTTCGGGGAGTTGTAGTTCACCTACATCCAGAGAGCACTGTGAACCCAAACGATGAAGGATGTGGTCCAAACTTGGCACCCATACCTGATATGCCCACATTTGAATACTGAAGGGATGGGGGGGGGGTTGACCTTCCTTTTGGGAGTTATAGTTCACCCACATCCAGAGAAACTGTAACATCCACCAGTGATGGACTTGGATCAGACTTGGCACACCAAACCACCATGTCCAACTAAACCTACTGGAGGGGTTTAAGGAGAGTGACCCACCATGGTGGGAGTTGTAGTTCATTCTGCAGCCAGAGACCACACCAAACCCCACTGATGATGCATCTGCAGCAAACTTGACACACTTGCCCAGCATGGCCAACTTGAAACACTGATGAAGTTTGAGGGGATTGGCCTGTAATGATATGAGTTGTAGTTCACCCACAGCCTTACACATTTTCTTAAAGGGACCATTCATTAAAAATTTAAAATGGCTTTATAAAATAACCCGGGCATCACTGGGTACCCAAGTTAAGTATGTATGTATGTATGTATGTATGTATGTATGTATGTATGTATGTTGCTGGGGCTCCCACTTCCACAAACAAGCTACCACTTCTACAAACAACTATGATCCCCACCACTGAGGGCCACCAAAGGCCCTCCCTCCAATGACAGAGCGCAGCACGAACATGTACAAGAGCTGCTGACCCCGGCAAGTGTCTTCTGAAAACATCGTAATGCCCAACACCCAAGTGAAGGCTTTCATATGGGGACAACTTCATCCTAGATTTTATGTGTTTCCTCCACCACAGGCATCTTAGTGTTTCTTATGATATTGAGCTCTTTTAGTTAGGGATTTCCTTCTTGAAGGGAATCCCCCGCACCTCTCTTGGGCATGAGTCCGAGGATCCTGGTAAGAGGGGGAGCTGCTATAGATCAATCAAGGTTTAGCCAAAGAATTTCTCACCCTCAGGATGTTGAAGAAAGAATACCAAGTCATTTTATTCAGTTTCAGCTGAAAAGGATGACATCTGCAATCGCTCGTCAAGAAGTCATAACATACATTTACAGATCAACAACTTGTATAACAAAAAATATGGGAGGCGTGGATTGAATTTTGCGCTACCCCTTTCCCCGCCCTCCTATGCGCTGATTGGTCCTTAAGATGGCAGCGGGAACCCTCAGCCAATCAGGGGGCTCCCTACACCTCAGGGTCCCCCACCAATCAGGGATGAAGAGGCGGGCTTATCTAGGAACAATGGATTTGCCGGGATTAACGAGGGATTATGATTGAGCCATTGAGTAAATGTCCAGGAGGGGTTTCGAGACTGCTTCATGGGGTGTAAATATACATCTTTGTCTGGCAGGCTCTGCCAGACTGTGGTGAGTCAGATGGGCTGCATTTGTTTTTGAAAGGTGTCATGTCCATATTGACAGCCGAGGTGATCATGCCTTGATTGTCCCTGTTGTTAAGTGGTCCCGGAATCCGGATGGCTGATTTCCCAAAAGATGTGCCCTGCTCCGATGTCTTAATGGGGAAAAAACCTAATATTTTGTCCATGTAAGGGAATCTGACAGCTTCCTGGTGTGAGGAATTATCTCCCTCTGGGGTGTGTTGCAACTTGTCCATGTAATTCCTAGGTCAGGTCTCGGTCATTCTTTAATATAAGACATTTTTCACAAGGATAAAGAAAAGGAACAGGTAAGGTACATAATTCATACATAAGAACAATATTTTCCCTTCGTTTCCCAAGCCTTTTGTGGTGTGGAATTCATGAAATAAAATAAAAGTCCACAGGAGTCGAATCTGTGGCTCTCTGGGTGAAGCAACCCCACCGGGTCAAAAGGTCAGCAGGAGGGGGCACTCTAGGGATGAGGGTAGTTCATGGATGGGGGCAGGGGCTCTGGGTGGCCCCCGCATGCAGTCCGAACTTCGGCAAGCCTGCCCTTGCAGGGAAAACCGTGCCGCAATGCAAGGGAACTCCGTTTTGACAGTTTTTTGACAGATGACAATCAGCTGATCCGCCTCCGAAAACCTTATCAATTTGCAAGCGGGTGGTCTCCTTTTGACGGTGAGGCGTTTTTAGAAAGGAATATGAAAGAAGAACATGCTAGGGTTCAAAACAAAGGAGATATGGCCAGAAATAGAAGCTGGGGGTAGCCTGTTGTTCTGTGACTCGCCCAGCGAGGAAGGAAAGGGAGGGAGGGCTGAGCTGCGAGAGGGAATTCATGCTCTCATGCCAGAGGGGATACAAAACAGCTCTTATTTGAGATTGTTACAAAGTTTAGGGTTTAGAAAGGCACAGAGAGGAAGCAAAAGATACATTTTTTAAGCGGTTGCTGGGCATGTTTTCACAGTCAAATTGGTCTCAGCGTGACTCTTCCTGATCTGCGGACCTCATCGCTGCAGGTCAGATTAGACTAAATGCAGATGGTCACCCGGGTCCGACTACACTTACTCTATTCGTGTAGAATTTGGACAATCCCACTCACTACTTCTCCCATAACCCTTTCCTACTCTTTTCTGTGGCACACAACAAAACAGTGCAAGGTTTATTAGCAACTGAACATACCAGAGGGGTTTAGGGGACTGATGGAAGTTGTAGTTCACCCACATCAAGACAGAGCACTGTGACCCCCACCGACAATGGACTGGACCACATGTGGCACACAGAGCCTCCATGACCAATGAAAATAACTAGAGGTTTGCGGGGAATTGACTGCGATTTATAGGAGTTGTAGTTCACCTATATTCAGAGAGCACTATGAACCCAATCAACTATGGATCTGGGTCAAACTTGGCAAACATACCTGATAAGCCAAAATTTTTATACTAAAGGCGTTTGGGAGGGATTGACCTTGATTTTGGGGAGTTGTAGTTCACCTACATCAAGAAAAACTGAACTCCACCAACAACTGACCTGGACCACACTTGGCACACAGAACCGCCATGACGAACTAAACATACTGTAGGGGTTAAAGGGGACTGAACCACCATGGTAGAAATTGTAGTTTACCCTGCAGAGAGAGACATCATGACCCCCCCCCCCCCCCCGAATAGACCAGGACCAAACTTGGCATGCAGAACCCCCATGACCAGCTAAACATCCTGGAGGGATTTGAGGGGATTGAGTTGTAAGGATTTATGGAACCCCCACTAATGATAGACCTGGACCACACTTGGCACTCAGAACCCCCATGACCAACAGAAAATACTGGAGGGCTTTGGGTGGAATTGGCCTTGATTTAAGGGAGTTGTAGTTCACTTACGTCCAGAAAAACAGTGTCGACAACAACCTCCCCCCCCTCCCCCGAGAGTGGCACAGAGAACTCCCATGACCAACTGAACATACTGGAAAGGTCTGGGGGCATCAAACAGCATTCAGTTATAGTCCTTCAACTGAATGGGAGAAAATAGCAACCACCATCTTTTGAAATTTCCAATTAATGTCTGAATTATGTGAATATGTATGCTTTTAGAAACTGTCAGTGAACACTGGACACCCTCTACCTTTTCCCAACCTTTCCTCCTTATTTATTTATTTGTTTACAACATTTACAACATTTATACCCTGCCCTTCTCACCTTAAGGGCAGCTTACAAAAATTGGCAAAATTTAATGCCCAAAATGCAATCATAAAAACAAAACAATATGAACAGATCCATTAATAACATTGTTAAAACACATTATAAAAACCTTAAAAACGTATATATAATTAATTCTTTCATCTGAGATCCTCATGCTTCATCCTTAAATCAGGCCATGTCAACTTTGTCATTTACTCATCAAAAGCTTGGGCACATTCCCTGACCTTATACAAAACGCTGGAGCTACAGACCAAAATGTGGAGCTACTTAAAATACTTCAGGAACCCCAGTTGTTTTCATCAGCCACCCCAAGATTGTGGGAAGAGCTCCAACAGCTAAAGGAGCTGTCAAAATTAAAGACACAATTAAAGACTTATCTCTTCCAGCAGGTCTACCTAGTCAATTTTAAATTAGCAATTATTATTTGCAGTCTACTAGAATCATGTTTTAACCTCTGTATTAGGTACTTCAATATGTGTATTTTAATGGTATTGTGTTTTATCTGGATGTCGTACTCCCCCTTGAGGAGAAGCAGGTAACAAATAATAATTACAATTATTATTATTACTATTACAGTAGAGTCTCACTTATCCAACATTCGCTTATCCAGCGTTCTGGATTATCCAACGCAGTCTGCCTCCTACCCAGATCCACAGCTGTTTCTCTAGGCATCAAGGACTAAACTTCTTACGCATTTAATTTCCGACAATGCTGTTACTGTAAGTTCATTTTATGCAATTCTATCTTTATTTGTAGTCAATTTGTTATTAGCCAATGTTTTTGTAGTCAATGTTTTCTATACATTGTGATGGTTTGGTGCTAAATTCGTAAATACAGTAATTACTACATAACGTTACTGTGTATTGAACTGCTTTTTCTGTCAATTTGTTGTAAAACATGATATTTTGGTGCTTCATTTGCAAAATCATAACGTAATTTGACGTTTAATAGGATTTTCCTTAATCCCTCCTTATTACCCAACATTTTCACTTATCCAACATTCTGCCGGCCTGTTTATGTTGGATAAGTGAGACTCTACTGTATTATTATTACATGCCACCAACAGAGTTATAGTGTTGGCAAAAAACAGAGTTAAAGATGCAGCTGTATGTTGATCTGTTCTAGTTATAGATCTAGCGATCTATGATTCTGTCAGCTGTCACAATTTAAGACACAAGTGAAGACCTATCTCTTTCGGCAGGCATTTGTTTTGTGTATTTTAATGTGTATTTTGTGGAAATGTGTTTTAATATGTGTATTCCATGGAGTAAATGATTATGTTGTAACCCGTCCCAAGCCGTGCGGAGGGGTGGGGAAGAAATTAAATTATTATTATTATTATTATTATTATTATTATTATTATTATTATTATTATTTTATGACACAGCAAACAACATAGATATGCTGGATTTCGTTTCACAAAATCACAAGTCGAACACTTCCCAAGTGTCTAGGACTGTGTGATGTATTTTCGGATGATGCGCGCAGATCCCAGTAGGGTGGCCTTTTGCAGTTGGCAGATCGTAATTTTGTCAATGTCTATTGTTTCCAAATGCCGGCTGAGATCTTTTGGCACGGCACCCAATGCCCCGATCACCACCGGGACCACCTGCACTGGTTTCTGCCAGAGTCTTTGAAGTTCAATCTTGAGGTCCTGATAGCGGCTGAGTTTTTCCTGTTGTTTTTCGTCAATGCGACTGTCACCTGGGATGGCGACATCAATGATCCAACCCTTTTTCTTTTCCACAACTGTGATGTCTGGTGTGTTGTGTTCCAGAACTTTGTCAGTCTGGATTTGGAAGTCCCACAGTATCTTTGCGTGCTCATTTTCCAATACTTTTGCAGGTTTGTGATCCCACCAGTTCTTTGCTGCTCTCAGGTGGTACTTGAGGCATAAGTTCCAATGAATAATTTGGGCCACATAGTTGTGCCTCTGTTTGTAGTCTGTCTGTGCGATTTTCTTACAGCAGCTGAGGATATGATCAATGGTTTCGTCAGCTTCCTTGCACATTCTGCATTTTGGGTCATCAGCTGATTTTTCGATCTTGGCCTTGATTGCATTTGTTCTGATGGCTTGCTCCTGGGCTGCAAAGATCAGGCCTTCTGTCTCCTTCTTCAGGGTCCCATTCCCATTATTATTATTATTATTATTATTATTATTATTATTATTATTATTATTATTATTATTATCCTCATCATCATCATCATCACTGTCCTGACATCTCCTCATGTTCTGTATTATTTGCTGAGCTCTGTCATTTTTGTTAAGATATGTAAGCTGTATGAATAAATTTTCAATAACTTTTATAGCATAGCTTCTTTTTATTGCAATTTTCAGCATGAGAGGGTATATCAGAACTTTTACAGAAAGAACATTCGACAATAAGACATACGGATTATATGCAACTACATTGGATTCCACAACATCCTAACTATTACATTGGCTAACAAACAAACAAAGGAAAGCTCCAAGGAAATGCAGTAAAATCACAGCCCACATTCTAATTTTCACTTAATAGTTTATCATACAAGATATTTGCACCATCTTTTCTGTTTTTACTCAGCATTCACACACATGTACATGCATTCATCTTCATGCATACATCCAAATATTACCATATCCTTCTCTCCCTCCTTGGAGAAGCACCTGCTTAGGTCAGGCCCTGCTTCCTTGCAGCCTGCCAACACAGTTCCAACTCCTCAAACACCAAAAACTTCATGTAAAGATGTGGCAGGGAGGAATCTTTTTATCCCATCGCTGCCACCAATTTGTAAAGATGTCAGGCAGGGGGAACCCTTTGACATCCCACCGCTGCCACCAAATTGTGGTGATGTGGGAAGGGAAGGATCTTTTGATTAATTATATTATTATATATATAACTATTAGGCTTGAGCAAATTTTTCGTTATTTCGTTAAATTCGTTAAAAATTCGTTTCGTAAGCAGTTTTGAATTGATATTGAACCATCTGCTCACTGCCCTTACAAATATTACGAATTTGAATAATAAAAGTACCTTTTTTCGTTTGTTTCTGATGTCTTCGGATGAAGCTGTAGCCCCTCTGAGAGGAGAAGCCATGTTGGCATGCCTAAGGGAGAGGCATGGCCATCGATCTGCTAGCATTTAAAAAAAAATGTTGCTTCAAAAATCCCCAAAAATCAGTGGATGGGTCAAACATTATGAAACTTGATAGGCAAAGAGTACTTAATTTTTGCTTCCATTCTGGCAAATTTCATCATAATAGCTTTCATAATGCAGGAGAACGAAGACTCTGAATATTGACCATTAATGAAGCAATTTGCCATAACGAGAGAAAAAACTCCATTTCCCAGAAGCCTTAGCAAGCCAATCAAAGTGGAAGGAAGAAGGACAGGGAGGCGTGGCTATCGATCTGCTAACATTTTAAAAAAATGTTGCTTCAGAAATCCCCAAAAATCAGTGGATGGGTCAAACATTATGAAACTTGATAGGCAAAGAGTACTTAATTTTTGCTTCCATTCTGGCAAATTTCATCATAATAGCTTTCAAAATGCAGGAGAACGAAGCCTCTGAATATTGACCATTAATGAAGCAATTCGCCATAACGAGAGAAAAAACTCCATTTCCCAGAAGCCTTAGCAAGCCAATCAAAGTGGAAGGAAGAAGGACAGGGAGGCGTGGCCATCGATCTGCTAACATTTAAAAAAAATGTTGCTTCAGAAATCCCCAAAAATCAGTGGATGGGTCAAACATTATGAAACTTGATAGGCTAAGAGTACTTAATTTTTGCTTCCATTCTGGCAAATTTCATCATAATAGCTTTCAAAATGCAGGAGAACGAAGCCTCTGAATATTGACCATTTATAAAAGCATTGGGCTGAAGCAAACGTTTCTCCAATAGTACTATGCCCACTTGCAAACTACAATTCCCAGGTGTTCCAGGCCCTCTCTCCTCTTAACATTCCCCACCCCCTTTTGTCCTCACTTAGAATCATAGCGTCATTGAACAGTAGAGTTGGAAGAGATCTCGTGGGCCATCCAGCCCAACCCCTTCTGCCAGGCAGGAAGACACCATCCAATCCCTCCCAACAGATGGCCATCCAGCCTCTGCTTAAAAGCCTCCAAAGAAGAAACCTCCACCACAGCCCGGGGAGAGAGTTCCACAGCTGAACAGCTCACAGTGAGGAAGTTCTTCCTAATGTTCAGGTGAAATCTCCTTTCCTGTAGTTTAAAGCCATTGTTCCGCATCCTAGTCTGCAGGGCAGCAGAAAACAAGCTTGCTCCCTCCTCTCTATGACTTCCCCTCACATATTATACATCATGTCTCCTCTCAGCCTTCTTTTCTGCAGGCTAAACATGCCCAGTTCTTCAAGCCACTCCTCATAGGGCTTGTTCTCCAGACCCTAGATCATTTTAGTTGCCCTCCTCTGACCATCTTGACCAAACTTTCATACAGTATGTGAATTCTTGGAAGGTATGAGAAGTTTAGAGAGAAGGAGGGAGGAAGAGGTTTGAATTTTGGACTCCAATTGTGGCATGATTCCCCACTCTGCCACCCACTTGGGCAAGTCACACACTCTCAGCCCAGAAAAGCCAATGGAACAGGAAATAGCACTTTCAAACCAGGAACTAATTTCCTTATTCAGAGGCTGATGGCCATCTGTCAGGAAGGATTTGATGGTGTACTATGATTTCTGTTCCTGGGTGATAAATGTCATTTCCTAATTGGTTCTGTCATAGAAACATGGCAAAATCTATGACACTGCCTGAACTTTGTGCAAGCGACATGGATGGAACATATTATGGTTTGGTCCACCAATTTAACAAAGTTTCAGCCACAAAAACAAAGTTTCTGAAGTAGAACAATGACTTTCACAGTAAAGACAACCCAATGAAACAGGAAATAAGACTTTCAAACCAGGAACAGATTTCTGCAATTATTAAAAAATGGTTTATTATAAAAGCTATGAAAATTCGCCAAAAATCAGAGGATAAGGGAAACATTCCAAATTTTGGTGAGCTATCAGTATTAAATGTGTTCTACCACTGTACCATGTTTGAAGAAGATCACTCAAAAAATGAGGGCGGGAGAGTCCTGTAAAATCTCCCCTCGTGCTGTTTTTTTTTGGCCACTGCGCATGCGCGTCCGCCATTAACGAATTAATTTAGAAAATAACGAATTTTCGTTAATTTCGAATTTTTGGGGGGGCAAAATTCGGAAATGACATCAGAAACGAAACGCTGGCGCCCCCTACTTTTGAAACGAGTTTAGAATCAATTTTTTCATGGATCGCTCAAGCCTAATACCAAGGACTCTTCATAAATCCTTCTCATCCCACTGCTAGACTGAAGCATATCTGCAACTGAACTGGTTGCTTCAAGCTGCAGAACACTACTGTCCCTGACTGGGGATACAATGCCCATCAGGGGCAACAGGAAGTGCAATCTTTGCTGGCTGCCAGATCAGAAAGGAGTATTGTAATGACTTCTGGGCTGGCTATAAAGGTCTGTAGTTGCCTCCAGTGAGCCATCTGCTGCATGGGGGATACTGTTATTTGTTTATTTATTATTTACAGTATTTATATTCTGCTCTTCTCAACCCGAAGGGGACTCAGGGAGGATCACAATGTACACATACATGGCAACATTCAATGCCATATGAACATAGAGACAGAGACAGACACAGAGGCAATTTAACATTCTCCAGCTCCAGCTTTGATTCCGGCCACAGGGGGAGCAGCTGCTTCATCATCCACTGTGATACCAAGTCCTCGATGGATACTTCCTCATTCCAAATGCTGCTGGATGATTTTTATGGTGTCATAAATTAGTGTTCTGTTACGCGCTGGGCCTGTAACTATTGTCTTTTGTATAGAACGTATACTTTATGCCCAGCGGGAAGCCAGGGCGCCTCAAAGAGAGGTTCTTGAGGATTTCCTGAAAGGGATGGTCTTTTGAGTCTTTAATGAAATAACAAAGTCTTTATTGTTGAACAAATAATAAATTTTCAAGGAGTCAAATAACACTTCAAGGTTTCCTTAATAAACTGTTGGCTTTTCAATCTTGTCCCCAGGGGACGGGAAATTGGCTTTGGATAACTGTACTTTCTCTGTAAGAAGAAAACCCCCTTATAACCTCTCCTAGGCTGTCTATCATATGGGCCTAGCTGATGTGGGACCCACTACCGATTCCAAATGCGTCTGGGCATCGAGTAGACCTACCAACCAAGGCTTACAGATGTTTCAGCTGGGGTTCCGTGGATCTGTGATGCTGTTCTCTCTCTGAGGTTTCTTTGGAAACTTTAGGGTTGTTTCCCTCAGGAGCTGTGAGGCTGAGAGGCTGGGACTTTTCCTCTGGAATTTCTTTTTATGTTTTCTCTATATTCCTGGATGTTCTTGAGATATGAAGCTTTTCTACGGGATGAGCTGGTCTACGTCCTATAGCTTAGCTTCCTTAAATGAGACTGACTTAAAAATGGCTCCTTCCCTCCCAGAGCCCTGAACAAGGGGCGGAACCAAACTTAATGATGATGGACAGGCGGCCTGCCCTATGACTGCAAACATTAGCAGAAAGAAAATAAAGTTGGAGCTTCTGGTACAGCCGTACCAGCACAATTAGTTAAATTAGCCTCCTTGCATCAGTGGTACTTAAATTTCCTACTTGATAGATACAACTACAGTAGAGTCTCACTTATCCAACGTAAACGGGCCGGCAGAACGTTGGATAAGCGAATATGTTGAATAATAAGGAGAGATTAAGGAGAAGCCTATTAAACATCAAATTAGGTTATGATTTTACAAATTAAGCACCAAAACATCATGTTATACAATAAATTTGACAGAAAAGGTAGTTCAGTATGCAGTAATGCTATGTAGTAATTACTATATTTACAAATTTAGCACCAAAATATCACGATATATTGAAAACATTGACTACAAAAATGTGTTGGATAATCCAGAACGTTGGATAAGCGAGTGTTGGATAAGTGAGACTCTACTGTATCTTTCAAGTTGCTTAGGTCAACAACGAGCTGGGGCTATTTTTTTAATGGTTGGCTGCTCACTCCAACATGGGCTGGCTTCGAACTCATGACCTCTTGGTCATAGTGATTTATTGCAGCTGGCTACTAACCAGCTGCGTCACAGCCTGGCCCTTTTACAGAGCCCCCTCCCCCCCCCCGCCCCCGCCAAAACTTTAAACTTTAAAAGGCAACATTGAGTAGTGGTCTGAGCATTGGACTTTGTAGACTAAGGTTCAAGCACCACTCAGCAATAGAAACCCACTAGATGGCCTTGGACAACTCACACTCTATTAACCTTGAAGTTAGGGCAAATGCAGGTCCTTTCTGAACGATTCTTGCCAAGAAAATCCTACAGTATGTTCACTATAGAGTTGCCATGTCAAGCTCAATGACCTGAAGGCACAAAACAACAACAAACAATAACATTACTCAATGGATCTTCAAAACAATTTGGGCACTAGTCACCCTTGACTTACTCTTTGAAGATTTTTTGCAGATTTTGTGGACAACATATGCAGCACCCACAACGGCAACAGCGGTACAAAATGCAGTGAATGCAGGTACAGTGACCGTTATCACTCCAACCTCAACGAGACCTGCAAAGAGAAAGTACACTTGTTAAAGAATGCTACAGATGCAGGCGAAACATCGGGGGGGGGGGGGGGCTACTAGAACATAGCCATACAACCCAAAAAAACTCACAGAAACCCAAAGAGAAAGTAATCGATGGCACCACAAGTGAGGATCGGGCATACCCTCCTCTTCTCCGGATTTGGCAGAGAAAGCCCTGATTCCTCTTCCGCCATCCCACCTTCTCAGCTGCCCTTAAAATGTTCTGCTCCCTTCTTTGCACAGAATACAGCTAAGCAACAACTGCAGCCTTCTCCATTCTTATTTTTTAGAGAGAGAAAAACACTCTGAACACTCTGGGGCCGGGCTGTGGCGCAGGCTGGTAAACAGCTGCTGCAATAAATCACTCTGACCATGAGGTCATGAGTTCGAGGCTAGCCCGTGGCGGGGTGAGCACCCATCAATTAAAAATAAAATATAGCCCCTGCTCGTTGCTGACCTAGCAACCCGAAAGATAGTTGCATCTATCAAGTAGGAAATAAGGTACCACTTATAAAAAGTGGGGAGGCAAGTTTAACTAATTTACAACATTGGAATGAGGAAGTGAGGAAGTGCCATCAGAGTGGATGATGAAGCAGCTGCTCCCCCCTGTGGCCAGAATCGAACATCCCCTCAGGAGAAGGTTAAATTGCCTCTGCATCTGTTTGTATGTTGTCTCTGTCTCTGTCTCGGTTCGATGTGTTTATGGGCATTGGATGTTTGCCCTATATGTACATAATGTGATCCGCCCTGAGTCCCCTTCGGGGTGAGAAGGGCAGAATATAAATACTGTAAATAAATAAATAGTCACCTGAGAGAACTGAGAAAGTAACTGTCTTGAATGATAGAGGCTCCATGCTTGACGTTATTGAACAAAAGCTGGCGGAGCTTCCTGCCTTTTGAGGAAGCACAACTTCCTAGAGGGAGAGAGATGTGGGTTAGTGAGTGATAAATAAAAGACAATTTAGCAGACCCACATTTAAAGCCAGGCTCGGAAGCATTTGTTGCATCAGGTGCACTGATGATGACGGAGTACTATGGTTGCAGCTACATCTGATAATACCACCATTAAAAAACCTCTTTCCACAAAGGACAAAGCAGTGCCCCGCCTCACTTTCTAAAGTGTTGCAGAATAAGGGAGGTGGGGAGCAAAGTTTCAGCACTTTCCAGGTTGTGGGGTGCATTGAGATGAACTCTTGGAGACAGAGGCGGTCCAACAGTGAGGCGAATTAGGCAGTCGCCTGTGGTGCAAAACATACGGGGGTGCAGTCGAGACTGCTTTTTCTGTTGATTTGTTGTAAAACATGTTTTGGTGCTTAGTTTGTAAAATCTTAATGTAATTTGATGTTTAATAGGCTTTCCCTTAATCCCTCCTTATTATCCAACATTTTCGCTTATCCAACGCTTTTATTTTTCAGTGATTGGTTTGGGGGGTGGCGCCAAAATCCTGTTCGCCTACACTTGAAAAATACCTAGGGCCAGCTCTGCTTGGAGATAACTGTCAGAGAACTGGAACAGCATCATGTCTCAATGCATCCTGGGACCGGAAGAGCACTGAAGACATTATTTTCCAGTATCCTGATCCCCTGCACCTTAGAAACCTTTCTTCAACCAGGGTGCTGCTTGAGTCAAGATGGTTGATCTTTCCATTCGTGTTTGGCCATTAATAAGTGTAAATCCAGTTACAAGACACCAAAGTGTATCTACATGGTTCAACCTTATTCTCCATCTTCATCGCTGTGATACTGCAATCCCCTTCTGCCTTTGTGGACCAAAAACACAAGCAAAGCACCCCTTAATAATTAATTAACTATTAATTAAATAACAATTAAAGTACCATTATAAACAGGCAAAGCTTTGGAAGGCATGCCGCGGGGGCTGGATAAATGGCTTCGATGGGCCACATGTGGCCCCCGGGCCTTAGTTTGGGGACCCCTGTATTAAGCCATCGTAGCTAAGGTGTTGTCAAACTGAATTTATTTTACAATGCAAAAGCCCCCTGAGTCTGGTATATGGTCTCATAACTACAAGTATGCCCCAGTTAACAAGACCTCTTACAAAGAAGGTCATTTTTATAAAACATTTTTTTTGTACAAAACCCTCTGCTTGGCTGGAAGATTTTTTTAGCAGTGTCAGCTTTGGGAGGGCTGGAGTAACACAGACTTTCGCAGTTGGATTGCAGCAGCATGGATGCAGATAACATCCATGGGGCCGGACTGTGGCGCAGGCTGGTAAACAGCTGCTGCAATAAATCACTCTGACCATGAGGTCATGAGTTCGAGGCCAGCCCGTGGCGGGGTGAGCACCCATCAATTAAAAATAAAATATAGCCCCTGCTCGTTGCTGACCTAGCAACCCGAAAGATAGAATCATAGAATCATAGAATCATAGAATCATAGAATAGTAGAGTTGGAAGAGACCTCATGGGCCATATAGTCCAACCCCCCGCTAAGAAGCAGGAAATCACAGATAGTTGCATCTATCAAGTAGGAAATAAGGTACCACTTATAAAAAGTGGGGAGGCAAGTTTAACTAATTTACAATGTTGGAATGAGGAAGTGCTGTCAGAGTGGATGATGAAGCAGCTGCTCCCCCCTGTGGCCAGAATCGAACATCCCCTCAGGAGAAGGTTAAATTGCCTCTGCGTCTGTCTGTCTGTTGTTTCTGTCTCGGTTCGATGTGTATATGGGCATTGAATGTTTGCCCTATATGTACATAATGTGATCCGCCCTGAGTCCCCTTCGGGGTGAGAAGGGCGGAATATAATGTCCCCGCATGGAGCTGGAGCTGATAGAGGGAGCTCATCCGTGCTCTCCCCGGGTGGGATTCGAACCTGGCAGCTTTCAGGTCAGCAACCCAACCTTCAAGTCACAAGGCTTTTATCCCCTAGGCCACCGGAGGCTCCGTCGTAATAGATCAATGTATGTGAAGTTCAACCAACTGGAATCATGTGGGATGTTTACATTCAGAGGGTCTGTAAATGGAGTTTTAATGAACATTTGTAGATCAGATGGGGAACTAAAATAGAGAGGAAGTTTCCTTCTTACCTTTATGTGTTACAATGCTGGTAGAGTCTGGGTTTGTCTGTGTGACCCTCTCATTCCAAGGGAATGGAGAGTTGAATGAGGGATTATTCCTTTAAATTATTATTTCCATAATCATTAATACAGGTTGAAGATTCTTGATCAAGAACTCCAAAATGGGTGGTGAAGATACCTGAACCTTTGCTTTCTGAAGGTTTGGTGGATAAAAATGTATCATGGACAAAAATGTTGTATGACCTGATCCTCAGGATATGTGTATAAAATATATAGGAAACATCAAAATTGTTTTATGTAGACTTGTGTCTCATTTGCAAGATATTTTGGAGAGAGAAAAGTAGGGTTGTCATAAAACATCTCTTCCCAGATGCAGTTCTGAGGCTCTGCCAAGAGAGGGTGCCCATTTCTCACTAACACCCACAGTAATTCTATAATACTCTTCTTTATAGTTTCAAGATTGTTGTTTACTTCGGTTATTTTGCTATCAGATTTTGAAATAATTGTTTAAACCTCAGGAAGTATCTTACAATTAGTATCAAGGTCTAAACAGGGGATTCATGTTTAATATCACTTCACACACAGAGAGAACGAGCCTGAAGAGAATTTGATATTGTTCTGTTATCCGGGCAGAGGCCACAAGGGGGTGCTAGAGAGAGAAGAATAGTCCATTTTACAGGGTTGGAGGGTGGCTTGAAAGAGTTAAACCATTCCCCCCCGTTTTCCTGTTATTCTCCCCACCCATGTTGCTGTCGTGGAAACAATCCTTCTTGATGACATAGGAAGTAGGGAGGGGGAATAACCAGTGAAAATGAGGAAAATTATTTTTCTCATTCAACTCCCAACCCCCCCTCTAAAATAGGCTATTCTTCTCTCTCTAGCACCTCTTGCAACCTCTGTCCAGATAATGGAACAGTACTGGGAATTTTGTGCCCAGTATTTTTGGTAACAAGCATGAAGAAAAGTTTGTTTTCATGAAACCATCAAGAAGTAAAGGTCTCACTCTCTCAGCCATGCTTGTGGACAATTCTGAAGTGTGTTCAAACTCTGGATTAGGGATGCTCAGCCCTCATGGCTGGTTTCTAGGTTTTCAAATGTTTTGCTGGGCCCATATGGCCAGAGGATTTGACTCAAATACACCAGTCACACTGAGGACAGCGGTGATTCTGGACAGGGAAACCAAGTACTAACCATCCCAAGGTATTTTATTCGCATTTTGCTCCTTAGTGGATTTACTTTAAATTGGGGGCAGACAGAGATGGCACTTGGACTCATCTACTCTATGGCATTAATGTTGCTCGACACCACTTGAACTATCCCGGCTCAATGTATGGATCCAGGGGAGTTGTAATTTTACACGGTCTTTAGCTTTTGATGTTGGTGCCTCGCCACACAACTCCCAGGATCACATAGCACTGAGCCACAACTATTAAAGCGGTGTCAAGATGCCCCACTGGGAGGATTGGGCAGGAAGAGAAATCGAAAGCAATCCTTGAGTAGAAGCAACTCTGCTGCCCCTAGTGGGCAAACCAGGAATAACAAGGTTATAGAACCACAGAGTTGGAGGAGGCTCAGTGGAGTTCAGTCTTCTGATCAGTGCAGAATCTCCCATTACAGCATCCCCAGCAAAGAGCTGTCCAGGCTCCTTTGCAGGCATCCAGAGAAAAAAGGAGAATCTGCCACCAAAGTGGAAAAGTGGATCCTTTGCCAAACTGCTTTCAGTGCCAGGAACTTGCTTTTACTATTCAATCAAAATCTACCTTCCTCTAACTCAGTGGTTCTCAACCTAGGGTCCCCAGATGTTTTTGGCCTTCAACTCCCAGGAATCCTAACAGCTGACTCAAAACCTTTAGACCTGGTCCTACCCTCTGGAG
Organism: Anolis carolinensis; assembly: GCF_035594765.1. Taxonomy (NCBI): domain Eukaryota; kingdom Metazoa; phylum Chordata; class Lepidosauria; order Squamata; family Anolidae; genus Anolis; species Anolis carolinensis. The sequence continues at coordinate 6,085,250 of NC_085842.1, forward strand.
CAGTGGTTCTCAACCTGGGGTATGCCGTCACACCCAGGCACCTTTTAAAGTTTTAAGATGTGCTTCTTCCTTTGCCCAGGTGAACTGCAAGGGCCTTACTTAGAAGCTCTGGAAATCCTGTTGTCGAGCAAATTTAGGGTTCGTCCCTGGAGCAGGGACGAACCGATGCCCTATGACCGCAGGTTTCGATCCTGGCCAGCGGGGGCCACTGCGAATTAAAACCCTATTTCCCACAATAATCTCACCCAGATCGTGAAGAGAGAGAACCGAGTTGTCTTTATTTCGAGTCAGCTGACGCGGATGTCAAGACGCAATCACTCGCAGTGATGACATGTCACATAATACAGTGCAGCAATTTTTATAAGCAAAAAGACAGGCGGAGCAATTCAAATCTCCCTCCCCGCCTTTCCCCGCCCAGTTCCACTCTGATTGGCTCTTTGACTGGGTGGCTCGAAATCCCCCCAATCAGATGGCTTCCTACAGTCTACCAATCAGGGACAAGGGGCGGGCTGAGCAGCGATTAATGGACAGCCAAGCCGATTATGAAAAGGATGGATGAGTCAATGGATGATTATGAAAAGGATGGATGAGTCAATATGTCCAATCTACATATGTGTCTGACATGCTGGTCTGGTTTATTGACAAAGGGAGAGCTGTTTCCTGAATAATTGTGTGGATGAAGGGTGAGCTATTTTTCCTTCTGATGGCCTGCTCCAAACTCAGAAGGGGGAACAGCCCAAATAATTGTGTGGATGAAGGGTGAGCTATTTTTCCTTCTGATGGCCTGCTCCGAACTCAGAAGGGGGAACAGCCCGAATAACTGTCCATGCAAGGGTAGGTAATAATCTCCTCTGGGCAGGGTACTCCAGCCCATCCGGGGGGGTGGGGGGCTGTCTGCACGTAGCTGAGTCAAACCTCAGTCACTCTATTTTTCATATATGAGGCATTTTGGGAAGGGAGACATATAGGAATACATTCATAGAATCAGAAATCATATTGCCCACTTCCAGCCACCCAAAGGTCCAGAGTTCATAAAGTTTCATAGGAAAGTCCAGAATCCAAGGGAAAAGATTGTAAAGCATGTGGTTTAAAACTGGCTTTTTTCCTTTGCTAACTCCTTTGTCTGGGTAAACAAAAGGGAGTGCTTTTGTCACTGGTTAAGGAAAGGATTAAGGAAGTTGTTATCTCTTGCCTCAGGCTAAAAGGTCAAACACCTTTTGTGTAGGGATTTTTAGTAAACCACAGTAAACTCCAGTAAAAAATCTCAATCACCTTCTGCTATAAATATATGAAATATAGGACATAAAGTCTTGATTTTTGAACTATCTTTTACAAAGTCCTGGGGGGGGGGCACCTCGATCACAATCCCAGTAACCAAAGGCACTTCAAGTTCAACAATCAAACAAAATTTTATTTTCACAAAGTCCTTGGCAGACTTGGCACACGTAATTAAGTTTGCAAATATAAACAGTCAACTTATAAAACCTTGCAGATGTTCCTTTTTTGCTTTTCCCCTTTAGTTGCTGGGTTAACTTCCACCAAAGGCGAAGAGATCCTGAGATCCTCTTTACCCTAGCCCTGAGCTGCTATCAGAAAGGTCTATAACTATCTAAGCTCAAAGCTAGTTTTTTGAGGCGAAGTTGGTAGGGCTTCTTCCAGTAGCAAAGAAATCCGGAGATGTTCTCTGCCCCAGTGCCAAACTACTATTTTTTGAAAGAGCAGGTCTTTCCCTATTTATGCTCAGTGCTGGTTTTAAAGGCAGGTCAGTACTTACGATGGCTTTGTCAGAGTTGGCCTGGCTTGGCCACACAAGCACATCTAAGTTGTTTCTTCTTCAGTCTAGAAGGCAAAAGGCTTCTCAAAATTGAGCCTTCTTTCCCCAGGAAAAGGGGCGGTCTCCAGAACAAAAGGATACATTTGCAGGTTGCCAGCAGCAAAGCTTTGCAAACAGGCTACAAACTCTGCTAATGGCTAAACTATCAGGTTGCTGCAGAATCTGCAACAGCCCTGGAAGAAATGCAACAGGTGCTGTTCCTACAACTATGAGCAATTTGTAAAATCAAACTCTTTGGAGACGGAACATGGGGTCCCCAGATGTTTTTGACCTTTGACTCCCAGAAATCTCAGCCAGTTTACCAGCTGTTAGGATTTCTGGGAGTTGAAGGCCAAAAACATCTGGGGACCCCAGGTTGAGAACCACTGCTCTGAAGCATCAGAGAACAAGCCTGCTGCCCTCTCCTCCCTGTAGCAGCCCTTGAGGTATTGAAAGACTGTGATTACGTCATCCAATGTCTGCAACCTCTCCTTCTACTCCATCCTCCACCCAGCCAAGAGCACCCTTCACTCCCAAGAAAGCCCTGCCATTTTTGAAACATGCTCCCATCAACTCCAATGGCTCCAAACCACTCCTTCTGCTCCTGTTTACTCACTCCATCGCTTTGGTGCCATTGTGCTGGCTCCGAGGTCAAATGGACCCACTGCACAAAATAGGCGAGAAGAACATGACATAATCAGGCAATTCTTCATGGATTTCCCCCATCAATAGCAATTATAGGGAGGAGGAAGACTTGCAATGAGATGAGAACAGCACCATGCAATAGAAGTAGAAAGGCCAGCTTCAAATCTGGTTTGCCTCCTTCATGTGATAGTAGAGTTGCAGTACCTTAGTCAAGCCTCTGGGGTTGTAGATTGATTAGGCCAGGGGTCCCCAAACTACGGCCCGCGGGCCACATGCGGCCCCTGAAGGCATTTATCCGGCCCGCACCCGTCTCCAAGGAAGGTGCATGCCGCGGCCGCTTTTCCTGCCTTCTCCCTCCCTGCATAAGCCTTGGAGCCTTTCCTTCTTTCTCCCTCTCGCTGCACAAGCCTTTGAGCTTTGGCTTTAGAGCCTTTCCTCCCTCTGCTGCACTAGCCTTTGAGCTCCCTCTCGCTGCCTTGGAGCCTTGCCTTTCCTGCCTTTCCTCCCTCTGCTGCACGAGCCTTGAGCCTTTCCCCGCCTCCTCCTTCGCCCGGTGCTTGCTTTGCTTTGTGTTTATAAAGGTATTTTAGTTATTATTTAATTATTAATTATTAAGGCGGTGTTTTGCTTGTGCTATTGCTGCACAAAGGCAGAAGCTGGTTGGACTACATTGCCCAAGGGGTCTCTTCCAGCCCTCTTCGTTATTTTTATTTGCGTCATCATCATTATTATTATTATTATTATTATTATTATTATTATTATTATTATTATTATTAACATTGAGGCTGGGTGGTCATCTATCAGGGGAGCTTTGCTTGTGCTTTTGGTGCACAAAGGCTGAAGGGGGTTGGATTACATTGCCCAAGGGGTCTCTTTCAACCCTCTTCATTATTTTTATTTGTATTATTATTATTATTAATAATAATAATAATATTGAGGCTGGGTGGCCATCTGTCAGGAGTGTTTTGCTTGTGCTTTTGGTGGACAAAGGCAGGAGGGAGCTAGACTAAATAGCCCAAGTGGTCTCTTCCAACCCTCTTTATTATTTATATGATGATGATGATGATGATGATGATGATGATGATGATTAATATTATTAACATTGAGGCTGTATTTGTTCCTGTTTGGGTTTTTTTTTTACTTCAAAATAAGATATGTGCAGTGTGCATAGGAATTTGTTCAGTTTTTTTTTTTTAAAAAAAACTATAGACTGGCCCCCCAATGGTCTGAGGGACCGTGAACTGGCCCTGTTTAAAAAGTTTGTGGACCCCTGGATTAGGCACTGCCGCTCTGGCTATGAAAGCTAAATATCTTGTAAAACTACAGCTCCTTTGATTCCATAGCACTGAGCCACAGCAGTTAAAGTGAAGTCATTTTGGAAGGGGCTCCTAACTTGAATCTGTCGAATCAAAAAATCAGATGAGCAACAGTTTGGAAGCCGAAAAGCCCGTAAGTAGAGATGCTCATAAGTCAAGGTTCCACTGTATGCATGTGTGAAGATAGATACATAGATAGATAGATATTGGCAGTCATAAAACGTGGAATTATTGAATAATAAATATGGAATAATGGAGCCAAATATTTCCTTACAGAGTTTTTCTCAGACCAAAACTTGAGTGAACCCAACTCGAAATAATGGTATTTTATTCTGGCTGGGTGAGGCATAAGGCTTCTAAAATTCTGGAACAACAGAAAGAAAGACAAGACTCAGCAATCCCAAAATTCACAGCATTGTTGGCATTTATTTCATAACCCAACTAAGGCACATGATGGAGAAGACTGCCCTTTTCTGAGAAAACAAGATGATATAAATACATATGAAGTAAGCAGTTCCTTTTAAAAAGAAATTAACTTCAACTATTTATCCAGAGTGCTAAAACATGTCATTTAAAATAATCAATATTTTATTCATTGTAGGTTCAGTATTTGTTAACCGAAATGTTTGGGACTGAATGTGTTTTGGACTGTGGATTTTTCCCCAAATGTTGGAATACCCATATATGCATCATGAAAAACTTTGAAGATTGATCCAAGACCAAACCTAAAATGAATTTATCTTCCATATACATCTTATGCACATGGCCTGGAAGTGATTTTATACAACTTTAAAAAATTTTCTGCATGGAATAAGTTGTATAAATGGAAAGCAAAGGAATCACTGTCTCCGCCACTCTACAAGATACTAAACGTGTACTTTTCTGTATTTTTTTTTAAAAAATAGATTATATCTTATAAACCTCTGTTAAAAATTTCTCTAAAAGATATACAAAAGTAGCATAAAAGTAATTAGAAAACATTATTACATAGCAGTATTGCTTGAGTATCTTCAGTAAAAATCCTGTAAGTGAACTCCAATAGGAGAATATTTTAAAATGAGCAATTTCGGGTTAATTTTGATGAACTTTTTCCCGAATGAGAGACAGCCTGAATGAACAAAATACAAATGCAAAGATGACAACAAAGGAATGAGATTGTCTCCCTGAGCCTATGCGGGCAATGCCCTCACCCCCAAAAGATGGGTTCATGCCACGTATCTGATAAAAGATTAACTGAGGCTTACCAACTTGTGAAAATAAACCCTGAATTCATTAATTACTTGGTCAAAGCAAGACAAGGTTTCTTTTTTTCTGAAATATTATTGATTCCGTTAAGAAATAATGGATTGGAAGATACAAACGTATAAAAAGGAGTTATTACATCCAGCTTTTGTAGACACAGAAAAACAGTTTTTGCGATGAATAAGCAAAAGACTAAGCTGAATTGGCTTTATGTTTGGTCAACGTAGCCCAGTGCTCTCAATTCTGACCAGCACCCATTCTCTCCTGAGCTCCAGGCAGGATTCTTTTCCTAAAAATGGCATCCCTGATATCATTTAATATAGTCAAGATTTTAAAACAGAACAGTATATGCAGAACAGTTTGTGGGCTTCTCTAGGTCCTCTTTGTGCAATTCTATGGTGTGTTCATGGCCAAAAGAAGTAGCGTTAATTTTTATCCACCATTTCAGGAATCTACACTGGGGCTTTTGAACATATCCTCAGTGCATACAAGGGTCATGCTGGACAGTATTAGTAGAGACAAATTCCTTTCCTAATTTCATGTCTCTAGATTTCTTTTTTAGGTACACAACCCTACCCACAAACCCATTCAACACCCCAGATGTACATCAGGCATCCTCAAAGAAGGACTTTGAAAGTGCCTGAGCTTTTTCCAAAGCAGCCGTCAGGGCTTTTGCTTCTTCTGTATCCTTTAAGGCAGTGCCATGCAACCTGCTCACTACATCGCTCACTTTCTCCATATTTTGGTTTATAGTAAGAGCAACATGCTTTTGGAGAACAGCAAACAGTTCCCAAGTCAAAGAAGGCTCTTGGGTCCCACTGGCAGGATTCACCTTCTGTTTTTTACGGGGCGGTTCTGAATCCTCTCCTTGAATAAGAGCTGATTCACAGCCAACGAGACTCTCCCCAGAACTCTCCGCACGCGTTGACTCTTCGGGCTGTGGTGGGTCCCGTCTCTGGGGTCTATTTAGACTGGTGGGCTCTTGTATTTGAAGGGCTTTGCTTGGATCGTCTGCAACCTCAAGTTCGGAAGGAGGTCTCTTCTGAGCTGCAGCACTGGGAACATAGCCTGGTTTTGAGGAAAACACAACACATGAGACTTCCACAAAAGCAGCCCACAAGCCCTTTTAAATTCTTAGACATATTAGGAAGCAGCACAAGTGGCAAACACAGTGGTTTGATAAAGACCTTCACAGATCCATTGCTCTCACTGGGGGCCCTTCCAGACAGGACCCAAATAATGCCTCCGGTAAAAAAGGATTAGTTCGGGACAAAGCAGGTCCCAGGATTCGATCCCCATAGCCCATTTTGCTCATTCTGGCTCCATGAACATAGAAATGATGCACTTCTCCCCTCCTCACGTCTCCTGGTATGTCATTTCTATGCGCGAGGAGGCCTGTCAGAGAGGTGTCATGACACCCAGTGAGTTTTCACTTATTTTAAGGGCTTTGGGGGGGAGGGGATGATCCCATGCCTGGCGCCGGTCCTAGGTAATTTTCAAGTGTAAGCAAACAATATTTTGGTGCCCCCCCCAAAACCAATCACTGAAAAATAAAAGGTAGAAGGTAGAGCTGAATAGAATAGATAAAAGAGTTACCTTACAAACCAGAAGTTTATTTACATCATTATGTTCATATAGTTACATTACATAGAATTAACACAGCCATCCCACCCACAGCCCAATTCAGTGTCAAGGCCTTGGCTCTGAGTGCTCAGCGTGGAAAAGAAGGGGGCGGAGCCACCTGAATGACGGACATCAAAGGGCAACTTTCCCTGGGCGTTCCAGGCCCCGGCGCCTCAACAGCGCCCCTAGCAGATTTTGTGCCACCTGCAGTTGCTTAACCAGCTTATAGGTTATGCCCATGCCCATGCTCTTCTGAGAGGGCATGGGAACACTGAATCAGAAAAGACCAGATTTTCTGGGCAGGCATGGGGATAAAAACCCATATCGAATCGGGGTTTTTTAAACCCACTTTGGTGTGAGTATTCCCCATGTCTGGAAGCGCCCTGAGTAGAGTTCTTCCCAAATACACAAAGAGTCAAAAGAGGCAAAGGAAATCCCATGGTACCATTTTAGGCATTCAGTCTTGAGGAATAAGGAGGAAACTAGCTTGTTAACAGTACAGGAGAAACCCTGCACCCATACAGCTGCTATCTGAGTTTCATCTACCAACATCTAACACAATATGTCCTTTCTAGGAATGTCTTTGGTCTCCAGGTCATTCTATGACTGGCTTTGTGCATCCTCTCATGAAGCCAGAAGCTGGAAATGTTAAATTGCCTCTGTGTTTGTCTATATATGTCTAATGGCATTGAATCTTTGCCATGTATATGTGCATTGTGATCTGCCCTGAGTCCCCTTCAGGGTGAGAAGGAAGGGTGGGATATAAATGCTGTAAATAAATAAATAATACATAAATAATTCTTCAGGAGTTTTCACAGAGTTGTTATGGAGGACCTAATACATTCTTAGAGAGAAAACCGCAAAGAACTGTCTAGGTCTTCCAGGGTAATTCATTTCAGTCGGGCCCATGTTATTCATCTGGACAGAATGATTCACTGTACAAGGCATTTGGATGCTTCTGGTAGATGTAGAACTCCCTCCTGCAAAACACATCAGACCATGGATGGCACACTGAGTGTGATCAAGCAAGGTGGGGATCACTTAAGTGTGATTCTACCCATCATTCAGTTGGAGAGGCTCACATGAAATTGAGAATTGAGAAGAAAGAAAACCTCTCTTGCCCCTCCTCTGAAGAAAACATCAGTGAAGGAAGGTCAACAGATGAGAAGACTTCCCAGTATTTTCCAAAGCAATGTTTCCATGCCTACAATCACCTGTCCATTGGACCAAAGACTGAGCCAGTAATGTCAGCAGGGTAGACACCAGTCCTGACAGCCACTAGAAAAGCAGAGACCAGCAAGACCCAAGCCTGGCAAACACTTTTGCCAGAATAAAAAAAATCCCTCTGCAAGAAGAGCAAGAAGAGCTGAAGAAATGCTAAGTTCCAATACAAGGGTCTGATCGTGTGAGGATTTGTGGAAAGGGAAAGAGAGTATAGAAGGGGAAGTCTGGCCCCAGAGAAATAAACCCAGAGCCCACTGCTCACTCAGACCTGCAACCCTTGGCCTGCCTTCCACCCCATGGGCTTCCCCTTACCAGTATCAACATGACAAGGTGAAAAGTGGGAAAGGGCTGCACCATAAGTACAAACAGCAACATGCAGGACCATGCACCAGTTTGTCCAACCCTTAGTTCCAGGCTTACTGGGCAGTTCCAGAGGCTGGGCTTTTCCTGTGGTTGTTGCCACTGATGTGACACCGGAAGGCTGAATCCAAGGGCCCTGTAAAGGTGGCTGCTCGTTCCTTCTGATGCCGTGGTTAGATGAAGGGGACCTCAAGGTGTCATCTAGCTTCCTATTCATCGCATTAAGCTTCTCTGCCATTAAATGGTGATATTCCATCTAGAAAGAGGAAAATGTGTGAAAGGAACGAACATTAGACAGTATTGCAGAGTCTTTTAGCAGGTATGGGGTCAGAAGGAGAGGAGGTCAGCAGTGAACAGAGCCTTTAGAAATGCCTGGCAATGGATTACTCCCTCCAATACTCCCTCCAATAGCACATATCAAAGGAAAACTGCCCATTCAGGTACAGGAAGCCCAAAACCCATGGATGCACATGCCTCATGACAGATAATCCCATAGTAAAGTGGATATATATATATATATATATATATATATATATATATATATACACACACACACACACACACACACACACACACACACACACACACACACACTAGCTGTGCCCGGCCACACGTTGCTGTGGCGAAGTATGGTGGTATGGGAAATAAAGTATTGTGGAATTGGTGGTAGTTAAGGTAAAGGGTAAAGGTTTTCTCCTGACATTAAGTCCATTATAAATGGGTTATATAGCTGTGTGGAAGGGCCTGGAGTCTACACTGCCATATAATCCAGTTAAAATCAGATAATCTGTATTTTATAGGCAGTGTGGAAAGGCCTAAATGAGGCCTAGCTCTGCCTATCCCCTTGGCTGAGTGGGCTGCTACGAGACCAAGTGGGCGGAGCTTAGCCTTCTAACTGGCAGCAATTGGATAAAAACAATTATTCCTCTCCCTCTAATTAGGACTTTATTTTTCTTTTTTTGTTGTTGTATGAATGTAGAGGCATGGATGAGGGGTTGTGCTGCCAAGTTTAGTGTTTCTGGGATGTGTAGTTTTGTTGTTTTTTCCTAGGCCGAAATTTCATTACCCTTTTATATATAATGCCAAACCAACAATCTGCCTTCCGATTCTGGTGGGATCCATGAAGGCCAACCATACTTTGCTTTCCTCCCAAGATCTACCTCTGAACATGCTATTGCCATTGCTTGCACTGGACTGTAGGCCTCTGCGGTGACTCTAAGGTAAACCTATCAAAGAGTTTTCTTGGTAAGATTTATGCTGGGTTAGCTTGCCTTTGCCTTCCTCTGAGGCTGAGAGAGGAAGACTTGTCCAAAGTCACTGAGTGTCTTTCCATGGCTAAGCGGGGATTCAACTCCCGAAGTCCTAGTCCAATATTCAGACCATTACACTAGGCAGGCTCCCAATGCCAGATGCTGAAAAATAGAGACAACTGCCTCCAGGACCGCTCTCGGTTAAGCACAAGGATAAATAGCAGCAGCTAAGGAGACAGAAAGGGAAAAGATGGGAAGGGGAGGAGAGGAGGAAAATGAAGCAAAGGGATGGGCAGCGGGGTATCACAACAAGGTCAAGCAGAAATGGCAGGATGAACCTGTGGCAATGCCAAGGAGTGCTGTCAAAAGTGGGCAATATTCAGGAAAACCTGGACTACTACTGTTTCTGAATCCTTCCGTTGCGTGTGGCATATAACATACCTTACTGTCAGCCACACTGTAGACCTCCTCTTCTATTTGCCTGGCATAAGCCTCCAGGATCTTCTTTGCTGCTTCTGAGTCATTATCAGGAGAGATGGTTTTTGCACTGCCAAAAGCAGAGAGAACAAACACCATTACAAAAAACTATTGGAAGATAATAATAATGATAATAATACTTTATGTATACCCCGCTCCATCTCCCGAAGAACTCGGGCAGCTTACACTGGGACAAGCCCAAAACAATATTACATCAATAAAACCAGTAACACATTAAAATCACAGTATAATAACATATCTTGCTGCTGCTGCTGCTGCTCAGTCGTTTAGTCATCGACGACTCTTGGTGACTGGACCAGTCCCGGCCAGAGCTCCCTGTCGGCCGTCACCGCCCCCAGTTCCTTCAAGGTCAAGCCAGTCACTTCAAGGATACCGTCCATCTATCTAGCCCTTGGTCGGCCTCTCTTCCTTTTTCCTTCCATTTTCCCCAGCATTGTGATCTTTTCCAAGCTTTCCTGTCTCCTCATGATGTGGCCAAAATACTTCAGCTTTGCCTCTAATATCCTTCCCTCCAGTGAGCAGCCATTGGGCATTATTTCCTGGAGGATGGACTGGTTGGACCTTCTTGCCAAGGTCCAAGGCACTCTCAGGATTTTCCTCCAGAACCAGAGTCCAAAAGCGTCTCTCTTCCTTCGCTCAGCCTTCCTTATGGTCCAGCTCTGGCATCCATAGGTCACTATGGGGAAGACCATTGCTTTGACTATGCGGACCTTTGTTGCCAGTGTGATGTCTCTGCTCTTCACTATTTTGTCAAGGTTGGCCATTGCTCTCCTCCCAAGAAGGAAACGTCTTCTGATTTCCTGGCTCCAGTCTGCATCTGCAGTGATCTTTGCACCTAGAAATACAAAGTCTGTAACTGTCTCCACGTTTTCTCCCTCTATTTGCCAGTTATCAATCCGTCTGGTTGCCATAATCTTGTTTTTCTTGATGTTTAACTGCAGCACAGCTTTTGCACTTTCCCCTTGGTGATAAGGCTCCTCAGCTCCTCCTCACTTTCAGGCATCAGAGTGGTATCATCTGCATATCTGAGGTTGTTAATGTTTCTTCCAGCAATTTTAACTCTGGCCTTGGATTCCTCAAGCCCCGCACATCGCATGATGTGTTCTGCGTACATGTTGAATAGGTTGGGTGAAAGTATGCAGCCCTGCCGCACTCCTTTCCCAATCTTGAACCAGTCTGTTGTTCCGTGGTCTGTTCTGACTGTGGCTACTTGGTCTTTATACAGATTTCTCAGGAGACAGACAAGGTGACTTCTTACAAAAGTTAAAATAATGTAAAACATAGGCACTAATCCCAATCAGTAGTCAAGTACCATAGGACATGGGCTATGGAGAAGATCATGATGCTGGGGAAAATGGAAGGAAAAAGGAAGAGAGGCCGACCAAGGGCAAGATGGATGGATGGTATCCTTGAACTGACTGGGTTGACCTTGAAGGAAAGGGGGGCGGTGATGGCTGACAGGGAGCTCTGGTGTGGACTGGTCCAGGAGGTCACGAAGAGTCGGAAACGACTGAACGAGTGAGACGACGATTTCAGTAGAGGCATTTTATAAAAGTATTCTTGAGTTAGGCTCAAGCATAAGAACATTTTTGTAAGCCCACCTTATATGTTCAATATCAATATACTGACAAGGCTAAAACTCTGTGTTAACTGACTTTTGGAGCCCTCTATTCTACCAGCACTCTGGTCAGGACTGTCCTCATTACTCATTGAGAAATACAGTTTCAGCTGCATGTGCTACAAGTACACATTGTTTCTGCTGTTGATGTTTGGTTAAAAAAACATTTTTGCTACTACTCTACTGTTGCTCTACTGTGGTCCCATATGTTGCAGGAGGAGGCCCATGAGGAAGACCCCATGGCTGTACTGGATGGCACTAATGCCAGTGACGCCACTGGATGCACAAACCAACTCTCAGCTGAAATGTTTAACTTTCCATAATCTGTTCAAAATACACAAGCTGCAAAATTCAAGGCCCCATCCTGCCATTTTGACATGAAACAATGACAATTCCAAAGCATGTGGTGTTCACAAATACTTACAAATTTTGTACTAATAAGCTGCGCTCCTCTGGAGTGACTTCCCTGTGCCAGGTATTCCTCGATCCAGTACACGAATACGATATAAAAGGTGGCACAGAATCATTGAGGTTTCCAGCTCTGCCAGAACACCCACCTGCACTTCTGAAGAATAATTGAAGAAAAGCAATTAAGAAAGCTTTTTTTTTCTTTTGCATTATAAGTTCTTTTTGCACCTTAAGTATCCTCCCTCATTGCTATGAAAGTGGAGAGTAACTGATTGCAACCAAGCAGACAGTGACAGTCAATTGCAATTATGCTTTTGGAGAAATAAAAAAAAAGTTTAACAAAATGAGAGCTTTTTCAGGCCCCTTCTACACTGCCATATAGAATCCACATTACATTAGAGTCTCGCTTATCCAATGTAAATGGGCCAGCAGAATGTTGGATAAGCAAATATGTTGGATAATAATGAGGGATTAAGGCAAAGCCTATTAAACATCAAATTAGGTTATGATTTTACAAATTAAGCACCAAAACATCATGTTATACAACAAATTTGACAGAAAAGTAGTTCAATACGCAGTAATGCTATGTAGTAATTACTGTATTTACGAATTTAGCACCAAAATATCACAATGTATTGAAAACATTGACTACAAAAATGCGTTGGATAATCCAGAACATTGGATAAGCGAGTCTTGGATAAGTGAAACTCTACTGTACTACTGTTATGATTATGAATATAAAATCCAATAAAAATATTTTCAAAATAATTATTTTACAGTCACAACACTTCACCTTCTGCTTGCTGTGAGCTGACTGCTCAGTTCAGTATCCTGTGTGTTCTTTTTGGCTACACTGCTGTTTTGGAGATTTCCCTAACACATTTAACCTTGTTATCATCTCTAGTATTCTGTCCACTTACATCTCTCCATCATCCACCTCAAGGGAGGCATCCGCCTTGTGCCGGGCAGCCATCTTCCTAAGCAGGGCAGCCCTCTTCCTATGCAGGGCAGCCATCTTGATTTCCCGATATGTCAAATTTGGATGTCGCTGCAGGAAATCTAGATCTTTTTGTAGTTCATCCAGCTCTTCCTGACAATTGTCCAGCTCTCTATGAGAGGAATACTTCAAGAACTTCCATAGGTAATTCTGCAACATATCCGCCACCTTCCTAATACATGCATTCACTTTCTCTTCCAGCACCACCAGTTTCTCCACTGGGATATCATGAAGGATGGCCTCCTGGGAAGTCGCCTCCCCCCACAGAAGATGCCGTTCTTCCTGTGGGACATCCTTCAGGTGAACCTTCAGGGAAAGTGCAAGATCACATGCTTTCTTCCATATGGTGTTCCCTTTTGTGGTGGGGCGTGAGGACCATATATGGCATGGCTCATATGCCACTGCCAGCAAGGCCATCATCTCCTTCAGGGGGGCTTTCCACAGAAGATCCATGTGTTTCTGGAGAGCGCCCATCTTCACCTTCAATTCACCTGCCTGCTCCGGAGAGATACCCTGCACCGCGTCCACCTTCACCTGCAGGGCATCTGTCTTCTCCCAACTCTGCTCCAGTAGCACAGAGCGCCAGGCATCTATTTCCAGCATGATGTAACCCCCTTCCTTCAGTGGATCACCATGTGGAAGGCCCTTCTTCGGCAGAGGGAGGCCCTGTAGAGCATACACTAAGGTAAAAAGATGGGACAGCTTCGCTAATGTGTCTTGGCTCCAGGCAACATCCACGAAGCCCTTTAAGGAATCAAACTCCACTTTCAAAGCAGCTGCCTCCACTGGCGAAAATTGGCTCAAGGTTTCCCGAAGGGCAGTCACTGCCCGCAATGTATTAAGCCATAGGGCTGACCACAACTCAATCACTATCTTGTTTACAGCTGTTGCCATGTCAAAACAGATGTCATGGTACTCACTCCTCAGATCTTCTGCCTCCTTCCTCCACATGTCCACCGTCTTTTGCGAGGGGTCCTGCAGTGCCTCCATCTCCCGCTCCAGTTTGTTCGTCTCTTTCAACAGAGTATCACACCTGTCACCATTCTCTTCCTCTTCATCACTGTCCTCCCAGAAACTGCCCTCCTGATCCTCATCTCCATCATGATGCTCACCACCACTGCTCCCACCACTTTCTCCATCACCTTCATGACTGCCACCTCCCTCTCTGTCGCTCTCATGCTGGGTGGCTTCGTTCACCTCTTCCCTCAGGGCATCCCACCTGGCATCATCTTTCCCTACATTGTGGTCACCATCACTGTGTTTGCTTCCATCTCCATCCTTACCATGATCTTGACCACCTTCACCACAGTCCATATTTCCTCCTTTGCCGCCTGGCTGTGGGTCTCCCATCTCCAGCTGGCTCCTCTGTGGTTGCAAGGCCCTGCCTTCTCCTCCCTTGGGGCAGATCTCCTCCGGAGCAAAGTTCTTGCCCTGATGTTGCCCTTTCTCTCTTGCTGCATCATGCCTGGCACGGCTCTCTTTTCCCTCATCACTGTTGCCATCACCATCGACTTCATGGTGGTCATCATCTCCAGTTTCCTGACTGCTGTCCTCATCACTTTCATCTCCATCAGAGTTGTCCTCAAGGTCACCCTTTCCCTTGTTTTCCTGAAGTGGGGACTGATATGGTCCTTCCTCCTCCTCCACCTCCAAAGCATCCAGCCCGACACTGCTTGCTTTTCCTTCCTGCCAGTCCTTTCCCTTGCTGTGTTGGGTACCTGGTCCCTCACTGGCTGCACCCTTGTCTTCCTCTCCATCACCATCTCCATCATGAGGCTCATGCTCACTGTCCCCACCGCTGTCTCCATCCCCTTCATGAGTGTGGCTCTCATGGTCCCCATCCTCCTCTCCAGGCTTTTCCTCTGCTTCCTTTTCCTTTCTGTATTTGGTCCCAGGTCCATCCCTGGCTGCACCCTTGTCTTCCTCTCCATCACCGTCTCCATCATGATGCTCACCCTCATTGTTCCCACCGCTGTCTCCATCCCCTTCATGGGTGTGGCTCCCATGGTGCCCTTCCTCCTCTCCAGGTTCTTCCTCTGCTTCCTTTTCCTTCCTGTATTTGGTCCCAGGTCCATCCCTGGCTGCACCCTTGTCTTCCTCTCCATCGCCGTCTCCATCCTGAGGCTCACCCGCACTGTCTCCATCCCCTTCATGGGTGTGGCTCCCATGGTGCCCTTCCTCCTCTCCAGGGTCTTCCTCTGCTTCCTTTTCCTTCCTGTATTTGGTCCCAGGTCCATCCCTGGCTGCACCCTTGTCTTCCTCTCCATCGCCGTGTCCATCCTGAGGCTCACCCGCACTGTCTCCATCCCCTTCATGAGTGTGGCTCCCATGGTGCCCTTCCTCCTCTCCGGGGTCTTCCTCCCCTTCTTCTCCTTGGCTGTGCCTGGTCCCAGCTCCATCCCTGGCTGCGCTGTCTCCAGAGCGCTCCCCTCCTCCAGGGTCCTGCTCCTGCCCTTCCCCGCCCTTCTCCTTCCTCCTCCTCGGGCTCCTCCTGCTCTTCCTCTCCCGCAGGGCCTCCACCCTCTCCACCAGGGCCAGGCCCTTCTCCAGGAGGTTCAGGAGCGTCACCTGGGCCTCCTCACTCGGCGGAGTGCCCTCTCCTCGGACCTTGGCCTCCCACTGGCGCCGGGTCTGCTCCAGCTGCCTCAGGCACTCTCCCAGCGGGGTCCGCCCCACCGTCACCCTCCTCCGGAGCCTCTTCCTGCCCCGCACCGCCGCCGAGACCAGCCTCTCCCGCAGCCCCTCCGCCTCCGCCCGCAGGACACGCAGCGCCGAGGCCGAGTAGCGCTCCTCCAGCACCGCCTTCAGGCTCGTCTCTCCGGCCGCGCAACTCTCCATCTGCCCGGAGCGAAACTTCCGAGACTGAGCCACGCGCCACTCTCTCCGCCCTCCCTCCCTCCACGCCCACTGGCGAGTTAACCCTCCCCTATGCTGGGCAAAGCTTATCTGTCAGCGCCTTCTTCCTCTTTCTTTTTCATTCGCTCAGTCCTTTCTGATCTCCTGGACCAGTCCACGCCAGAGCTCCCTGTCGGCTGTCGCCGCCCTCAGTTCTTTCATGGCTGTAGCGCCACAGGACTGTATTCTTTTGCCAGCTGATTGTGTTCCCTTCCCTAAAACGAAAGACCAAACCAGCAGGTGCAGTTCCTGACTCAATCGCCCCAGCAGAGGAACACAATCAGCTGGCAAAAGAAGGCTCGTAGTTTGGTTTCTCCTCCAGAGGACAGACCTGGAAGAGCAAGATTCCTATTCTAGTGTTTGAATTTATTTATTTATTTATTTATTTATTTATTTATTTACAGCATTTATATTCTGCCCTTCTCACCCCGAAGGGGACTCAGGGCGGATCACATTACACATATAGGCAAACATTCAATGCCTTTTAGCATAGAACAAAGACAAGACAAACATAGGCTCCGAACGGGCCTCGAACTCATGACCTCCTGGTCAGAGTGATTCATTGCAGTTAATTGCAGCTGGCTTGCTCTCCTGCCTGCGCCACAGCCCGGACTTCTGAAAGGCTCAGACCAGGAGTGGCTTGGCTTGGCCGGTCTCCCTAGCCCAAGACTGCCTCCTGGGGCTGCAAATAGGATTCTAGAGCCTCACTTTCCAATGAATACCTAGTGAGGATGGCTGTTGTTTCAGGCTTAGGACGACCCAAAGGTGACCCCATCACAGAGTTTTCTTGGCAAGAGTTATTCCAAGGCAAGAGGTTGAGAGAGTGAGATTTGCCTAAAGTCACCCAGTGGGTTCAAAGCCATAGTCTGAGGTCCAAAGGCGGGCAACTAAAATGGTCAAGGGTCTGGAGAACAAGCCCTATGAGGAGAGGCTTAAAGAACTGGGCATGTTTAGCCTGCAGAAGAGAAGGCTGAGAGGAGACATGATAGAATCATAGAATCATAGAATAGTAGAGTTGGAAGAGACCTCATGGGCCATCCAGTCCAACCCCCTGCCAAGAAGCAGGAAATCGCATTCAAAGCACTCCCGACAGATGGCCATCCAGCCTCTGTTTAAAAGCCTCCAAAGAAGGAGCCTCCACCACAGCCCGGGGAAGAGAGTTCCACTGCCGAACAGCCTTTCTCACAGTGAGGAAGTTCTTCCTGATGTTCAGGTGGAATCTCCTTCCTTTCCTGTAGTTTGAAGCCATTGTTCCGTGTCCTAGTCTGCAGGGCAGCAGAAAACAAGCTTGCTCCCTCCTCCCTATGACTTCCCTTCACGTATTTGTACATGGCTATCATGTCTCCTCTCAGCCTTCTCTTCTGCAGGCTAAACATGCCCAGCTCTTTAAGCCGCTCCTCATAGGGCTTGTTCTCCAGACCCTTAATCATTTTAGTCGCCCTTCTCTGGACGCTTTCCAGCTTGTCAACATCTCCCTTCAACTGTGGTGCCCAGAATTGGACACAGTGTGATTCCAGGTGTGGTCTGACCGAGGCAGAATAGAGGGGGGTCATGACTTCCCTGGATCTAGACGCTATTCCCCTATTGATGCAGGACAGACTCCCGTTGGCTTTCTTAGCAGCCGCATCACATTGTTGGCTCATGTTTAACGTTGTCCACAAGGACTCAAAAGTTTTTTTCGCACACACTGCTGTCAAGCCAGGCGTCCCCCATTCTGTATCTTTGATTTCCATTTTTTCTGCCGAAGTGAAGTATCTTGCATTTGTCCCTGTTGAACTTCATTTTGTTAGTTTCGGCCCATCTCTCTAGTCTGTCAAGATCGTTTTGAATTCTGCTCCTTTCTTCTGGAGTGTTGGCTATCCCTCCCAGTTTGGTGTCGTCTGCAAACTTGATGATCGTGCCGTCTAACCCTTCGTCTAAGTCGTTAATAAAGATGTTGAACAGAACCGGGCCCAGGACGGAGCCCTGCGGCACTCCACTTGTCACTTCTCTCCATGATGAAGACGACGCATTGGTGAGCACCCTTTGGGTTCGTTCGCTTAGCCAATTACAGATCCACCTAACCGTACTTTTGTCTAGACCACATTTAACTAGTAGGCTTGAGCAAATTTTTTTGTTAGTTCGTTAAATTCGTTAAAAATTCGTTTTGCAAGTACTTTTGAATTTATATTTGAACCATCTGCTCACTGCCTTACAAATATTACAAATTTGAATAATAAAAGTACCTTTTTTCGTTTGTTTCTGATGTCTTCGGATGTAGCTGTAGCCCCTCTGAGAGGAGAAGCCATGTTGGCATGCCTCTCAGCCAATCAGAGCGGAAGAGGGAGGGAGGGAGAGGCATGGCCATCGATCTGCTAGCATTTTAAAAAAAATGTTGCTTCAAAAATCCCCAAAAATCAGTGGATGGGTCAAACATTATGAAACTTGATAGGCTAAGAGTGGTTAATTTTTGCTTCCATTCTGGCAAATTTCATCATAATAGCTTTCATAATGCAGGAGAACGAAGCCTCTGAATATTGACCATTCTTTTAAGTGGAAATGAAGCAATTCGCCATAACGAGAGAAAAAACTCCATTTCCCAGAAGCCTTAGCAAGCCAATCAAAGTGGAAGGAAGAAGGACAGGGAGGCGTGGCCATCGATCTGCTAACATTTTAAAAAAATGTTGCTTCAGAAATCCCCAAAAATCAGTGGATGGGTCAAACATTATGAAACTTGATAGGCTAAGAGTGGTTAATTTTTGCTTCCATTCTGGCAAATTTCATCATAATAGCTTTCAAAATGCAGGAGAAGGAAGCCTCTGAATTTTGACCATTTATAAAAGCATTGGGCTGAAGCAAACGTTTCTCCAATAGTACTATGCCCACTTGCAAACTACAATTCCCAGGTGTTCCAGGCCCTCTCTCCTCTTAACATTCCCCACCCCCTTTTGTCCTCACTTAGAATCATAGAGTCATTGAACACTGGTAGAGTTGGAAGAGACCTCGTGGGCCATCCAGCCCAACCCCTTCTGCCAGGCAGGAAGACACCATCCAATCCCTCCCAACAGATGGCCATCCAGCCTCTGCTTAAAAGCCTCCAAAGAAGGAACCTCCACCACAGCCCGGGGAGAGAGTTCCACTGCCGAACAGCCCTTCTCACTGTGAGGAAGTTCTTCCTAATGTTCAGGTGAAATCTCCTTTCCTGTAGTTTGAAGCCATTGTTCCGCATCCTAGTCTGCAGGGCAGCAGAAAACAAGCTTGCTCCCTCCTCTCTATGACTTCCCCTCACATATTATACATCATGTCTCCTCTCAGCCTTCTTTTCTGCAGGCTAAACATGCCCAGTTCTTCAAGCTGCTCCTCATAGGGCTTGTTCTCCAGACCCTAGATCATTTTAGTTGCCCTCCTCTGACCATCTTGACCAAACTTTCATACAGTATGTGAATTCTTGGAAGGTATGAGAAGTTTAGAGAGAAGGAGGGAGGGAGAGGTTTGAATTTTGGACTCCAATTGTGGCATGATTCCCCACTCAGCCTCCCACTTGGGCAAGTCACACACTCTCAGCCCAGAAAAGCCAATGAAACAGGAAATAGCACTTTCAAACCAGGAACTAATTTCCTTATTCAGAGGCTGATGGCCATCTGTCAGGAATGATTTGATGGTGTACTATGATTTCTGTTCCTGGGTGATAAATGTCATTTCCTAATTGGTTCTGTCATAGAAACATGGCAAAATCTATGACACTGCCTGAACTTTGTGCAAGCGACATGGATGGAACATATTATGGTTTGGTCCACCAATTTAACAAAGTTTCAGCCACAAAAACAAAGTTTCTGAAGTAGAACAATGACTTTCACAGTAAAGACAACCCAATGAAACAGGAAATAAGACTTTCAAACCAGGAACAGATTTCTGCAATTATTAAAAAATGGTTTATTATAAAAGCTATGAAAATTCGCCAAAGATCAGAGGATAAGGGAAACATTCCAAATTTTGGTGAGCTATCAGTGTTAAATGTGTTCTACCACTGTACCAAGTTTGAAGAAGATCACTCAAAAAATGAGGGCGGGAGAGTCCTGTAAAATCTCCCCTCGTGCTGTTTTTTTTTGCCACTGCACATGCGCGTCCGCCATTAACGAATTACTTTTGAAACTAACGAATTTTCGTTAAATTTCAAAAAATTTTGAGGGCAAAATTCGGAAATGACATCAGAAACGAAACACTGGCGCCCCCTACTTTTGAAACGAGTTTAGAATCAATTTTTTCATGGATCGCTCAAGCCTATTAACTAGTTTGTTTGCCAGAAGGTCGTGGGGGACTTTGTCGAAGGCCTTACTGAAATCCAGGTAGGCTACATCCACAGCATTCCCTGTATCGACCCAACTCGTAACTCTATCGAAAAAAGAGATCAGATTAGTCTGGCATGACTTGTTTTTGGTAAATCCGTGTTGACTATTAGCAATGACCGCATTTGTTTCTAAGTGTTCGCAGACCACTTCCTTGATGATCTTTTCCAGAATTTTGCCTGGTATCGATGTGAGGCTGACCGGACGGTAATTGTTTGGGTCGTTCTTTTTTCCCTTCTTGAAGATAGGGACTACATTCGCCCTCCTCCAATCTGCTGGGACTTCTCCCGTTCTCCAAGAACTCTCGAAGATAATTGCCAGTGGTTCTGAAATAACTTCCGCTAGTTCCTTCAATACTCTTGGATGTAGCTGATCTGGCCCTGGCGACTTGAATTCGTTTAGAGCGGTCAGGTGTTCCTGGACAACTTGTTTCCCTATTTGGGGTTGGATTTCCCCCAATCCTTCATCCATTCCATGTTGCTGAGGTTGAAGATGGCTTTCTTTTTGTGAGAAGACCGAGGCAAAGAAGGCATTGAGCAGTTCTGCCTTTTCCCTGTCCCCTGTCGCCATCACCCCATCTTCTCTTTGCAGAGGCCCTATCGCCTCCTTTTTCTTCCTTTTCCTACCAACGTAAGCAAAAAAGCCTTTTTTGTTGTTTTTTATGTCCCTGGCAAGCCTGAGCTCATTTTGCGCTTTGGCCTTGCGAACCTTTTCCCTACAGGTGTTGGCTATACGTTTGAATTCTTCTTTGGTGATTTCTCCCCTTTTCCACTTCTTGTGCATGTCACTTTTGAGCTTTAGCTCAGTTAGAAGTTCTTTGGACATCCATTCTGGCTTCTTTGCACTTGTCTTATTTTTCTTCTTTGTTGGCACTGTTTGCATTTGCGCCTTGAGTATTTCACTTTTGAAAAACTCCCATCCATCCTTAACTCCCTTGTTTTTTAATATTGGCGTCCATGGAATGCCGCTCAGTATTTCCTTCATTTGTTGGAAGTCAGCTCTCTTAAAGTCCAGAATGTGTGTTTGACTTGTCTTAGTTTCAGCCTTCCTTTGTATGGCAAACTGCAAGAGCACATGGTCACTTGCCCCTAAGGATCCAACCACTGCAACTGTGTTGATCAGGTCTTCCACATTTGTTAAGATTAGATCAAGAGTTGCTGATCCCCTTGTTGCCTCTTCTATTTTCTGGACCATAAAATTGTCTGCAAGGCAAGTGAGGAATTTGTTGGACTTGGCTGAGTTTGTTTTCCAGCAGATATCGGGATAATTGAAATCGCCCATGACTACTATATCTCTTCTTTGTGCCTGTTTGGTCAGCTGTTGACAGAAGGCTTCATCAAGTCCTTCATCCTGACTCGGAGGTCTGTAGTAGACACCCACGACAAGATCTTTTTGAGTCCCGGTTCCCTTGATTCTTATCCAGATGCTTTCAAGCTGGTTTCCCGGATTACAGTCTTGCATTTCTTCTGCAACGTAACTGTTTTCGACATATAAAGCTACTCCCCCTCCTCTCCCCTTTGTTCTATTTCTGTGAAAGAGGTTATAGCCCTCAATGGCTAAATTCCAGTGATGGGAGTCATCCCACCAGGTTTCAGTGATGCCTATGACATCGTATGTGTGGTGCTGTGCTAGGAGTTGGAGTTCGTCTTGCTTATTTCCCATGCTCTGAGCATTGGTGTAAAGACATGTAAGCCCCTGTGACCTCCCCTTGAGCTGTTTATTTGGGATTATTGTGCTCTCTGTACTTGGTCCTTGCTGTGTTTGTGCAGCCCTCCGTTTAGCCTTTTGGCAGTTCCCTGTGGTCGTGGGTAATATAGTGTTTGCCAGGCTGTTGTTCCCCTCCCCCAGTGGATCTAGTTTAAAGTGCGCCTGATGAGGTTTGTGAGTCTGTGTGCAAAAAGATGTTTTCCTACTTGTGTGAGATGCACCCCATCACTTGCCAGTAGTCCATCCTCTTGGAAGAGTAGACCATGGTCAAGGAAGCCAAAATGCTCCTCTTGACACCATTTTCTGAGCCAGTTATTGACCTGTACTATTTTTCCGGCCCTTGTAGAGCCACGTCCTACAACGGGGAGGAGGGATGAAAAGATCACATGTACATTATACAGTTTTAGCTTTGTTCCCAGAGCTCGAAAATCATTTGTGATCTTTTGAAAAATATGCCTAGCGGTGTCATTGGTACCTACATGAATCAACATAAGGTGGGGAGGGTGAAGGGGCTTTAGGAGCCTGCTGAGCCTCTGAGTGATATGGTGTATTTTTGCCCATGATAGCCATGTACAAACATGTGAGCGGAAGTCATAGGGAGGAGGGAGCAAGCTTTCTTTCTGCCGCCCTGGAGACTAGGACACGGAACAATGGCTTCAAACTACAGGAAAGGAGATTCCACCTGAACATTAGGAAGAACTTCCTCACTGTGAGAAGGGCTGTTCGACAGTGGAACTCTCTTCCCCGGGCTGTGGTGGAGGCTCCTTCTTTGGAGGCTTTTAAGCAGAGGCTGGATGGCCATCTGTCAGGGGTGCTTTGAATGCGATTTTCCTGCTTCTTAGCGGGGGTTGGACTGGATGGCCCATGAGGTCTCTTCCAACTCTTCCAAGATATTTCCTTCTTGGGAGGAGAACAAGGACCAATCTTGAAGGTCTGTGACGTTAAGGCAATGGTATTGCCCGTAGTAACCTTTTTCGAATACCTTTCTCGAATTGTAATGCTCAGTCAGATCTATACAATTGACCACCAAAATGGACATGGCTGAAATAAAACATCATCCATTTTGGAAGAAGCTTTCAAATAGTCTCAAAATGGTTCAATATAATTTTTAAGGCAAGATTTGGATAAACAGTTTGTCGAAGCCTCCTGAAGTGCTCTTCTTTAGCCAGTTTCTCCATAAGGACCAAAGACCCGAATTTTTTTATTCCAACTAGAAAGTGGCAAATTCATTGCATTCATTTGGTGGAGTAGAGATCTATCCCTATTCAAAACCTGTGTGCTAAATATGTCTACAAGGAGAAAGACAAGGAGGGGGAAAGTAACCTAAGCACTAGACATGTCCAAAAAATCGTTTTGAATCATATATCGGAATTATTTCGGATTGTTCTCCCTTTTTGATACGCATTCCGAGACATTGTAATGTAATTCGAACCATTGTTGGCCCATTCTCTAATTGTCTCTTAATGTTTCATTAATCCCCCCCCCCCAATTTTTTAAAATATATTTTAAAAAATATTTAATTTTTTTTTTGTTTCTGCAATCTACCTTGTATGGGAGCTTAGCACAGCCTAACATGGCTGCCGCTCCCCGGCCAATCAGAAGCTTCCACGATGGACGCAAAGGTGGGGGTTAACGTCCTCTGCATCCACATGGAAGATTGCCATACAAGCCCGGTGTGTAGCGATTGCGCATGTGCGTCCGCCATTTTAGAAACATTTAGAATCGTTACAAATTTTCGGAAATATCCAAAATTTTGGGGTGAAAAAAATCGGAAATACTTTCTATATCGAAGCGCCAGCGCCCCCTACTTTAGAAACGAGAATCGAAACATTTTTTTCATCGATCGGACATGCCTACTAAGCACCCATAGACATATGTGTCTTTTTGTGTCTGTGGATTGATTTGCACCACAAATAAAAGTGGACCAAGCTCCTCTAAAGTTATATTTATGTCTATGGCTACATCTACATTGCCATATAATACAGTTTGAAACCATGGCCAAGCTAGACTCGTAATGCACTGCACTGAACTGCATCATATGAGCTTACACTGACCATATAATACAATTTCAAACAGCATTATATACCAGTGTAGATGGGGACCCAGTCTTCATTCAGCACCTTGACTCTTTCCTGGAGGCTTTTAAACAGAGGCAGGATGGCCATCTGTCGGGAGTGCTTTGATTGTGCTTTTCCTGCTTGGAAGAAGGGGGTTAAAGCTGGATGGTTCATGGGGTCTCTTCCAACTCTATGTTTTTATTATTCTTCTGAAACAGATAACTTCCACATTTTTGCATACCATGAAGTGATATTTGATATACAATTTTCCAACACTCGCTTATCCAACGTTCTGTATTATCCAACGCTTTTTTGTAGTCAATGTTTTCAATAAATCGTGATATATTGGTGCCAAGTTTGTAAATACAGTAATTTCTACATAGCATTTCTGTGTATTGAACTACTCTTTCTGTCAAATTTGTGGTATAACATGATGTTTTTGGTGCTTCATTTGTAAAAGCATAACCTAATTTGATGTTTAATAGGCTTTTCCTTAATCCCTCCTTATTATCCAACATATTCGCTTATCCAATGTTCTGCCGGCCCGTTTATGTTGGATAAGTGAGACTCTACTGTACTTGGTTCAGTTAAATATTAATTCTGAAGACCGGATTGTATCCTGTAGCTTGCATTAATGCTTTGCAAGGCTGCAGTTTGTTTGTAGATTTTGTTTCTTTTATAGATTGCGTTTTGTGTTCATTTTTTAAATACAGTAGAGTCTCACTTATCCAAGCCTCGCTTATCCAAGCTTCTGGATTATCCAAGCCATTTTTGTAGTCAATGTTTTCAATATATCATGATATTTTGGTGCTAAATTCGTAAATACAGTAATTACAACATAACATTACTGCGTATTGAACTACTTTTTCTGTCAAATTTGTTGTATAACATGATGTTTTGGTGCTTCATTTGTAAAATCATAACCTCATTTGATGTTTAATAGGCTTTTCCTTAATCCCTCCTTATTATCCAAGATATTCGCTTATCCAAGCTTCTGCCGGCCCGTTTATATTGGATAAGTGAGACTCTACTGTACTTGGTTCAGTTAAATATTAATTCTGAAGACCGGATTGTATCCTGTAGCTTGCATTAATGCTTTGCAAGGCTGCAGTTTGTTTGTAGATTTTGTTTCTTTTATAGATTGCATTTTGTGTTCATTTTTTAAATAAAAGCTCTTTTAAAAATGTAAAAAGAAAAGGCTATATCCACGGTTGTATGCCTGTACTGGAACCAGCTCCAGTATAGAAACAGATTGGCAGGAAATAAACTCTATGCATCTCTGTCTGGGGAAAGCCCTTGGTCATGTTACACACAAATTCAAAAATAGCAACACAAGAACTCAGGACAGCTATTAATCACTCCATTTGAACTGCCATGACTGGTTCAATGCTTTAGAATCCCTGGATTTATAGTTTGGTGGGCCATCAGCCCACTTTGGCTAAATACCTTGGCAAACTACATCTCCTTGTCTATCAACAAAGCGTTAACATTTTAAAAAATATCACAAGCAGTCAGAACAAGGAAATGTCACTTTCAAAGCCTTGTCTGAATTTTCTGTTAAATCTGTGGGCAGGCAGGAAGCCCTTGATGTATGCACAAAATAGATTAGACTTGCACGCCACGGATTGGCTGGCATTTCAGTCATACATGCTCTGTCATTTCTGGGAAATCAGCTGAGAATCAAGAATTGACAAATTGGTCATATCCTCTTTGGCCACTAAAGGGCGCTGCTGTACTATCAGAACTGCCTCTGCAAAGCTTATTCCTGCATGTTTTGGAAGTTCGGTGCTTAAAATCATAGGGTGTACCTACATCGCAGAATTCATGCATTTTTAAAATATTTTATTTATGATTTTAAACATACATACATAAAAAGTGGGGGGGGGAACAAATTAAGGAAAAGAAAAGAGAAAAAAAATATAAAGCAATTAAAAAAAAACCCCAAACCAAACAAAACAAAACCCCGACCCACCCAGTTGTTTTCCCCTTCCAGATCCTCTGCATCACAATATACAACTTCTTCATCTCAAAATGATTGCCGGCGAACATTCATACATGTCCTAAGGCCTAGGATTGCTTATTAACATATTTCATACAAATTCGATTTTTTTTTCCCTTAACAAATATTGTCTCAACTTACTCCAATCTGTACATTGTCTTGGTGGCATGTTCTGTGATATTGTTTGTGTTAATAAATCCATATTTTGGATATCCAATAGTCTCAGTAGCCATTTTTCAATTGAGGGAATTTCTTGCATTTCCATGGTTTTGCTAGGCATATCCTAGCAGCCGCATGCATTTTGACACCACTTTGCCAGTCAAAATGTACAACATATTGCTTCAAAAAGATATATATAAAAGATATATAAACATAGAGTTGTGTGTTTCCGGGCTGCATGGCCATGTTCCAGAAGCATTCTCTCCTGACGTTTCGCCCACATCTATGGTAGCCATCCTCAGAGGTATTGAGGTATATACCCTTGACCCTGTGTTAGCCGCCCTGAGTCCCCGCGGGGAGATGGAGGCGGGATAGAAAAAAAGGTATTATTATTATTATTATTATTATTATTATTATTATTATTGTTACTACTACAGTAGAGTCTCACTTATCCAAGTTAAACGGGCTGGCAGAAGCTTGGATAAGTGAGTATCTTGGATAATAAGGAGGGATTAAGGAAAAGCCTATTAAACATCAAATTAGGTTATGATTTTACAAATTAAGCACCAAAACATCATGTTATACAACAACTTGGACAGAAAAAGTAGTTTAATAAGCAGTAATGTTATGTTGTAATTACTGTATTTACTAATTTAGCACCAAAATATCACAGTATATTGAAAACATTGACTACAAAAATGGCTTGGATAATCCAGAAACTTGGATAAGCGAGGCTTGGATAAGTGAGACTCTACTGTATATACCCTTGACCCTGTGTTAGCCGTCCTGAGTCCCCGCGGGGAGATGGAGGCGGGATAGAAAAATAAAGGTATTACTATTATTATTATTATATTATATGACACAGCAAACAAGATAGATATGCTGGATTTTGTATCACAAAATCACAAATCAAACACTTCCCAAGTGTCTAGGACTGTGTGATGTATTTTCGGATGATGCGCACAGATCCCAGTAGGGTGGCCTTTTGCAGTTGGCAGATCATAATTTTGTCAATGTCTATTGTTTCCAAATGCCGACTGAGATCTTTTGGCACGGCACCCAATGTGCCCATCACCACCGGGACCACCTGTCCTGGTTTCTGCCAGTCTTTGAAGTTCAATCTTGAGGTCCTGAGAGCGGCTGAGTTTTTCCTGTTGTTTTTCGTCAATGTGACTGTCAGCTGGGATGGCAACATCAATGATCCAAACCTTTTTCGTTTCCACAACTGTGATGTCTGGTGTGTTGTGTTCCAGAACTTTGTCAGTCTGGATTCGGAAGTCCCACAGTATCTTTGCGTGCTCATTTTCCAATACTTTTGCAGGTTTGTGATCCCGCCAGTTCTTTGCTGCTGGGAGGTGGTACTTGAGGCATAAGTTCCAATGAATCATTTGGGCCACATAGTTGTGCCTCTGTTTGTAGACTGTCTGTGCCGTTTTCTTACAGCAGCTGAGGATATGATCAATGGTTTTGTCGATTTCCTTGCACAGTCTGCATTTTGGGTCATCAGCTGATTTTTCAATCTTGGCCTTAATTGCCTTTGTCCTGATGTCTTGCTCCTGGGCTGCAAGGATCAGGCCTTCTGTCTCCTTCTTCAGGGTCCCATTCGTGAGCCAGAGCCAGGTCTTCTCCTTATCAGCTTTTCCTTCAATTTTGTCAAGGAACTTTCCATGCAATGTTTTGTTGTGCCAGCTGTCAGCTCTAGTTTGTAGTGCGGTTTTCTTGTACTGATTTTTTGTCTGCTGTGCTTTGAGGAGTTTCTGATTTTTGACTTCAATCAAAGCAGGTTCTTCACTTTGCTTTACATATTCTGCCAGGGCATGTTCTTCTTCTTCTTCTTCTTCTTCTTTTTTATTATTATTATTATTATTATTATTATTATTATTATTATTAATATTGTAGAGTCTCGCTTATCCAACATAAACGGGGTGGCAGAACAGATAATAAGGAGGGATTAAGGACAAGCCTATTAAAGGTCAAATTACATTATGTTTTTACAAATTAAGCACCAAAATATCATGTTTTACAACAAATGGACAGAAAAAGCAGTTCAATATTTGGTAACGTTATGTAGTAATTACTGTATTAATGAAATTAGCACCAAAACATTGCAATGTATTGAAAACATTGACTGCAAAAACATTGACTACTAAAAGGCAGACTGTGTGGGATAATACAAAATGTTGGATAAGTGAAGGTTGGATAAGCGAGACTCTACATTATTATTATTATTATTATTATTATTATTATTATTATTCACCCCAGATTCATATCAGGCATTCTCAAGGAGTAACCTCAAAAGTGCCAGAGCTTTTTCCAAAGCAGCCATCAGGGCTTTTGCTTCTTCTGTATCCTTTAAGGCAGTGCCATGCAATTTGCTCACCATGTTGCTCAGTTTCTCCATACTTTGGTTTATAGTAAGGGAAATGTGCTTTTGGAGAACAGCAAACAGTTCCTGGGTCAAAGAAGGCTCTTGGGTCCCACCGGTGGGATTCATCCTCTGTTTTTTACGGGGAGGTTCTGAACCCTCTCCTTCCGTCAGAGCCGGTTCACAGCCAGCGAGACTCTCCCCAGAACCCTCCACACACGTTGTCTCTTGAAGAGCTTTGCTTGAATCATCTGTCACCTGAAGTTCACAAGGAGGTCTCTTCTGAGCTGCAGAATGGGGAGCACAGCCTGGTTTGGAGGAAAACACAACACATGAGACTTCCAAAAGAGAGCCACAAGCCCTTTTAAACTCTTAGACGTATTAGGCAGCAGCACAACTAGCAAACACAGTGGTTTGATAAATAAATATCATCTAGCCAAAAGACTTCCCCAGATCCATTGCTCTCACTGGGTAGAGTTCCTCCCAAATACACAAGGAGTCAAAGGAGGCAAAGGATATCCCATAGCACCATCTCAGGCATTTGAGGGATAAAGTCTTGAGGGATCAAGGAAAAACTGGCTTGTTAACAGCACACACAAATCCTGTACCCATGGGGCTGGTATCTGGGCTTCATCTACCAACAACCAACACAATATGTCATCTCTAGGAATGTGCTTGGTCTTCCAGGTGATTCTATGATTTGCTCCTTCAGGAGTTTTCACAGAGATGCTATGGAGGACCTGGCACATTCCTAGAGAGAAAACCTCAAAGAACTGTCTAGGTCTTCCAGGGCAATTTATTTCTGTAGAGTTCACTTATTTTCCATAGTTTCCTGTTTCCATGGTAAATTCAAGAACATACACTATGGAAGTTGTATTGTACTTTCAAGCGGATTGTGATTAATTCATAATTATGTTCCCTACATAATTATGTTCCCTACAACCAATTTTTAATTAATGATTGTAGAATTTATGTTTCCAAAGCTAAACAGCCCAAATTTAACAGGTGGGGCATTTCAGGAGTATTGGGGAGAAAACTATTCAGAAGTTAGGGACTTACATAGGAGTGACTTGCTTTAAAGGCAGTGGTTCTCAACCTGTGGGTCCCCAGATGTTTTGGCCGTCAACTCCTAGAAATCCTAACAGCTGGTAAACTGGCTGGGATTTCTGGGAGTTGTAGGCCAAAACACCTGGGGATGCTTTACTCCCTCCCTCTGTCCTCCCCTCCTGCAGCTCTGTTGATTTTAATCTATTAGTAAGATCTAGAACCGGGATTAGAAAACAACGGGTAATGAACAAAGGAGGAAAGCAGTCTGGAAAATCAACCAACCACTTCATCACATTAGGCAGGGAAGTGTGCGGCAGAAAAGAGCTCAGTCTTACTCCTTTTTTAATGAAATAGATGTTTTCCATGGAGACATGGCATAAGAAGAAGAAGAAGAAGAAGAAGAAGAAGAAGAAGAAGAAGAAGAAGAAGAAGAAGAAGAAGAAGAAGAAGAAGAAGATGATGATGATGATGATGATGGCATTTAAAATGGTTTCCAACTGCATTTATTTTCCAGTGCAGATCCATCCTGAAAAGGGTATGGACCTTGGGAAACTATAACTCCCAGGACCCCATAGTATGGAGCTATAGTATTTATAGTGGGGTGGAAGGGCATTCATTCCATAGAATAAATGCACCAAGAGAAGGGTATGGACCTTGGGAAACTATAACTCCCGGGACTGCACAGCATTGAGATATGGCATAATGATAATGTTAATAATAATAATTATTATCATCATCATCATCATCATCATCCTTCTCTTCTGGCTTTCCCATGCCATATGAGGCACAGACGTATAATGGGAGGAAGGGAAGGGAAGGACATGGAAAGGCTATTTTTTTTTAAAAAAAGAAATTATTCTGGCAAAGTAAAAACTCGGTGAGCAAAAGATAATCCTTTCCCTAACAAGGGTACTTTTGGCTCCTCCCACAATCTCCCCTCCCACAAATTGGGGAAATGTTTCATTTTAAATTTGGGAGCAAAACATTAGAGGATTCGGGCGCCATCCCATTAGAGAATAGGCCAAACATCCAGATCATTACCAAAAATCCATTTCCCCACCACTTCCTGAAATGTTTGAAAAGAATGCTGGCCCCAAAACTTAAAATATCATCCAACTGCAGACTTTGGATTTCTTCTTACAGACCTATGACCTTGTCTATTTAGGCTTCTGCAAAAAATATTTAGGCTCCACGCACTTCCAACTCTAATAAGAACCAGGGAATGGGAAAGTCTTCTAGGGAAACATACCTGCATCTTGAGCATTCAACATCTCCGAGAATCCTGTTTTGTCCCCTTGCATGGCTTCATCACCTTCTTCAAGGGGGGCACCTGCCTTCTGGGGGACGTTCATCTTCTTCTGCAGGGCATTCACCCTCTTTTTCAGGGCTTTCACTGCTTCCTTTAGTGGATAAGTTTCAAATGCCATCAGTTCAACCAGGTTGTTTTGTAATTCATACAGCTCTTCTTGGAGCTCGCCAGGCTCCTTCTGTGAGGAATCCTTCAGGGAATCGAATTTCTCCTTCAGGATTTCCAGCTCTTCCTTCAAGGGCTCCCATATTTTCTCCTGCAACACATTTACCTTCCTTATACACAACTTCACTTTCTTTTCCAGCATCATCAGTTTCTCCACAGGGATATCATGAAGGGTGGCCTGCAAGTCAGACACTTTCTTCCACAGAAAGACGTCCTTCAGGTTAACCATTGGGGTAACTGCGAGACCACATGCTTTCTTCCAGATGGTGTCCTCTTCTTTTGTGAGACCTGAGCTCAGTTTACAGGACAGCTTATATGCCATTGCCAACATGGCCGTTATCTCCTTCAGGGGGACTTCCCAGAGGAGACCCATCTGTTTCTGGAGAGCGTCCATCTTTGCCCTCAGTTCACCTTTCTGCTCCAGAGAGATACCCTGCACAGTGTCCACCTTCTCATGCAGGGCAGTTGTCTTCTCCTGACCCTCCTTCAGCAGGACACGCAGCAGCGCAGAGCACCAGGTGTCCTTCATAGCATCCCCCTCCTTCAGGAGGTCACCATATGTAGGGTCCATCTTCAGCAGAGGGGACTCCTGCAGAACATCCAGTGAGCAATAGAAGTTGGACAGCTCTGCCAATGTTTCTTCCTTCTGGGCAGCCTGCAGGAAACCCTTCAAGGAGTCAGACTCTGCTTTCAATGCAGCCGCCTCCGCTGCTGAGAATTGGTTCAAGACTTCCTGAAGGGCATCCATGCCCTGCACTGAGTTAAGCCATAGTGCCATCCACAAGTGCATCACCTTGTCCTTGAGTTCCCTTTTCATGTCTCGACTGATATCCCTGTACCACTCCCTCAAAAATTCTGCCTCTTTCCTCAAGGTGTCCGCCTTCTTCTGCGAGGGGTCCTTCAGTGTGTCCACCTCTTGTTCCACTATATCCAACTTTTTCAATAGATAACCACACATGGCGCTTTTGTCTTCCTCTATATCACTGAAGGAGACCTCAGTGTCCTCCTGATCCTCATCTCCATCAGGATCCTCACCTCCACTGCTCCCACTGCTGTCTCCATACCCTTCATGAGTGTCACCTCCCTCACTGATGCTCCCATGGTCCCCTTCCTCTTCTCCAGGGTCTTCCTCTGCTTCCTTTCCCTTGCTGTGTTTGGTCCCAGGTCCATCACTGGATGCACCCTTGTCTTCCTCTCCATCACCGTCTCCATCATGATGCTCACCCTCATTGTTCCCACCGCTGTCTTCCTCCCCTTCATGAGTGTCACCTCCCTCACTGTCTCTCTCATGGTGCCCTTCCTCCTCTACTTCCTTTTCCTTCCTGTATTTGGTCCCAGGTCCATCCCTGGCTGCACCCTTGTCTTCCTCTCCATCACCGTCTCCATCCTGAGGCTCACCCGCACTGTCTCCATCCCCTTCATGGGTGTGGCTCCCATGGTGCCCTTCCTCCTCTCCGGGGTCTTCCTCTGCTTCCTTTTCCTTCCTGTATTTGGTCCCAGGTCCATCCCTGGCTGCACCCTTGTCTTCCTCTCCATCGCTGTCTCCATCCTGAGGCTCACCCGCACTGTCTCCATCCCCTTCATGAGTGTGGCTCCCATGGTGCCCTTCCTCCTCTCCGGGGTCTTCCTCCCCTTCTTCTCCTTGGCTGTGCCTGGTCCCAGCTCCATCCCTGGCTGCGCTGTCTCCAGAGCGCTCCCCTCCTCCAGGGTCCTGCTCCTGCCCTTCCCCGCCCTTCTCCTTCCTCCTCCTCCTCCTCCTCGGGCTCCTCCTGCTCTTCCTCTCCTGCAGGGCCTCCACCCTCTCCATCAGGGCCAGGCCCTTCTCCAGGAGGTTCAGGAGCGTCACCTGGGCCTCCTCACTCAGCGGAGTGCCCTCTGGCTCTCCCCGGGCCTTGGCCTCCCACTGGCGCCGGGTCTGCTCCAGCTGCCTCAGGCACTCTCCCAGCGGGATCCGCCCCACCGTCACCCTCCTCCGGAGCCTCTTCCTGCCCCGCACCGCCGACGAGACCAGCCTCTCCCGCAGCCCCTCCGCCTCCGCCCGCAGGACACGCAGCGCCGAGGCCGAGTAGCGCTCCTCCAGCACCGCCTTCAGGCTCATCTCTCCGGCCGCGCAACTCTCCATCTGCCCGGAGCGAAACTTCCGAGACTGAGCCACGCACCACTCTCTCCGCCCTCCCTCCCTCCCTCCCTCCACGCCCACTGGCGAGTTAACTCTCCCCTATGCTAGCCAAAGCTTATCTGTCAGCGCCTTCTTCCTCTTTCTTTTTCATTCGCTCAGTCCTTTCTGATCTTATGGACCAGTCCACGCCAGAGCTCCCTCTCGGCTGTCGCCGCCCCCAGTTCTTTCATGGCTGTAGGATAGGAGTGGTCCTCCAGGTCAGTCGTATGTCCGATCGGGGTATTGGGTGGCCACCTGTGCTTGATGGGGTCGCACTCCCCCTGAAGGCGCAGGTCCATTGCAGTTTGGGGGTCCTCCTGGACTCAGCACTGACGCTTGATGCTCAGGTGTCGGCCGTGGCCGGGAGGGCCTTTGCACAATTAAAACTTGTGCGCCAACTGCGACCGTACCTCGTGAAGTCTGATCTGGCCACGGTGGTCCATGCCTTAGTTACCTCTAGACTGGACTATTGCAATGCACTCTACGTGGGGCTGCCCTTGAAGACGGCCCAGAAACTCCAACTAGTTCAACATTCGGCAGCCTTGCTTCTAACTGGAGCTAATTATAGGGAGCGGTCAACCCTCCTGCTTAAGGAGCTCCACTGGCTGCCGTTCACCTTCCGGACCCAATTCAAGGTGCACGTGATCACCTACAAAGCCCTGAACGGTTTGGGACCCTCCTACCTTAGTGATCGCCTCTCCCCCTACGAACCTGCACGATCTCTTCGTTCATCGGGGGAGGCCCTCCTCTCGCTCCCACCTTCGCCACAAGCGCGGCTGGTGGGGACGAGAGAGAGGGCCTTCTCCGTGGTGGCCCCCCGGCTCTGGAACTCGCTCCCCAGGGAAATCAGGCAAGCCCCCACCCTGGTAGCATTCAGAAAGAGCTTGAAAACCTGGCTCTTTACTCAGGCCTTTAGATAAAGATTGCTCATCCCCATAGCAATCTGTATTATTATTATTATTATTATTATTATTATTATTATTAAACTTTATTTGTACCCCGCTAGCATCTCCCGAAGGACTCGATGCGGCTTACAAAGGCCAAGGCCTCAACACACAATATAACAATACAAACAAAGGCAAATTAAAAGAATTAAAACAGTATAAACCACAAGCAATAACAATAACAATGTATCTGTGACCATTCCTGTACCAGTTTACACTTTTTACCTATGTCAACTTGATATAGACACAAGGTCTATTCCCAAACCAATCTGCACTTCCAAGAATTTGCAGCACTTTATCAGTCACCTCGTGTTTGCAATATTTATATGGTGCACCTTACCCCGTCTACTTTTACAACCTCTCCATTTTAATCCATGTTTTTATTAGCTCTTGTCCTTTGTTTTTACTGGCTAATGTTTAAATTTTTATAATTGTGCATGTTTTTTGTCTATTGTTGTGTTTTATATTGCTATTGTTTTTATTCGGGCTTGGACCCATGTAAGCCGCCCTGAGTCCCCTTTGGGGAGATAGAGGCGGGGTATAAAAATAAAGTTATTATTATTATTATTATTATTATTATTATTATTATTATTGTAGCGCCACAGGACTGTATTCAGCCTTCTCTAAAAGGAAAGACCAAATCAAGAGGTGCAGTTCCAGACTCAATCGCCCCAGCAGAGGAACACAATCAGCTGGCAAAAGAAGGCGTGTAGTTTGGTTTCTCCTCCAGCAGACAGACCTGGAAGAGCAAGATTCCTATTCTAGTGTTTGAATGAGGAATATAAACCTCTGAAAGGCTCGGACCAGGAGCGGCTTGGCTTGGCTGGTCTCTCTAACCCAGGACTGCCTCCTGGGGCTGCAAGTAGGATTCTAGAGCCTCACTTTCCAATGAATACCTAGTGAGGATGGTGGTTGTTTCAGGCTTAGGACGACCCAAAGGTGACCCCGTCACAGAGTTTTCTTGGCAAGAGTTATTCCAAGGGGAGAGGCTGAGAGAGTGAGATATGCCTAAAGTCACCCAGTGGGTTCAAAGCCATAGTCTGAGGTCCAAAGGAGGGCAACTAAAATGGTCAAGGGTCTGGAGAACAAGCCCTATGAGGAGAGGCTTAAAGAACTGGGCATGTTTAGCCTGCAGAAGAGAAGGCTGAGAGGAGACATGATAGCCATGTACAAACATGTGAGGGGAAGTCATAGGGAGGAGGGAGCAAGCTTGTTTTCTGCCGCCCTGCAGACTAGGACACGGAACAATGGCTTCAAACTACAGGAAAGAAAGGAGATTCCACCTGAACATCAGGAAGAACTTCCTCACTGTGAGGGCTGTTCAGCAGTGGAACTCTCTCCCCCGGGTCGTGGTGGAGCCTCCTTCTTTGGAGGCCTTTAAGCAGAGGCTGGATGGCCATCTGCCAGGGTGCTTTGAATGCGATTTTCCTGCTTCTTGGCGGGGGTTGGACTGGATGGCCCATGAGGTCTCTTCCAACTCTTCCAAGATATTTCCTGCTTGGGAGGAGAACAAGGACCAATCTTGAAGGTCTGTGACATTAAGGCAATGGTATTGCCCGTAGTAACCTTTTTCGAATACCTTTCTCGAATTGTAATGCTCAGTCAGATCTATACAATTGACCACCAAAATGGACATGGCTGAAATAAAACATCATCCATTTTGGAAGAAGCTTTCAAATAGTCTCAAAATGGTTCAATATAATTTTTAAGGCAAGATTTGGATAAAGAGTTTGTCGAAGCCTCCTGAAGTGCTCTTCTTTAGCCAGTTTCTCCATAAGGACCAAAGACCCGAATTTTTTTATTCCAACTAGAAAGTGGCAAATTCATTGCATTCATTTGGTGGAGTAGAGATCTATCCCTATTCAAAACCTGTGTGCTAAATATGTCTACAAGGAGAAAGACAAGGAGGGGGAAAGTAACCTAAGCACTAGACATGTCCAAAAAATCATTTTGAATCATATATCGGAATTATTTCGGATTGTTCTCCCTTTTTGATACGCATTCCGAGACATTGTCTCACAGCGCAACCAGTAATGTAATTCGAACCATTGCTGGCCCATTCTCTAATTGTCTCTTAATGATTCATTAATTCCCCCCTCAATTTTTTAAAATATATTTTAAAAAATATTTAATTTTTTTTTTGTTTCTGCAATCTACCTTGTATGGGCGCTTATCACAGCCTAACATGGCTGCCGCTCCCCGGCCAATCAGAAGCTTCCACGATGGACGCAAAGGTGGGGGCTAACGTCCTCTGCATCCACATGGAAGATTGCCATACAAGCCCGGTGTGTAGCGATTGCGCATGTGCGTCCGCCATTTTAGAAACATTTAGAATCGTTACAAATTTTTGGAAATATCCAAAATTTTGGGGTGAAAAAAATCGGAAATACTTTCTATATCGAAGCGCCAGCGCCCCCTACTTTAGAAACGAGAATTGAAACATTTTTTTCATCGATCGGACATGCCTACTAAGCACCCATAGACATATGTGTCTTTTTGTGTCTGTGGATTGATTTGCACCACAAATAAAAGTGGACCAAGCTCCTCTAAAGTTATATTTATGTCTATGGCTACATCTACATTGCCATATAATACAGTTTGAAACCATGGCCAAGCTAGACTCGTAATGCACTGCACTGAACTGCATCATATGAGCTTACACTGACCATATAATACAATTTCAAACTGCATTATATACCAGTGTAGATGGGGACCCAGTCTTCATTCAAGTACCTTGACTCCTCCCTGGAGGCATTTAAACAGAGGCAGGATGGCCATCTGTCAGGAGTGCTCTGATTGTGCTTTTCCTGCTTGGCAGAAGGAGGTTAAGACTGGATGGCTCATGGGGTCTCTTCCAACTCTATGTTTTATTATTCTTCTGAAACAGATGTTCCACATTTTTGCATACCATGAAGTGATATTTGATATACAATTTTCCAACACTCGCTTATCCAACGTTCTGTATTATCCAACGCTTTTTTGTAGTCAATGTTTTCAATAAATCGTGATATATTGGTGCCAAGTTTGTAAATACAGTAATTTCTACATAGCATTTCTGTGTATTGAACTACTCTTTCTGTCAAATTTGTGGTATAACATGATGTTTTTGGTGCTTCATTTGTAAAAGCATAACCTAATTTGATGTTTAATAGGCTTTTCCTTAATCCCTCCTTATTATCCAACATATTCGCTTATCCAATGTTCTGCCGGCCCGTTTATGTTGGATAAGTGAGACTCTACTGTACTTGGTTCAGTTAAATATTAATTCTGAAGACCGGATTGTATCCTGTAGCTTGCATTAATGCTTTGCAAGGCTGCAGTTTGTTTGTAGATTTTGTTTCTTTTATAGATTGCGTTTTGTGTTCATTTTTTAAATACAGTAGAGTCTCACTTATCCAAGCCTCGCTTATCCAAGCTTCTGGATTATCCAAGCCATTTTTGTAGTCAATGTTTTCAATATATCATGATATTTTGGTGCTAAATTCGTAAATACAGTAATTACAACATAACATTACTGCGTATTGAACTACTTTTTCTGTCAAATTTGTTGTATAACATGATGTTTTGGTGCTTCATTTGTAAAATCATAACCTCATTTGATGTTTAATAGGCTTTTCCTTAATCCCTCCTTATTATCCAAGATATTCGCTTATCCAAGCTTCTGCCGGCCCGTTTATATTGGATAAGTGAGACTCTACTGTACTTGGTTCAGTTAAATATTAATTCTGAAGACCGGATTGTATCCTGTAGCTTGCATTAATGCTTTGCAAGGCTGCAGTTTGTTTGTAGATTTTGTTTCTTTTATAGATTGCATTTTGTGTTCATTTTTTAAATAAAAGCTCTTTTAAAAATGTAAAAAGAAAAGGCTATATCCACGGTTGTATGCCTGTACTGGAACCAGCTCCAGTATAGAAACAGATTGGCAGGAAATAAACTCTATGCATCTCTGTCTGGGGAAAGCCCTTGGTCATGTTACACACAAATTCAAAAATAGCAACACAAGAACTCAGGACAGCTATTAATCACTCCATTTGAACTGCCATGACTGGTTCAATGCTTTAGAATCCCTGGATTTATAGTTTGGTGGGCCATCAGCCCACTTTGGCTAAATACCTTGGCAAACTACATCTCCTTGTCTATCAACAAAGCGTTAACATTTTAAAAAATATCACAAGCAGTCAGAACAAGGAAATGTCACTTTCAAAGCCTTGTCTGAATTTTCTGTTAAATCTGTGGGCAGGCAGGAAGCCCTTGATGTATGCACAAAATAGATTAGACTTGCACGCCACGGATTGGCTGGCATTTCAGTCATACATGCTCTGTCATTTCTGGGAAATCAGCTGAGAATCAAGAATTGACAAATTGGTCATATCCTCTTTGGCCACTAAAGGGCGCTGCTGTACTATCAGAACTGCCTCTGCAAAGCTTATTCCTGCATGTTTTGGAAGTTCGGTGCTTAAAATCATAGGGTGTACCTACATCGCAGAATTCATGCATTTTTAAAATATTTTATTTATGATTTTAAACATACATACATAAAAAGTGGGGGGGGGAACAAATTAAGGAAAAGAAAAGAGAAAAAAAATATAAAGCAATTAAAAAAAAACCCCAAACCAAACAAAACAAAACCCCGACCCACCCAGTTGTTTTCCCCTTCCAGATCCTCTGCATCACAATATACAACTTCTTCATCTCAAAATGATTGCCGGCGAACATTCATACATGTCCTAAGGCCTAGGATTGCTTATTAACATATTTCATACAAATTCGATTTTTTTTCCCCTTAACAAATATTGTCTCAACTTACTCCAATCTTACTCCAATTGTCTTGGTGGCATGTTCTGTGATATTGTTTGTGTTAATAAATCCATATTTTGGATATCCAATAGTCTCAGTAGCCATTTTTCAATTGAGGGAATTTCTTGCATTTTCCATGGTTTTGCTAGGCATATCCTAGCAGCCGCATGCATTTTGACACCACTTTGCCAGTCAAAATGTACAACATATTGCTTCAAAAAGATATATATAAAAGATATATAAACATAGAGTTGTGTGTTTCCGGGCTGCATGGCCATGTTCCAGAAGCATTCTCTCCTGACGTTTCACCCACATCTATGGTAGCCATCCTCAGAGGTATTGAGGTATATACCCTTGACCCTGTGTTAGCCGCCCTGAGTCCCCGCGGGGTGATGGAGGCGGGATAGAAAAAAAATTATTATTATTATTATTATTATTATTATTATTATTATTATTATTATTATTGTTACTACTACAGTAGAGTCTCACTTATCCAAGCTAAACGGGCTGGCAGAAGCTTGGATAAGTGAGTATCTTGGATAATAAGGAGGGATTAAGGAAAAGCCTATTAAACATCAAATTA
The DNA here is from genome assembly GCF_035594765.1 of Anolis carolinensis. Taxonomy (NCBI): domain Eukaryota; kingdom Metazoa; phylum Chordata; class Lepidosauria; order Squamata; family Anolidae; genus Anolis; species Anolis carolinensis. The sequence continues at coordinate 6,124,754 of NC_085842.1, forward strand.
GGTTATGATTTTACAAATTAAGCACCAAAACATCATGTTATACAACAACTTGGACAGAAAAAGTAGTTTAATAAGCAGTAATGTTATGTTGTAATTACTGTATTTACTAATTTAGCACCAAAATATCACAATATATTGAAAACATTGACTACAAAAATGGCTTGGATAATCCAGAAACTTGGATAAGCGAGGCTTGGATAAGTGAGACTCTACTGTATATACCCTTGACCCTGTGTTAGCCGTCCTGAGTCCCCGCGGGGAGATGGAGGCGGGATAGAAAAATAAAGGTATTACTATTATTATTATTATATTTTATGACACAGCAAACAAGATAGATATGCTGGATTTCGTATCACAAAATCACAAATCAAACACTTCCCAAGTGTCTAGGACTGTGTGATGGATTTTCGGATGATGCGCACAGATCCCAGCAGGGTGGCCTTTTGCAGTTGGCAGATCATAATTTTGTCAATGTCTATTGTTTCCAAATGCCGACTGAGATCTTTTGGCACAGCACCCAGTGTGCCCATCACCACCGGGACCACCTGCACTGGTTTCTGCCAGAGTCTTTGAAGTTCAATCTTGAGGTCCTGATAGCGGCTGAGTTTTTCCTGTTGTTTTTCGTCAATGCGACTGTCACCTGGGATGGCAACATCAATGATCCAAACCTTTTTCTTTTCCACAACTGTGATGTCTGGTGTGTTGTGTTCCAGAACTTTGTCAGTCTGGATTCGGAAGTCCCACAGTATCTTTGCGTGCTCATTTTCCATGACCTTTGCAGGTTTGTGATCCCGCCAGTTCTTTGCTGCTGGGAGGTGGTACTTGAGGCATAAGTTCCAATGAATCATTTGGGCCACATAGTTGTGCCTCTGTTTGTAGACTGTCTGTGCCGTTTTCTTACAGCAGCTGAGGATATGATCAATGGTTTTGTCGATTTCCTTGCACAGTCTGCATTTTGGGTCATCAGCTGATTTTTCAATCTTGGCCTTAATTGCCTTTGTCCTGATGGCTTGCTCCTGGGCTGCAAGGATCAGGCCTTCTGTCTCCTTCTTCAGGGTCCCATTTGTGAGCCAGAGCCAGGTCTTCTCCTTATCAGCTTTTCCTTCAATTTTGTCAAGGAACTTTCCATGCAATGTTTTGTTGTGCCAGCTGTCAGCTCTAGTTTGTAGTGCGGTTTTCTTGTACTGATTTTTTGTCTGCTGTGCTTTGAGGGGTTTCTGATTGCTGACTTCAATCAAAGCAGGTTCTTCACTTTGCTTGACATATTCTGCCAGGGCATGTTCTTCCTCTTTGACTGCTTGTTTGACTTGCAAGAGTCCTCTGCCACCTGATCTTCAAGGCAGATATAGCTGGTCAACATCACTGCAAGGGTGCAGTGAATGATGAATGGTCATGAGTTTTCTTGTTTTTCTGTCCAAATTGTCCAGTTCCGCCTGTGTCCAATTTATAATGCCAGCAGTATATCTTATGACAGGTATGGCCCAGGGGTTTATGGCCTTGATGGTGTTGCCTCCATTGAGCTTGCTTTTGAGAATTTTTCTGACCCTTTGTGTGTATTCTTTGCTGACCACAGTCTTCACATGTTCATGCTTGATGTTGTCCAGCTGTAATATGCCCAGATATTTATAGGCCTCTGGCTGGTGACACGTTATTGTTTGGCCATTAGGCATATTTATGCCCTCACTTTCAATGATTTTTCCCTTCTTCAATGCCACTGTCGAACATTTGTCCAAGCCAAACTCTATGCTGATATCAGTGCTAAAAATTCGGACAGTGTTAGTCAGAGACTGGATTTATTGCTGTTGTTGTTGTTGTTGTTGCTACTACCCTCTTCTGGCCATACCCTCGGTGCTGAGTCTGCCCGGAAACCGGTGACGCCATGCAAAACCCCGGCTTCCTATTGGTGGGACGTTTCCCTCCCCTGAGCTTCTAATCTTCGTGGCTTGTAAACAAGCAAAAACTTCTCGGCTGGCGATGGCGCTGCTGTTGCTGCTCCGGGTTGTGGCTCTCCTTCTCGGACACCCGGGAATCGCCCCCCTGAACCCGGCTCCCGGTGGTGAGACCTTTCAACCCACCCCTTTTTATGCTTTGCTAGAAAGAAGGGGGGGGGGGGCAAAACTCCTGTCTCTGTCGCCTTCTGCAGGGCTTTCGCTTGTGACAAAGGGGAGAGGGGTAGAAATGCATGGATCAGGCTGTATCTACACTTTCAAATTAGTGCAGTTGGAGACCACTCCAGCTGCCAGGGCTCAATGCTGGGGGATCCTGCCAAGGCTCAATGCTATAGGGATCCTGGGAAATGTAGTTGGGTGAGACTCCCTGGCAGGCCCTTGTAAAGCTACATATCCCATGACTGCAGATTCCTATTCCTACCTTCCCAGCACTAGAGACAACTGAACCAGAGCAAGGCAAAGTACAATAGTTTTAGTCTCCTTGTGGAGAGATAAATAAACGTCATAAATAATCATTGTTTAGTGATATCTCCAATGATAGAAAGGAGCCCCGGTGGCGAAGTGTGTTAAAGCACTGAGCTGCTGAACTTGCAGACCGAAAGGTCCCAGGTTCAAATCCCGGGAGCGAAGTCAGCGCCCACTGTTGCTCCAGCTTCTGCCAACCTAGCAGTTCGAAAACATGCAAATATGAGTAGGTCAATAGGTACCACTCCGGCGGGAAGGTAACGGCGCTCCATGCAGTCATGCCAGTGGCCACATGACCTTGGAGGTGTCTACGGACAACGCCGGCTCTTCGGCTTAGAAATGGAGATGAGCACCAACCCCCAGAGTCAGACATGACTGGACTTAATGTCAGGGGAAACCTTTACCTTTACCTACCAATGATAGAAATTACTTTTACCCATACCAAAAAAAAAAAAAAAGGGAAACGCTAAAGATTGCTCAAACTTCCATCCAGTGGCCCTTATTTCCCACGCCAGTAAGGTAATGCTCAAGTTCCTGCAAGGCAGACTCCAGCAAGACATGGAGCGAGAGCTGCCAGATGTCCAAACTGGGTTCAGAAAAGGCAGAGGAACCAGAGACCCAATGGCCAATATCTGGATGCTGGATAATGGAGGAAGCCAGGGAGTTTCAGAAAAACATCTACTTCTGCTTTATTGACTATTCTAAAGCCTTCGACTGTGTGGATCATAATAAACTGTGGCATGTTCTTGGTGGTCTGGGGAGACCAAGTCCCCTTGTCTGTCTCCTGAGAAATCTGTATAAAGACCAAGGAGCCACAGTAAAAACAGATCACGGAACAACAGACTGGTTCCAGATTGGGAAAGGAGTGTGGACATCAGGGTTGCATCCTCTCACCCTCCCTATTCAACTTGTATGCAGAACACATCATGCAACGTGCGGGTCTTGATGAATCCAAGGCCAGAGTTAAAATTTCTGGAAGAAACATTAACAACCTCAGATATGCAGGTGATACCACTCTGATGGCCGAAAGTGAGGAGGAGCTGAGGAGCCTTATCACCAAAGTGAAAGAAGAAAGGGCAAAAGCTGGGTTGCAGTTAAACATCAAGAAAACCAAGATCATGGCAACTACACCTATTGACAACTGGCAAATAGAGGGAGAAAACGTGGAGGCAGGGACAGACTTTATATTTCTAGGTGCGAAGATTACTGCACATGCAGACTGTAGCCAGGAAATCAGAAGATGTTTACTTCTTGGGAAGAGAGCAAGGACCAACCTTGACAAAATAGTGAAGAGCAGAGACATCACACTGGCAACAGAGGTCCGCATAGTGAAAGCAATGGTATTCCCCATAGTGACCTATGGATGCGAGAGCTGGACCATAAGGAAGGCTGAGCGAAGGAAGAGAGACGCTTTTGAACTCTGGTGCTGGAGGAACATCCTGAGAGTGGCTTGGACCTTGGCAAGAGGATCCAACCAGTCCATCCTCCAGGAAATAATGCCCAGTGGCTGCTCACTGGAGGGAAGGAGATTGGAGGCAAAGATGAAGTATTTTGGCCACATCATGAGGAGACAGGAAAACTTGGAAAAGATCACGATGCTGGGGAAAAGGGAAGGAAAAAGGAAGAGAGGCCGACCAAGGGCAAGATGGATGGACGGTATCCTTGAAGTGACTGGCTTGACATTGAAGGAGAGAGGGGGGGTGGGGGTGGTGACGGCCGACAGGGAGCTCTGGCCTGGACTGGTCCATGAGGTCACGGAGAGTTGGAAATGACTGAACAAATAAACAACACAATGCATTTACCTTTGTATTAAAAATCATCAAAACATTTAAGTGCTTTGAATGTTGCATCCTTGCCAACATTCAGCGGGCGTGTTCTTTGCTGTTTTGATTGGATGAGATACCATTTTGGATTAAATTTAGAGCAGTGGTTTTCAACTTTTTCTTCACCACAGCCCCCCTTAAATACTTTTGTGGCTACAGACCCCAATTATGTAATCTAAGGCACATGAAATAATTATTTGAATTTTCTTGTGAATATTCCTTCAGATTTAGAGAGAAGGGAATATAAATTAATCTATTGTCAAAGGATTTCATGGCTGGAATCACTGGGTCGGTGTGAGTCTTTCGGGCTGTATGGCAATGTTCCAGAAGCTTTCTCTCCAGTCGTTTCACCCACATCAATGGCAGGCATCCTCAGAGGTTGTGAGGATACCTCCCATAGATGTGGGCGAAATGTCGGAATAGAAGGTTTTTGGAACATGACCAAAAAGCCCGAAGGACTCACAGCAACCTATAAATTAATCTGTCAATGCACACAAATTAACAAATGGGATTCTTCTAAACAGGGATGCCCACTGTCAATGTTAATCTCTGTGATAGTGATAGAGCCTCTAGTTAATTGCATCACAGAAAATCCTAAAAGATCCTGTAATGAATTCATCAGGGGGGAAAATCAATCTGCCAGTATGTTTATGTTTTTATTATCTATTTTAAAGTCACCATTATTTTTGTTTTCAAACTGTTAGACTGTAAACTTGCCCTTGCACTTTTTTCCTTGACTTCCATCTATATTCGTTCCAAAGTTTTGCTTTTTCTGCACATCCTTCCACCACTTTTCATATTGCCTTCCTCTTAGTCTAATCCTACTTTGCATATGATATTTTCAGCACACAAGTTTAATAGTTAGGGTGATAAAATGCAGCCTTGCCTTACCTCCTTCCATAGACTTGGTAGAAATTTCTTGATAAGCTATCCATTTCTCCAGACTTGCCACTCTTTTCAGTGCTTTACTAACTTTTAAATCGGATTCTTGGCAGGCACTACCTCAACGCATTTGTATGATTCCTCCTTTCTTCCTTTCCAGTCTCTTCACACTCCCTAAAGTATTTCTACACAGCAATATCAGAGGATAATGAATTGCTTTCTTCATTTTACGTTGTGGGATATATGGATGACCAGCGGATCTCTCAATATGACAGCACCGTGAGGTTGGAACTTCCTTGTGTTTCCTGGATGAAGAAGGTGGAGGAAGTCGATCCCTCCTACTGGAAGGATGAAACTGAGGTGTCACGGAATTCTGAACAGTTTTTCAAAGAGAACCTGGTGATTGCAAGGAATCGTTATAACCAGAGCCGAGGTAAGTACCAGCCAAGGGCAAGGAGTGGTGATCTGCCATTTCTTCCCAGGGTTAATATGGTATCTCTCTACCAGCCATGAGGAGAAAAGGGGTCCTGGCAGGAGAGAAATTCCTATTTCTCCACCTCACCCCACTGATCTGTTTGCTGTCTAACTGGAAGCTGTAGAAAGTACAGGGCAACGTTTTTGTAACTGCTTAGAACTGAATGGAATGGTCTACATCAGTGATAATCTGAGCAAGCCACAACAGCCAGATTTACTGTGTGTTGTCGAAGGCTTTCATGGCCGGAATTACAGGGTTGTTGTGTGTTTTCCGGGCTGTGTGGCCATGTTCCAGAAGTATTCTCTCTTGATGTTTCACCCACATCTATGGCAGGCATCCTCAGAGGTTGTGAGATCTATTTGAGGTCTATATACCTCACAACCTCTGAGGATGCCTGCCGTAGATGTGAGTGAAACATCAGGAGAGAATACTTCTGGAACATGACCGTACACACAACAACCCAGCCAGATTTACCATTTTCAGTACACCATGGTGTAATAATAATAACAACAACAACAAAAACAACAGGAAAAATTCAGCTGCTATCAGGACCTCAAGATTGAACTTCAAAGACTCTGGCAGAAACCAGTACAGGTGGTCCCAGTGGTGATGGGCACACTGGGTGCCGTGCCAAAAGATCTCAGCTGGCATTTGGAAACAATAGACACTGACAAAATTACAATCTGTCAACTGCAAAAGGCCAACTTACTGGGATCTGCACGCATCATCTGAAAATACATCACACAGTCCTAGACACTTGGGAAGTGTTTGACTTGTGATTTTGTGATACGAAATCCAGCATCTCTATCTTGTTTGCTGTGTCATACAACGTCATTGTGTCAATAACCCATGCAAAGGATCGTTACCTTGATGTGGTGCTGGGGCTTGAGCTCCTCGATGATGCCATGAGCTATACCATGCAGGGCCACTCAAGACGGGAAGGTCATGGCAGAGAAGTCAGACTAAATAAATAAATATTTTTTTATACCCCGCCACCATCTCCCAGCCGGGACTCGGGGCAGCTTACATGAGGCAGAGGCCCAAACAGCAAAAGGACAAAATAAACAACAATATAACACAAATCACAATATAAAAAGATAAAAACAGTAATACAGTAGAGCCCCTGTTATCCAAGATAAAGGGGCGGGCCCAATCTTGGATAACCGAACTGCTCAGATAGGGCGAGGGCTTGCCAAGGGACGTCTCCCTGAATCTCCCTCAGCCAGGCCCTTGCTGGAGAAAAAAAAAATTCCTCCAGGAATGGCCTGGCTGAGGAAAACCCGCAGCACATTCCTCATTTCTCGGAGGGCCTGGCCAAAGGAGATCCAGGACACACTCCGTGGGCAGCAGCCCACAAGCACTGCTGCCTAGCAGCCAGAACTCAGTTAACCGGGGCTCTACTGTACAATATGAAACAAGAATATTATAAAAGTTAAAAAACAGACAACTGGATAGATACTCTAGTGCAGGGGTCCTCAAACTTTTAAAGCAAAGGGCCGGTCCACAATCCTTCAGACTGTTGAGGGGCCGAATTATCATTTGGGGAAAAAAAACCAAACAAATTCCTATGCACACTGCACATATCTTATTTGTAGTGCAAAACAACAACAATAACAATGAAAGACCAATACAATATTTAAAAATGAAAATAATTTTCAGGATTTCAATAGGAAGTGTGGACCTGCTTCTGGCCAATGAGATAGTCAGGTTAATTAGGATTGTTGTTGTTGTGTGTCTTCAAGTCATTCCAGACTTTGGGCGAGCCTAAGTCCAAAATTATTTATTTATTCATTTACTACATTTATTTACTACATTTATATCCCACCCTTCTCACCCTGAAGGGAACTCAGAGCAGCTGTATGTACATACAATATATTATATTATTAGCATAGCACAATATTAGTATTATACATTACTATATTGAACTATACCACTGTACTGTAATATTATATGTAATATATAACATATAATTAATATTATTATATGGTATTATTATTAATATTATATTGTATAAAATGATAATATTATTATTAATATCATATGTATATACAATATATTATATTATTAAAACTGATATAAAAATATTATATTATAAATGATGGCAGGGGCCAGGTAAATGACCTTGGAGGGCCGCATCCGGCCCCCGGGCCTTAGTTTGGGGACCCCTGCTCTAGTGTGATGAAATGACACCTCATCACACTAGAATATATATCTATTTAGTATTTACTGTATTTTTACCCTGCTCTATCTAACCCCAAAGGAGACTCAGAGTGGCTTCCAAATTGGCAATAATTCAATGCCATACAAACATAAACATATAAATGCAGTATACACATACATTAAAATCCGTAAAAATTTAAAAACATAATATATCAATACATTAAAATCACTATTAAAGTCATAATACGTGGGGCTGCCTTTGAAGACAGCCCGGAAACTACAATTAGTACAACGCTCGGCAGCCAGGCTTCTAACTGGAGCGAATTACAGGGCGCGTTCAACGCCTCTGTTTAAGGAGCTCCACTGGCTGCCGTTTATTTTCCGGGCCCAATTCAAGGTGCAGGTTATCACCTACAAAGCCCTAAACGGTTTGGGACCCACCTACCTTAGAGACCGCATCTCTCCCTATGAACCCGCACGACCTCTTCGCTCGTCGGGGGAGGCCCTTCTCTCGCTCCCACCACCCTCGCAGTCGCGGTTGGTGGGGACGAGAGAGAGGGCCTTCTCCGTCATGGCCCCTCGGCTTTGGAACTCGCTCCCTAGGGAGATCAGGCAGGCCCCTACCCTCCTCTCCTTCCGGAAGAGCCTAAAAACCTGGCTCTTCCAAAAGGCCTTCGATGATTAATCGTTGTAGGTTCGATTTATCTGCCCATTCAACAATAGCTCCATCGTTGATGTTTTGCCATTATTACATTGCCCTTTATTGACTATTTTAGCTGTGAAACTACCTCTCCCCATTTTGAAATATTCTGCACTTTGGGCCAGATCCGTGTATTAGTCTCCTGTTTTTAACATTTTATGCTGTATGTTGATTTTTATGACTGTTTTATTGATGCTGATGTTTTATTGTGGGATATTTGTTTTATTGTCTTGTTGCTGTTATTATATTGTTGTGTCGGGCAAGGCCCCATGTAAGCCGCCCCGAGTCCCTTCAGAGAGATAGGGCGGGGGTATAAAAATAAAGGTATTCTTATTATTATTATTATTATTATTATTATTATTATTATTATTATTATTGTCCAGGAGCCATTACAGTCGTGTTGCAATTACTTTATAGCTGCCTATTGTACTAACTAATTTCCGAAAACTTGGACCCACAGCCAGGTTTTTGGATTCTTTCTAAAGGCCAGGAAGGAGGAAGCTGATCTGATTTCACTGGAAAGGGAGTTTCACGGCCGAGGGGCCACCACTAAGACCCTGTCTCTTGTCCCCACCAACTGCACCCACAAAGGAGGTGAGATGGAGAGCAGAGCCTCCCCAGAAGATCTTAGTCTCCGAGGTGGTTCATAGGGGAAGATCAGTTTGGACAGGTAGGCTGGGCCAGAACCATTTAGGGCTTCAAAGTCTAAAGCCAGCACTTGGCTGAACAACCTGGCTGTTGCCTGTTGGGCTACTTGAAGCTTCTGAACAGTCTTTCTCACGGCCGTTGATATGTATGTAAATAAAATGTCATCATTTGTGTCAAATTCAGTCTTTGGCTCTGGCAAAACAATGGAAATTGGACAATATTCTGATGAAAGAACAATGGCTGAGGAAATTGAAAAGCATATATGACATGGACAAATTAACTTTTCTCCTGAAGGAAATTAGAGGAAAACATATTAGAGCGACAAATTGAAACAAACTGGAAAATTATATGAACAACATAATGACATAAGACAAATGGACCAGGACATTTTCCAAAACTTTATACATAGAAATTTACCATAAAGGAAAAGAATGGAAGTTTAATGTATGGTTTGTTCCCCTCTTCCCTAACCCCTCTCCCTAATGTTTCTTTCCCTCCACACTTCCCCCTACCCCTTTTCTTTTCTTTTTTCTTTCCTTTCCCTAACACTTCCTTTTACCCTTCTAATTCCACTCCTCACATCCTCTCCCTGCCCTGTATTCCATGTTTTTAATACTTCTACTGTAATCACAAACCCCTTCAATAAAAATGTATATAAAATAGAAGCTTCTGAACAGTCTTCAAAGGCAACCCCACATAGAGTGCATTGTAGTAGTCTATTTGAAATATAACAAGAGTGTGGATCACCGTGGCCAAGTCTGACTTCTGAAGGTATAGGCGCAACTGGAGCACAAGTTTACATTGTATGAAAGCTCCCCTGGCCACTAGGCTTGAGCAAATTTTTCGTTAGTTCGTTAAATTCGTTTAAAATTCGTTTCATAATTACTTTTGAATTGATATTGAACCATCTGCTCACTGCCTTACAAATATTACGAATTTGAATAATAAAAGTACCTTTTTTTCTGATGTCTTCGGATGTAGCTGTAGCTCCTCTGAGAGGAGAAGCCATGTTGGCATGCCTCTCAGCCAATCAGAGCGGAAGAGGGAGGGAGGGAGAGGCATGGCCATCGATCTGCTAGCATTTTAAAAATGGCATTGAGACGCCCCCCCCCCACCCCCCCCCCCCGCGGGGACCACACCGGCTCAGTAGAAGCCTTCCGCAAAGCAGGGAGGGAGCGAAGAGAAGAGAGAAGAGACATACCTGCCTGCGCTTGGCCTTCTCCTCGCCCTGCCTTGGAGCCGCCGTTTGGTGCCAGGCTTAAAGGGGAATACCAAAACCAGGCTTGCCTTCCTAAACGGAATCCTTAGAGCCAGAGGATATCCCTTTAAGAGATATCTCCACTGAGGAGATCTCCCGGAAAGGATTCTGGCACCAGCTCAATTGCAACAGATTCAGTGCCATGTCATGTGAGCTGTAGTTTTACAAAGTCCCTAGCCTTCCCTGCAGAAGAGAGCCAGTACCATGCCAAACTACAACTCCCAGTTTTCTGTCAAATTGTTTTGGATTTCAACTCCTACAATTCCTAACTCCAGACATGGGCAAAGTTTCTTCTCCAGACATGCCAACAGTATTAAGTGATAAAATCTTGGGCATTTTTTCCTTTAATGCTAAAAGTTCATAGGTTGTTCAGCAACAGCCTACTGGCTGGGTTGCTATGAGTTTTCCGGGCTCTATGGCCATGTGCCAGAAGCATTCTCTCCTGACGTTTCACCCACATCTGTGGCAGACATACTCAGAGGTTTTGACGTCTGTGCGAAGCTAGGCAAGTGGGGTTTTATATATCTGTGGAAGGTCCAGGGTGGGAGAAAGAACTCTTGTCTGTGGGAGGCAAGTGTGAATGTTGCAATTGGTCACCTTGATTAGCATTGAATAGCCTTGCAGCTTCAAAGCCTGGCTGCTTCCTACCTGGGGGAATCCTTTGTTGGGAGGTATTAGCTGGCCCTGATTGTTTCCTGTCTGGAATTCCCATTTTCTGGGTGTTGTTCTTTTACTGTCCTGATTTTAGCTTTTCTGTAGCTAAAAATGCATATAAAATTGATTCTATAGGGAGGATAAATGATTGGATTTCAACTCCTACAGCTTAGCTTTCTCTGCCAATAATGGTACCATACCAAACTAAAGCTCCCAAGATTCTGTAGCAGTGAGCCATCTTGGATATTGTAAGGGATTTATTATTATTATTATTATTATTATTATTATTATTATTATTATTATTATTATTAGACCTTGCTCCCAGGAAGGTGCCTTCGCTGTGGCTCCCAACTTATCTATCTACCTTTCCACATATTCTCCACATTGTGTGTATGTGTATTTATATTATATATACATGAGCCCCGATGGCGAAGTGTGTTAAAGCACTGAGCTGCTGAACTTGCAGACCGAAAGGTCCCAGGTTCAAATCCCGGGAGCAGAGTGAGTGCCCGCTGTTAGCTCCAGCTTCTGCCAACCTAGCAGCTTGAAAACATGCCAATGTGAGTAGATCAATAGGTACCGCTCTGGCGGGAAGGTAATGGCACTCCATGTAGTCATGCCGGCCACATGACCTTGGAGGTGTCTATGGACAACACTGGCTCTTGGGCTTAGAAATGGAGATGAGCACCAACCCCCAGAGTCAGACATGACTGAATTTAACGTCAAGGGATACCTTTACCTTTACCTATACACACACACACACACACACACACATATATGCAGGGACTATATATATATATATATATATATATATATATATATATATACACACAGTATATATCACACACACACCAATTTAACAAAGTTTCAGCCACAAAAACAAAGTTTCTGAAGTAGAACAATGACTTTCACAGTAAAGACAACCCAATTTAACAGGAAATAAGACTTTCAAACCAGGAACAGATTTCTGCAATTATTAAAAAATGGTTTATTATAAAAGCTATGAAAATTCGCCAAAAATCAGAGGATAAGGGAAACGTTCCAAATTTTGGTGAGCTATCAGCGTTAAATGTGTTCTACCACTGTACCAAGTTTGAAGAAGATCACTCAAAAAATGAGGGCGGGAGAGTCCTGTAAAATCTCCCCTCATGCTGTTTTTTTTGGCCACTGCGCATGCGCATCCGCCATTAACAAATTACTTTTGAAACTAACGAATTTTCGTTAATTTTGAATTTTTTGGGGGGCAAAATTCGGAAATGACATCAGAAACGAAACGCTGGCGCCCCCTACTTTTGAAACGAGTTTAGAATCAATTTTTTCATGGATCGCTCAAGCCTACTGGCCACCACCGAGACCTGGGGTTCCAGGCTGTGAACCTGTGACTTCAGGAAAAGTGTAACCACGTCCAGCACAGGCTGTAGCCCTATACCTTGTTCAGCCTTCCGACTGACCAGGAGTACCTCTGTCTTGTCTGGATTCAATTTCAATTTGTTCACCCACATCCAGATTGTCACACCTATCCACTTAAATCCTGTGGCTGCCTTCTACAGAATTCTGGGATTTGTATTTTAGGGAGAGGCATTTAAACTGCTCAGCAGAGACACTCTGGACTTCACTAAACTACAATGGGATTTAAAGTGGATTGAAACTCTAGTATGAAAATTTCTATAAGCAGGAATGGAGAAGTACAAAAATTTTCCTAAAATTTCTGAATGGGAAGTGACTGCCTCCACTTCCTGTTGCTTAAAAAGCCTCCCATGAACATAAAATGACCAGGAATGCCTAAAAACCTGGTGAAAATGATGGCAGTAAAGAAATATCAATACTTGTTTACAGAGAATAAAGCTCTAGATTTCGTCCGTGCTCACAAAACAATATACAGGATGCGTGGGGAAGATGTACCAGGAAATTCAATTTGGATGGAAAAGTAAATAGACAAAAGAAGAATTGCTATATTAGGGAGAAGAATTCCTAAAAACTATTTCTTATATGTGAGCATGACCCATCCTGAGAAAGGAGATTCATTATTTTCTTCCTTCCCAGACAAAGGGTTTTAAGGTACTAACTGTAAATGTAGTTGGTTAAGCAACCAAACCCAAAGGGTGCTTCTCTCCAAGGGTTCTTCCTCTTCATCTCAGAAAGAAATGACTAGTGAAGTGGGTTCAGTCCTGGGCCCAATACTGATCAATGTATTTATTAATGACTTGAATGAAAGTTTAGAGGGCATGCTTACCATGTTTGCAGATGACACCAAATTAGGACAGGATCAGAATTCAAAATGACATTAACAGATTAGAGAGCTATGCCAAAACTAACAAAATGAGTTTCAGCAAGGACAAATGTAAGATACTACACTTAGGCAGAACATAATGAAATGCAAAGACACAGGATGGGTGATGTCTGGCTCACAACAGGGAGTCTTCATAGACAACAAGCTGAAGATGACCCAACAGTGTGATGCAGCAGCAAAAAAAAAGCCAATGGGATTTTGGGCTGCATCAAAAGGAGTATAGTGTCTAGATCAAGGGAAGTTATGGTGCCTCTGTATTCTGCTTTGATTATGTTGGGAATGGAAGAGCCGTTAAGTTCTAATCAACCCTCTTTATGAGGTAAATTCCCATTAAAATAGTAGGGTAAAGAATTGCAGCAGCTTGAGACTTGCCGGTGTGAGTTTGGAAGGCCTCTGCATCATCAGGAAGGCAAAAGGGATGCAAAGTTAGCTTCAAAGTTTAAAATCATTTATTGAGGTAAAAAGAAATCCATTGAAGGATAGAAAAGGTTAGGACCTATCTAGCTAGTCTGTCCTGATCTAACACACATAGACGGATTAAAATAACAAAGCTCTATAGATAACTACATCTTGACTAATAGAGGACAGAGGTGCATCCTCTCTGGAACAAAGCAGGAAGCTGCAATGGTGGTCAACTCCATGGGTCTGGTCGCTTCTTCTCTAGGGCCATAAACATTCCAAAGGACCAAATTGGGGAAGTTACATCAGAGCCCTAGGAGAGATTACATTTCTATGAACATTTAGGTCAGGGTGGGCTGACCTAAATAGGATGGGAACCAGGAAACAATGGTGAATCCTATCTAGGCATGTTTTGGAAACGGGGAAAGGATTCCCTCAATCTAACTCTATCATCTATCTGACTACATTTAGACTTGAGTAGTCCAGGATGAATCCCAACAGATTAGACCTCACCTGGAATACTGTGTCCAATTCTGGGCACCACAATTCAAAAGACGGATGTACTCTAAGCTGGAAGGTGTCCAGAGAAGGGCAACTGAACTAATCAAAAATCTGGAGACTATAAATCCCTCTGAGGAGTGTCTTAAAGAGCTGGGTTTGTTTAACCTGCAGAAGAGAAGACATGAGAGCCATGTATCAATATGTGGAAAGGTGTCATAGGGAAGAAAGAGCAGACTTGTCTTCTCCTGCCCTGGAGACTAGGACTCGGAGCAATGGGTTCAAATGACAGGACAGGAGAACATCAGGAAGGACTTCCTGACCGTATGAGCTGTTCAGCAGGGAACTCTCTGCCTCAGAGTCTGGTGGAAGCTCCTTTCTTGGAAACTTTTAAACAGAGGCTGGGTGGCCATCTGTCAGGGGTACTTTGATTGTGCTTTTCCTGCATGGCAGGGGGTTGGACTAATAATAATAATAATAATAAGAAGAAGAAGAAGAAGAAGAAGTTTATTTATATCCCGCCTCCATCTTCCCCCGAAGGGGACTTGGGGCGGCTTACAGCAAAATCAAATACAAAGCAGTGCTAACATATGAAACATCAAAGAACAATAACAAAACCAATAACAAAATATACACAATAACCGGGGGGGGGGGGGGGGATGACTAGATGGCCCATGCAGTCTCTTCCAACTCTATGATTCCATGATTCTATGAAGAAATATTTGGGCAAGAAGGGGAAAGTAACCTCTGCAAGAAGGCAGGGAGCAGAAAAAACATTGCTGCATGAAGATCAATGGCTCTCTGAAATCCCATGAGGCAAGGCAGGAGATAAATATTTTAATAAATACATTATATCTCAGGATTATTAACCATTAAACACTGGGCAGTTTGTAATGTTTCACGCTTTCTTAGAATGTGGTTGCCTTTCCCCCTCCCTAGAAAAAAAAATCCTGCTGTTTCTGAGAAATTTCAAATCTGCCCCTTGTGGTCACAAGGAAGGTGGTGGATGCCTCTAATCTTGTCTGAACCCCCACCGCCCCTGTATTTCTCTTTCAGGGAAAAGGGGAGAAATCACCAAAGAAGAATTCAAACGTATAGCCAACTCCTGTAGGGAAAAGGCTCACAAGGCTAAAGCTCAAAATGAGCTCAGGCTTGCCAGGAACATAAAAAACAACAAAAAAGGCTTTTTTGCTTACGTTGGTAGAAAAAGGAAGAACAAGGAGGCGATAGGGCCACTGCGAGGAGAAAATGGGGTGATGATGACAAGGGACAGGGAAAAGGCAGAACTACTTAATGCCTTCTTTGCCTCAGTCTTCTCACAAAAAGAAAGCTATCTTCAACCTCAGCAACATGAAATGGACGAAGGATTGGGGGAAATCCAACCCCAAATAGGGAAACAAGTTGTCCAGGAACACCTGGCCACTCTAAATGAATTCAAGTCCCCAGGGCCAGATCAGCTACATCCAAGAGTATTGAAGGAACTAGCAGAAGTTATTTCAGAACCACTGGCAATTATCTTTTAGAGTTCTTGGAGAACGGGAGAAGTCCCAGCAGATTGGAGGAGGGCGAATGTGGTCCCTATCTTCAAGAAGGGAAAAAAGAATGACCCAAACAATTACCGTCCGGTCAGCCTCACATCGATACCAGGCAAAATTCTGGAAAAGATCATTAAGGAAGTGGTCTGCGAACACTTAGAAACAAATGCGGTCATTGCTAATAGTCAACACGGATTTACCAAAAACAAGTCATGCCAAACTAATCTGATCTCTTTTTTCGATAGAGTTACGAGTTGAGTCAAAACAGGGAATGCTGTGGATGTAGCGTACCTGGATTTCAGTAAGGCCTTCGACAAAGTCCCCCACGACCTTCTGGCAAACAAACTAGTAAAATGTGGGCTAGACAAAACTACGGTTAGGTGGATCTGTAATTGGCTAAGCAGATGAACCCAAAGGGTGCTCACCAATGCATCGTCTTCATCATGGAGAGAAGTGACAAGTGGAGTGCCGCAGGGCTCCGTCCTGGGCCCGGTTCTGTTCAACATCTTTATTAACGACTTAGACGAAGGGTTAGAAGGCACGATCATCAAGTTTGCAGACGACACCAAACTGGGAGGGATAGCTAACACTCCAGAAGACAGGAGCAGAATTCAAAACGATCTTGACAAACTAGAGAGATGGGCCGAAACTAACAAGATGAAGTTCAACAGGGACAAATGCAAGATACTTCACTTTGGCAGAAAAAATGGAATGCAAAGATACAGAATGGGGGACGCCTGGCTTGACAGCAGTGTGTGCGAAAAAGACCTTGGAGTCCTCGTGGACAACAAGTTAAACATGAGCCAGCAATGTGATGCGGCTGCTAAAAAAGCCAACGGGATTCTGGCCTGCATCAATAGGGGAATAGCGTCTAGATCCAGGGAAGTCCTGCTCCCCCTCTATTCTGCCTTGGTCAGACCACACCTGGAATACTGCGTCCAATTCTGGGCACCACAGTTGAAGGGAGATGTTGACAAGCTAGAATGTGTCCAGAGGAGGGCAACTAAAATGATCAAAGGTCTGGAGAACAAGCCCTATGAGGAGCGGCTTAAAGAGCTGGGCATGTTTAGCCTGCAGAAGAGAAGGCTGAGAGGAGACATGATAGCCATGTACAAATACGTGAAGGGAAGTCCTAGGGAGGAGGGAGCAAGCTTGTTTTCTGCTGCCTTGCAGACTAGGACACGGAACAATGGCTTCAAACTACAGGAAAGAAAGGAGATTCCACCTGAACATCAGGAAGAACTTCCTCACTGTGAGAAGGGCTGTCTTCCCCAGACTGTGGTGGAGGCTCCTTCTTTGGAGGCTTTTAAGCAGAGGCTGGATGGCTATCTGTTGGGGGTGCTTTGAATGCGATTTCCTGCTTCTTAGCGGGGGCTGGACTAGATGGCCCATGAGGTCTCTTCCAACTCTACTATTCTATGATTCTAGGGTTTCACACCCTGCAGCAGATGTACGGCTGTGACCTGAGGAAAGATGGGAGCAAAGGAGGATATCGACAGTATGCCTACGATGGGAAGGACTTCATCAGTTTTGACAAGGAGACCCTCACTTGGACGGCAGCTGATGGGGCAGCCCAGAAAACCAAGAGGAAGTGGGATGCTCAATCAATGCGCAACCAGTACCTTAAGGCTTACCTGCAGGAGACCTGCATTGAGTGGCTGAAGAAGTACCTGGACTACGGCAAGGAGACACTGCTGAGGACAGGTGAAGGGGGTGTCACCAAGAGCTTGACGGGGGGGGGGGGGGAGCGGGAGGGGAGGGATAAGTAGAAAAATAATATAGTGGAGTTAGAGAGGGGGAGTGGACTTTGCTCCGTGCAGGACACTTGATCCTGTTTCGTATTAGGAAGCCTCCAAACATAACAGCCTCCATGATATGGTCCACCCTCTCTGTCAGAAAATGAAACACAAAATCCAAGTATTGAGGAAAGGAAAGAAGAGGAAGGAAAAGAAAGGAAACGTGGCAGCACCAAATGTAAGTTTGCAACATTTACCAATTGATCAGAATGGTCAAGTTTTTCTTGGGAGGGGCAGGACAGAAGTAGCTGAAGATTGTTGAAGATAGGAAGATAGGGGTCCTTCCCCAGGTAGCCCAAACAAGGGCACTCACCCTTCTTGGCATTGGGAAAGGCCCTGTGCTGATTCTGGTATTATTTTGCAGAGACACCAGAAGTGATGGTGACCCGGAAGGTAGACCACGATGGGATGGAAACCTTGATCTGTCGGGTGGGGGGCTTCTACCCGAAGGACATTGACATTGAGTGGACAAGGGATGGGGAGGTCTGGCAGCAAGATACCTTCCATGGCCTTCCATCATGCTCCACGTGGCATTTGTAGCGGCCCCTGTCCTTGGGGTCCACCTTGATACTTTTCCAGGTGTAGTACGTCCCATCCGAGTTGGGGGATACAACTCGGATGGGACGTACTACACCTGGAAAAGTATCAAGGTGGACCCCAAGGACAGGGGCCGCTACAAATGCCACGTGGAGCATGATGGCCTTCTGAAACCAGTAGACTTGGCCTGGGAGGAGCCTGGTGAGTAATTTGAGGAAAGGCGGGTTCCAGGGGATGAAAATAAGCAAAAGGATTATCAGATGCATCAGAACTGGAGTTTTGAAGGCAGAGTAGTACCCCAGACTCTGCTATCAGAACTCCAGCTGTAGAGACTGTACACAATACAGGTTGATTATCTCTTATCCGGTGTGACGGCGTGAGTGGCGCCATCTATATGTCGAACTGTCAGTTGCAAGATTTGAATTGTATCATGCCTGATTTTGCCTTTACCCTGTAAATGTTGTTGGATTGATTGGTTATTTATAGCTGTCAATCAATGTTGTTTGCACCAGTTATATTGCTTCCTCAGCTCAATTGTTTGGCTCCACCCTTTTCTGGAGTGGGTCAGTGTTTCCTTTTTCATTCCACCATCAAGCTTTCTATCAGATAGACGCAAGAGAGGGACTTAGCTCTAAAAGCCCTTGATTAAGTTACCTCTCAGCACCAATTCTGAGGTTCTTACCCTTGAGGAGTCTCAAGCGCCTTCAAATCAGTCCTTTGGCAATAGAGGAAGACTGTGTCTTCAAACATAGGTCATTTGGACTGAGGCTGAGGATTGCTCCGGCATTCACAGCCATTGAGAAAGAGGGACCTGGAAAAGCTTCTCAGCTGCAGAACTCCTTGGACTTAAGACAACCAAAGACTGTAACGTATATTTTCCTTTACCCCTTTGAAACTTCCAGCTTATTGGGATAACCTTTTGTGAACAACAAAACCAGTTTTGAGTTATCTACAGTGTTTTGGTCCTTGGGAGTTCCAGTTTCCCTAAAGGAGGGCAAGAAGCAATCCCCTGGGGAAAGATGTCACGTCCATGCCTCTTTCGCTAAGAGTTATAGCCCCAGGCACAATGGCACAGGCTGTAAATTTACATTCCCTACCCTACGCAAAGATGTATTTATCCCTCTCATCCTGAGTGGCTGTGATACATTTGTAAATGTTTACATTATTTGATGCAGATATGCCAGCAAAACATGATACACAAAGCTTATTATTTCAATGTATTGTCGAGGGCTTTCATGGCCGGAATCACTGGGTCGCTGTGAGTCTTTCAGGCTGTATGTCCATGTTCTGGATCATGGCCATACTGCCCGAAAGACTCATAGCAACCCACTTATTATTTCACCTTGTCTAATTTTTTTAAAATCAAATATATCCTGAGAGGCTTAAAAATAAATTGATTTGATAGTTTCTTGCTGATGAGCTATTGGGTTTAATATGCAAAGAAAAAGGAAGGGCAGGCGCAGATAGGATTTGTCCAAGTAGGTGCTGGCTGCTCTTCTACCCCTCACAGGCCAGAGCAAAGGCAGATAAGACATGGAGGAGGCTCTTTTTGTTGGGAATCACCCTGGGCTACTCAAGTCTAGATGTAGTCAGATAGATGATAGAGTTAGATTGAGGGAATCCGTTTCCAAAGCATGCCGAGACAGGCTTTACTGTGTTTCACTCTATCCTTTTTATGTCACATCCCTTACTTTGAAGTTAGTAGAAATGTGAATCTTTAGGGACACTAACTTCTCATTGGTCAGAATGTCTTTTATGGCCCCAATAAACTGGACCATGAGGTTGGAACCATTTTGGTTCTCTCTTATCCCTTGGTTCTTCCAGCTAACAAGCAGCATCTTGCTGTCTCCCCTGGCAAGATGTAACTGTTTAGATGTTTGTTATTTTTCCTTAGAAACCAGTCTAGAGTAGACTAGACAGCTCCCAAGCCTTTCTATCTACACTGGAATTCTTTTTACCTGAATAAATGTTTTTGAACTTTTACTGAGACACTGCAGTCCATTGCCATCCTAAGCTGAAAGACTTCTCTTTGTTCACCCTGTGTAAGTAACTGTTGCATTTGAAAGCTTTTGCTTTTGCTACTCTGCTGCATTTTGGTGGAATCTCCCCCAGAGAGGGTTAAATTGAATCTAACCACTCAGAGATTACAACACTTTCTCCACCTGCTGAGGCCAAGGTTTAATGGGAGAGCTACACCTGGTTGCTCTTCTAATATGGCCACTTCCAATTCCAGTTCTGCAAACTTGACAGGTGATTGTGAGGACTGGTTTCTCACACGTACTTTAGCTCTTTCTCCATCTATAATCTGATCCATAAAGGGTTTGATATAGGGATTTCCTTTTAATTCTTTTGTTCATCTCCATTTTACCTTCAGCCTCCAAATTGGGACTCATCCTTGGGTGTGCCATGGGGATTCTCCTTCTGAGTACTGGGATTGCTGTTTATTTCAGTGAGTAAATTCTGAATGCATTTCCTTGTGGGGAAGAGGCGTTCTGTGGTTGTGTGGGTGGGTGGGTGGGGGTTATTTTCCTTTTGAGGACTCTCTCTACCTTTGAAGGGAAGGTTAAGCTTTGCCGACATCTTGGAGGCATGGACTTCTCCATTTGCCTTATCTTATTCCACATCATGAGCACAGGTCTCAGCCTGTTGCCAGGGAAGGCTTCCCATTTTGCTAATGTCTTTGCTGGAGAGACCGAAAGGCGTTGTCGAAGGCTTTCATGGCCGGGATCACAGGGTTGTTGTATGTTTTCCGGGCTGTATGGCCATGTTCCAGAAGTATTCTCTCCTGACGTTTCGCCCACATCTATGGCAGGCATCCTCAGAGGTTGTGAGGTATATGGAGAAACTAAGCAAGGAAGGTTTATATATTTGTGGAAAGTCCAGGGTGAGAGAAGAACTCTTGTCAGTTGGAGGCCAGTGTGAATGTTGTAGTTAATTACCTTGATCAGCATTGAATAGCTTCATCTCCTGGCTTCTTCCTGCCTGGGAGTATCCTTTGAACAAAGGATACCCCCAGGCAGGAAGAAGCCAGGAGATGAAGCTATTCAATGCTGATCAAGGTAATTAGCTGATCAAGGTAATTAGTCGTTAGCTGCCCCTGATTCATTGATATCTGGAACTCCTCTGTTTTCAGAGTGTTGCTTCTTATTTACTGTTCTGATTTTTGAGTTTTTTTAATACTGGAAGCCAGATCCAACAAATGCTACTTTCAGCAAAGGACAAGAGGGATCCTCTCTCCTCTGCAGGAGTCTACCATGTACCATGTAGCTGTAGACAAGTCTACAGAGGGATCACTAAAGGCAGCATTGCCCAAACACGAGTCAAAGAACATGAAAGGCACTGAAGACTCACTCAACCAGAGAAATCAGCCATAGCAGAGCACTTGATGAACCAACCTGGACACAGGATATTATTTGAGAACACAGAAATGCTCAACCACTCCAACAACTATCATGTCAGACTACACAGAGAAGCCCTTGAAATCCACAAGCATGTTGACAACTTCAACAGAAAGGAGGAAACCATGAAAATGAACAAAATCTGGCTACCAGTATTTAAAAACTCAAAAATCAGAACAGTAAATAAGAAGCAACACTCTGAAAACAGAGGAGTTCTAGACATCAATGAATCAGGGGCAGCTAACGACTCTGAACAAAGGATACCCCCAGGCAGGAAGAATCCAGGAGATGAAGCTATTCAATGCTAATCAAGGTGATTAACTACAACATTCACACTGGCCTCCAACTGACAAGAGTTCTTCTCTCACCCTGCACTTTCCACAGATATATAAACTGTCAGAGTAATTCGCAGCGTAGCAGCAGTTGTCTGTTGTCAATGGAGCACAGAACGAAGAGACGTCAGAAACGATGTTAAAAATATATACAAAGTTTTACTATACAAGACAAACAGACTTGCAGACGAACACAGGCTTGGCTTTCACTCTAGGCAGACACAAACTCAGAACAGAGCAAGATCTCAACACAATCAGTAATGTACAAAAACACTTGAGTCTGGATACTCCCAAGGTTCCAGCCATACATCAAGGTCAACACAGCTTCTCAGTCTCTTTACAGACTATAGCATACTCTGAATGATGCAACCTGTATGCAATACATGCCAGACACAAATTTCATTTAAACACTACCAATACACAAATCCCACATTAACATAAACCTTCTTTGCTGAGTTTCTCCATACCTCACAACGTCTGAGGATGCCTGCCATAGATGTGGACGAAACGTCAGGAGAGAACATGGCCATACAGCCCGGGAAACATACAAGAGACCGAAAGGCCTCCGTCCCTGTGGAAGGAGGAAGAGGAGGGTGTGTGGTCTTCTTTATCAGAGAATGAAATTGTGTTGATCCCTGAGACTCACCTTTAACTCCCCGATTCTGTCTCTGCAGTAAAATGGCAACATGATCGCAGAATAACTTCAAGATGTCAATATGGATGCCAAGCAGCTTCAAGTGAGTGTTGCCTTCCCCATTGCATGTTTACTCCAGATGGGTGAGGTGGGCATTTGACTGAAATGGATTGAATTGAGACATACATCCAAGACTGTTCCCAAAGCTGCAGTGAAGCCAATAGCACTGAACGTAGCTATCCAGCCCTCAGCATGGAAAAGAACAATGGAAACATAAATGGTTTTCAGTCAGTCTGTACCCCTGGTAGGTAGATCCCAAAGAGAGACATCTGGCCCCAGGGGTCAAGTGCAGAGTCAGCCAGGCTGAGGGAGAGAGCTGTACTTTTATGGGTTTATATCCCAAATTCTTATCTGCAGAAAAACATCAAGATGAAGCAATGGGAATGTATTTATTTATTTATTTACAATATTTGTATTCCGCCCTTCTTTCTCACCCCGAAGGGGACTCAGAGCAGATCACAATGTACACATACATGGCAAACATTCAATGCCATATTTATTTATTTATTATTTATTTACAGTATTTATATTCCACCCTTCCTTTTCACCCCGAAGGCTGCTCAGGGCGGATTACAATGAACATATATATGGCAATCATTCAATGCCATCAGACAAACAACATACAGTATAGACACACACAGAGGCATTTAACATTTCCAGCTTCACGATTCTGGCCACAGGGGGAGCTGTTGCTTCACCGTCCACTAGTGACTGTACTTCCTCATTCCTTTCCGGCATGTTGCTGGCAGTTTGATGGTATTGTAAATTAGTTAAATTAGCCTTACGCATAAAGCGTACCTAAATTTCCTACTTGACAGATGCAACTGTCTTTCAGGCTGTATAGGTAAACAGCAAGCTGGGCTATTTAATCGTCGGGGGCTTAACCCGACGTGGGCTTCAAACTCATGATCTCTCGGTCAGTAGTGATTTATTGCAGCTGGTTACTAGCCAGCTGCACCATAGCCCGGCCCATATGAACATACAGACAGAGACGAAGACAGAGACACAGAGGCAATTTAACCTTCTCCAGCTTCCGGCTTCCTGAGGGTATGCTCGATTCCAGCTACAGTGGGAGCAGCTGCTTCATCATCCACTGTGATGCCATGTCCTTGGATACTTCCTCATTCGAAATGCTGCTGGACAATTTTTATGATGTCGTAAATTAGCCTCCCCACATAGTGGTACCTAAATTTCCTACTTGATAGATGCAACTACTTTCGGGTTGCAACAACGAGCAGGGCTATTTTTTATTTTAATGGTCGGGTGCTCACTCTGACACGGGCTGGCCTCGAACTCATAACCTCTTCATCATAGGGATTTATTGCAGCTGGCTACTAACCAGCCTGCACCACAGCCCAGCCCCTGTATGTACCAGTTAAATTGCACAGAGAGATGGAATCCTTCACAGCCAGTCCTTCCTTTCCTAAAAAGATTCATTAATATACTGTATTATGCACTTGTGCTTCTGGGAATGCTATTTACCCTGTTTCCCAGAAAATAAGACAGTGTCTTATATTAATTTTTGCTCCCAAAGATGTGCTAGGTCTTATTTTCAGGGCCTGTCTTATTTTTTCATGAAGAAGAATTCACATTTATTGTTGAACAAAAAAAATGAACATCACAAGCCAACATAACCAAACTGTGAATCCTATCAAGAATTTCTTGTTACTGCCACTATTTCCATTAAAATCACATAGAGCAATCAGAGTGCATCAATAATATAAACATAATAAGATAAACAGATTAAGAAAAACAACTACAGTTCATGAGATATCATATCAAGACATATATTGCACTCTACTCCAGTCCATAACATATGATATTCCTGTCATTCCTGATTAATTTTCAAGATTAGAATACCCTTCCATGAAAGAGGGAAAAGGCAGCTCAGATTGTGATGTGCATTACAAGTGACAGGTGATCTTCCAGTGTACAAAAATATTGATGTACTTGCCAAATTTCAGAACCAGAAAAAGTGATTCACATGAAGAAAAATGTAATTAATTGTTTTATTTTAGAAGAGGGATCTGTAACTGCCAGAAGTCCAAGGAATGGATATCCCCACACTGGATCTTAGAAGCTTACATTTCCTTTCCATGTCATCTGCCTTTATCCCCAAATGTTTTTTTTTTTACTCAAAAGGCTCCTTGTGGCATGTAAGTGGTGTGAAGAACAATTTCAGGGTTTTTGTTTGTTTAGTTTTAAAATCAAGAGCATCTGGGATCTGCACTGACAGCCTCAAAGGCCCAGTTGGATGGAACAGAAAGAGGATGGAGGGGCACAGGAAACAGCTTGTGGGGTTTGCACATTGCCCAGCTCACACATACACTTAGAATTCAGGTGGATGGTCAGAGCACTTTTTTAAGGTCAATGGAAAGTGGGTTTTGCACTACAAGTCCCATCAGGCCTTATCTATGGAATGGTGGGAGTTGCAGGCCAGCAATGTCTACAGCAGAATGCATGCAAAGAATGGCTTCCTCTGGGTCAAGATGAGCCACATATGGAGCAAATGCGTTTTCTTTCTTCCTAAGCCATGACGCCTCCTTCCTCATTTGTCTCTCTTCCAAAAAGTAGAAATAATAATAGACCTTTCTTGAAAAATGTACCTGGTTCTCATACACTATCTGGCACACACCCAGCGAGGAAGGAGGCAGGGAAGGTAGCCACATGGAAGGTGAGGAGGCAGGAAGAGTGCATGCCTGTCGGGTTCTCTTCTCCCAGTTGTGCTGTGGGTCCGTCTTCCAAAGAAAGCACCAAGACACACGCGGGTAGATTCCAACAAGTTTTATTGTACTGAATACCAGAACCTTCTTTTGTGCCACATATATAGGGACTCTTACATACCAGAGGGTCATTGATGTTTTATGGCCGGCCTGCTTTATGGCTGGCATCTGTTCTTTGTCCGCTGAGCAGAGATGTCAAGGATTGGAGATCCTGACATCGCCTCTCCCTTCTTCCTTAGTGGCAGCTGCGGAAGGGAAAGGCAGGAGAAAAGGATCTCATTCGCACAGCGCTTCTCTTGCTTTTTCTTTCCCCCTCTTCAGCGAGTGCCGTGCAAAAGGGGAAGGGAAAGATCAAGCAGCCCCTTCTCCTTCGCATTCACACAGCACTGGCCAGGAAGGCTAAGGAGAAGCTGTTTCTCCCGCTTTTTCCTTCCCCCTCTTCAGCAAGTGCAGACCAAAGGGGGAAGCGAGGGAAAAGGAGAGGGGAAAGCGTGAGCAGCACTTTCTTATTCACATAGCACCAGCCGAGGAAGGAGAAGGGAGCCACGGCAGCGGCGGCTCCCTCCTAGGTCTTACTTTCCGGGGAGGTCTTATATTTGGCAAGTCTCCCAAACCTGTACTAGGTCTTATTTTATGGGGATGTCTTATTTTCGGGGAAACATGGTAAGAGTAATTGGTGTAGCACATCTCACACAAGTACTAGAAGAGCATCTCCACATTCAATGCCATAGTGGGCTGGCCTTGGTGGGGCACTTACACAACCTAGAATCATAGAATCATAGAATCATAGAATAGTAGAGTTGGAAGAGACCTCAAGGGCCATCTAGTCCAACCCCCCGCTAAGAAGCAGGAAATCGCATTCAAAGCACCCCCGACAGATGGCCATCCAGCCTCTGCTTAAAAGCCTCCAAAGAAGGAGCCTCCACCACGGCCCGGGGGAGAGAGTTCCACTGCCGAACAGCCCTCACAGTGAGGAAGTTCTTCCTGATGTTCAGGTGGAATCTCCTTTCCTGTAGTTTGAAGCCATTGTTCCGTGTCCTAGTCTGCAGGGCAGCAGAAAATAAGCTTGCTCCCTCCTCCCTATCACAGTTGCTCTCCTTCTCCCACGAACACACCTACACACATAGCTAAAGCCACACTGTGCTGACCTAAGTGAGACACAGCCTTTCAAAAGGTCATGAACAGAGGGCGTAAATTTCACCCAACCCTTTCCTGCCCATGGAACTGACCCTCTTGTCTTTTCCTTTGTTTTAGCAAGTGATCAAAAACCCAACATTTCTAAGAAAGGTAAGTGAATCTCATCTGAAAGGAGAGAATGAATGACAACGGGGAAAGACACAGAGAGAAAGGCAAACCAAGGAGATGGGATGATGGTGTAACTGTATGCTTCTGCCCTCTTCCCTGCTTAATATTTGAGTTAAACTACAATCGTTGGGGAATAATTAGCTGACAAGCAAAGTCAGTGTTGATACATTGTATATAAATGTGTACGAATGGTTTTTACAAAGCAACCGGAAGGGCATCCTCACATTTGATGCCTAGTGGTGGGCAAGTAGGGAGATCCCACATGGTGTGGTATTAGGGGAACTTACACAACCCTCATGGTTGCTCCCCTTCTCCCAGCAACACACCCACACACATAGCTAAAGAGACACTGTACAGGCCTAGAAGAGATACAGTCTTTCAAAAGGCCGTGAACAAAGGATGGGGATTCTACTGCAGCCCTTCCCTGCCCAAAGAATTGACCTTCTTTGTCTTTTCCTTCTTTTTTTAGTAAGAGACCAAAAATCCAATATTTCTAAGGAAGGTAAGTGAATCCCACCCAGCTCAAAGGGTAGAATAAATTACAAGGGAAAAGACATACATAGAAAAGCAAATCAGGGAAATTGAATGGTTTGTAGCCGTAGAAGATGGTGGTGTAACTGTATCCTTCTACCTTCCTCCCTGATTAATATTTGAATTTTAAGAAAGTTAAATTAGAATAGTGGGTTGCTGTGAGTTTTTCGGGCCGTATGGCCATGTTCCAGTAGAATTCTTTCCTGGTGTTTCACCTGCATCTGTGTGGCTAATGGCATCTTGTTGTAGTTGAGCCAAGGGGTAGTAATGGTACTACTGGTGAAACTGCTAGCAGGAGGAAAAGGGCTAATGGTGAGCAGGTGTTTGATGAGGAACAGCAAGTAAAGCGGTTCCGGGAAATACTTATGGCTCCTTCTGAGGATGAAACGTTTGAAGGGTTCTCTAGTGGTGAGGAGTCAATGCAGGAAGACGATGGATTAACAGAGAGTAGAGGAACTCAAAGGTCAACTCGGGAGCAAGAGTCAGATGAAGAAAGGGAAAGGAAGAAGATCCGGGATCTACTCACTGCTCCCACAGAAGATGAAACGTTTGAAGGTTTTTCTGGGGATGATGGGTCTGGGAGTGAGATGGAAAGTGCTGCAGATTGGACTCAAGTAAATGTGTGTGCAGAGCCAGTTTCTGGGGGTGCATCAGGGAATTGGCAAACTACTGGTGCACCAGTGACATGGGGAGATCTAAGTCTTGAATGAAGATGGAGGGACTGGAGGGATGACGGGCGAGCTTCACATATGAGATTAAGATCAGCTGTGGATAATGATGATGGGGCGGAGGCCTCATCATCTGTGGACTCCGATGTGTAAGTTAAAAGTGGAGTTGGAAGGAAAGCTCCCTTGCAGAAGGCAAAGTGTTGTTTGGGACATTGCTTTGTCACTGCCTGTTCTCCTTGGGTCCTCGCTGTATAGCTTCGTGGTTCCTGAGTTCGGTTTGGCTCCTGACGACGACAACGTTCCTTCCTGGCTTGGCGTTCCTGACTTCCCTTGGCTCCTGAATTCGGTTTGGCTCCTGACGACGACAACGTTCCTTCCTGGCTTGGCGTTCCTGGCTTCCCTTGGCTCCTGAATTCGGTTTGGCTCCTGACGACGACAACGTTCCTTCCTGGCTTGGCGTTCCTGACTTCCCTTGGCTCCTGAATTCGGTTTGGCTCCTGACGACGACAACGTTCCTTCCTGGCTTGGCGTTCCTGGCTTCCCTTGGCTCCTGAATTTGGTTTGGCTCCTGATGACGACAACGTTCCTTCCTGGCTTGGCGTTCCTGGCTTCCCTTGGCTCCTGAATTCGGTTTGGCTCCTGACGACGACAACGTTCCTTCCTGGCTTGGCGTTCCTGGCTTCCCTTGGCTCCTGAATTCGGTTTGGCTCCTGACGACGACAACGTTCCTTCCTGGCTTGGCGTTCCTGACTTCCCTTGGCTCCTGAATTCGGTTTGGCTCCTGACGACGACAACGTTCCTTCCTGGCTTGGCGTTCCTGGCTTCCCTTGGCTCCTGAATTTGGTTTGGCTCCTGATGACGACAACATTCGCTCCTGGCTTGGCATTCCTGGCTTCTCCTTGATTCCTGAATTCGGTTTGGCTCCTGACGGCAGCGTTGCCCGTTCCTGGCTTGGCATTTGCTGGCTCCCTTCTGGTTCCTGAATTCGGCTTGGCTTCTGACGACGGCATTGTTACTCCCGGTTGGCTTTCCTTTGGGTTTCTGGATTCGGCTTGGCTTTTGGACAACAGTATCGCTTGCTCTCGCTACTGGTGGGCGTTTGGCCCTTCCTTGGCTCTCTGTGCTAGAGCGGGGCGTGACTCTAGTTCCAGTGAACGTTTGGTTGAAATTAAGCCAGATTATCAGGCTAGATAATCCGGATTATTTACTGTTCCTCTTTTTTGCCTTTTCTTGAAACAAAGACATTTACCTTTACTGGGAACACTGAAGTTAAGTGTTTCTAGGTTCTAAATATCATTTAATAAACATTTGTTAACTCTAATCATTGTGTGTGGCCCTTTAAGAGGAGTCTGAGTCTTGACACATCTTCAGTGGTCTGTTGGAAGTGAGGCAAGTGGAGTGCATAAACTACAATAGTATGGAAATAATTACCGTATATACTCAAGTATAAGCTGACCCGAGTATAAGCCGAGGCACCTAATTTTACCACAAAAACTGGGAAAACTTATTGACTCAAGTATAAGATGAGGGTGGGAAATGCAGCAGCTATGGGTCAATTTCAAAAATAAAAATAGATATTAATAAAACTGCATTATTTGAAGCATCAGTAGGTTAAATGTTTTTGAATATTTATATAAAACCTTAATTTAAGATAATAATAAGACTTTAATAAGATAAGACTGTCCAACTCTGAATACCTATATCAGGGTCCTCAAACTTTTTAAGTGGAGGGCCGATTCACAGTCCCTCAGACTGTTGGGGGGACGGACTATGATGAAATAGTCCAAAATTAAGATTATTGTTGTTGTGTGCCTTCAAGTCATTTCAGACTTAGGTCAACCCTAAGGCCAAAGTTTAGGACAGGGGCCAGGTAAATGACCTTGGAGGGCCACATCCGGCCCATGGGCCTTAGTTTGGTGACCCCTGATCTAGACGATTTCATAAGACCATAGGTAAGCAAAGAGACCTCCAAAGACCATCTAGATGGTTTCATAAGACTATAAGTAAGAAAAGGGACTCTCAAAGGCCATCTAGATGGTTTCATAAGACCATAGGTAAGCAAAGAGATCTCCAGAGACCATCTAGATGGTCTCATAAGACCATCGGTAAGGAAAAGGACCCTCGAAGGCCATCTAGATGATCTCATAAGGCCATCAGAAGACCATAGATAAGGAAAGGGACCTCAAAGACCATCTAGATGGTTTCATAAGACCACAGGTAAGGAAAGGGACCCTCAAAGGCCATCTAAACGGTCTCATAGGACCATAGGCAAGGAAGGTGACCTCTAAAAGCCATCTAGATGGTCTCATAAGGCCGTAGCTAAGCAAAGAGACCTCCAAAGAGCAGGTAGACTTAGGTCAACCCTAAGACCAAAGTTTAGGACAGGGGCCAGGTCAATGACCTTGGAGGGCCACATCTGGCCCATGGGCCTTAGTTTGGGGACCCCTGACCTATATACTCAAGTATAAGCTGACCTGAATAGAAGCCAGCCAGGACCCTCACTCGAGTATAAGCCGAGGGGAGCTTTTTCAGCCCTAAAAAAGGGCTGAAAAACTAGGCTTATACTCGAGTATATACAGTAACTGATCACTGAAGTCAGTGTTGATACATTGTATATAAATTAGTAAGAAAGTTTAAAAAGGAACCCCAATGTGATCCCTGCATTAGGTGCCATAGTGGTGGCCCAGTGGGAGGTCACTACATTGGGAGGCATTAGTGGGGCACTTAAGGAGCTCTCATGGTTGCTCTCATTCTCACACTAACACGCCTCTCAAAAGGCCATTCATGAAGAAAAGATGGGAATTCAGTAAAACCTGCTGCTGCAGAAAGAAGGGAGCTGTATGTTCACTTCGATAGATTTAGTTTGTTCTGCAAAGTGCTCAAAGAGCGGAGGGAGAAAGACGAATTTGAGCACTTTATCCTGGGAATTGAAACTGCAAGGTGTCACGTTTTTGTGTATATTTCTGTGCTAAAATCAGTGAGGATTAGCTTTTCATTCCATGTGCATCTGTCCCCTCCAAAAAAGAAGAAAGCATCTAGATGTCACAATCCTTTTTTTGCTCCAAACAATTGGCCCCATGTTTCCTTTGTTTTTATTTATTTATTTCCTGCATTTATACCCCACCCTTCTCACCCGCGGGGACCCAGGGCAGCTTGCAACAGTTGGCAAGAAAGCGATGAAGGGTTCGGCAGCACTGAGGAAGGTAAGCATTAAGAAAGAGCAAGAAAGGTGGCTGCGGGAGGTCTGCAACCCTGGGAGATGGTAGCACAGCTGTGTCTCTCCACTATCCTCTCTACTTGATAAATGATTTTTAAAAGAGTTAAACCAGAGTAGTTGGAAAATAATTAGCTGACAAGTGAAGTCAGATGTCAAGAAATCTGGGTATTTTACTATGCTATTTCACATTATAGGACTTGAACGTCCTCAGATTTTGGTGACTACTGGAAACCAAATACCAGCAGATATCAAGGGTCCACTATACTGGGGGCTGAAAGGCTCAGCCCAGCTCCCGCCTGGCACCTGGAGACTGATCTAGCTGAGTTTTGGCACCATTACCATTATGACAACCACAGGTATGTCTCAATTGGTTTTTGGCCCCACCCGTAGCCCTGGGCACACTCTTGATTTGGTCTTCTGTTCAGGATGAGATGATGGTGATGGTGTTCACGTTCCCTTTGTCATGGACTGATCACTACCTGGTTAGGTTTAGACTCACTGGGGCTCTAAACCTCCACAGGGGTGGAGGGCTGATTAGGATAGTCCGCCCCAGAAGGCTTATGGATCCAGATGGATTCCTGAAAACTCTTGGGGAGTTTCCTGCCACTTGGGTAGGTGATTCTGTCAAAGCTCTAGCAGACCTCTGGAATACGGAGGTGGCCAGGACAGTTGGCACAATCACTCCTGAACGTCGCCTTTCACAAAGCAGAGCCAAATCAGCCCCCTGGTATTCCATTAGCTGGCATCCCTTCCTTACTCTGTTTTTTAAAAACAGCTAAAATGCATTTATATTCTCTTACGTATAGAGAAGAGGAGGATTAGAATACTATGCATGGTTATCATCAGTCAGGAATGGTGTTGCACCCTGGCTCTGTTGGCTGCTTAAATTTTTAAAATAATTTTAATAATTTAAATGTATTTTAAATCTGTTTAGATTTGTGTTTCGTTTTAATGTCAAATGTAGATTGGTTATGTTATAATCTCTTATTACTTTGTTATAGATGTGGATTTATTTCCTGGTTTTGGTTGGGTTATCTATCTGTTTTTGTTTAGTTAATTACGGCATTGAATATTTGCTGATTTTTCTTGGAAACTGCCCTGAGTCCCCTTGGAGAGACAGGGTGGGATATAAATAAATTTTCTACATTATTATTATTATTATTATTATTATTATTATTATTATTATTATTATTATTATTATTATTTTGTCTGGTGAAAATTACACGTCAGCATTTTAGATGGATTAGGGATCAGCTGGTTTCCCTTGTAATAGGCAGTAAGAGCACCTAAAGCTTCGGAGAGCTTCTGTTCAACCCTTTCAAAGCTTCCTGCTTAGGCAGTGATAGCACGATCGTCAGCATAGATGAAACTCTCTGTCCCTTCTGTCAGTGGATGGTCATTTGGGTAAATTTTAAAGATTGATAGAGCAAGCACACTCCCCTGAGGCAGGCCATTCTCCTGTCTTCACCACCTACTTCTCTGACCCTGGAACTCAATAAAAAAGCTCCTGCTTTGTAGCAGATTTCCTTTGAAGAAGGTGAGGTGGTAGTCCTTTGTGATATTATACATTTTTCTCAGGAGAAGGCGATGATTTACAGTATCGTAAGTTGCTGACAGCTCCTGTAATCTGCTGCCTTTCAAAACCATATTCTGTGTGCTGAGTCAGGTTCAGAACTTGTGATGTGCAGCTTTTCCCTTTCCTGAAACTTATCAGATTATGAGGCATGACATAAATGTTTTCCCGCTCCTAGTCCTGGAATCTCCCCTTCACTTCACTTCAGTGAACACATTCTGAGGTCCGGTCCTGCTCCTTCCCTCTTTCTGAATGAGCCGCATTGAGTCTATATTGAGAAAAAAGTACAGTAAAAGTAAAATCAATAAAAGTGTCTCTGGGACCTGTGAGTTTCTCCTTTATGTGTTGTACATTACTCAACTCTGGTGACAATATAATCTGGTGCTGTAAGAAAACCCAGAGTCTATTTCTGCTGTATTCTGCTGAGAACACAGACTCTCTTTTTTTTTGGCTAAAACTTACACATTCTTCTGGTTACTGATTAAGGCTCCTTTACCCTCGATCAAATTATTTGTGATTCATTCTCCTGCCCTCATTCTAAAGTTTTTTTTTTCTGTTTTATCTCTTTGTAGCGCAACTAGCAGGTCTGCCCTATGAATTGAGGAAAAGTTCATCCGCCTAAGTGTTGGATTTTGGTGCGCCGTTTAAGAATTTCTTCAAGGTTTTCCACTGGATGTCAACAATTTAAATTTGTAGAAATATTTATATTGCAAAGAGTTGGGCCTGAGGTACGAGGCTTGAATGAAAAGTAATGCCTCCACCTTCGTAACTCCTCAACAGATGGCAGTCCTGGTCTGCAGCAGGTACTGGCTTATTCAGTAGACTCTCCTCTACAGTTCCGTTTGGTGGGAAGCCTGAGCATTGAACGGCTGTGTTGTTAAAGTGCAAAGTATGGGACCCTGCGCAGACGGTCGGTCAATGCGACTTAAGCAACGTGCAGTCATTGAATTCTCGACAGCAGAAGGTGCCACCACAAAGGAGATTCATCAGAGAATGCAAGCTGTTTATGGGGATTGTGTTGATGGGAGAGTAAGTTTCAAGAAGTGGGAACATCTGACTTGCGTGACAAACAAAGAGTTGGACGTCCTTTGACAGCAACCACCGAGTTTCAAGCTAAAGGTTGACAGATTGATTCAGAACGATTGCCATATCACTCAGAGAGAAATTTCAAGCATAATCGGCATTTCGCAAAAATTATTGCTTTGCTTGGCTATCAGAAGATCTGTGCAGGACGGGTACTGTGAGATGCTGGTTGTGGAAGCAGAGTGCCGACTTCTTCCATGACGGCTTCAGAACTGCGGCAATTTTTAAGGGTTTTTTTCATGTCAGAAGTGACTTGAGAAACTGTAAGTCGCTTCTGGTGTGAGAGAATTGGCCATCTGCAAGGATGTTAGAGAAAGAACTACCCCACTCCTGAAGCAGCTACACTGGCTTCCGGTTTGTTTCTGGGCGCAATTCAAGTTGCTGGCTTTGGCCTACAAAGCTCTATACAGTTTGGGCCCAGCCTACTTGAGGGACTGTAGCTCCTTCTACCAACCCACTCGAGCTTCTTCTTCTTTTTTTTTTTTACGAATTTTTATTTTTAAAAACACAAAAAATACATACCGTACACATACAAAACATTTACAATTCTCACCACCAACACGAGGATTATTTTCATTTACATATTCATTTATTTTTGAGACAATCTTTATATCTTTATACATTTCCATCCTATATACTATATAACAATTGTATCTTATTTCTTATGGCTTGATCTCTGGATTGATTCATGATATAGTTCTTTACCCTTGTCCATCTTTCTTCCATTTCTCTCATTTTTAAAACATTTAATTTCACATTTATAATTTCAAATTCCATTTGCTCCACCATATATTGGTACCATTTATTTACTGTCCATTTTGATTTATCTTTCCACCCTAATATTATTACTGCTTGTGCACATTCAATTATTGCTTCTTTTATTTCCCATTTCCTCTCTTTTCCCTAATACAGTAGAGTCTCACTTATCCAAGCTAAACGGGCCAGCAGAAGCTTGGATAAGCGAATATGTTGGATAATAAGGAGGGATTAAGGAAAAGCCTATTAAACATCAAATTAGGTTATGATTTTACAAATTAAGCACCAAAACATCATGTTATACAACAAATTTGACAGAAGAAGTAGTTCAGTACGCAGTAATGTTATGTTGTAATTACTGTATTTACGAATTTAGCACCAAAATATCACAATATATTGAAAACATTGACTACAAAAATGGCTTGGATAATCCAGAAGCTTGGATAAGCGAGGCTTGGATAAGTGAGACTCTACTGTACCGCTATTTCCTTTGTTATGACCCACTCATTTCCTAGTATTTGATTTGACTCATTTTGTATAGTCTGCCAAAAATATTGTACATATTCACATTCCCACATCATGTGCATAAACCGCCCTTTCTGATGACATCCATGCCAGCACTGACTACTCCCCTTTTTATAGTAGTACTAGTTGTGCCCGGCCACGCGTTGCTGTGGCGAAGTCTGGTGGTCTGGGAAATAAAGTATTGAGGAATTGGTGGTAGTTAAGCTAAAGGGTAAAGGTTTTGCCCTGACATTAAGTTCAGTCGTGTCCGACTTTGGGGGTTGGTGGTCATCTCCATTTCTAAGCCAAAGAGCCGGCGTTGTCCGTAGACTCCTCCAAGGTCATGTGGGGTGACTGCATGGAGCACCGTTACCTTTCCGCTGGAGCGGTACCTATTCATCTACTCTAATTTGAATGTTTTTGAACTTTAGGGTTGGGAGAAGCTGGGGTTAACAGTGGGGGCTCTGTCCGTTCTTCGAATTCAAACCTGCGACCTTTCGGTCCAGAAATTTAGCAGCTCAGCGCTTGAACACGCT
Organism: Anolis carolinensis; assembly: GCF_035594765.1. Lineage (NCBI taxonomy): Eukaryota > Metazoa > Chordata > Lepidosauria > Squamata > Anolidae > Anolis > Anolis carolinensis. The sequence goes on from NC_085842.1 coordinate 6,160,143, forward strand.
GCAGCATCAGGGGATATTATTTCCTAAAGGTTGTGAATATACAATATTTTTGATTGTTTTTGTGTGTTGGAGGCAAGTATGAATGTTGTAATTAGGGAAAATGATTAGCATGTAATGGCCTTGTAGCTTTAAAGCCTGGCTGTTTCCTCCCTGAGTGAATTCTTTTGGGAGGTGTTAGCTGGCCCTGATTGTTTCCTGTCTAGAATTCCCTTGTTTTCAGAGTGGTGTTGTTTGTGATATTTTATGTGCTTCTACTGTCTGTGGCCCTCAGAAAACAGAGGACTTGCCAGACTTTGGTGATGGGAATACTTTGTTGGGAGGTGTTAGCTGGCCCTGATTGTTTTCTGTGTGGAATTCCACTGTTTTCAGAGTGTTCTTTATTTAGTGTTCTGATTTTAGAGATTATATTGTTGTGTATTATTGTACCACAGTAATTATTTCATATTACAGTAGAATCTCAGTTATCCAACATTTGGTAATTCAATGTTCTGGATTATCCAACGTAGTCTGCGTTTTAGTAGTCATTTTTTTTGTACTCAGTGTTTTAAATTGTGATACTTTTTCTGTCAAATTTGTTGTATAACATGATGTTTTGGTGGTTAATTTGTATAATGATTACCTAATTTGATGTTTAATCGGGTTTTCCTGAATCCGTTCTTATTATCCAACATATTCAGTTATGCAATGTTGTGCTGGGATGTTTATGTTGGATAAGTGAGAATCTAGTGTATATTTATAATTTTGCAAGGAAGGCGTTTGCGTAATCTCCCGGGCACTGGAAAGGGGTAAATAAATAACAGAAGAGGAGAAGGCGCTCTGTACATGCTCAGGGCCCAGGCGGGAGGCGTGGCGGGCTGAGGTCTGCCCTTCTCCTTTGCCCCTCAATTCCGGCCCTTCCCCTCCTACCGGAGGCGGCACCGGTGTGGTGGTGGGTTGGCGGGCCTGGTAAGCCAGGGAAGAGCGGGCTCTGGTGGAGGCGCAGGCCCCGGGCGTAGCGGCTTCATCCCCGCCTCCGCGCTTCCCGGTGCCGGCCTCCATGTTCTTCCCGCGCAGTAGGAGGAAAGGAGGAGGCCTGAGCAGCGGCGAGGAGGAGGAGGAGGAGGAGGAGAACCGGGCTGGGAAGGCGGGCGATGGGGCGCTTGTCGGTCGCTGCAGGCCGGAGAGGAAGAAAAAAGGGTGGGAAAGGGTTCCTCTCCACACAGAGGGAGAGAGGCAGGACTCGCTTTTCCAGAAGTGCCTTGTGCGGAGGTGACATTGTTGGCGCGAAACACCAGGAAGGTACCAAGGGAGGGGGAAAGAGGCCTTTTTTGTTTCCTAGGCGAGATGTTAGGACAGGGACGGGTCAGCTTAGGCCCTCCGGGTGTTTTGGAGTGGAACTTCAGATGCGAGGATGAGTAGGTCAGCCTCGTGAGGCGGAGGTGTGCCTTCTCCTGCCGAGTCCCTGGCTTTGGCGGTGAAGGCGGCAATAGAGGGTGAGGAAGGGGGGGACAGTTTTGTGTGTGTGCGCGCACGGGAAGGGTTCGGAGGATTGTGTTTGTGCGCATGCGCACATTGCCTGTTGTGCTTTTTAGTGTTGTGATTGTGTTTTTTGTTTGAATGTGTTGTATCTTACTGAAGGCGGGGATGATGGATTGTGTTGGTAATTTTAGAGTTTGGGGGGTGTTGGGTTTTGTTGTTTTGTGCGTCGCCACGACGCCAAAAGCCTTTTATATATACAGATGCTTACCTTTTACGATACCATTTGTGCAATATTTTCCTCCTCGTTTCTCGTACTCTGGTATTCCTTTTCATCCCTATTGACTTTACCACATTTCTCATCTCTTGTTCCATGATTTGTAACTCCATTTCCCAGATACTTTTCAAATCCCGTATTGTACATCCATCAGCCTCTATTAGCGTTGTATATATTTTGCTGGCCTGTGCCTTCTTTCCTTCCTCTTTTTCTCTTATCTTTTCAAAGGCCTTCCCAGACGAAGGATAACAGGCACTGCCAGTCTGATAAATAATTTGATAAAACCTGACAAATAACTTTAGAGGCCGGAGGTTATGGATATCTGTAAATGGTGCTTGCTGCAAGTTTTTAAAATTGTTTTATTTGATATGTTAATTGGGTTTTTATATTAGGATGATGTTTTAATCTGATTTTGTACTGCAGTTGGATGTATTTGTATGAATTTTATATGTTGTACGCCGCTTTGAATCCCACCCACGGGAGAAAAGAGGGATAAAAATAAATAAATAAATAATGTTACATGAAACAAAGTTTGTGTACATTGATTCATCATAAAGCAATGGTGGATTTTGCAATGTTTTGCACCCCGAGTGGATTTTATTTAAAGCCAGGGCAGAAAGAGATGAGAGTGGGGAATGCCCCAGTGGGATTATTGAGCAGGGCCAGGCTGTGGCGCAGCTGGCTAGTAACCAGCTGCAATAAATCACTACTGACCGAGAGGTCATGAGTTCAAAGCCCGGGTCGGGTTAAGACCCTGACCATTAAATAGCCCGGCTTGCTGTTGACCTATGCAGCCCGAAAGACAGTTGCATCTGTCAAGTAGGAAATTTCGGTACGCTTTATGCAGGAGGCTAATTTAAGTAATTTACAACATCATAAAACTGCCAGCAACATGCCAGAAAGGAATGAGGAAGTACAGTCACTAGTGGATGGTGATGCAACAGCTCCCCCTGTGGCAGGAATCGTGAAGCTGCCAGCAACATGCCAGAAAGGAATGAGGAAGTACAGTCACTAGTGGATGGTGATGCAACAGCTCCCCCTCTGGCCGGAATCGTGAAGCTGGATTGTTAAATGCCTCTGTGCGTGTCTATACTGTATATTGTTCGTCTGATGGCATTGAATATTTGCCATATATATGTTCATTGTAATCTGCCCTGAGTCCCCTTCGGGGTGAAAAGGGCGGAATATAAATACTGCAAATAAAATAAATAAATAAAATGTTGGACCCCCATCTCAAGCTACAAGGTGAGGCAGGTAATACATTTATTGTTATATGGAAGGCAAGGGATGAGGGCCAACGAGCTGGGATTTAATCCAGACCTTTGCAGTTAAAATTTGTGCATCAGCTGCGACCGTACTTCGAAAAGCCTGACTTGGTCCACACCTTAGTTACATCTAGTATGGATTACTGCAATGCACTCTACATGGGGCTGCCTTTGAAGATGGCTCGGAAATTGCAATCGGTAAAAAGATCAGGAGCTAGGTTACTAACTGGAGCTAATTATACTGAAGCAGCACCCACTCGCTGCCGATAAGTTTCCTGTCCCAATTCAAAGTGCAGGTTATCACCTATAAAGCCCTATGGTTCAGGTCTTTGTGACTGCATCTCCCCCTATGAACCGGTGTGGACCCTAAGATCCGGCGGGGAGGCCCTCCTCTCGGTCCCACCAACACAGTTGATGGGGACAAGGGAGAGGGCCTTCTCAGTGGTGGCCCCCCAGCTCTGGAACACCTTCCCCAGTGGACCTAGACAAGCTCCTACACTACAACATTTTAGGGAAGAGTTAAAAACTAGGAAAAAGTTAAAAACTTGGTTTGTCCAGTAGGCATTTCATAACATTTAGACCAGGGGTCCTCAAACTTTTTAAGTGGAGGGCCGATTCACACTCCCTCAGAGTGTTGGGGGGGGGGTGTTCCGTCCCCCAGGACGATGGTTTGCCTTACCTATTGGTCGTTTGTTTGTTTTCCCTCCTTTACATTTTGTTTGAGCCTCTGGCTGCAAAAGCCTAGGAAAAGTGGCTTGGAATCTGCAAGAGCTGGCTGCAGTTTTCTTTGCAGTGATTGGTCAAAGAGTGCAACATCTTAGGACCGCCCTTTTTACCAGGGTCTAGTCTCCATTTTGGAGCTTCATTCTGGCTATAGTCTTCCAACGTGCTGGAGCTGTGCAAAGCTAACTGGGACAAATCATCCTCAAAACCAGGCCAATCTAAGCCTATCCAAATTAGATAAGTATTGAATTATATTGATCTGGAATAGGAAATCTGGTTAGAGGAGCAGAGTTATTCCATCGCTTCTAGAACTAATCTTTGCTGTAAAGATAGGGAAGGAAAGAGTTTCTCCTTCTAATATAGGCAGCGTGATTAGGGTATAGTGGTTTTATAATCACTTTTGCCTTCTGGAACCAGGGATAATTCTGTGACTAAAACCTATAGAAATTTGTTTCATTTTCTGCAACTTTAAGATCTGTGCCAGGTTTACAACCTTGTATGAATAAACATCCTTTTTTGAAGTTATCCAGACTCAGTCGTTCAATATCTATAGGACAGCTTATAGGGATTTGCAGTTCGCCCGGATAAAGGACAGCACGTTTCAGTTTTATAGTTTTTTATTGTCCGGCGGACGGCACAGTTTTGAGGTAGATCAGCGGTTTTTCCGCTTGAGCTAGCTTGCACGGCTTATAGTTTTTTATAGTTTAGGAAGTTTAGTATAGGCCGCGGCTTTTCCGCCTGAGCTCAGTCTGCATACCTAAAGACTCTACCAGCGTCTGAGGCAGTGGAGCCCGCTCTCAGACCTGAAGGAGTCAAATAGTGGGGCTCTATTTCCTTGCTATTTGGCTCGCGTGTGCGCACGTAGCCCAGTGGCTTTCTGGGTTTGCACAGGCTGTGCAGTTCCCAGCAACGTCCAGGGCTCCCTCGGCGGTAGACCTCGAGCCGCGGAGCACCAGCGACAGTTCTTTGGCTGGCTCTGAGGCGTGAAGCCCACCAGAACCAGGCTAGAACCTGGACAGGCCTGGCAACGCTGCTGCGAGTTCGGCCGGAGCACTCGGCCGGCTTCGACCTGCCTCATCGTCCTGCGGTGGTGACCTGCCTCATGGTCCGGCGGTGGTGACCTGCCTCATCGTCCTGCGGTGGTGACCTGCCTCATCACCTGGCGGTGGTGACCTGCCTCATCGTCCTGCGGTGGTGACCTGCCTCATCGTCCTGCGGTGGTGACCTGCCTCATCGTCCTGCGGTGGTGACCTGCCTCATCGTCCTGCGGTGGTGACCTGCCTCATCGCCTGGCGGTGGTGACCTGCCTCATCGTCCTGCGGTGGTGACCTGCCTCATCGTCCTGCGGTGGTGACCTGCCTCATCGTCCTGCGGTGGTGACCTGCCTCATCGTCCTGCGGTGGTGACCTGCCTCATCGTCCTGCGGTGGTGACCTGCTTCATCGTCCTGCGGTGGTGACCTGTTTCATCGTCCTGCGGTGGTGACCTCCCTTCACAGCGGGGAGGAGGCGTCTCTTCTCTCCTCCTTTCCAAAGCCAGCCTCGGTGCTCCTTCGGCGGCAGGCCTCGAGCCGCAGAGCACGAGGTGCTTGAAAATTTGGCGAAGTCGCCATTTTGGCAGTTTACGTCACTCGGGCAAGGGAGGTATCAAGTGGCAAGTTGCTGTCAGTTGGCATTTTGCAGCTTGCCCACTAAAATCTGGCGCCAAAGGTCACAATCTTTGTAAAGTATAGTTACTTAGTGATATATATTGCTATGGTTAAGTGTTGTGCATTGTATTATATGTTGTATTTGCTTTTGTTGTAAATTTACTTGCTATTAAGAATACATAATGTCTATGCAATTTCAAGACGATACAGATGGTATACCTCCTTCTGAGGCTGAAAGTAGGAATGAAAGGCCCCAAAGGATAAAGCACCCTTCAGCCAAGATGCTAGCCCATCTAATAGATGAAAAGGAGCTCCTCCATGTGAGGTTAGGTTCGGCATGGGAGCGAATTGTAACATTGATGGACAGAATTGAGAGCTTGGGTATTACAAGGGTGCCATCCATATTACAGACAGACCTTGAAGAGACCTTCGGTCTCTGGAGGGGTTTGGTGTCTAAGATAGTCCAGGTCCTCGAGCGCATTAACGCCAAGGATTCAGAGTTAGAAATAGTGAGTGTCTTAGCTGACACTAATGAGAAAGAAAATAAGGTGAGGGCAATTCTAGATGCCTTGGAATTTAGTTCTCCACCTGTTAATCTAAGGTCTGAGCCAAAAGGAAATCAGTCTTCCTTATGCAGCCATGAGACCAATCTTTTAAAATCACCTGCTGTGGCACTTAGTCTTAAGTCCAACCGCTCTAGCCAGGTATCTAAACTAAGGGAGTGTGCATCATCTAAACATAGCCACTCTAGCAAGTCTTCTGCTGCTGGGAGTGCCATCTCTTCCCTAGCTGCCTTGCACATTAAGGAGGCTGCACGTCTGGAGCTAAAGAGCAAGGTAGCGGGGGCGGAGGCTGATGCTAAGGCAGCTGATCTCACCCTTCCCTTTAAAGAAGAAGAGCAACGACTGCAAATAGAACAGGCCCGTAGACAAAGCGAAATGCAAATGGAACAGGCCCGTAGACAAAGCGAAATGCAAATGGAACAGGCCCAAAGACAAAGCGAAATGCAAATGGAACAGGCCCAAAGACAAAGCGAAATGCAAATAGAACAGGCCCGTAGACAAAGCGAAATGCAAATAGAACAGGCTCGTATAGAGATGCTTAGAATAAAGATGGATGCCGCAGCCAAAAGGGTAAGGGCTGAGACTTTGGCCAAGGCCCTAATTGAGCCACTCACAGAAGAAAATGTAAGCCAGTTACCAATACAGGATCCTTCTGCCAAAGTGTTTGCGCACCTTGGCAGCATGTACAGCCAGTTTTCGGATGAGGAACAGGGAGACTTCTCTCCTTACCCAGAGCAGGGCCCCAAAGTCACTTTTGAGTTTCCTGCAGAGCAGAGCGTCATAGTGGGGAGCTCACCCTTGCTCGAGCTACCTGTGCCTCCTGCTAAAACCCTAGGTCAGTCAATCAGGGCCTCAAGGCCGAGCGCTAGTTGGCCCCTACAGACAGCTGCACAGGGAACCATCGATTCGTCAGTGGTCGATGTCATCCCTCCAAGAGGCCAAAGGTTGACGCAAGGTACACGGTGGGAGTCCACTCCACAACAGCAAACTCCTCAATTGTTCCCTTCGACGCCAGAGTCCCAGCTTGTCTCCATCATCAGAAGCCCCAGAAGAGATCTTAAGGACAAGGGTGTCGAAAAGTTTTCGGACAAGCCTGAGGAATTTCTTCTCTGGAAGGCCACCTTCCAGAGAGCAATCAGAGACTTAAAGTTATTGCCTGAGGAAGAACTGACTCTTCTGGCTGCATGGTTGGGCCCAGCCTCATCCTCACAAGTTAAGAAGATCTACGCAGCCCACGTAGCCGATCCCGACAAAGCCCTGAAAAAGGCCTGGGCCAGGTTGCAGCAGAGGTATGGGGCCAGCACAGAGATTGAAGCATCTCTTATGGACAAGCTCCAAAGGTTCCCAGCTTTAAAACTCAAAGACTTCAAACTCTTGTGGGACCTCAGCGATCTCCTTGCGGAATTAGAGTCGGCCAAGGAGAATCCAGAACTGCCCGGTTTGAAGTGCCTCGATCAGCACCTGTCCCAGAGGCAGATCTTGACCAAGCTGCCCTTCACTTTGCAAGAACGCTGGGGACAGGAGGTCTTCAACTACAAGGAGGCCCACTCCCAGGCATACCCTCCATTTTCTCATTTGGTCCAGTTCATCACCAGGGCAGCCAGAGAAAGGAATGATCCACAGACGGGCCTCCCCACCTTATACCAAGGGACCCAGCCAGAGAAGGCACCTGAAGTGGACAAGAAACCACCTAGAGAGGCCAATAGACCTGTCAGCGTAAAGGCAGTCGAAACTCAACACAAGACTGACGAACCCAGGTCGGAGGTAAAGGAGTTGCTTTGCCCTATTCACCAAAAGCCTCACAGCTTGGGAGTTAGCTTGGGAGTTTAGCAGGAAGACATACAAAGAAAGGCAACAGCTAATTCAAAAGCAGGGAATCTGCTTTAGATGCTGTGGAGCAACTCCGCACTTTGCATCCAACTGCAAAGAAATCGTCAAGTGTGAGAAATGCAACAGCCTCAAGCATTGCACCGCAATGCACAACTCCAATATTATCTCCCACCCCAAAGAGAACGCTTCACCAAAAGAAAAGTCAGCAGTCGAAGATACCGACAAGCCAGCCGCACCAGAGATGCAGGTGGAAGTTTCAGCAGTCGCCTGTACAGAGCTGTGTTCTGACTCGCAACAGTTAAGAGTTTGTCATCCTATCTGCCTAGCGGATGTATATCCAGCCAAGAGCCCTTGGCTTAGAAAGAGACTCTATGTGGCCCTGGATTCACAGAGCGACGCCTCCCTGGCTACTCCAGAGTTCTTCCGCATGTTTGACCTTAAAACCAAGATGGTCGACTACACCATGACTACATGTGCAGGAAAAAAGAAGTTGCAGGGTCGCATAGCATCTGGCTTTGTTGTCTCCTCTTGCGACCAGAAGAGACAGTTCAAGCTGCCAGATCTGATTGAGTGTTCCTCCATCCCTCGGAACAAAAAGCAAATTGTAACTAGAGAAGTTGTGGAGGCTCATCCACATTTGCGACGATTGAAGAATGCTATACCAGCATTTCAGCCAGATGTGGACATTGCCCTTTTGCTTGGTTCGGACTGCCCGAGCTTGTTTTGTGTGAACGATCAAGTTAAAGGACCTCCAGGTGCACCTATCGCACAACAATTGCCATTAGGCTGGACAGTCATAGGCCCAGTGTGCATAAACAAGATGCACCCACCATCGTCGTTGGACTCCAATCAAGCACAGGTGCTTAAAGGTGGACGTCCTACACTTGTGCGCAGTTGCCTAAGTCACATCTCAGTCTACTGCCAAGGAATAACTCCAGAGTATTCCTCCACCTTCAAAGTCTCTGAGAGAGACGAAGCCACAGCGCTCTCGAAAGATGAGCAAAGGTTTTTGGACATTATGAATGCTCAAGTCTCACGAAGTGCAGAGGTGAAAGCCTGCAAATCAACCACAGAAATCAAGATGGGCCAAAGATCTTGCCTGGAACCACACCGTTTTGAACATTTTTCAGAGTGGCACAGTCTTCTTAGAGCAGTTGCTAGGCTTATACATCGTTTAGCTTGCAAAGATAGTGAGCCTTTACAGGTCCAGGATATGTTGAAGGCTAAGGGAGTAATATTCAGGTCAGTTCAGAGGCATGAGTTTAGTCTAGAAATAGCCAGGTTAGAACAAGGGCTTGACACCCCCAGCCGGAGTTTCTTGCGTGAGTTAAACCCATTTCTAGACAAGGAGGGCATTTTAAGAGTGGGAGGGAGGTTAGCTAAGGCTAAACTCAAAGTGTGTACAAAGAACCCCATCATTGTACCCCCCAATAGCCATATTGCTTTGTTGTTGGTTCGTCACTACCATGAGAAAATCCATCATCAGGGTAGAACTCTAACTGAGGCAGCCCTTAGAAATGAAGGTCTGTGGGTGGTAAATGCTAAAAGTTTGGTCAACAGTTGTATTTTCAAATGTGTCAAATGTCGGCGACTCAGACGAAACTGTCAAAGTCAGTTGATGGCAGAACTACCTCAGGATAGGACTTTGACAGACCCACCCCTTTCCCATGTGGGAATCGATGTGTTTGGTCCTTGGGAGGTTGTCACTAGGAAAACCAGGGGTGGTGTTGTAAATAACAAAAGATGTGCGGTTTTGTTTACTTGTTTGTCAGTACGAACTGTCTATATTGAGGATGTAGAGGGAATGGACACTTCATCATTTTTAAATGCATTGAAAAGGTTCATAGCCCTCAGAGGGCCAATTAAGTCAATTCGATCGGACTGTGGCACCAATTTTGCATGTGCAGACCTTAGCCAACCACTTCTGGAAGAGGTGGAAGGCCGAATACTTAAGCCAGCTTCCAACCAGAAGACTCTGGCAAACCCCAAAGGACAATTTCAAGGCGGGAAACCTTGTGTTGCTAAAGGACAAAGACTTGCCCCGCTATGCCTGGCCTATGGGCATTACACTAAAGACCTTTCCTTGCCCTGACGGTAAGGTTAGAAAAGTTCAAGTAAAGACTCATAGTAAGGACAAAATGTCTGTCCTGGACAGACCAACCAGCAATCTCGTGTTGCTTGCCCAAAGTGTGTAAGTTTTATACTGTTTTATTGTTGTGTATACAAAGGTGTTTGTATGTTTTTGATTGGTAAATTCCCACATCCTGGGAATTTAGCGGGGAGTGTTCCGTCCCCCAGGACGATGGTTTGCCTTACCTATTGGTCGTTTGTTTGTTTTCCCTCCTTTACATTTTGTTTGAGCCTCTGGCTGCAAAAGCCTAGGAAAAGTGGCTTGGAATCTGCAAGAGCTGGCTGCAGTTTTCTTTGCAGTGATTGGTCAAAGAGTGCAACATCTTAGGACCGCCCTTTTTACCAGGGTCTAGTCTCCATTTTGGAGCTTCATTCTGGCTATAGTCTTCCAACGTGCTGGAGCTGTGCAAAGCTAACTGGGACAAATCATCCTCAAAACCAGGCCAATCTAAGCCTATCCAAATTAGATAAGTATTGAATTATATTGATCTGGAATAGGAAATCTGGTTAGAGGAGCAGAGTTATTCCATCGCTTCTAGAACTAATCTTTGCTGTAAAGATAGGGAAGGAAAGAGTTTCTCCTTCTAATATAGGCAGCGTGATTAGGGTATAGTGGTTTTATAATCACTTTTGCCTTCTGGAACCAGGGATAATTCTGTGACTAAAACCTATAGAAATTTGTTTCATTTTCTGCAACTTTAAGATCTGTGCCAGGTTTACAACCTTGTATGAATAAACATCCTTTTTTGAAGTTATCCAGACTCAGTCGTTCAATATCTATAGGACAGCTTATAGGGATTTGCAGTTCGCCCGGATAAAGGACAGCACGTTTCAGTTTTATAGTTTTTTATTGTCCGGTGGACGGCACAGGGGGGGAGGGGGCGACTATGATGAAGTAGTCTAAAATTAGGATTATTGTTGTTGTTGCCTTCAAGTCATTTCAGACTTAGGTCAACCCTTAGTCTAAAGTTTAGGACAGAGGCCAGGTCAATGACCTTGGAGGGCTGAATCCGGCCCATGGGCCTTAGTTTGGGGACCCCTGATGTAGACAAGGAGTTTCAGTGCTCACTATGAAATTGGGGAGAGAGCTGAATTGTTTTTGAGGGTGTTTTTGAAATTACAGACCTAAACATTTTTGTGACTATAACAAAGTAATGAAATTTGTGTTATTTTTTTGTAATTGAGCAAGTGGGAAAACTTCAGGGGCTCAATTCTCCCTCATTTTTAGAGCTATCGTGATGAAACTTGCTATAATTGTACCAAACCTTTTTCACTATTAGCCCACCAAGTTTTGGAAAATTACACTCATCCACCAATTTTTTTGAAAAATTTTGGAATTTTTTACAATGTTTTTTTTAAAAAACAAAACCAAAAAAAAACCTACAAGAGCTATCTACTTGAATTTTATATACAACTAGCTGTATCCGGCCATGCGTTGCTGTGGCCTGGTCTAGTTCAATGGGAAAGAAAGGATAGAAAATCGTGTTATTCTCCTGCTGGGAGAGGCCATAGGCCCCTCCCAGGGAGCAACCCCAGTACCTATTCCTCCGTATTACTGAAAATTGGCTACCAGTATTTAAAAAACTCTAAAATCAGGACAGTAAATAAAGAACACCACTCAGAAAACAGGAATTCCAAACATGAAACAATCAGGGCCAGCTAACACCTTCCAACAAAAGATTCCCTTAGGCAGGAGGCAGCCAGGCTTTAAAGTTGCAAGGCTATTCAATGCTAATCAAGCTGGCCAATTGCAGCATTCACACCTGCCTCCAGCAGACAAGAGTTCTTTCTCCTACCCTGGACACTCCACAGATGTATTTATATAATGATTTTATTTAATTATACTATAATACAATTATATGATATTATAATGATATAATAAGTAGTGGTATCTCTTACTCACCTCTTTCTGTGGCTAGGCCACAGAGCCTTGGCTTTGTGTACCTTGCCAAGCTAAACTGAGTGGCAAGGAGGTGGGTCTAGCCATCCCTTTCGGCCCTGCCCAAGCTAAAGGGAGGAGACTGCTTGGCCAGTGCTAGCGCCGTTGCTAAGGGGAGGAGCTGTCTTCTATGGTGGTTGCTAAGAGCAGAAGGTACTGCTTAGCTGTTGCTAAGGGAGGAGGAGACTGATTGGCCGTTGCTAAGTGGCAAGTTTTACCTGTCTCAGGTGTAACAGGTTTGTGATAGTAGGTATGTGAATATCTTAAAACACTTGTCAGTTTGAATGTTACATTGTGTCCAAATTTTGTAGCAACTGGGAAGTTGTTTGGGAGGTATGAGGTCCTCACAAACAGACATTACATTTTTATTTATATAGATTCACAAGATAACCAGGGCATCAATCCTTGGAAGTTTCAGAAATATTCACCCATCTACTGATTTTGGGGATTTAAAAAAAATTAGGCAAAAACATCCCCCAAAAAGCCACAACAGCCATCACCTTGAATGTCTATCCAACAGTGTATCTAAATGACACACAATTAACAATAGAACCAACTTAGTACAGATTTATACCATTACTTACTCCCTTTAGCCCTCTTTGGATTCAATCATTTTATTTACTACTAGCTGGTTGTGTAATTTTTATTTGACGTTATTTGTATTTTTAAATTATTTTTATTGTAAGTTATCTTTTTATTTATTACATGTTATTAATTTCTTGTATTATTTTTAGTTATTTTCTGTTATTATAGTATTTTATTGTATTAATTTTTTAGTTTTTTTAATTATTTTTAGTGTTTTTTATTATTTTTATTGGGTTGCTAGGAGACCAAGTGGGCGGAGCTTAGCCTTCTAACTGGCAGCAATTGGATAAAAGCAATCATTCCTCTCCCTCTAATTAGGACTTTATTTTTCTTTTCTTTTCTTTTTGTTGTATCAACCTAGAGGCGTGGATGATGGGTTGTGTTGTCAAATTTCGAGGTTGGGGGGCCTGTAGTTTTGTTGTTTTGTGGGTCGCCGTGATGCCATCACTCTTTTATATATATAGATTATTAGAATGACTAAATGGCTGGCTGCTGGAGCCCTCATTGGGCTTTCTGGGAAATGTAGTTTAGGTCAGGGCCTTTTGCATTCTCTGCCAGAGAACTACATTTCCCAGAATGTTGTGTTCTCAGCCTCCTGCCCAGCCCAGCTAGCGGCCCTTCTTATAGCATCCGGCAAGCAGTCTCGGTCTGGCAATGGCCTTTTTGGCTTTACCAAAATTGCTTAACGCTTATACTGAAAATTAAACTGACTTTGGGAAGCTTCTGAATATTACTTAATGAAAACTATTGGTGAGTGTTTTGATTCTTAAATATTTCTCCCCTTTTTTTTGCATGTTTCTTAATAGCAATTCATTTTCATGAATCTAACAAATCACTAACGACTTAAGGGACTAATGATAATTTTGCACAGCCCTAATAAATATGCTTTATAGTCCGAGATTTTAATACTACTTAGTACTGCACCCGAAGAAGTGGATTTATATCCATGAAAGCCCATACTGGAATACAACCGTGTTAGACGTAAATTTGGTGCTGTCAGGTTTCCTTTTTCCTTCCCTTTCCTTCCTTCTTCTAAAAAAAGTTTGGATTTTGTGTTTCTGTTTCATTTTCTGACAGACAGAGTGGACCGTACAATTTCTGGTGGGAAATGGAAGGGAGGTTGAATGTTTGGAGGCTGTCAGGCTCTTGGTGACACCCCTTCACCTGTCCTCAGCAGTGTCTCCTTCCCGTATTCCAGGTACTTCTGCAGCCACTTAATGCACTCCTCCTCCAGATAGGCCTTAAGGTACTGGTTGCGCATTGATTGAGCATCCCATGTCCTCTTGGTGATCTGGGCCTTCACATCAGCTGCCGTCCAGGTGAGGGTCTCCTTGTCAAAGCTGATGAAGTCCTTCCCATCGTAGGCATACTGTCGGTATCCTGCTTTGCTCCCATCTTTCCTCAGGTCACAGCCGTACATCTGCTGCAGAGTGTGGAACCCTGAAAGAGAAATACAGGGGCGGTGGGGGTTCAGACTAGGTTAGGAGCACAAGCTTCTCAGAAGCCCAAGCTTCCCTGTGACCACAAGCTTCCCAGAAACAGCAGGGATTTTTTTCTAGGGAAGAGGAAACAGCAACCTCAATCTAAGAAAGTGTGAAATATGAAAAACAGCCCAGTGTTTTCAGGGTTTAATTGTTAATAATCCTCAAATACACTGAGTTTATTAAAATATTTATCTCCTATCATGCTTCATGAGATCTCAGAGTGCCATTGATCTATATGCAGTAACATTTTTCTGCTTCCTGCCTTTCTGCAGAGCTTACTATCTCCTTCTTGGACTGATGGCCCATTTGGTCTCTTCCAACTCTATTATTCTATGATTCTTGCCCAAAAGAGAGTTAGTCTTTGATGACCCTTTGTCTGGGAAGGGAGGAAGTCATGAAGCTCTTCTATCAGGACGGCTCATGCTCACATATAAGATAGCTTTTAGAAGTTCTTCTCCCCAAAATATAGCAATTCTTCTTTTGTCTATTTACTTTTCTATCAAAGTTGAATTTCCTGGCACAACCTTTCCAGAGCATCCTGAATATTTTTGTGGGCAGGTATGCAATCTACATCTCCTTATTGCTATTATCTTTTAACAAGTATTGGTGCCTCTTTACTGCCTTCATTTTCACCAGGATTTTAGGCATTCCCGGGTCATGTTGTGCTCATGGGAACCTTTTAAGCAACGGGAAATGAGAGACAGTCACTTCCTATTCAGAAATGTTAGCAAAATCTTTTTTGAGCTTTGCGGGTGGGTCTCTGGTGGAGAACATAAGCTCACGGGCTGCATTTACCCATTCCTAGTCTAGAGTTTCAATCCACTTTAAACCCCATTGTAGTTTAGTGAGGCCCAGGACCTTTCTGGATGAGCAGTTTAAAGGCTCCTCTAGAATTCTGCAGAAAGCAGCCACAAGATTTAAAGTGGATAGATACTTTAGTGCAGGCATGGGCAAACTTTTTGCCCTGGGGCCACATTGCAAGCCAGGGAGGGGTGGGCCCCCGAGGGGTAGGGCATGGGAGAGGGTGGGGCCTGGCCCACTGGAAATGGTAAATCTGGTTGTTGTGCCTTGCTCAGATTATCACTCATGTGGACCATACCATTCCATTAATCTTCAGTACGAAGCAGTTACAAAAAAGTTGCCTCATTTAATTTCTACAGCACAGTTTTCAGCCTGGGGTCCCCAGATGGTTTTGGCCTTCAACTCCCAGAAATCCTAACAGCTGGTAAACTGGCTGGGATTTCTGGGAGTCGTAGGCCAAAAACATCTGGGGGGCCCAGGTTGGCAACCACTGTTCTACAGCTTTCTGTTTAACAGTCAAACAGACAAGTTGGGTAAGGTGGAAGAAGAGGAAATTATCTCCTTTCAGGACTCCTTTTCCCCTATTTTCTGGTAGAGAGATAACATATTAACCCTGGGAGGGGGGTGACAGATCGCCACTCCTTGCCCTTGGCCAGTACTTACCTCCACTCTGGTTGTAACGATTCTTTGCAGTCACCAGGCTCTCTTTGAAAAACAGTTCAGAATTCCGTGACACCTCAGTTTCTTCTGCCCAGTAGGAGGGATCCTCTTCCTCCACCTTACTCATCCAGGGAACACAAGGACGCTTCTCTCTCACGATGCTGTCATACTGACAGATCCGCTGGTCATCCACATATCCAACAATGATGAACGAAGAAAGCCATTTGTTATCTTCTGATGCTGCAGTATAGAAATACCTCAAGGAGTGTGAGGAGGAGGAAGAGGAGACTGGAAAGGAAGAAAAGGGGAATCATATGAATGTAGTGAGGTAGTGGCTGCGGTTTAAAATGTAGTAAAACACTGAAAAGAGTGGCAAGTCTGGAGAAATTGATGGGTTATCAAGAAAATTCTACCAAGTCTATGCAAGGAGGTAAGGCAAGGCTGCATTTTATCACCCTAACTATGTAACTTGTATAATGAAAATATCGTACACAAAGCAGGATTAGGCTCAGAGGAAGATGGCAGAAGGATATGCAGAAAAAGCAAAACTTTGGAATGAAGATTGAAGGAAGTCAAGGAAGGAAGTACAAAGGCAGGTTTACAGTTGAACAGTGTGAAAACAGAAATAATGAGGTGGCTACCTTGGCAGCCACCTCTCCACAAAATCAACATTGACACTGAAATACAACACCGCCTGAGCTCTGCGAGTGCAGCATTTTCCAGAATGAAGCAGAGTTTGATGATCGGGACATCCTTAGAGATACCAAGGTGCTTGTTTATAAAGCCATTTTCCTCCCAACCTTGCTCTACGCCTGCGAAACGTGGACGGTCTACAGACGTCACACCCAATTCCTGGAGCGTTTCCATCAGCGTTGCCTCAGGAAAATCCTGCAAATCTCTTGGGAAGACAGGCGGACAAATGTCAGCGTGCTGGAAGAAGCAAAGACCACCAGCATTGAAGCGATGCTCCTACGCCATCAACTCCGCTGGACTGGCCACGTTGTCCGAATGCCCAATCACCGTCTCCCAAAGCAGCTACTCTACTCCAAACTCAAGAATGGGAATCGCAATGTTGGTGGGCGGGAAAAGAGATTTAAAGATGGGCTTAAAGCCAACCTTAAAAACTGTGGCATAGACACTAAGAACTGGGAAGCCCTGGCCCTTGAGCGCTCCAATTGGAGGTCAGCTGTGACCAGCAGTGCTGCGGAGTTCGAAGAGGCACGAATGGAGGGCTTAAGGGAGAAACGTGCCAAGAGGAAGGAGCGTCAAGCCAACCCTGACCGGGACCGCCTTCCACCTGGAAACCGATGTCCTCACTGCGGGAGAAGATGCGGGTCAAGAATAGGTCTCTTCAGCCATCTATGGACACACCCCCAAGATGGAAGACAATCATCCTCGAACTACAAGGGATCGCCTAAGTAAGTAAGTAATTAAGTAATTAAGTAAGAAATAATGACCACTTCTTAACTTTAAAATAGACAATAAAGACATAAAAAGACTGGCGGTTCAAGATTGCCCATGCCTTTGCTAATCATTAACCAAAGGGTGCTCACCAATGCGTCGTCACACCCCCAAGATGGACACACCCCCAAGATGGAAGACAATCATCCTCGAACTACAAGGGATCGCCTAAGTAAGTAAGTAATTAAGTAAGAAATAATGACCACAGATTACTTATTAACTTTAAAATAGACAATAAAGACATAAAAAGACTGGCGGTTCAAGATTGCCCATGCCTTTGCTAATCATTAACCAAAGGGTGCTCACCAATGCGTCGTCACACCCCCAAGATGGACACACCCCCAAGATGGAAGACAATCATCCTCGAACTACAAGGGATCGCCTAAGTAAGTAAGTAATTAAGTAAGAAATAATGACCACAGATTACTTATTAACTTTAAAATAGACAATAAAGACATAAAAAGACTGGCGGTTCAAGATTGCCCATGCCTTTGCTAATCATTAACCAAAGGGTGCTCACCAATGCGTCGTCTTCATCAGAAAGAAGTGACAAGTGGAGTGCCGCAGGGCTCCGTCCTGGGCCCGGTTCTGTTCAACATCTTTATTAACGACTTAGACGAAGGGTCAGAAGGCACGATCATCAAGTTTGCAGACGACACAAAACTGGGAGGGATAGCTAACACTCCAGAAGACAGGAGCAGAATCTAGCAGACTAGATGGCCCATGTGGTCTCTTCCAACTCTACTATTCTATGATTCTATGTTAGAAAATCAGAAAAAGACTGCCACTGGGAAGGGCAGCTATGAAGGAACCAGACAAGATCCTGTACTGTCAAAATATATCACTGAATACTAAAGTTAGGATGGTCTACTAGGCTACCCTGTTGTAATAAATCTGTGGTCCTTAATTTTGTTTTCTTGATATTCAATCTAAACCAGCTATAGTTTTTAAAAGGTCCAAAAAGTGCTCAAAGGATTCCCCAGGTAAAAGCTTCCAAAAAAGAACACTTAAAATAAAAAATAGCTTTCTCTAAAAATGCAAGCATGTTTTGCTCTTAAAGATAAGTTGCAGTAGACTAAAAGAAAATAAACCAACATGAAATCATAAATAGTAAATAAGAAACAAATAGAACTTGAAGAACTAGATCTCCCTAAGATACATACATCTCTGCTTTTTACAAAGGCTCATTATTATGAAAACAATATTAAAAACCTGGGATTTCTTGCCAGGCTAGTCAAGAAAAAAGCACAAAGAATATGAAGCCTTGGCTCTGCAAAGGGAAAGCCAACATTTATATTGAGGGACATTATGCAGGAATTTAAAAATGATTATATCATAGTGTACACCTGAGAACTAACTAATAACTTAAACCTAGAAGAGTTTGTCAGCACACTCAGAAGCCATTATACAAATTAACAGAAGGGATTATTCTACACAGAGATGCCCTCTTTTACCATTATTCTTTGTGATAGCGATAGAGCCTCTAGCAATTGCATCAAACAAAATCCTGTAATTAAAAGACCCTGTAATTAATTCATCAGAACAAAAAAAAAACCCCAATCTTTATGAAGATAATATTTTAGTCTTTCGAGACAACCTGGTTTAATCATAGGATCATAGAATAGTAGAGTTGAAAGAGACCTCATGGGCCATCCAGTCCAGCCCCCTGCCAAGAAGCAGGAAATCGCATTCAAAGCACCCCCGACAGATGGCCATCCAGCCTCTGCTTAAACGCCTCCAAAGAAGGAGCCTCCACCACGGCCCCGGGGAGAGAGTTCCACTGTCGAACAGCCCTTCTCACAGTGAGGAAGTTCTTCCTGATGTTCAGGTGGAATCTCCTTTCCTGTAGTTTGAAGCCATTGTTCCGTGTCCTAGTCTGCAGGGCAGCAGAAAACAATCTTGCTCCCTCCTCCCTATGACTTCCCTTCACGTATTTGTACATGGCTATCATGTCTCCTCTCAGCCTTCTCTTCTGCAGGCTAAACATGCCCAGCTCTTTAAGCCGCTCCTCATAGGGCTTGTTCTCCAGACCCTTAATCATTTTAGTCGCCCTCCTCTGGACGCTTTCCAGCTTGTCAACATCTCCCTTCAACTGTGGTGCCCAAAATTGGACACAGTGTGATTCCAGGTGTGGTCTGACCAAGGCAGAATAGAGGGGGAGCAGGACTTCCCTGGATCTAGACGCTATTCCCCTATTGATTCAGGCCAGAATCCCGTTGGCTTTTTTAGCAGCCGCATCACATTGTTGGCTCATGTTTAACTTGTTGTCCACGAGGACTCCAAGGTCTTTTTCGCACACACTGCTGTCAAGCCAGGCGTCCCCCATTCTGTATCTTTGATTTCCAATTTTTCTGCCGAAATGAAGTATCTTGCATTTGTCCCTGTTGAACTTCATTTTGTTAGTTTCGGCCCATCTCTCTAGTCTGTCAAGATCGTTTTGAATTCTGCTCCTGTCCTCTGGAGTGTTAGCTATCCCTCCCAGTTTTGTGTCGTCTGCAAACTTGATGATCGTGCCTTCTAACCCTTCATCTAAGTCGTTAATAAAGATGTTGAACAGAACCGGGCCCAGGACGGAGCCCTGCGGCACTCCACTTGTCACTTCTTTCCATGATGAAGACGACGCATTGGTGAGCACCCTTTGGGTTCGTTCGCTTAGCCAATTACAGATCCACCTAACCGTAGTTTTGTCTAGCCCACATTTTACTAGTTTGTTTGCCAGAAGGTCGTGGGGGACTTTGTCGAAGGCCTTTCTGAAATCCAGGTAGGCTACATCCACAGCATTCCCTGTATCGACCCAACTCGTAACTCTATCGAAAAAAGAGATCAGATTAGTCTGGCATGACTTGTTTTTGGCAAATCCGTGTTGACTATTAGCAATGACCGCATTTCTTTCTAAGTGTTCGCAGACCACTTCCTTAATGATCTTTTCCAGAGTCTTGCCTGGTATTGATGTGAGACTGACCGGACGGTAATTGTTTGGGTCGTTCTTTTTTCCCTTCTTGAAGATAGGGACCACATTCGCCCTCCTCCAATCTGCTGGGACTTCTCCCGTTCTCCAAGAACTCTCGAAGATGATTGCCAGTGGTTCTGAAATAACTTCCGCTAGTTCCTTCAGTACTCTTGGGTGTAGCTGATCTGGCCCTGGGGACTTGAATTCGTTTAGAGCGGCCAGGTGTTCCTCGACAACTTGTTTGCCTATTTGGGGTTGGATTTCCCCCAGTCCTTCGTCCATTCCATGTTGCTGAGGTTGAAGATGGCTTTCTTTTTGTGAGAAGACTGAGGCAAAGAAGGCATTAAGCAGTTCTGCCTTTTCCCTGTCCCCTGTCGCCATCACCCCATCTTCTCCTTGCAGTGGCCCTATCGCCTCCTTTTTCTTCCTTTTTCTACCAACGTAAGCAAAAAAGCCTTTTTTGTTGTTTTTTATGTCCCTGGCAAGCCTGAGCTCATTTTGCGCTTTAGCCTTGCGAACCTTTTCCCTGCAGGTGTTGGCTATATGTTTGAATTCTTCTTTGGTGATTTCTCCCCTTTTCCACTTCTTGTGCATGTCACTTTTGAGCTTTAGCTCAGTTAGAAGTTCTTTGGACATCCATTCTGGCTTCTTTGCACTTATCTTATTTTTCTTCTTTGTTGGCACTGTTTGCATTTGCGCCTTGAGTATTTCACTTTTGAAAAACTCCCATCCATCCTTAACTCCCTTGTTTTTTTAATACTGGCGTCCATGGAATGCCGCTCAGTAATTCCTTCATTTTTTGGAAGTCAGGAACAAAACACAGGAACAAACCCATATAAAAAATTCCATAATTTCCGATTGCAGGGATATACAGACATGCGAAGATCCAGATATTCGGCTAAAAACCATGATATTCCCACACCTAGAAATCGCGCTGTTTTTGCTTTTTGTAGCAATTGCTTCTGGGTTTACAGGTAACAGCGTCTGGCCACTGTCGTGATTGCTACGGGAGCTTCTGGGATAAAGGTTTTGTCTGGACAGGCCCTTAAACACTTACTCACATGGCTAAAGAGACATTGTGCAGACCTAGGAGAGACACAGCCTTTCCAAAGCCCATGAACAGAGGGTGGGGATTTCACTGCCGAAAAAACTGACCCTCTTGTCTTTTCCCTCTTTTAGGAAGTGATAAAAAATCCAACACTTCTAAGGAAGGTAAGTGAATCACACCCCGCTCAAAGGGTAGAATAAATTACGAAGGAAAAAGGCACAAAGAGAAAGGTAAACCAGTGAGATGAGATGGTTTGTAGCCCTGGAAGATGGTGATGTAACTGTATTCTTCTGCCACCCCCCCCCCCCATTTAATATTTGAATTTTAAGAAGGTTAAACTAGAATAGTAGGGGAATAATTCACTGACCCTTGAGCAATGAATTAGAATGTTAAAAAGGAACCCCAATGGGATCCCTGTATTTGATGACATAGTAGGCCAGTAGAAGATCCCCACATCGGGTGGCATTGGTGAGGCACTTAAAGAATTCTCATGGTTGCTCTCATTCTCATGCTAACACGCCTGTCACATTCTCACACTAACACGCCCACAATTTCTAACAGCAGGGAGGGAGAGAGAGAAAAGGGGTGGGAGGGAATCCCATTTGGAACAGCAGCAGCAAAGGCTCAGCTGGTGTTTTGGACTACAACTCTCACAATTCCCAACACCACTGGCCCTCCCAACACAGGTCACAGTCAAATCATGGAAGGGAGGAAAAGGATACCCTAAAAGACTATTATATTTTTTTTTGAAAAGCAGTAGCTTACAACCAAACCTTCTTGCTTGGGGAGCAAAAGGGAAATTGCCCAAAAGGTTTATTTTGACTTCTCCCCCAATTTCTCCTCCCACAAATTGGGTGATCCTAACGTGAGAGCAATGAGGGCTACTTCATTCCAAATTTGGCAAAACATCCAGAGCTTTGAGAAAAAAGAGGAAAACACCTAGATGCCACAACAACTGGCCCCATGTTTCCTTTGTTTTTCAGAAAGCGATGAAGGGTTCGCCAGCACTGAGGAAGGTAAGTCTTAATGTTTTAAAATGTTAAGATGTATTTTTAACTCAATCTATTTTAAGCTTAATTTGTATGTATTAATGGCATTGAATGGTTGCCACGTGTAAGCCGCCTTGAGTCCCCTTCAGGGGTAGAAAAAAGCAAGATATAAATAGGGCAAATAAATAAATAAAATGAAGAGCTAGAAAAGTGGGTGGGGTGGTCTGTGTTGTGTCTTCCTCTTCTGCCGCTGAGGAGGAGTTGGAAGATAAGGCTGAAGAGGAAGGGGCTGGGGATTTTGGGCAGATGGTCAGGCCTGCTCGGGAGGAAGAAGAAGAGGAGGGAGCCAGCTGGTTGCTCCAACTTTTCAAGAACGAAAAAGGGAGCAACAAGCAAGGAATAGGTCCGCCAGGATTGCTGAAAAGGCGCACAGCAATCAGATCACTCCCTGGAGACACATGTGCTCTGGGCTGAAGGCTATACATCAGGAGCCGGGAATACAGCCATGGCTGGAAGCAACAGA
The DNA here is from genome assembly GCF_035594765.1 of Anolis carolinensis. Lineage (NCBI taxonomy): Eukaryota > Metazoa > Chordata > Lepidosauria > Squamata > Anolidae > Anolis > Anolis carolinensis. The sequence continues at coordinate 6,182,473 of NC_085842.1, forward strand.
TCCAGTTACCTAGCCTTTGACCCTGTATCTGTTCCAGCACGTAGCCTCGCCTTTGTGTTTTTGCCTTGAGAAGAAATTACTAAAGACTTTGCTCGGCCAAGAAACTTTTGCCTTCTTTTGTGAACTTGCCTGTTGTGAACTTGCTTTTGTGAATTTGATTTTGCTACTTTAAACTTTGCTGAAGTAAAACTTTTTGAGTTCCTTTAAGGCTATTCTTAAGACCAAACTGGACAGTCTGCAGCCCTGGGAGATGGCAGCATAGTGTTGTCTTTCCACCATCCTCCCTGCTTGATAATTGAATTTTAATAGAGTTAAACCAGAGTAGTTGGTGAATAATTAGCTGGCAACTGAAGTAAGATGTCAAGAAATATGAAATAATCAACAAGATTCTGGAAGGAAGAGGTGGTTTTATATATTGTGTCAGAAGCGAACTGAGGATGCAGTTGTAATGTATTTCAAAACACAAAGTTAAAAATTTGGCATGGTACTAAATGTCATTTTACCAGAAGCTGGCCACTTGGAGTGTCTCTGGTGTTGCTCTAAGAAGGTCCTCCGTTGTGCATGTGGCAGGGCTCAGGCTGCATTGTAATAGGTGCTCTGTGGTTTCCTCTGCTTCACACTCACATGTTGTGGACTCCACTTTGTGGCCCCATTTCTTAAGGTCAGCTCTGCATCTCGTGATGACAGAGCGCTGTCTGTTCAGCACCTTCCAAGTTCCCCAGTCTTCTGTGTGCCCAGGAGGGAGTCTCGCAATTTCTCTCAACCAAAGCAACTTGCAGCATGCAATCAAACAAATAAACAAACAAAGAGGTGGTTGAGCATAGAGAATGAGAGTGATGTTTCCAACTAGAGACACAGGATAAAAAGGATATTGGGAGGATTAAAAACCTTAGACATGGTAAAGACCAAGAGGGAAGGAGCTCTGAAATGAGGGACAATTTAATAACAATCAAAACAAGAGTCCCAGGCCCATAATAACTGAAGAAATAAAACCACTTCAGGAAAATCTGAAGACAGTGAATAATGGATGGAAATTCCAGAAAAAATGTTGATGTGGAAAGAAGCCCAGCTACATACATTCATTTGATCAGATTCAGTTTTTTCTTACAGCAAGGTTCTCAGAGAGAGAGAAAGGTGTTTGGGAGGAGTCTTTATGGTGGGCATTGAAATGGCAAGGCACCACATTTTTATCTGTGAAAGAAGTTAGGATTGTTGATATGCATCTGCACATCTGCCCTGAGGAAAATATCTAGAATCCCTAAGTATTTTCTGCTTGAAAAACTAACCCCTGTCTTTTCTTCCCTTTTCAGCAAGTGAGAAAGATTCCCATAACTCTGAAGAAAGTACATGTAAGTGAACCCCCACTCAGAGAGAATGAATGGCAAAGGAAAGAGGCATAGAAAGAAAAGTTACACTTCTAGGTCAAGGGTCCTCTTGGATCCATACCATTCCCCAAAGCTTTCTCACCTAACCTTCTTTGAGGTCTAGAGAAGAGAAAGGAAAACACTCTCTCCTATCTAGGTTTTCTGCCATCTTCTTGTTCAGGAGACGGACTCTATACAGTCAGTCTTCCCAAATCCACAAATTCTATATCCACAGATTCCACATGTCTTCAAAATAAATTCCAAAAACAAACACTACCACATTTCATCACATAATAGTCGCACCGCCTTTTGGGGAAGGCAAAAGCGGCACTCTGGTTGTCTTCGCATAATAGTTGAACCCATAATTCAGTCGCCTGGTGGGTGAATTAAGGGTGTGACTGCCTTTTTAGGGGCTGTGGCCCCATAGCACAAAAAGGGAAGAAGGGCGGTTGGGCTAGAGCAAGGGTCCCCAAACTAAGGCCTGGGGGCCAGATGCGGCCCTCCAAGGCCCCTTTCCTAAACTTTAGACTTAGGGTTGGCCTAAGTCTACTTGGTCTTTGGAAGTCTCTTTGCTTATCTATGGCCTTATGAGATTGTCTAGATGGTCTTTGAAGGTCTCATTGCTTAGCTACGGCCTTATGAGACCATCTAGACGGCTTTTGGAGGTCACTTTCATTACCTATGGTCCTATGAGACTGTCTAGATGGCCTTTGAGGGTCCCTTTCCTTACCTATGGTTTTATGAGATTTTCTAGATGGCCTTTGGGGGCACCTTTCTTTACCTATGGTCTTATGAAACCATCTAGATGGTTTTTGAGGGTCCCTTTCCTTATCTATGGTTTTCTGATGGCCTTATGAGATCATCTAGATGGCCTTTGAGGGTCCCTTTCCTTACCTATGGTCTTTGGAGGTCTCTTTGCTTACCTATGTTCTTATAAGATTGTCTAAATCAGGGGTCCCCAAACTAAGGCCCTCCAAGGTCATTGACCTGGCCTCTGTCCTAAACTTTAGACTTAGGGTTTACCTCAACAGGGGTCTCAACAGGGGCCTTTTTCACTTCATAATAGTTGTCACTGTATAATAGTCACACTTACCCCCCCCCCCCCCCACACACACACACACACATATTTTGGGCAGGGGAGGATGAAATCTGGTATTTTACTGTGTACATAATAGATTTTTGGTATCTACAAGGGTTCTGAAACCAAACTCCAGGTGGGGACTGAAAGGCACAGTCAGCTCTCACCCGGCATCTTAGAGCCAAAGAGCAGCTGGAGACTGAAATGAGATCCATAGAATCCACTGTGGATGCCATGAAGCCAGTCAGTAGGGACACCGCTCATTGCCAAGCTTGGCCACTGCCCAGAGAGGATTAAATGCTTCCTTGGGTCTATTCCTAGACAACCTACTTGGTCTTCTTCTTACAATGCAGCTCTTAGGCTCTCATTAAATGCTTCTATGAGTAATATACTTTCTCTTCTCTCTCTTTCCAATAGCATTGTGTTCATCTGGCAGTTCTGGTAGCACCGAAACAGGTAAATTGGGGGCAGGGGGGCAATGGGGAGAAGAGGGTCAAGCCTTGAGACAGAGAATCCAATGTCCAGTCCTTATTTGATGAACAATTTCTCCCCCAAACTCACAGAGACCCCCTCAGCCTTGAAGGAAAATAAGTCCAGAAGGAAGAGATTGGTGTTGTGGCACAGGGCAGAGGTGTATTTGTGGTACAGGTGGAGGGGTAGCCAAATGGTACTTTGGAACATCCATTAAAATCCTCATGGAAAGGAGACAGGAAAGTGGATGCTCTTCAGGATAAGAAGAGCATTTTCCTTTCCTGTTGACTTTATTTTGTAAGGAAAGAAAACAGCCTCCACCTTCCACCACTTTGCACGTATCAGATTATGAATGTTTTTCACTTCTAATCCTGAAATCTCCCTTCCCTTTACGTCAGTGGTTCTCAATCTGTGAGTCCCCAGATGTTTTGGCCCCCAACTCCCAGAAATCCTAACAGCTGGTAAACTGGCTGGGATTTCTGGGAGTTGTAGGCCAAAACAACTGGAGACACACAGGTTGAGAACCACTGCCTTACGTCTTTGAAGACATTCTGAGGTCCTGTCCTGCCCCTTCCATCACTCTGAAGTAGCTGCCTTGAGTCTATATTGAGAGATAGGTGCAATAAAAGTAAAACCAATAAAAGTGTCTCTGGAACTTATGAGTTTCTTCTTTATGTGTTATACTCAACTCTGGTGACAAGGGAACGTGGGCTGGAAGAAATCCCAGAGCCCATTTCTGCTGTATTCTACTAGGGACATGCTCCCTTTTTCTGCTACAACTCACAAATGTCTCTAGTTGCTGATTGAGGCCCCTTTAGCCTGGATCGAATCTTTGGGATTCATCCTCCTGCCCTCATTCTAAAGCATTTCCCTGTTTTGTCTCCCTGTAGTGTAACTGGCGCTCCATGCAGTCATGCCGGTGGCCACATGACCTTGGAAACGTCTACGGACAACGCCGGCTCTTCAGCTTTGAAACAGAGATGAGCACCAACCCCAGAGTCAGACACGACTGGACTTAATGTCAGGGGGAAACCTTTACCTTTGCCTATATGTGTGTGTGTGTGTGTGTGTCTCCGCAGTCTCCTTCCTCTTCTGCCTCATAAAGAAGAGAGGAAGAGTGGATCCGCCTACGTATTGGATACTGCTGTGCCTTTTAAGCATTTCTTCAGGGTCTTTCACTTGATGTCACAAATTCAGATTTGTAAGAATGTTTGTATTGGAGAGATTTGGTCCTGAATGTAATGTATGTATTTCCACTTTCATGGTGTCCTGTGCCTCTAACCCCACCTCTGATAGCAGAGGTGTTCTCAGATATCTATGTGAATTGAGTTTGGTATTTTCCATTTATTATGTTGTAATCTGCTTTGAGTCCCCACAGGGGTGAGAAAGGTGGTATAGAATTACATAGCCTGGGCTGGGCTGTGGTGCAGGCTGGTGAACAGCCTGCTGCAATAAATCACTCTGACCATGAGGTGAGAGTGGTTTCGAGGCCATACCACAACGGGGCGAGCACCCGTCAATTAAAAAATAAAAAATAGCCCCTGCTTGTTGCTGACCTAGTAACCCGAAAGATAGTTGCATCTATCAAGTAGGAAATAAGGTACCACTTATAAAGTGGGGAGGCAATTTTTAAGTGACTTTATTAGTGCTTTTCTACCATTGTGAAACATGACAATGAGACAGACAAGACTACATGTTGTATGACGACCGAACAGAAGTTGTGGGGAGGCAAATTTAACTAATTTACGACATTGGAATGAGGAAGTGTCATCATAGTGGATGATGAAGCAGCTGCTCCTCCCTGTGGCCAGAATCGAAGGTCACCTCGGGAGAAGGTTAAATTGCTTCTCGGTTCTATGTGTATAGGAACATTGAATGTTTGCCCTATATGTATATAATGTGATCCGCCCTGAGACCCCTTCGGGGTGAGAGAGAAGGGCGGAATATAAATACTATATATCCTAGATTTCCAAAGTACGGAGTCCTAATAATGGTGTAAAACTGCATTGATCTACAGTTGAACTTTTCAAACGTGTGTTGGGACATGTTAATGTGTCAGCTGCAGTATGTAGAGGTGTTGCGCAAACATAGTGAAAACCTTGAAGTCTGTGAAATAAACTTAATGGAAACCTCTGAGGATTCCTGCCATAGATATGGGCAAAACGTCAGGAGAGAATGCTCCTGGAACATGGCCATACAGCCCGGAAAATGCTCAGCAACCCAATAAAGCATATATTTGTTTAAAATATAAATGAAAGACTTTCATGAGATAAATTGTGTCCCTATCCATTTCATTATTACAATTTATGAAAAAAACTGAATTACTGAGTAGCAAATTGATATATGTCTAAAATGTGTGTCATCAACATGAAATGTTTGGAAAGCTCTGATTTACGGAATAGATGCACCCTAAAACTCTTTTAAAAAAATAGTTTGAGATAATAGAAACCAATCCTCTCTATTTTTGTTCAATGTGATGTTTTAAGTGACACATCAGAGTGAATTCTGCCACGAAGCTACAGAAGCCCTCTATTTCGGCCTAGAACTGTTTTATCTCCTTGTTTTTAACATGTGATGTATGTATTGATTGTATGACTGCTTTTCATGTTTGATTTTACAATGTGTAATTTGTCACTGTTTTTATTATTGTTGTGAGCCCCCCCCCCCCCGAGTCCCCTCGGGGAGATGGGGCGGGATATAAGAATAAATTTATTATTATTATTATTATTATTTATTAATCAAGTAAGCGTTGTGACCATCATACATTGAGGGATGCCAGAATTTCCTCATCTGGCCCTCCCTGATTTTATTGTGAGAAATTGATTGGATGACTTGTTTTCATTTCTAACTGCTGATTGCCTGTACTTTTGCAAGATGAAAAGTGCTGTCAGTTTTTGGAGAGAAAAATTGGTCTTTGCATAAACAGCTTTCGTAGCTGTGCATACTTGGCATTTTATGCACATTCCGGAAATGTGCATACTTGGCATTTTATATGAATGTTTTAATCTAATTAATTTAAATTGTAATGAATTGTTATTATTTTATACATGTGTTTTATATTTGTAAGCCACCCTCATACAGCCACAGTATGAGGATACTGGATGAATGGATTTTAACCATATGTTATATATTTTTATTGTTTTAATGTGTTGTAATTGGATTTTATTCATTGCTATGTTTTAACTATGTGTAGGCAACAAATTGTTGCCAATTGTGTACGCCGCCCTGAGTCCCTTCGGGTGAGAAGGGCGGGATATAAATGTTGTAAATAAATAAATAACTAAAATTTTGCTTTACAGTCCTAGAAAAGGGATGATTTTTTTAAAAAGATATGATCAGGGCTAAAAATGAAGCAAATAAATAAATAAATTTATTTTCTCCTCTGCTGTTGTTTGTTTCTTGAATGTTAAAAGTGTCCTACGATTTGCTGGAGCTTTGTAACTCTAGGTGTCGCTCGATGGGGTCGTCTAGAATTGTGGTCCAAAAAAACATTTTTTTCTAATAAAAAGTGTTACAAATTACCAAACTGATATGACCTGACATCCAAACGCGAACAATGCCTTTTTCAAATAACCCAGGCATTGCTAGGTCCCCAAGCTAGTCTATATCTATATATCTTATCTATCTTCTATACACATAAAAAAGTGAAAATCTGTATGTGTTTACACAGACAGCCTCCCGCCTCCACAAACAGCTCTAGTTCCAAGTGCTGAGAAGCCTCCAAAGGCACCCCCTTGACTGACATTGTAAGTTATAGTAAGTGCCATGAACATGTAGCCCAGACCCTGCCAATGTCCTCCCCAAACACTACGGCCCACCACCCAAGGATTTGGGGACCATTTCATCCTAGATTTTATGTGTTTCCTGGACCACAGGCAGGCATCCCAGGGATCCTCTCTCTTTCCACTGCTGTTGAATTTGCATGACTCCGCCCACTGCCTCTACCTTAACCCTTTCCTATTCTTTTCAACTCTGCATAGCAAACAGACTAGAACTGAGCTGCAACTAAACATACTGGAGGGGTTTGGGGCATTGATTCCATATGATGGAAGTTGTAGTTCACCCTGCATCAAGTCAGAGCACTGTGACCCCCACTGACAATGAACCTGGACCACATTTGACACATCGAACACCCATGGCTGACAGAACATACTGGAGGGATTTAGGGGAAATTCACCTTGATTTATAACCGTTGTAGGTACTGGGATGTATGGTTCACCTGCAGAAGGGAAATTCACTACTATTCTATGATTCTATGATTCTATACTTAAAGTTTGTGGGCAAGTTTACTTAAGATGTATCATGGGTGGGGTTCAGTGCGCTCTCTGGTTGAGTCAGCATGGTGAGTCAGTTCCCTCAAACCTCTCCAGTGGTTTTGTGTGCCAAATTTAGACCCAATCCACCAACAGTGGAGGTCACAATTTCTCTGGTTGTGGGTGAATTACAACTCTCAGAAAGGAAGGTCAGTTCCCTCCAAATTCCTCCAGGAATTAAACCAGCATATAAGATATGTGTGCCAAGTTAGGTCCAGATCCATCAGTGTTTGGGTTCACAGTGCTCTCTGGATGTAGGTGAACTACAACTCCTTCAAATCAAGGTGAAATTTCCCCAAAGACCTCCAGGATTTCTTGCTGGTCATGGGGGCTCTGTGTGGCAAGTTTGGTTCAAGTTCATTCTCAGTGGAGTTCAGAGTGCTCATTGATTGCAGCAGAACTATAAATCCCTTTACGTACAACTCCAAAATGTCCAGGCCAATTCCCCTTAAACCCCACCAGTATTCAAATGTGGGCATTTTTGGTATGCATGTCAAGTTTGGTCCAGATCCATCATTGTTTGGGTTTGTATGTAGGTGAACTACAACTCCTATAAATCCCTCCAAAGACCTCCAGTATGTTTTGTTGGTCATGGGGTTTCTGCATGCCAAGTTAGTTCCAGGTCCATCACTGGTCGGGCCTAGAGTGCTCTTTGATTGCAGGTGAACTATACATCCCAGTACCTACAACGGTTATAAATCAAGGTGAATTTCGCCTAAATCCCTCAAGTATGTTCTATTGGCCATGAAGGTTCTATATGTCAAAGGTGCTCCAGGTCCATTGTCAGTGGGAGTCATTTTTTTTATTACATGCATTTATACCCCGCCCTTCTCCCCGAGGGGACTCAGAGCGCTTTACATTCTGCCACGAGGGCCAACAACAAATATACTATAAAACAAAACAATTAAAACATAATAAAAAGTATACAAAAATTAAAACGCTGCAAGGCAGCGATATTGCACCATCCTCAGTCATTCAATACTGCTACAATTACAGATTTGCAACCCGATTACATCAGCCAATGAGCTTATTCGCTGAATGCCTGGGCGCAGAGCCAAGTTTTTAGTTTTCTTCTAAATCCCAGGAGGGATGGAGTTTTCCGGATATCGCTGGGGAGGGAGTTCCACAGCTGAGGAGCCACCACCGAGAAGGCCCTGTCCCTCGTCCCCACCAGCCGCGCCTGCGAGGCAGGTGGGATCGAGAGCAGGGCCTCCCCGGAAGATCTTAAGGTTCTAACGGGCTCATAGGAGGAGATACGTTCGGATAGATAGGCAGGACCAGAACCGTTTAGGGCTTTGTAGGTCAAAACCAGCACTTTGAATTGGGCTCGGTAGCATATCGGCAGCCAGTGGAGCTGGCTTAACAGGGGGGTTGTACGCTCCCTGTAAGCCGCTCCAGTTATTAACCTGGCTGCTGCACGCTGAACCAGCTGGAGCTTCCGGGCCGTCTTCAAAGGCAGCCCCACGTAGAGTGCGTTGCAGTAATCCAGCCGGGATGTGACCAGAGCGTGGACCACCGTGGTCAAGTCAGACCTCCCAAGGAACGGGCGCAGCTGGCGCATGAGGCGGAGTTGTGCGAAGGCTCTCCCGGCCACCGCTGAAACCTGAGGCTCCAGGCTCAGCGATGAGTCCAGGAGAACACCCAGACTGCGAACCTGCGTCTTTAGGGGGAGTGCGACCCCGTCCAACACAAGCTGTAACCCTATTCCCTGTTCAGCCTTGCGACTAACCAGGAGGACCTCTGTCTTGTCTGGATTCAATTTCAATTTATTGGCCCCCATCCAGTCCGACACAGCGGCCAGACACCGGTTCAGGACCTGGACAGCCTCCTTAGTGACAGGTGGGAAGGAGTGACAGATGACATCTTACCCCGAAACTCCGGATGATCTCTCCCAGCGGCTTCATGTACCGTGTTTCCCCGAAAATAAAACCTCCCCAAAGAATAAGACCTAGCAGGGGTTTGGGGGGATTGCCAAATATGAGGCCTCCCCTGAAAGTAAGACCTAGCAACCAAGGCTGCAGCAGAGCTCCATTGGGAAGCATGGCTGCCAGGCAGAACCAGCACTCATACACACACCGGAGGGAGGGAGGGAGGGAGGGAGGGAAAGTGCTTGCTTTCTGTGCCTCCCTCCCTCCCTCCCTGCCTTTCCTTGCCTGTCCCCCAGCCGAGGCTTGACGTCCGTCTCCCTCCTGGCCATGCTGCCTTGCTTCCCAGAGGCTTCTGATTGGCTCCTGGAGCCCGGGCAAGGGAGGGTGGGAGGGAAGGAAGGAAGAGGGCTTTCCACTCCTCCCCAAGGCTTCTCTCCTTAAAGGTACAGGACGCATTGGGATTCTCCTCTCATCTTCCTATCCTATGCCATGAAACTGATTATTTTATACTATTATTCTATTGCCATATTATTATCATCATATTCTGTTACTATTATTATATCCCATTATTATATTATCCTATTAATATATTTTAAATCATTATATTATATTTTTCTATTATTATTATTATTATTATTATTATTATTATATCATTATATTATTATTCTATTATTATTCTATTATATTTTCATATTATATTATTATTCTGTTATTATTAAATTCCATTTTATAGTACCCTATTAATATATTTTATATCATTATATTCTATACTATTATTCTATTATATTATCATATTATTATTTTATTATTATTAGCATATTCTGTTATTATTATTATATTCCATTTTATATTATCCTATTAATATATTTTATATCATTCTATTCCATTCTATTATTCTATTCTATTATCCTATTATTATTATATTATTATGCTATTCTGTTATTATATCCCATTATTATATTATCCTATTAATACCATATTATTATCATTTTCTGTTATTATTATATCCTATATTATATTATCTCATTAATATATTGTATATCATTATATTATTATTATATTATCATATTATTATTATAGTATATTATTCATCATTCATGACTACATTGAAACTAGAATAGAGAGGAATCAGCGTGGAAACCTTGTGAAACCTAAATTGCAAGAGGTACCATAGATTGTTGCACATGTAAATAATGGTAGTAACAAGAAATTCTTGATAGGATTCATAGTTTGTCTGTTATGCTGGTTTGTGATGACAACTACTTTACAGTATTTAATAAATGTTCATTTTGTTGTTCAACAATAAATGTGAGCTCTTCTTCATGGAAAAATAAGACATCCCCTGAAAATAAGACCTAGTGCATCTTTGGGAGCAAAAATTAATATAAGACCCTGTCTTATTTTCGGGGAAACAGGGTAGATGTTAAACAACATGGGGGACAATATCGACCCCTGCGGGACCCCACAGGACAATGGCTGTGGGGCCAAGCAGGTGTCCCCCAGTGACACCATTTGGGATCGTCCCTCCAGGAAGGACCGGAGCCACTGCAGAACAGTGCCTCCAATGCCCAACCCGGCGAGTCATCCCAGAAGGATACAGTGGTCAACGGTATCGAAGGCCGCTGAGAGGTCCAGCAGAACCAGCAAGGACACACTCCCCTTGTCCAGTTCCCGGCGAAGATCATCGACTAAGGCGACCAAGGCTGTCTCGGTACCATGCCCCGGCCTGAAGCCAGACTGTGCTGGATCTAGAATATCGGCATCTAACAAGAATGCCTGGAGTTGCGCTGCCACCACCCGTTCCATGACCTTGCCCAAAAAGGGGAGATTGGAAATTGGCCGATAGTTATCCAATTGAGTGGGGTGCAGTGATGGCTTTTTCAACAGTGGTTTTATTACAGCCAATTTGAAGCTCGCTGGAACAATGCCGTCCCTAAGGGAGGCATTCACCACCACCTTCACCCACTCGGCCAATCCCCCTCTGGCTTCTCTCACCAGCCAGGATGGGCAGGGGTCTAGGATGCAGGTAGTGGCCCTCGCCTCTCCAAGCACCTTGTCCGCATCCTCGAGCTCAATTAATTGAAAAGAATCTATCAAAATAGGACAAGAAGGTGCTCGTGTTACATCCCCGGAGACTGCCGTTAATATGGCCTCGAAGCCAGAGCAGATCAGAGCGACTTTATCCGCGAAGAACCGAGAAAATGCTTCACAGCGAGCTGCCGAGCTGTCAGGGATCCCATCTTGAGTGTTGGGATTTAACAAACCTCTGACAACTCGAAACAGCTCCGCCGGACGGTTCCTCGCGGACGCAATATTAGTTGCAAAGAAGGTGTTCTTTGCAGCATCTATTGCCGCGGCATACGCCTTCAGAAAGAGGCGCAACCGTGTTCGGTCTGATTCGTTCCACTTCGAGCGCCACACGCACTCTAGACCCCTCTTCTTTCGCTTCATCGCTGCCAACTCCTCAGTGAACCAAGGAGATGGTTGAGCTCCGCTACTCGAGAGGGGGCATTCTGGAGCGATTGTGTCAATTGCCCTGGTTAACTCCCTATTCCAGAGAGAAACCAGGGCATCGGCAGAATCGCCAGCTGAAGTGGCGGGAAACTCCCCAAGAGCCACCAGGAATCCATCAGGATCCATAAGCCTCCTGGGGTGGACCATTTTAGTAGGTCCTCCACCCCTGCAGAGGTTGGGGGGCACAGCCAGTCTAAACCTGAGCAGGTAATGGTCGGTCCATGGCAAGGGACGATGGTCAGCTCCTCCACACCTCCATCATCTTCCCATCCCTGACAGAAAACCAAGTCCAAAGTATGTCCTGCACTGTGTGTGGGGCCAGATACTACTTCGGACAGCCCCATGGCTGCCATGGTGGCCATGAAGTCCTGAGCCGCTCCTGAAAGGGTGGCCTCCGCATGGACATTGAAGTCACCCAGCACCAAAAGGAGCTGGAACTCCAACGCCAGGCCCGAGACCACCCCCGCTAGCTCAGGCAGGGAGACTGTAGTGCAGCGGGGTGGACGGTACACTAACAGAATCCCTAACCTGTCCCGGTCACCCACTCTCAGGTAGAGACATTCGAACGAGGTTGACTGTGGGATAGGGCACCTGGTCAGGGGATGGAATCCTTATAGACCACTGCGATCCCGCCTCCCCGTCCTCCAGATCTTGGCTGGTGCTGCACGGAGTACCCGGGAGGACAGAGCTGGGTGAGATTAACCCCCCTGCTTCATCCAACCAGGTCTCCGTTATGCACGCCAGGTCTGCTTTTTCATCCAGGATCAAATCCTGGATAATAGCCGATTTTCCGTTGATAGACCTGGCGTTCAGCAGCACTACCCTTAATCCAGAGGATCTGCCGACTTGGGCATCCAACTTTATCGTATCAGGAGACTGTTTTAATTCTACCAAAAATCTTGCTTTTGGCCGAATTAGTTCCCTAGTCCTAATTTGTACTGGTCTCCCTTTCCCGTATCTCCCCCGCCCCAGAATTACTTCAATGGGGGCTCCTCGGCTGGACAACTCCCCCCATCAGTCTGAACACCCTCCCTTCTAACCGACATCCGACTTAGGCTGGTCACCATAGCACTGGCTTCTGGTAGCAAGGTAGTAGGGCTGGAGGTAGGGCAACAGGACTCCCTTCTTCTGTGCTGGCAAGCAGCAGGTGGTAGCAGCAAGAAGTGTCCAAAAGCAGGTGTTTTAAAGGCCTTCCTCCACCCTCTTCTTTTCCTCCTTACCCCAGAGTAGCAAGGTAGCAGGGCTGGAGGTAGGGCAACAGGACTCCCTTCTTCTGTGCTGGCAAGCAGCAGGTGGTAGCCTGCTGTCACAGTGCTCTTACTTGATGCAGGGTGAACTACAACTTCCATCATGTGGAGTCACTCCCCCAGAGATTCTTGGATGACACTGATTTTCTAGATCCGGCGCAGTCTGGCTTCGGGCCGGGGCATGGTACTTGGTCTTGGTCGCCCTAGTGGATGATCTTCGCTGGGAACTGGATATGGGGAGGGTGTCCCTGCTAGTTCTGCTGGACCTCACAGCAGCCTTCGATACCGTTGACCACGGTATCCTTCTGGGACGCCTCGCAGGGATGGGTCTTGGAAGTACTGTTTTGCAGTGGCTCCACTCAGCAGCTAATAATAATAATAATAACAATAATAATAATAATAATTTATTTGTTTGACCAGTCATACCAGTCTCAACCAATTCAAAGTACAACATAAATAAAAACAAGGCAAAAAGGATGGGCTCCACTCATTCCTGGAGGGTCATTCCCAGATGGTGTCATTGGGGGATGCCTGCTCGGCCCCACAACCATTGACTTATGGGGTCCCGCAGGGGTTGGTATTGTCCCCCTTGTTGTTTAACATCTACATGAAGCTGCTGGGAGAGATCATCCGGAGTTTCGGGGTCATCTGTACGCAGATGATGTCCAGCTCTGTCACTCCTTCCCACCTGTCACTAAGGAGGCTGTTCAGGTCCTGAACCGGTGCTTGGCCGTTGTGTTGGACTGGATGAGGGCCAACAAATTGAAACTCAATATAAACAACACAGAGGTCCTCCTGGTCAGTTGTAGGGCCGAACAGGGTATAGGGTTACAGCTTGTGTTGAACGGGGTTGCACTCCCTCTGAAGGCATGGGTTCGCTGTCTGGGAGGGATCCTGGACTCATCGCTGAGCCTGGAGCCCCAGGTTTCAGCAGTGGCCAGGGGAGCATTCGCACAACGGAGACTTGTGCGCCAGCTGCGCCCATACCTTGGGAAGCTGGACTTGGCCACGGTGGTCCATGCTCTTGTTACTTCCCGTCTAGATGTCATTCCTGTCCGAATGTGTCTATGACCCATTGCGGAATCTAAAATCTTCCGGGGAGGCCCTGCTCTCGGTCTCTCACAGGTGCGGCTGGTGGGGACGAGGGACAGGGCCTTTTCAGTGGTGGCCCCCCCGCCTATGGAACACCCTCCCAAATGAAATTAGACAGGCTCCCTCCCTCCTGTCTTTCCGAAAAAGAACGAAAATGTGGTTATGGGACCAGGCCTTTGAGCAAGAGTAGCAGTAGAAATGAGATATGATAATTATACGACTCACTGATTGCCTCCACTTGGACTTGAAACGTGCCTGAATGTATATTTATATGTATAACTATGTAGGGTTTTTTAAATGTAAGCTCTCAATTTTAATGTAATTTTTAATCTAAATGGATTTTTAGATGCGATATAAATTGTTTTAATGTATATGTTCATGTTGTAAGCCGCCCTGAGTCCCCTGAAGGGTGAGAAGGGTGGGGTAGAAATGATGTAATAAATAATAAAATAAATAAACTCCTCCAGTGTGTTTAGTTGCTGCTCAGTTGTGGTCTGTTTGTGATGCAGATAGAGTTGAAAAGAATAGGAAAGGGTTAAGGTAGAGACAGTGGGCGGAGTCATGCAAATTTCACAGCAATGGCAAGAGAAAGGAACCGGGGGGGGGGGTGCCTGCCTGTGGTGGAGGAAACACTTAAAATCTAGGATGAAATGTTCCCCAAATCCTTGGGTGGTGGGCTGTAGTGTTTGGGGAGGACATTGGCAGGGTTTGGCCTACATGGTCATGGCGGTCACTATAACCTGCAATGTCAGTGGAAGGAGTGCCCTTGGAGGCTCCTCAGCACTTGAAACTATAGCTGTTTGTAGTGGCTGGAGGCTATCTGTGTCAGTAGACACCTCTGCCACATACACACATACAGATTTTCATTTTTATTATTTGTACTAGCTTGGGGACCCGGCGGTGCCCGGGTCAATTGAGAATGGTATTATTTGTCTTTCAATGTTATGTATTCTGTTTGGAGTGGGTGAACTACAATTCCCAGAATCGTGGCTTAACCCTCCCCAACCCTGCCAGTATTCAAAGTTGGCCATTTTGGGGCCTGTGTAGCAAGTGTGGTCCAGATCTGTTGTTGGCTGGTCATTGTCTGGGTGCAGTACTCTCTGGATGGGGGTGAATGTTTGTGGAGTCCAGAGGCTGTCTGTGTGAGCAGACATTCGTGCCACATACACACATACGGGTTTTCGCTTTTATTATGGATTTAGATTTAGATTACAGTAAAGTCTCACTTATACAAGACTCGCTTATCCAACATTCTGGATTATCCAACGCATTTTAGTAGTCAATGTTTTCAATACATCGTGATATTTTGGTGCTAAATTCGTAAATACAGTAATTACTACATAACATTACTGCGTATTGGACTACTTTTTCTGTCAAATTGGTTGTATAACATGATGTTTTTGGTGCTTAATTTGTAAAATCATAGCCTAATTTTGTGTTCAATAGGCTTCTCCTTAATCTCTCCTTATTATCCAACATATTCGCTTATCCAACGTTCTGCCGGCCCGTTTATGTTGGATAAGTGAGACTCTACTGTATTTGTATATTAAAAGATAATAATAATAATAATAATAATAATAATAATAATAATAATAATTGAAGCCAGAATCATCCAGTACAGACAAAATCAACTGTTTCAATCAGACCAAAGATGGTTCTACCAGAGTCTGAACCAAACAACAAACACAATAACCATGAAGCCAGAGAAAACTGCAACAACGAAGTTCTGGAAAGAGCTTTGGGAAAATAATAAGAACTACAACAAAAACGCTGAGTGGATAAAGGAGTTTGAAGGAAAATTCTCACAGAACAAAATGGAACAGATGGAAATAACAACTAAAATGATCAGCAAACGAGTGCAAAAAGTCAAGAACTGGACATTGCCTGGTAATGATCAACTTCATGGATTTTGGCTCAAACATCTGATTAGTTTACATGGAAAAATGGCCCAACAATTCAATGAGATGCTGCAGAAAGGAAGTACCAGTGAATGGCTAACAACTGGAAGAACTTACCTGATACAAAAGGATCCAGCAAAAGGAGCAGCACCAGGGAACTACAGGCCAATACTGACTGACTGACTACTGACTGGCACCATAGCTGACAGAATTCAAGACTATACTGAAGAAAAAAACATCTTGCTAGATGAACAGAAAGACAACAAACGGAAAAGCAGGGGCACAAAAGACCAGTTATTAATTGACAGAATTATTCTGGAGAACTGTAAAAGCCGAAAAGCTAATCTTCACATGACGTGGATTGACTACAAAAAGGCCTTTGACTCACTCCCACACAGCTGGATCATCAAGTACCTGGACGCTATCAGGATATGTAAAAACGTTGGCACCTTCATTGAAAACATGATGGAGCACTGGAAAAGAAGAATTCAAACGTATAGCCAACACCTGTAGGGAAAAGGTTTGCAAGGCTAAAGCGCAAAATGAGCTCAGGCTTTCCAGGGACATAAAAAACAACAAAAAAGGCTTTTTTGCTTACGTTGGTAGAAAAAGGAAGAAAAAGGAGGCAATAGGGCCACTGCAAGGAGAAGATGGGGTGATGGCGACAGGGGACAGGGAAAAGGCAGAACTGCTTAATGCCTTCTTTGCCTCGGTCTTTTCACAAAAAGAAAGCCATCTTAAACCTTAGGTGGATCTGTAATTGGCTAAGCGAACGAACCCAAAGGGTGCTCACCAATGCATCGTCTTCATCATGGAAAGAAGTCACGAGTGGAGTGCCACAGGGCTCCGTCCTGGGCCCGGTTCTGTTCAACATCTTTATTAACGACTTAGACGAAGGGTTAGAAGGCACGATCATCAAGTTTGCAGATGACACAAAACTGGGAGGGATAGCTAACACTCCAGAAGACAGGAGCAGAATTCAAAACGATCTTGACAAACTAGAGAGATGGGCTGAAACTAACAAAATGGAGTTCAACGGGGACAAATGCAAGATACTTCACTTCGGCAGAAAAAATGGAAATCAAAGATACAGAATGGGGGACGCCTGGCTTGACAGCAGTGTGTGCGAAAAAGACCTTGGAGTCCTTGTGGACAACAAGTTAAACATGAGCCAACAATGTGATGCGGCTGCTAAAAAAGCCAATGGGATTCTGGCCTGCATCAATAGGGGAATAGCGTCTAGATCCAGGGAAGTTATGCTCCCCCTCTATTCTGCCTTGGTCAGACCACACCTGGAATACTGTGTCCAATTTTGGGCACCACAGTTGAAGGGAGATGTTGACAAGCTGGAAAGCGTCCAGAGGAGGGCGACTAAAATGATCAAAGGTCTGGAGAACAAGCCCTATGAGGAGCGGCTTAAAGAGCTGGGCATGTTTAGCCTGCAGAAGAGAAGGCTGAGAGGAGACATGATAGCCATGTACAAATACGTGAAGGGAAGTCATAGGGAAGAGGGAGCAAGCTTGTTTTCTGCTGCCCTGCAGACTAGGACACCGAACAATGGCTTCAAACTACAGGAAAGGAGATTCCACCTGAACATCAGGAAGAACTTCCTCACTGTGAGAAGGGCTGTTCGACAGTGGAACTCTCTCCCCCGGGCCGTGGTGGAGGCTCCTTCTTTGGAGACTTTTAAGCAGAGGCTGGATGGACATCTGTCGGGGGTGCTTTGAATGCGATTTCCTGCTTCTTAGCAGGGGGTTGGACTGGATGGCCCATGAGGTCTCTTCCAATTCTACTATTCTATGATTCTATGATTCTATGATTCTATGAAAACTGAACTGTTTGTTGGAAATGAAATCTATGGACTTGTCAACATCAGGAGAGGAATTTTCCAGGGAGACTCATTGTCCCCTCTGCTTTTCATTATTGCCATGATCCCTCTGTCAACAATCTTACAAAAAACAAATCTTGGCTATCAATCATCTAAGAAATCTCACAAAATTTCGCATCTGTTGTACATGGATGACCTGAAGCTATATGGGAAAACGGAAACTGAAATCCAGTCTTTGACTAACACTGTCCAAATTTTTAGCACTGATATCAGCATGGAGTTTGACTTGGACAAATGTTCGACAGTGGCATTGAAGAAGGGGAAAATCATTGAAAGTGAGGGCATAAATATGCCTAATGGCCAAACAATAAAGTGTCACCAGCCAGAGGCCTATAAATATCTGGGCATATTACAGCTGGACAACATCAAGCATGAACATGTGAAGACTGTGGTCAGTAAAGAATACACACAAAGGGTCAGAAAAATTCTCAAAAGCAAGCTCAATGGAGGCAACACCATCAAGGCCATAAACACCTGGGCCATACCTGTCATAAGATATACTGCTGGCATTATAAACTGGACACAGATGGAACTGGACAATTCGGACAGAAAAACAAGAAAACTCATGACCATTCATCATTCACTGCACCCTCGCAGTGTTGTTGACTGGTTATATCTGCCTAGAAGATCGGGGGCAGAGGACTCTTACAAGTAAAACAGGCACTCAAAGAAGAAGAACATGCCCTGGCAGAATATGTAAAGCAAAGTGAAGAACCTGCTTTGATTGAAGTCAAAAATCAGAAACTCCTCAAAGCACAGCAGACAAAAAACCAGTACAAGAAAACCACACTACAAACTAGAGCTGACAGCTGGCACAACAAAACATTGCATGGAAAGTTCCTTGACAAAATTGAAGGAAAAGCTGATAAGGAGAAGACCTGGCTCTGGCTCACGAATGGGACCCTGAAGAAGGAGACAGAAGGCCTGATCCTTGCAGCCCAGGAGCAAGACATCAGGACAAAGGCAATTAAGGCCAAGATCGAAAAATCAGCTGATGACCCAAAATGCAGACTCTGCAAGGAAACCGACGAAACCATTGATCATCTCCTCAGCTGCTGTAAGAAAATTGCACAGACAGACTACAAACAGAGGCACAACTATGTAGCCCAAATGATTCCTTGGAACTTATGCCTCAAGTACCACCTCCCAGCAGCAAAGAACTGGTGGGATCACAAACCTGCAAAAGTATTGGAAAATGAACATGCAAAGATACTGTGGGACTTCCGAATCCAGACTGACAAAGTTCTGGAACACAACACACCAGACATCACAGTTGTGGAAAAGAAAAAGGTTTGGATCATTGATGTTGCCATCCCAGGTGACAGTCGCATTGACGAAAAACAACAGGAAAAACTCAGCCGCTATCAGGACCTCAAGATTGAACTTCAAAGACTCTGGCAGAAACCAGTGCAGATGGTCCCGGTGGTGATGGGCACATTGGGTGCTGTGCCAAAAGATCTCAGCCGGCATTTGGAAACAATAGACATTGACAAAATTACGATCTGCCAACTGCAAAAGGCCACCCTACTGGGATCTGCACGCATCATCCGAAAATACATCACACAGTCCTAGACACTTGGGAAGTGTTCGACTTGTGATTTTGTGATATGAAATCCAGCACATCTATCTTGTTTGGTGTGTCATAATAAAATAATAATACAGTAGAGTCTCACTTATCCAAGCTAAACGGGCCGGCAGAAGCTTGGATAAGCGAATACCTTGGATAATAAGGAGGGATTAGGGAAAAGCCTATTAAACATCAAATTAGGTTATGATTTTACAAATTAAGCACCAAAACATCATGCTATACAACAAATTTGACAGAAAAAGCAGTTCAATACGCAGTAATGTTATGTTGTAATTACCGTATTTACGAATTTAGCACCAAAATATCACGATATATTGAAAACATTGACTACAAAAATGGCTTGGATAATTCAGAAACTTGGATAAGCGAGGCTTGGGTAAGTGAGACTCTACTGTAATAACAACTTTATTTTGTATCCTGCCTCCATCTCCCCAAAGGGACTTGGGATGGCTCACATGGGGACAAGTCCGATCAACATGGTTAAAACACAACCAACAATTTAAAAATATTATCTATATATATAAAAGAGTAATGGTGTCCTCCCCTCCCACTAAACAACAAAAGTACAAGCCCCAGAACCTAGAAATTTGGCAGCACAATCCACCATCCTTGCCCCTACGTTCCGACAACAAAAAGAAAAGAAAAATAAAGTCCTAATTAGAGGGAGAGGAATAAAATAAATACAAAAAACAATTTAAAAAACAACATAAAATAATACAATTAAAAAAACAAAAATAAAAATAATATAATATAATCAAATAATAAAATGTAATACAGTAGAGTCCCACTTATCCAACACTTGCTTATCCAACGTTCTGGATTATCCAATGCATTTTTGTAGTCAATGTTTTCAATACATTGTGGTATTTTGGTGCTAAATTCGTAAATACAGTAATTACTACATAGCATTACTGCGTATTGAACTACTTTTTCTGTCAAATTTGTTGTATAACATGTTTTGGTGCTTAATTTGTAAAATCATAACCTAATTTGATGTTCAATAGGCTTTTCCTTAATCCCTCCTTATTATCCAACATATTCGCTTATCCAACATTATGCTGGCCCGTTTATGTTGGCTAAGTGAGACTCTACTGTGCATACAAATAATAAAATAAAATAATAAAAACACAAATAATAAAAGAATAAAAAATAACATAAATACAAATAATACAACAAAAAATAATAAAAACACTAAAAAATTAATACAATAAAATACTATAACAGAAAATAACTAAAATAATACAAGAAAATAATAAAATATAATAAATAAAAAAGATAAGTTACAATAAAATTAATTATAAAATACAAATAACGTCAAATAAAAATTCCACAACAATTGTTAACCAATACCACCACCACTTTGCCACAGCAACGCGTGGCCGGACACAGCTAGTATCCATATTTATTTATTTATTTCGTGTCAAAAGCATTTCACGACAAATACGTTTCACAATGATGGGGGGAAAAAAGGAAATCACAAGCAACTAAATAGTTTTGGACCAAAAGCGGGCAACAGCAACCGCATTGTCCGTAGCTTTAAACAACTCCTCCTCCGTACATGAGGCAGGACATTGTGGGCAAGCATACATATGCGGAGTTGTTTGTTCAGCTCCACAGTCACACAAGGTGGAGGATTCCTCCAGGTAGTGCCACCTTGCCAAGTTGTCTTTAGATCTGCCCACTCCGCTTCTCAGTCTGTTTAGGGACTTCCAAGTTGCCCATTCTTGGTTTGCCCCAGGAGGAAGACCCTCTTGGGGGGCCATCCAGTTAGAATTGCCAGGTTTAGCTGCCCAGAGAGACACCCTTGCTGTTGCTGGAGGAACATCAAGAGGAGTGGTGGTTCTCATGAAGCCCTTCCTTGATTTGAGTCTGGTGGGAGGAGGCTGATAGTCATGCAGTGGGGGGCTTTCACAGTGTTCAACCTTATTTCTCTCACCGTTAGCAGCAACTTCCCGTCGCACGTCAGGAGGGGCAATGCCAGCTAACTTGTAGAGTTTATCAACAGGTGTAGGTTTAAGGCATCCCGTGATGATTCTGCATGTTTCATTCAGTGCTATGTCCACCTGCTTTGCATGGGCAGACTTGTGCCAGACAGGACAGGCATACTCTGCAGTTGAGAAAGACAAGGCCAGGGCTGATGTTCTTATTACTTGTGGGTCTGCACCCCATGCGCTGCCAGTCAGTTTCCGCAGGATGTTATTACGTGCAGCTACTTTGTGCTTGGTGTTCATGCAGTGTTTCCTATATGTTAGTGTTCGATCTAAGGTGACACCAAGGTATTTAGGATGGAAACAGTGTTCGAGCTCTTGGCCTTCCCAAGTAACTTTCCGTTTCCTGTTGGCTTCACGGTTACGTAGGTGGAAAGCACACACTTGTGTCTTGGCAGGGTTGGGCTTCAGGTGGTTCTCTTTGTAGTAGCTGGAGAGATCTTTCAAGGCATTAGTGAGCTGCTTTTCAACTGTTTCAAAATCTTTCGCTTGTATTGTAAGGCCAAGGTCATCAGCATATATAAAGCTCTTTGTGAGTGGTGATTGTGGCTGATCGTTCGTGAAGATGTTGAATAAGGTCGGTGCAAGAACGCTGCCTTGGGGTAAACCATTCTTTTGCCTCCTCCGTCTGCTTTTCTGGCCCTGAAACTCCACATAGAAGCTGCGGTTTTCCAGGAGGGTCTGGACAGTTTTTGTAAAGTCAAAGTCCCGGGTGATATGGTAGACTTTATGCAGCATTTTTCTATGTTGCACCGTGTCATAGGCTGCCGTAAGGTCCACAAAAACTGAGTATCCATATATATTAAAAAAAACCCACATAAACAACGAAAACATCAGCAGCAGCAGTTCAGAACCTGAGTAATAGCAATGACTAGAAATTAAAAACATTAAAACCTATAGGACAGGGACTATGATAAAGTGCAATAGCTGGAAGTGAGGTACAGTTTTCCTCACTACTTCGCGGTTCGCTTTTCGCGGATTCACTGTTTAGCAGTTTTTCTTTGGTAAATTTTTATTAATAGTAAATTTAAAGATAAAAATAAAAAAAATACATGGAAAGGTGGAGAACAATATGGGTGGAGAGAAAGAAAGAAAAATGAAGAAAAAAAATTGGAAGAAAGAACAAGGAGAAAAAAAAGGTACATGGGAGGGGTTGACTTCCATCTATTCCTTGGTGTTTGTATTGTGACTTTCTGTATTTTAGTATTTTATAGTCCAAACCGTCTTCTTCCCCTTTGTCTCTAATATTTTCTTGTTGTTCTTATCATTTCAAATTATAAGCTCCATTTTAAGTTGATTAAAATATTCTTTTACCGTGTCCCAGTTCGTTTGTTTTTTCGGTAATCCTTGGTTCGGAGAGAGCCAGTAAGTTAATTTATCCATATTCATTATTTCTAAGACTTTATTTTGCCATTCTTCTCTTTTCGGTATTTCTTTTGATCTCCACTTCTTCGCATATGTTATTTTGGCTGCTATTGTCAGGTGGTTAAATAGAATCTCTTTGTCTTTGTCTTTATCCAGATCCAACATTCCTAGCAAGAAATATTCTGGCTCCTTTTTAATGTTAGTCTTTAATATTTTTTGTATTTCTCCGTGTATATCTTTCCAATTTTTTTTAGCTTTTGTATGAAAAAAATACCATGTATAAAAAAGTACCTACCTGTTGTTCACATTTCCAACATTTGTTGGAGACATTTTTGTATAATTTTGAATTTTTTTGTGGTGTAATATACCATCTATATATCATTTTATACCAATTATCTCTTAAGTCGAATGCATATGTGTATTTGATTCTCTGATTCCAAATCTTTTCCCATTTTTCTAATTTTATTGGGTGTCCAATATTCTCTGCCCATTTAATCATACACTCATTGATTTGCTCTGTTTCTGTAGTCCATTCTAATCATCTTTTGTATATTTTGGTAATTATTTTGTTTTCAGATTTCATTATATTGTCCCAAAAAGAATCCTCTTCTGGGAAGCCATTCTCTTTGTCTATTTTGTAAAATTCTTTGGTTTGTATATAGTGGAGCCATGAGAAGTTGCTAAATTTATGTTTAATTTCTTTTTCCTCTTTGAGTTCTGTATTTCCTCTGTTTTTCTTTAACATATCTCTGTAAGTCGGCCATGTTTGCCATCCTAATTCCCTCCTTTGGAAGGCTTCTAGTGGTGAAACCCAAAGCGGTGTATTCCTATAAAATCTCTCCTTGTATCTTTCCCAAATTTTTATTAATCCTGCTCTTATATAATGATTTGTAAAATTCTTTTCAACCTTTTTTTTAAATCGTACCATGTGTACGCATGCCAGCCTCTTCTCAGGTCTGCCCCCTCTAATGTCAGAATATTCCTTTTTTGTAGAGTAGTCCAATCCTTGACCCATACTAGTCCACAGGCTTCATAATACGATCTCAAGTCAGGGAGACTCAAGCCTCCTCTTTTTTTTCGTCTATTAAATTTGTCCTTTTGATTCTCGGCTTTTTGCCTTGCCATATAAATTTCGCTATATCTAAAATTAAAAATGTTCATATTCCTGATGATCGGCAGAGATTGGAATAGATACAATATTTTAGGTAAAACATTCATTTTGATTAGTGAAATTCTGCCTAATAGGGACAATTTTAGAGACTTCCAATTTTCTAAAACTTTTTTTATTTCCTTCCATTTCTGGTCAAAATTATTTTTCAACAGCTGAGAGTTCTTTGCCGTCAACGTATATCCCAGGTATTGAATTTTGTCGACTATCTGGAATTCTGTTATTCTAGCTAATTCTTCTCTTTTGTTTTGGGATATATTTTTAGTTAAGATCACAGTTTTTTTCTTATTTATTCTTAAGCCAACCAATTTCCCATAATCTTCAATTTTATTAACCCATCTTTTTATATTTTCCAAAGGATGATTAATTATACAAATTAAATCATCGGCAAAAGCCCTTAATTTGTAATTTTCTTTGTTTAGCTTTTTAGATTTGGGTCTTCCCTTATACTATTCAGTAATATTTCCAGTACCATGATGAACAGCAGAGGGGATAACGGACACCCCTGTCTTGTCCCTTTACAAATATAAAAACTTTTGGATTCATGTGAATTTACCGTAATTTTAGCTTCTTGTCTTTCATATATTGCATTTATAGCGTTTGTAAATTGGTAGCCAAAATCCATTTCTTTTAGTAATAATTTTAAAAAGTCCCAATTCAGGTTATCAAACGCTTTTTCTGCATCCAAACTTAGTAGGGCCAATTCTTCTTGATTGTTTTTTTCATAGTATTTGTAGAGGACTGAGGGTGACAGTGAATGGAATTCCCTTTGAATCCCACCGCTGCCACCAATTATGTAAGGAACTTATGTGGAGATGCTGAGGGTGACAGTGAATGGAATCCCTTTAGAATCCCCTCAGCTTTGCCACCAATATGTACAGAGGTGAGGTGTCTGGCAGGAATGTGTGTCAGAGATGGAACCCTTTTGATCCCACACACGCACACACACAGATACCACCACTTAATAAAGATGTTTTATGAGAGATGATGTTAATTAATGATTTGTTGGATTATCTTCTTCTTCGCTGCCACCAATGGAGACGTCAGGCAGATGGTACTGGTTCTTTTAAGCTTTTTCTATTTGTTCCACTTCAGATGTTGATGTTGCTTAATTTAATATGAGAGTATGACAGAGGCTTAGTTGGAATAAAATCAAAACAAGTTTATTGCAGGTACAGAGCTTGATGGTTTCAGATAACTTATTAAAGGCACTTCGCTTAATGGTTACAAACGGTTATAAGGTGGTTAAACTTTCAAAAATACTTCTTTCTCTGGATTACACTAAACCCTGATCCTCCTGGATCCCCTGGGATTAATGTTCCTAATCCACAGACTCTATAAATGACCCTAGACAAATCACCTAACTTGCCTAGTCTGGTCTAACCTAAATCTGACTCAAATCTCTCTATTTAAGCCAGCCTGATTCTCCACACAAGAATCAGATCCTTCCCTGTGACTAGGAAATCACAGACTGCTGGGTTTTAAAACATTCCCCCTTTTCCTTTCCAGGCGGCGGTTGGCTCCGCCCCTGTTGCTATGGTAACCTGCTCTAGCACTCTAAGATGGCTACCTTCCCCATACATAATGTCAATTCACATACTCACCATTTTAACCTTAGCCAAACCTGGCTGTTTAACCAAAATCAAATACACATATCATCTATAAACAAAATATAATTATACACTTCTTCACACACCTCCCAATCCATAAAGATTATTTTTGACTTTTCTACATCCTAGAATGGTCAAAAATAATAATGTGGATTGTAATTAAAAAATATACAACAATACATATTAATACACTCTTAACATATAATATCAACACATTATTATGCAACATATATAAACACAAACCTTCATTGTTGCAACCTCTAATATGTCCTGGAAAGTGAATCCGCTACAATGTTGCTTTTACCTTTTACATGTTTTATTTCAAAGGAGTAATCTTGTAGTAACAGGCTCCATCGAAGAAGCTTGTTATTAGTTCCCTTGGTGTTATCTAGCCATTTTAATGGGGCATGATCAGTTTGGAGGGTGAACCTTCTCCCCCATAAATAAGGCCTTAATTTTTGTATGGCCCAAACTATGGCTAAGCACTCCTTTTCGATGGTTGACATGCTGCACTCTCGAGGAAGTAATTTTTTACTCAGAAAGAGGATTGGACGATTTTCCCCTTCTGCATCAACCTGACTTAAGACGGCTCCTAATCCAGTATCAGAAGCGTCACAGGTCAAAATAAAAGGTGCGTCAAAATCTGGGGCTTTTAAAACAGAACTTGATGTAAGGGCCTGTTTTAGTTGTTCCATGGACTTCTGACATTCAGGGGACCAAATTACTTGATTGGGGCAGTTCTTTTTAGTGAGATCAGTTAGAGGGGCTGCTAAAGTGCTAAATGATGGTATAAACTTCCAGTAATATCCTGCTAAACCAAGGAATGATCTTACTTGCTTTTTGGTCTTTGGGTTAGGCCATTGGTGGATGGCTTCAACCTTGGTTAGCTCCGGTCCGATACTCCCACAACCTACTATATGACCTAAATATTTGGTTGTGCGGTTTCCTATCTGGCACTTGGAAGCCTTGATAGTTAGACCTGCCTCCTTTAACCGACTCAACACCTGATTGAGGTGTTTCAAGTGATCTTCCCAACTTGAACTAAAAATCCCTATGTCGTCCATGTAAGCCACACAGAAATCTCCCATACCACTAAGTATTCTGTCCACTAAACGTTGAAACGTGGCTGGACTATTTTTTAATCCAAAATGTAAAACGGTGAACTCATATAATCCCGCATGAGTCCTAAAAGCTGTCTTGGCCTGGTCCTGAGGTGCCATAGGTACCTGCCAAAATCCCTTGGTTAAGTCCAGGCTGCTGATAAAATTGGCCTTCCCCATCCTCTCTAACAGATCATCTAACCGAGGCATAGGGTAGGTATCTGATTGTGTTACCTTGTTTAAAAGTCGATAGTCCACACAGAACCTTATGGTGTTATCAGGCTTTTGAACCAAAACAATTGGTGAGGCCCATGGGCTGCTTGATGGTACTACAATGCCCATGTCCAACATTTCTTTTACCTCCCTCTCAATGCATTTAGTTATTTTGCCTGTAACTCGGTATGGAGGAGATGCTATGGGTGGAGTATCACCAGTGATGATTTGATGATATATCCCCTGTACTCTCCCTGGGAGATCCGAAAATAAATGGTCATACTTATTTAATAATTTCTTAACTTGTTTCTGTTGACTCTGGGACAATCCCTCATCAACCTTTACTTGCTCGCTGCTCCTATAGGCTTTCCTATTCCCTTCCCAAAAGGGAAAAGTACCTGTTTCCTCCCCCGAAATTATCATACATACATTTACAGATCTATTTACATATGACTTTAACATATTTACATGCACCAGCTTTTCTATATTAGACTGTTCATCATATATAGAATAGTTCACGCCACTGTGTCTTTTGATGACTTTCCACGGTCCAGTCCAATCTACTTGGAGCTTGTTGGTCTTGGTTGGTGTGAGATACAGGACCTCATCCCCTATCTCGAAGCTCTTGCATCTGGCCGTTGTATCGTAGTGAGCTTTCTGTCTCTGCTGGGCTGTCGCTAGATGTTCTTGGGCGGTGTTCCTGGCCATTTCCATTGTTGACTGTCGATCTTTGATGTATTTAGTCACTGAAACAGGTTCCGGTCTTGGACTTGCTTCCCAGAATTCCCGAATTAAATCAAGCGGTCCTCGCACTCGCCTCCCGTACAACAATTCAAAAGGGCTATAGCCAGTGCTGTCCTGGGGAACTTCCCTATAGGCAAACAATAATTGCTGGAGCTTGATGTCCCAGTCATGTGGGTGTTGCTGACTGTAAGACTTAATCATGCGAACCAAGGTCTTATTTAGGTTTTCAACAAGGCCATTGGTTTGTGGATGATAGGCTGATGATGTCAAATGCCTTATCCCACACAGTTCCAGTAATCTTTCCATTAATCTAGAAGTGAACTGGGTTCCCAAATCTGATACTAGTTCTTTAGGGTAACCTGTTCTTCCCCATATTGAGAGCAGTGCATTGGCTATTGTTGTTGTCTCGATGTTAGTTAGGGCTACTGCCTCAGGATAACGAGTTGCGTAATCAATCATAGTCAAAATATATCTGCATCCTCTCCTACTGGGT
Organism: Anolis carolinensis; assembly: GCF_035594765.1. Taxonomy (NCBI): domain Eukaryota; kingdom Metazoa; phylum Chordata; class Lepidosauria; order Squamata; family Anolidae; genus Anolis; species Anolis carolinensis. The sequence continues at coordinate 6,210,475 of NC_085842.1, forward strand.
TTGGGAAGAGGACCGATGATATCTATGCCCACTCTAGAAAAAGGTTCCCCAATTAATGGCATTGGGACTAATGGAGCCTTAAGTTTATCTCTTCCTGAGCTAATCCTCTGGCATGTGTCACAGGATTGACAGAACCTTTTAATTTGCTGGTACATGCCAGGCCAAAAGAAATTTTTTGTGATTCTTTGAGTGGTCCGTCTAATTCCTAAATATCCCCCTTGTGGGCTGTCATGGGCTACCTCCATCAACTGTTCTCTATACTTCTGAGGTACCACAATCTGCGTATAGGAAGCGGACATCTCTGGGGCTTTTTGATTTAAAACTTCCCTGTACAAAACTCCATTTTTAGTAATGAACCTGGTGGGCTTTTCTAAAGTTAAATCTCCCTCAGTGTTTTGGGCCTGCTCAAACAAAAGCTGCAATGTGTCATCAGACTTTTGCTCCCTCAGGATTTCTCTTTCCCCTTCAGTCTTATTTACCAAATCAGCCATTACAGAACTTGCCTCAGGATTTTCTTTTAAGTTCTGTTGTATAGGTAAACAGACAACTTCTTTCTCAGATTTCTCCTCTTTGCATTCACCCTCATTAAGAGTCTTTGGTGTCTTTTTGACTTCTCTGGCAAGGTCATTTCCAATTAGGCATTTATATGGAATATCAGAACTAATAGCAAAGTCCCATACTCCTTCCCACTTGCCATATTGAACAGGTAAAGAAACCACTTCGCTTGGGATCACGGGACCCAAACCTTTTAAATTAACCTGATAAGTAGGGTGTTGGCATTTTGATGGTACTAATTCAGGTCTGATGATACAGACTTCTGAACCTGTGTCCCTCCATCCTTGTATTTGGTTTCCATCAATGTTGATGTTTTCCAAATACTCATCTGATGTTTGATCTAACAAAACAAACAGACATTGCCTCTCCTTTTGAATTTCCTGAGGTAAATCTTTTTGAACCTTAGCTGGTTCTTTAGTTGCCTCTTTGGTTGGGACTTTTTTAACATAGAAAGAGGGTTTTTCTTTCTTTAAAAGAGCACATTGTGATTTGTAATGTCCTGTTTTACCACAGTGAAAGCATCGAATATTTCCCTCCATTTTGGCAGGGTTCATTACACTAGCCATCCTCCAGGTGGTGTTTTCTATGGAAGCTCCTCTCCCTTGCTGTGCGCGCGTGAGGGGAAAAGATGGCTGTTTAAACTGTCTTTCCTTAAATCCTCCTTCTTCCCTTTTAAACCCTTCAATGTAATTAGTTGGTCCACCATCCCAGCTGCTTGATTAGCAGTCTGAGGCTTTCTATCTTGTACCAGCCATCGATAATCTGATGGAACCTGCTGGTATAGCTGCTCTAATTTTATTAAATCCTTCAACTGCTGGAAGTCTTTTACCTCAGAATTCCTCAACCAACTCTCAAAATATTGTGCCTGTTTGGCAGCTAGCTGTAAGAAACTTTCATTTTTTTCTCTCCTCAGCGTTCTGAATTTTGTTCTATAAAATTCAGGAGTTAGCTGTAACCTCTGTTGTACCAGCTGTTTAAATATAGTGTAATTTCTGCGTTCTTCTTCCACCATTTCGCTATAGATCTCTAATAGCTTTCCACAAATCTGTGGCCTGAGGTAAATCATCCAATTTTCCTCAGCTATTTCCAAATCTTTACAACACCATTCAAACGAAATTAAAAACTGCTCAACATCATCCTCCTTGTTGTATTTAGGAAACCTCTTTAAGGCTGAATCCACAGGATTAATGATGGGAGTCCCTGGTTGTGCCTCTACAGAAGGCTGAGACAGTGTCAGATTCTGTTTTTCCCATTCAATCTCCATCCTTCTCATCTCTATCTCTGCCTGTCTCCGTTTCTCCTCTGCTTCCAATTTCTTACTCTCCATCTGTGCCTGTATCTGTCTTTCTTTCTCCTGTGCTTCTGCCTCTTTCTCCCATTTTATCTTCTCCATCTGTGCCTGTCTCTCTCTTTCCTTCTCCTGTGCTTCTAATTCTAATTTTCTCATCTCTAATTGATATTTCATCATTGCTTCTGACATGGTGGTCTGTTGTTCCGAATCTGAACTCTCTCCCTCTTGGTACACCTCTACCTCTCCTGCTCCTCTTTTCTGCTTTCTGGTGGCCATTCTTTATAAGTTTTACCTCAGAAAATTTTTAATGAGCGATCTTAGGCACCAAATTAGGGATGTTATACGTATCCCGCCGCTTGCCGCCAATTTATGTAGAGACTTGATGTGGCAGAGGATGGAATCCCTCTTTGAATCCCACCACTGCCACCCAATAATGTAAGGAGCTGAGGTGACAGAGGAATGGAATCCCTTTTAGAATCCCTCAGCCTTGCCACCAAATTGCACAGAGGTGAGGTGTCTGACAGGAATGTGTGTCAGAGATGGAACCCTTTTGAATCCCACACACACACACACAGATACCACCACTTAATAAAGATGTTTTATGAGAGATGATGTTAATTAATTATTAGTTTGACTATCTTCTTCTTCGCTGCCACCAATGGAAGAGACGTCAGGTAGATGGTACTGGTTCTTATAAGCTTTCTCTATTTGTTCCACTTCAGGTGTTGATGTTACTTAACTTAATATGAGAGTATGACAGAGGCTTGGTTAGAATAAAATCAAAACAAGTTTATTGCAGGTACAGAGCTTGATGGTTTCAGATAACTTAGTAAAGGCACTTCGCTTAATGGTTACAAACGGTTATGAGGTGGTTAAACTTTCAAAAATACTTCTTTCTCTGGATTACACTAAACCCTGATCCTCCTGGATCCCCTGGGATTAATGTTCCTAATCCACAGACTCTATAAATGACCCTAGACAAATCACCTAACTTGCCTAGTCTGGTCTAACCTAAATCTGACTCAAATCTCTCTATTTAAGCCAGCCTGATTCTCCACACAAGAATCAGATCCTTCCCTGTGACTAGGAAATCACAGACTGCTGGGTTTTAAAACATTCCCCCTTTTCCTTTCCAGGCGGCGGTTGGCTCCGCCCCTGTTGCTATGGTAACCTGCTCTAGCACTCTAAGATGGCTACCTTCCCCATACATAATGTCAATTCACATACTCACCATTTTAACCTTAGCCAAACCTGGCTGTTTAACCAAAATCAAATGCACATATCATCTATAAACAAAATATAATTATACACTTCTTCACAGAAGGTTTATATATTTGTGGAAAGTCCAGGGTGAGAGAAGAACTCTTGTCAGTTGGAGGCCAGTGTGAATGTTGTAGTTAATTACCTTGATCAGCATTGAATAGCTTCATCTCCTGGCTTCTTCCTGCCTGGGAGTAGCCTTTGAACAAAGGATACCCCCAGGCAGGAAGAAGCCAGGAGATGAAGCTATTCAATGCTGATCAAGGTAATTAGCTGATCAAGGTAATTAGTCGTTAGCTGCCCCTGATTCATTGATATCTGGAACTCCTCTGTTTTCAGAGTGTTGCTTCTTATTTACTGTTCTGATTTTTGAGTTTTTTTAATACTGGAAGCCAGATCCAACAAATGCTACTTTCAGCAAAGGACAAGAGGGATCCTCTCTCCTCTGCAGGAGTCTACCATGTACCATGTAGCTGTAGACAAGTCTACAGAGGGATCACTAAAGGCAGCATTGCCCAAACACGAGTCAAAGAACATGAAAGGCACTGAAGACTCACTCAACCAGAGAAATCAGCCATAGCAGAGCACTTGATGAACCAACCTGGACACAGGATATTGTTTGAGAACACAGAAATGCTCGACCACTCCAACAACTATCATGTCAGACTACACAGAGAAGCCCTTGAAATCCACAAGCATGTTGACAACTTCAACAGAAAGGAGGAAACCATGAAAATGAACAAAATCTGGCTACCAGTATTTAAAAACTCAAAAATCAGAACAGTAAATAAGAAGCAACACTCTGAAAACAGAGGAGTTCTAGACATCAATGAATCAGGGGCAGCTAACGACTCTGAACAAAGGATACCCCCAGGCAGGAAGAAGCCAGGAGATGAAGCTATTCAATGCTAATCAAGGTGATTAACTACAACATTCACACTGGCCTCCAACTGACAAGAGTTCTTCTCTCACCCTGCACTTTCCACAGATATATAAACTGTCAGAGTAATTCGCAGCGTAGCAGCAGTTGTATGTTGTCAATGGAGCACAGAACGAAGAGAAGTCAGAAACGATGTTAAAAATATATACAAAGTTTTACTATACAAGACAAACAGACTTGCAGACGAACACAGGCTTGGCTTTCACTCTAGGCAGACACAAACTCAGAACAGCGCAAGATCTCAACACAATCAGTAATGTACAAAAACACTTGAGTCTGGATACTCCCAAGGTTCCAGCCATATATCAAGGTCAACACAGCTTCTCAGTCTCTTTACAGACTATAGCATAATCTGAATGATGCAACCTGTATGCAATACATGCCAGACACAAATTTCATTTAAACACTACCAATACACAAATCCCACATTAACATAAACCTTCTTTGCTGAGTTTCTCCATACCTCACAACGTCTGAGGATGCCTGCCATAGATGTGGACGAAACGTCAGGAGAGAATACTTCTAGAACATGGCCATACAGCCCAGGAAACATACAAGAGACCGAAAGGCCTCCGTCCCTGTGGAAGGAGGAAGAGGAGGGTGTGTGGTCTTCTTTATCAGAGAATGAAATTGTGTTGATCCCTGAGAGTCACCTTTAACTCCCCGATTCTGTCTCTGCAGTAAAATGGCAACATGATCGCAGAATAACTTCAAGATATCAATATGGATGCCAAGCAGCTTCAAGTGAGTGTTGCCTTCCTCATTGCATGTTTACTCCAGATGGGTGAGGTGGGCATTTGACTGAAATGGATTGAATTGAGACATACATCCAAGACTGTTCCCAAAGCTGCAGTGAAGCCAATAGCACTGAACGTAGCTATCCAGCCCTCAGCATGGAAAAGAACAATGGAAACATAAATGGTTTTCAGTCAGTCTGTACCCCTGGTAGGTAGATCCCAAAGAGAGACATCTGGCCCCAGGGGTCAAGTGCAGAGTCAGCCAGGCTGAGGGAGAGAGCTGTACTTTTATGGGTTTATATCCCAAATTCTTATCTGCAGAAAAACATCAAGATGAAGCAATGGAAATTTATTTATTAATTTATTAATTTATTTACAGTATTTATATTCCATCTTTCATTCTCACCCCGAAGGGGACTCAGGGCAGATCATAATGTACACATACATGGCAAACATTCAATGCCATATTTATTTATTTATTATTTATTTACAGTATTTATATTCCACCCTTCCTTTTCACCCCGAAGGCTGCTCAGGGCGGATTACAATGAACATATATATGGCAATCATTCAATGCCATCAGACAAACAACATACAGTATAGACACACACAGAGGCATTTAACATTTCCAGCTTCACAATTCCGGCCACAGGGGGAGCTGTTGCTTCACCGTCCACTAGTGACTGTACTTCCTCATTCCTTTCCAGCATGTTGCTGGCAGTTTGATGGTATTGTAAATTAGTTAAATTAGCCTCACGCATAAAGCGTACCTAAATTTCCTACTTGACAGATGCAACTGTCTTTCAGGCTGTATAGGTAAACAGCAAGCTGGGCTATTTAATCGTCGGGGGCTTAACCCGACGTGGGCTTCAAACTCATGATCTCTCGGTCAGTAGTGATTTATTGCAGCTGGTTACTAGCCAGCTGCACCATAGCCCGGCCCATATGAACATACAGACAGAGACGAAGACAGAGACACAGAGGCAATTTAACCTTCTCCAGCTTCCGGCTTCCTGAGGGTATGCTCGATTCCAGCTACAGTGGGAGCAGCTGCTTCATCATCCACTGTGATGCCATGTCCTTGGATACTTCCTCATTCGAAATGCTGCTGGACAATTTTTATGATGTCGTAAATTAGCCTCCCCACATAGTGGTACCTAAATTTCCTACTTGATAGATGCAACTACTTTCGGGTTGCAACAACGAGCAGGGCTATTTTTTATTTTAATGGTCGGGTGCTCACTCTGACACGGGCTGGCCTCGAACTCATAACCTCTTCATCATAGTGATTTATTACAGCTGGCTACTAACCAGCCTGCACCACAGCCCAGCCCCTGTATGTACCAGTTAAATTGCACAGAGAGATGGAATCCTTCACAGCCAGTTCTTCCTTTCCTAAAAAGATTCATTAATATACTGTATTATGCACTTGTGCTTCTGGGAATGCTATTTACCCTGTTTCCCAGAAAATAAGACAGTGTCTTATATTAATTTTTGCTCCCAAAGATGTGCTAGGTCTTATTTTCAGGGCATGTCTTATTTTTTCATGAAGAAGAATTCACATTTATTGTTGAACAAAAAAAATGAACATCACAAGCCAACATAACCAAACTGTGAATCCTATCAAGAATTTCTTGTTACTGCCACTATTTCCATTAAAATCACATAGAGCAATCAGAGTGCATCAATAATATAAACATAATAAGATAAACAGATTAAGAAAAACAACTACAGTTCATGAGATATCATATCAAGACATATATTGCACTCTACTCCAGTCCATAACATATGATATTCCTGTCATTCCTGATTAATTTTCAAGATTAGAATACCCTTCCATGAAAGAGGGAAAAGGCAGCTCAGATTGTGATGTGCATTACAAGTGACAGGTGATCTTCCAGTGTACAAAAATATTGATGTACTTCCCAAATTTCAGAACCAGAAAAAGTGATTCACATGAAGAAAAATGTAATTAATTGTTTTATTTTAGAAGAGGGATCTGTAACTGCCAGAAGTCCAAGGAATGGATATCCCCACACTGGATCTTAGAAGCTTACATTCCCTTTCCATGTCATCTGCCTTTATCCCCAAATGTTTTTTTTTACTCAAAAGGCTCCTTGTGGCATCTAAGTGGTGTGAAGAACAATTTCAGGGTTTTTGTTTGTTTAGTTTTAAAATCAAGAGCATCTGGGATCTGCACTGACAGCCTCAAAGGCCCAGTTGGATGGAACAGAAAGAGGATGGAGGGGCACAGGAAACAGCTTGTGGGGTTTGCACATTGCCCAGCTCACACATACACTTAGAATTCAGGTGGATGGTCAGAGCACTTTTTTAAGGTCAATGGAAAGTGGGTTTTGTACTACAAGTCCCATCAGGCCTTAGCTATGGAAGGGTGGGAGTTGCAGGCCAGCAATGTCTACAGCAGAATGCATGCAAAGAATGGCTTCCTCTGGGTCAAGATGAACCACATATGGAGCAAATGCTTTTTCTTTCTTCCTAAGCCATGACGCCTCCTTCCTCATTTCTCTCTCTTCCAAAAAGTAGAAATAATAATAGACCTTTCTTGAAAAATGTACCTGGTTCTCATACACTATCTGGCACACACCCAGCGAGGAAGGAGGCAGGAAAGGTAGCCACATGGAAGGTGAGGAGGCAGGAAGAGTGCATGCCTGTCGGGTTCTCTTCTCCCAGTTGTGCTGTGGGTCCGTCTTCCAAAGAAAGCACCAAGACACACGCGGGTAGATTCCAACAAGTTTTATTGTACTGAATACCAGAACCTTCTTTTGTGCCACATATATAGGGACTCTTACATACCAGAGGGTCATTGATGTTTTATGGCCGGCCTGCTTTATGGCTGGCATCTGTTCTTTGTCCGCTGAGCAGAGATGTCAAGGATTGGAGATCCTGACATCGCCTCTCCCTTCTTCCTTAGTGGCAGCTGCGGAAGGGAAAGGCAGGAGAAAAGGATCTCATTCGCACAGCGCTTCTCTTGCTTTTTCTTTCCCCCTCTTCAGCGAGTGCCGTGCAAAAGGGGAAGGGAAAGATCAAGCAGCCCCTTCTCCTTCGCATTCACACAGCACTGGCCAGGAAGGCTAAGGAGAAGCTGTTTCTCCCGCTTTTTCCTTCCCCCTCTTCAGCAAGTGCAGACCAAAGGGGGAAGCGAGGGAAAAGGAGAGGGGAAAGCGTGAGCAGCACTTTCTTATTCGCACAGCACCAGCCGAGGAAGGAGAAGGGAGCCGCGGCAGCGGCGGCTCCCTCCTAGGTCTTACTTTCCGGGGAGGTCTTATATTTGGCAAGTCTCCCAAACCTGTACTAGGTCTTATTTTATGGGGATGTCTTATTTTCGGGGAAACATGGTAAGAGTAATTGGTGTAGCACATCTCACACAAGTACTAGAAGAGCATCTCCACATTCAACGCCATAGTGGGCTGGCCTTGGTGGGGCACTTACACAACCTTCACAGTTGCTCTCCTTCTCCCACGAACACACCTACACACATAGCTAAAGCCACACTGTGCTGACCTAAGTGAGACACAGCCTTTCAAAAGGTCATGAACAGAGGGCGTAAATTTCACCCAACCCTTTCCTGCCCATGGAACTGACCCTCTTGTCTTTTCCTTTGTTTTAGCAAGTGATCAAAAACCCAACATTTCTAAGAAAGGCAAGAGAAATTCATCTGAAAGGAGAGAATGAATGACAACGGGAAAAGACACAGAGAGAAAGGCAAACCAAGGAGATGGGATGATGGTGTAACTGTATGCTTCTGCCCTCTTCCCTGCTTAATATTTGAGTTAAACTACAATCATTGGGGAATAATTAGCTGACAAGCAAAGTCAGTGTTGATACATTGTATATAAATGTGTACGAATGGTTTTTACAAAGCAACCGGAAGGGCATCCTCACATTTGATGCCTAGTGGTGGGCAAGTAGGGAGATCCCACGTGGTGTGGTATTAGGGGAACTTACACAACCCTCATGGTTGCTCCCCTTCTCCCAGCAACACACCCACACACATAGCTAAAGAGACACTGTACAGGCCTAGAAGAGATACAGTCTTTCAAAAGGCCGTGAACAAAGGATGGGGATTCTACTGCAGCCCTTCCCTGCCCAAAGAATTGACCTTCTTTGTCTTTTCCTTCTTTTTTTAGTAAGAGACCAAAAATCCAATATTTCTAAGGAAGGTAAGTGAATCCCACCCAGCTCAAAGGGTAGAATAAATTACAAGGGAAAAGACATACATAGAAAAGCAAATCAGGGAAATTGAATGGTTTGTAGCCGTAGAAGATGGTGGTGTAACTGTATCCTTCTACCTTCCTCCCTGATTAATATTTGAATTTTAAGAAAGTTAAATTAGAATAGTGGGTTGCTGTGAGTTTTTCGGGCCGTATGGCCATGTTCCAGTAGAATTCTTTCCTGGTGTTTCACCTGCATCTGTGTGGCTAATGGCATCTTGTTGTAGTTGAGCCAAGGGGTAGTAATGGTACTACTGGTGAAACTGCTAGCAGGAGGAAAAGGGCTAATGGTGAGCAGGTGTTTGATGAGGAACAGCAAGTAAAGCGGTTCCGGGAAATACTTATGGCTCCTTCTGAGGATGAAACGTTTGAAGGGTTCTCTAGTGGTGAGGAGTCAATGCAGGAAGACGATGGATTAACAGAGAGTAGAGGAACTCAAAGGTCAACTCGGGAGCAAGAGTCAGATGAAGAAAGGGAAAGGAAGAAGATCCGGGATCTACTCACTGCTCCCACAGAAGATGAAACGTTTGAAGGTTTTTCTGGGGATGATGGGTCTGGGAGTGAGATGGAAAGTGCTGCAGATTGGACTCAAGTAAATGTGTGTGCAGAGCCAGTTTCTGGGGGTGCATCAGGGAATTGGCAAACTACTGGTGCACCAGTGACATGGGGAGATCTAAGTCTTGAATGAAGATGGAGGGACTGGAGGGATGACGGGCGAGCTTCACATATGAGATTAAGATCAGCTGTGGATAATGATGATGGGGCGGAGGCCTCATCATCTGTGGACTCCGATGTGTAAGTTAAAAGTGGAGTTGGAAGGAAAGCTCCCTTGCAGAAGGCAAAGTGTTGTTTGGGACATTGCTTTGTCACTGCCTGTTCTCCTTGGGTCCTCGCTGTATAGCTTCGTGGTTCCTGAGTTCGGTTTGGCTCCTGACGACGACAACGTTCCTTCCTGGCTTGGCGTTCCTGACTTCCCTTGGCTCCTGAATTCGGTTTGGCTCCTGACGACGACAACGTTCCTTCCTGGCTTGGCGTTCCTGGCTTCCCTTGGCTCCTGAATTTGGTTTGGCTCCTGATGACGACAACATTCGCTCCTGGCTTGGCATTCCTGGCTTCTCCTTGATTCCTGAATTCGGTTTGGCTCCTGACGGCAGCGTTGCCCGTTCCTGGCTTGGCATTTGCTGGCTCCCTTCTGGTTCCTGAATTCGGCTTGGCTTCTGACGACGGCATTGTTACTCCCGGTTGGCTTTCCTTTGGGTTTCTGGATTCGGCTTGGCTTTTGGACAACAGTATCGCTTGCTCTCGCTACTGGTGGGCGTTTGGCCCTTCCTTGGCTCTCTGTGCTAGAGCGGGGCGTGACTCTAGTTCCAGTGAACGTTTGGTTGAAATTAAGCCAGATTATCAGGCTAGATAATCCGGATTATTTACTGTTCCTCTTTTTTGCCTTTTCTTGAAACAAAGACATTTACCTTTACTGGGAACACTGAAGTTAAGTGTTTCTAGGTTCTAAATATCATTTAATAAACATTTGTTAACTCTAATCATTGTGTGTGGCCCTTTAAGAGGAGTCTGAGTCTTGACACATCTTCAGTGGTCTGTTGGAAGTGAGGCAAGTGGAGTGCATAAACTACAATAGTATGGAAATAATTACCGTATATACTCAAGTATAAGCTGACCCGAGTATAAGCCGAGGCACCTAATTTTACCACAAAAACTGGGAAAACTTATTGACTCAAGTATAAGATGAGGGTGGGAAATGCAGCAGCTATGGGTCAATTTCAAAAATAAAAATAGATATTAATAAAACTGCATTATTTGAAGCATCAGTAGGTTAAATGTTTTTGAATATTTATATAAAACCTTAATTTAAGATAATAATAAGACTTTAATAAGATAAGACTGTCCAACTCTGAATACCTATATCAGGGTCCTCAAACTTTTTAAGTGGAGGGCCGATTCACAGTCCCTCAGACTGTTGGGGGGACGGACTATGATGAAATAGTCCAAAATTAAGATTATTGTTGTTGTGTGCCTTCAAGTCATTTCAGACTTAGGTCAACCCTAAGGCCAAAGTTTAGGACAGGGGCCAGGTAAATGACCTTGGAGGGCCACATCCGGCCCATGGGCCTTAGTTTGGTGACCCCTGATCTAGACGATTTCATAAGACCATAGGTAAGCAAAGAGACCTCCAAAGACCATCTAGATGGTTTCATAAGACTATAAGTAAGAAAAGGGACTCTCAAAGGCCATCTAGATGGTTTCATAAGACCATAGGTAAGCAAAGAGATCTCCAGAGACCATCTAGATGGTCTCATAAGACCATCGGTAAGGAAAAGGACCCTCGAAGGCCATCTAGATGATCTCATAAGGCCATCAGAAGACCATAGATAAGGAAAGGGACCTCAAAGACCATCTAGATGGTTTCATAAGACCACAGGTAAGGAAAGGGACCCTCAAAGGCCATCTAAACGGTCTCATAGGACCATAGGCAAGGAAGGTGACCTCTAAAAGCCATCTAGATGGTCTCATAAGGCCGTAGCTAAGCAAAGAGACCTCCAAAGAGCAGGTAGACTTAGGTCAACCCTAAGACCAAAGTTTAGGACAGGGGCCAGGTCAATGACCTTGGAGGGCCACATCTGGCCCATGGGCCTTAGTTTGGGGACCCCTGACCTATATACTCAAGTATAAGCTGACCTGAATAGAAGCCAGCCAGGACCCTCACTCGAGTATAAGCCGAGGGGAGCTTTTTCAGCCCTAAAAAAGGGCTGAAAAACTAGGCTTATACTCGAGTATATACAGTAACTGATCACTGAAGTCAGTGTTGATACATTGTATATAAATTAGTAAGAAAGTTTAAAAAGGAACCCCAATGTGATCCCTGCATTAGGTGCCATAGTGGTGGCCCAGTGGGAGGTCACTACATTGGGAGGCATTAGTGGGGCACTTAAGGAGCTCTCATGGTTGCTCTCATTCTCACACTAACACGCCTCTCAAAAGGCCATTCATGAAGAAAAGATGGGAATTCAGTAAAACCTGCTGCTGCAGAAAGAAGGGAGCTGTATGTTCACTTCGATAGATTTAGTTTGTTCTGCAAAGTGCTCAAAGAGCGGAGGGAGAAAGACGAATTTGAGCACTTTATCCTGGGAATTGAAACTGCAAGGTGTCACGTTTTTGTGTATATTTCTGTGCTAAAATCAGTGAGGATTAGCTTTTCATTCCATGTGCATCTGTCCCCTCCAAAAAAGAAGAAAGCATCTAGATGTCACAATCCTTTTTTTGCTCCAAACAATTGGCCCCATGTTTCCTTTGTTTTTATTTATTTATTTCCTGCATTTATACCCCACCCTTCTCACCCGCGGGGACCCAGGGCAGCTTGCAACAGTTGGCAAGAAAGCGATGAAGGGTTCGGCAGCACTGAGGAAGGTAAGCATTAAGAAAGAGCAAGAAAGGTGGCTGCGGGAGGTCTGCAACCCTGGGAGATGGTAGCACAGCTGTGTCTCTCCACTATCCTCTCTACTTGATAAATGATTTTTAAAAGAGTTAAACCAGAGTAGTTGGAAAATAATTAGCTGACAAGTGAAGTCAGATGTCAAGAAATCTGGGTATTTTACTATGCTATTTCACATTATAGGACTTGAACGTCCTCAGATTTTGGTGTCTACTGGAAACCAAATACCAGCAGATATCAAGGGTCCACTATACTGGGGGCTGAAAGGCTCAGCCCAGCTCCCGCCTGGCACCTGGAGACTGATCTAGCTGAGTTTTGGCACCATTACCATTATGACAACCACAGGTATGTCTCAATTGGTTTTTGGCCCCACCCGTAGCCCTGGGCACACTCTTGATTTGGTCTTCTGTTCAGGATGAGATGATGGTGATGGTGTTCACGTTCCCTTTGTCATGGACTGATCACTACCTGGTTAGGTTTAGACTCACTGGGGCTCTAAACCTCCACAGGGGTGGAGGGCTGATTAGGATAGTCCGCCCCAGAAGGCTTATGGATCCAGATGGATTCCTGAAAACTCTTGGGGAGTTTCCTGCCACTTGGGTAGGTGATTCTGTCAAAGCTCTAGCAGACCTCTGGAATACGGAGGTGGCCAGGACAGTTGGCACAATCACTCCTGAACGTCGCCTTTCACAAAGCAGAGCCAAATCAGCCCCCTGGTATTCCATTAGCTGGCATCCCTTCCTTACTCTGTTTTTTAAAAACAGCTAAAATGCATTTATATTCTCTTACGTATAGAGAAGAGGAGGATTAGAATACTATGCATGGTTATCATCAGTCAGGAATGGTGTTGCACCCTGGCTCTGTTGGCTGCTTAAATTTTTAAAATAATTTTAATAATTTAAATGTATTTTAAATCTGTTTAGATTTGTGTTTCGTTTTAATGTCAAATGTAGATTGGTTATGTTATAATCTCTTATTACTTTGTTATAGATGTGGATTTATTTCCTGGTTTTGGTTGGGTTATCTATCTGTTTTTGTTTAGTTAATTACGGCATTGAATATTTGCTGATTTTTCTTGGAAACTGCCCTGAGTCCCCTTGGAGAGACAGGGTGGGATATAAATAAATTTTCTACATTATTATTATTATTATTATTATTATTATTATTATTATTATTATTATTTTGTCTGGTGAAAATTACACGTCAGCATTTTAGATGGATTAGGGATCAGCTGGTTTCCCTTGTAATAGGCAGTAAGAGCACCTAAAGCTTCGGAGAGCTTCTGTTCAACCCTTTCAAAGCTTCCTGCTTAGGCAGTGATAGCACGATCGTCAGCATAGATGAAACTCTCTGTCCCTTCTGTCAGTGGATGGTCATTTGGGTAAATTTTAAAGATTGATAGAGCAAGCACACTCCCCTGAGGCAGGCCATTCTCCTGTCTTCACCACCTACTTCTCTGACCCTGGAACTCAATAAAAAAGCTCCTGCTTTGTAGCAGATTTCCTTTGAAGAAGGTGAGGTGGTAGTCCTTTGTGATATTATACATTTTTCTCAGGAGAAGGCGATGATTTACAGTATCGTAAGTTGCTGACAGCTCCTGTAATCTGCTGCCTTTCAAAACCATATTCTGTGTGCTGAGTCAGGTTCAGAACTTGTGATGTGCAGCTTTTCCCTTTCCTGAAACTTATCAGATTATGAGGCATGACATAAATGTTTTCCCGCTCCTAGTCCTGGAATCTCCCCTTCACTTCACTTCAGTGAACACATTCTGAGGTCCGGTCCTGCTCCTTCCCTCTTTCTGAATGAGCCGCATTGAGTCTATATTGAGAAAAAAGTACAGTAAAAGTAAAATCAATAAAAGTGTCTCTGGGACCTGTGAGTTTCTCCTTTATGTGTTGTACATTACTCAACTCTGGTGACAATATAATCTGGTGCTGTAAGAAAACCCAGAGTCTATTTCTGCTGTATTCTGCTGAGAACACAGACTCTCTTTTTTTTTGGCTAAAACTTACACATTCTTCTGGTTACTGATTAAGGCTCCTTTACCCTCGATCAAATTATTTGTGATTCATTCTCCTGCCCTCATTCTAAAGTTTTTTTTTCTGTTTTATCTCTTTGTAGCGCAACTAGCAGGTCTGCCCTATGAATTGAGGAAAAGTTCATCCGCCTAAGTGTTGGATTTTGGTGCGCCGTTTAAGAATTTCTTCAAGGTTTTCCACTGGATGTCAACAATTTAAATTTGTAGAAATATTTATATTGCAAAGAGTTGGGCCTGAGGTACGAGGCTTGAATGAAAAGTAATGCCTCCACCTTCGTAACTCCTCAACAGATGGCAGTCCTGGTCTGCAGCAGGTACTGGCTTATTCAGTAGACTCTCCTCTACAGTTCCGTTTGGTGGGAAGCCTGAGCATTGAACGGCTGTGTTGTTAAAGTGCAAAGTATGGGACCCTGCGCAGACGGTCGGTCAATGCGACTTAAGCAACGTGCAGTCATTGAATTCTCGACAGCAGAAGGTGCCACCACAAAGGAGATTCATCAGAGAATGCAAGCTGTTTATGGGGATTGTGTTGATGGGAGAGTAAGTTTCAAGAAGTGGGAACATCTGACTTGCGTGACAAACAAAGAGTTGGACGTCCTTTGACAGCAACCACCGAGTTTCAAGCTAAAGGTTGACAGATTGATTCAGAACGATTGCCATATCACTCAGAGAGAAATTTCAAGCATAATCGGCATTTCACAAAAATTATTGCTTTGCTTGGCTATCAGAAGATCTGTGCAGGACGGGTACTGTGAGATGCTGGTTGTGGAAGCAGAGTGCCGACTTCTTCCATGACGGCTTCAGAACTGCGGCAATTTTTAAGGGTTTTTTTCATGTCAGGAGTGACTTGAGAAACTGTAAGTCGCTTCTGGTGTGAGAGAATTGGCCATCTGCAAGGATGTTAGAGAAAGAACTACCCCACTCCTGAAGCAGCTACACTGGCTTCCGGTTTGTTTCTGGGCGCAGTTCAAGTTGCTGGCTTTGGCCTACAAAGCTCTATACAGTTTGGGCCCAGCGTACTTGAGGGACTGTATCACCTTCTACCAACCCACTCGAGCTTCTTCTTCTTTTTTTTTTTTTTACGAATTTTTATTTTTTAAAACACAAAAAATACATACCATACACATACAAAACATTTACAATTCTCACCACCAACACGAGGATTATTTTCATTTACATATTCATTTATTTTTGAGACAATCTTTATATCTTTATACATTTCCATCCTATATACTATATAACAATTGTATCTTATTTCTTATGGCTTGATCTCTGGATTGATTCATGATATAGTTCTTTACCCTTGTCCATCTTTCTTCCATTTCTCTCATTTTTAAAACATTTAATTTCATATTTATAATTTCAAATTCCATTTGCTCCACCATATATTGGTACCATTTATTTACTGTCCATTTTGATTTATCTTTCCACCCTAATATTATTACTGCTTGTGCACATTCAATTATTGCTTCTTTTATTTCCCATTTCCTCTCTTTTCCCTAATACAGTAGAGTCTCACTTATCCAAGCTAAACGGGCCAGCAGAAGCTTGGATAAGCGAATATGTTGGATAATAAGGAGGGATTAAGGAAAAGCCTATTAAACATCAAATTAGGTTATGATTTTACAAATTAAGCACCAAAACATCATGTTATACAACAAATTTGACAGAAGAAGTAGTTCAGTACGCAGTAATGTTATGTTGTAATTACTGTATTTACGAATTTAGCACCAAAATATCACAATATATTGAAAACATTGACTACAAAAATGGCTTGGATAATCCAGAAGCTTGGATAAGCGAGGCTTGGATAAGTGAGACTCTACTGTACCGCTATTTCCTTTGTTATGACCCACTCATTTCCTAGTATTTGATTTGACTCATTTTGTATAGTCTGCCAAAAATATTGTACATATTCACATTCCCACATCATGTGCATAAACCGCCCTTTCTGATGACATCCATGCCAGCACTGACTACTCCCCTTTTTATAGTAGTACTAGCTATGCCCGGCCACGCGTTGCTGTGGCGAAGTCTGGTAGTATGGGAAATAAAGTATTGAGGAATTGGTGGTAGTTAAGCTAAAGGGTAAAGGTTTTGCCCTGACATTAAGTTCAGTCGTGTCCGACTTTGGGGGTTGGTGGTCATCTCCATTTCTAAGCCAAAGAGCCGGCGTTGTCCGTAGACTCCTCCAAGGTCATGTGGGGTGACTGCATGGAGCACCGTTACCTTTCCGCTGGAGCGGTACCTATTCATCTACTCTAATTTGAATGTTTTTGAACTTTAGGGTTGGGAGAAGCTGGGGTTAACAGTGGGGGCTCTGTCCGTTCTTCGAATTCAAACCTGCGACCTTTCGGTCCAGAAATTTAGCAGCTCAGCGCTTGAACACGCTGCAGCATCAGGGGATATTATTTCCTAAAGGTTGTGAATATACAATATTTTTGATTGTTTTTGTGTGTTGGAGGCAAGTATGAATGTTGCAATTAGGGAAAATGATTAGCATGTAATGGCCTTGTAGCTTTAAAGCCTGGCTGTTTCCTCCCTGAGTGAATTTTTTTGGGAGGTGTTAGCTGGCCCTGATTGTTTCCTGTCTGGAATTCCCTTGTTTTCAGAGTGGTGTTGTTTGTGATATTTTATGTGCTTCTACTGTCTGTGGCCCTCAGAAAACAGAGGACTTGCCAGACATTGGTGATGGGAATACTTTGTTGGGAGGTGTTAGCTGGCCCTGATTGTTTCCTGTGTGGAATTCCACTGTTTTCAGAGTGTTCTTTATTTAGTGTTCTGATTTTAGAGATTATATTGTTGTGTATTATTGTACCACAGTAATTATTTCATATTACAGTAGAATCTCAGTTATCCAACATTTGGTAATTCAATGTTCTGGATTATCCAACGTAGTCTGCGTTTTAGTAGTCATTTTTTTTGTACTCAGTGTTTTAAATTGTGATACTTTTTCTGTCAAATTTGTTGTATAACATGATGTTTTGGTGGTTAATTTGTATAATGATTACCTAATTTGATGTTTAATCGGGTTTTCCTGAATCCGTTCTTATTATGCAACATATTCAGTTATGCAATGTTGTGCTGGGATGTTTATGTTGGATAAGTGAGAATCTAGTGTATATTTATAATTTTGCAAGGAAGGCGTTTGCGTAATCTCCCGGGCACTGGAAAGGGGTAAATAAATAACAGAAGAGGAGAAGGCGCTCTGTACATGCTCAGGGGCCAGGTGGGAGGCGTGGCGGGCTGAGGTCTGCCCTTCTCCTTTGCCCCTCAATTCCGGCCCTTCCCCTCCTACCGGAGGCGGCACCGGTGTGGTGGTGGGTTGGCGGGCCTGGTAAGCCAGGGAAGAGCGGGCTGTGGTGGAGGCGCAGGCCCCGGGCGTAGCGGCTTCATCCTCGCCTCCACGCTTCCCGGTGCCGGCCTTCTTCCCGCGCAGTAGGAGGAAAGGAGGAGGCCTGAGCAGCGGCGAGGAGGAGGAGGAGGAGGAGGAGAACCGGGCTGGGAAGGCGGGCGATGGGGCGCTTGTCTGTCGCTGCAGGCCGGAGAGGAAGAAAAAAGGGTGGGAAAGGGTTCCTCTCCACACAGAGGGAGAGAGGCAGGACTCGCTTTTCCAGAAGTGCCTTGTGCGGAGGTGACATTGTTGGCGCGAAACACCAGGAAGGTACCAAGGGAGGGGGAAAGAGGCCTTTTTTATTTCCTAGGCGAGATGTTAGGACAGGGACGGGTCAGCTTAGGCCCTCCGGGTGTTTTGGAGTGGAACTTCAGATTCGAGGATGAGTAGGTCAGCCTCGTGAGGCGGAGGTGTGCCTTCTCCTGCCAAGTCCCTGGCTTTGGCGGTGAAGGCGGCAATAGAGGGTGAGGAAGGGGGGGACAGTTTTGTGTGTGTGCGCGCACGGGAAGGGTTCGGAGGATTGTGTTTGTGCGCATGCGCATATTGCCTGTTGTGCTTTTTAGTGTTGTGATTGTGTTTTTTGTTTGAATGTGTTGTATCTTACTGAAGGCGGGGATGATGGATTGTGTTGGTAACTTTAGAGTTTGGGGGGTGTTGGGTTTTGTTGTTTTGTGCATCGCCACGATGCCAAAAGCCTTTTATATATAGAGATGCTTACCTTTTACGATACCATTTGTGCAATATTTTCCTCCTCGTTTCTCGTACTCTGGTATTCCTTTTCATCCCTATTGACTCTACCACATTTCTCATCTCTTGTTCCATGATTTGTAACTCCATTTCCCAGATACTTTTCAAATCCCGTATTGTACATCCATCAGCCTCTATTAGCATTATATATATTTTGCTGGCCTGTGCCTTCTTTCCTTTCTCTTTTTCTCTTATCTTTTCAAAGGCCTTCCCAGACGAAGGATAACAGGCACTGCCAGTCTGATAAATAATTTGATAATACCTGACAAATAACTTTAGAGGCTGGAGGTTATGGATATCTGTAAATGGTGCTTGCTGCAAGTTTTTAAAATTGTTTTATTTGATATGTTAATTGGGTTATTATATTAGGATGATGTTTTAATCTGATTTTGTACTGCGGTTGGATGTATTTGTATGAATTTTATATGTTGTACGCCGCTTTGAATCCCACCCACGGGAGAAAAGTGGGATAAAAATAAATAAATAAATAAATAATGTTACATGAAACAAAGTTTGTGTACATTGATTCATCATAAAGCAATGGTGGATTTTGCAACGTTTTGCACCCTGAGTGGATTTTATTTAAAGCCAAGGCAGAAAGAGATGAGAGTGGGGAATGCCCCAGTGGGATTATTGAGCAGGGCCAGGCTGTGGCGCAGCTGGCTAGTAACCAGCTGCAATAAATCACTACTGACCGAGAGGTCATGAGTTCAAAGCCCGGGTCGGGTTAAGACCCCGACCATTAAATAGCCCGGCTTGCTGTTGACCTATGCAGCCCGAAAGACAGTTGCATCTGTCAAGTAGGAAATTTCGGTACGCTTTATGCGGGAGGCTAATTTAAGTAATTTACAACATCATAAAACTGCCAGCAACATGCCAGAAAGGAATGAGGAAGTACAGTCACTAGTGGATGGTGATGCAACAGCTCCCCCTGTGGCCGGAATCGTGAAGCTGGAATGTTAAATGCCTCTGTGTGTGTCTATAGTGTATGTTGTTCGTCTGATGGCATTGAATGTTTGCCGTATATATGTTCATTGAGTCCCCTTCAGGGTGAGAAGGGCAGAATATAAATACTATAAACAAATAAATAAATAAAATGTTGGACCCCCGTCTCAAGCTACAAGGTGAGGCAGGTAATACATTTATTGTTATATGGAAGGCAAGGGATGAGGGCCAACGAGCTGGGACTTAATCCAGACCTTTTCACAGTTAAAATTTAGGCACCAGCTGTGACCGTACTTCGAAAAGCCTGCCTGGGTCCTTGCCTTAGTTACATCTAGTATGGATTACTGCAATGCACTCTCCGTGGGGCTGCCTATGAAGATGGCTCGGAAATTGCAATCGGTAAAAAGATCAGGAGCCAGGTTACTAACTGGAGCTAATTCTACCGAAGCAGCACCCACTCGCTGCCGATAAGTTTCCTGTCCCAGTTCAAAGTGCAGGTTATCACCTATAAAGCCCTATATGGTTCAGGTCTTTGTGACTGCATCTCCCCCTATGAACCAGATCCGGCGGGGAGGCCCTCCTCTCGGTCCCACCAACACGGTTAGAGGGGACAAGGGAGAGGGCCTTCTCGGTGGTGGCCCCCCAGCTCTGGAAGACCTTCCCCAGTGGACTTAGACTCCCACACTACAACACTTTAGGGAAGAGTTAAAAACTAGGAAAAAGTTAAAAACTTGGTTTGTCCAGCAGACATTTGATAACGTTTAGACCAGGGGTCCTCAAGCTTTTTAAGTGGAGGGTGGATTCACACTCCCTCAGAGTGTTGGGGGGGGGGCGGACTATGATGAAATAGTCCAAAATTAGGATTGTTGTGTGCCTTCAAGTCGTTTCAGACTTAGGTCAACCCTAAGTCTAAAGTTTAGGACAGAGGCCAGGTCAATGTCCTTGGAGGGCCCATGGGCCTTAGTTTGGGGACTCCTGATCTAGACAATCTCATAAGACCTTAGGTAAGCAAAGAGACCTCCAAAGTCCATCTAGATGGTCTCATAAGGAAAGGGACCCTCAAAGGCCATCTGGATGTTCTCATCAGGCCATCAGAAGACCATAGATAAGGAAAGGGACCCCCAAAGGCCATCTAGACAATCTCATAAAACCATAGATAAGGAAAGGGACCTTCAAAGACCATCTAGATGGTTTCATAAGAACATAGATAAGGAAAGGGACCCCCAAAGGCCATCTAGACAATCTCATAAAACCATAGATAAGGAAAGGGACCTTCAAAGACCATCTAGATGGTCTCATAGGACCATAGGTAAGGAAAGTGACCTCCAAAAGCTATCTAGATGGTCTCATAAGGCCATAGCTAAGCAAAAAGACTTCCAAAGACCAGGTTGACTTAGGTCAACCCTAAGTCTAAGGTTTAGGACAGCGGCCAGGTAAATGACCTTGGAGGGCCGCATCCAGCCCATGGGCCTTAGTTTGGCTAGGACATCAAGACAGTAACCAGAACTGATTGCCAATCACTTAGCACTTTATATCTACATTCTGTGCATTCATCTGGGCTGCTATATTGATTACATGGATCTTTTAACTGATTCTATTTTAGAAGAGGTGGTTGTATCTAATTTATATACCTGGTTCATGTAATGTTATTATTTTTTTCATGTTGATGTATTTTATTTTATGTATTATGTATTTTATTTATGGCACCTTTGTGTGCTATTTTGTAAGCTGCCCAAGTCCCTATGGGAGATGGTGGTGGGGTATAAATAAATTATTATTATTATTATTGACACAAAGACAAAGTATGACACAGCAAACAAGATAGATATGCTGGATTTCGTATCACAAAATCACAAGTCAAACACTTCCCAAGTGTGTTGTCGAAGGCTTTCATGGCCAGAATCACAGGGTTGTTGTATGTCTTTCGGGCTGTGTGGCCATGTTCCAGAAGCATTCTCTCCTGACGTTTCGCCCACATCTATGGCAGGCATCCTCAGAGGTTGTGAGGTATACCTCACAACCTCTGAGGATGCCTGCCATAGATGTGGGCGAAACGTCAGGAGAGAATGCTTCTGGAACATGGCCACACAGCCCGAAAGACATACAACTTCCCAAGTGTCTAGGACTGTGTGATGTATTTTCAAATGATGAGCGCAGATCCCAGTAGGGTGGCCTTTTGCAGTTGGCAGATCATAATTTTGTCAATGTCTATTGTTTCCAAATGCCGGCTGAGATCTTTTGGCACGACACCCAGTGTGCCGATCACCACCGGGACCACCTGTACTGGTTTATGACAGAGTCTTTGCAGTTCAATTT
Source organism: Anolis carolinensis (assembly GCF_035594765.1). Classification (NCBI taxonomy): domain Eukaryota; kingdom Metazoa; phylum Chordata; class Lepidosauria; order Squamata; family Anolidae; genus Anolis; species Anolis carolinensis. The sequence continues at coordinate 6,232,378 of NC_085842.1, forward strand.
TGAGGTCTTGATAACAGTTGCATTTTTCCTGTTGTTTTTCACCAATGTTGAATGTTTCCTGTATATTATTATTATTATTATTATTATTATTATTATTATTATTATAAGGGTGAAGCAGAAGCCACTTGGGTGCCCCCTTGTCCCTTCTCTCTAGCAGAGAAGGCTCAAGGCCTTGTAATGCTACAACTCCCAAGACTGTGACACAGGCCATGAACTGCTGGGCTTGGTGAGCCAGATGACCTTTCTCCCCTGTCTGCAAAAATAGTTTCAGAGGAATATAAATAGCTGGTAAGGGAAGGCAATTCCCTTACTTCTGGAACATGGCCACACAGCCCGAAAGACATACAACCCTGGAATGCAATTAGCTTGACTTCCAGCAGACAGCCCTGGAATAGCAAGGCAGTTAGAGAAGGCAGTTGGTTTGATTTCTCCTCCAGCGGACAGCCCTGGAATAACAACTTTTATGTCCGAATGTTTGAATGCAGAGAAGTTCAGCATCCACAAAGGCCTGAGGAATATAAAGCTCCGAGGGCCCTTCCAGACAGGCCCTATATCCCAGGATCTGATCCAAGGTTTTCTGCTTTAAACTGGATTATATGAGTCTGCATTGCCAGATAATCTGGGATAAACAGAAAACGCAGTAATGCTATGTAGAAATTACTGTATTTACGAACTTAGAACCAAGATATAACGATGTATTGAAAACATTGACTACAAAAATGCGTTGGATAATCCAGAACGTTGGATAAGTGAGTGTTGGATAAGTGAGACTCTACTGTAGTTGGCTTGTCCTGAAAGTCAGTCATATTCTTAATCTCGCTCTTGTTTTACTTGTAAGGATATGGACCTGGGGAGAGGTTATGGCAAAGGCGGACTTGGGGATTGTTGTGGTTGTTGTGGTTTAGTGTCTGCTTTGTTATATTATATTAATGTTGGGACTTAAGTTGAGTCATTAAAAACTAAAACACCTTTTGCCAATACAGCAGAGTCTCACTTATCCAGGCCTCGCTTATCCAAGCCTCTGGATAATCCAAGCCATTTTTATAGTCAATGTTTTCAATATATCGTGATATTTTGGTACTAAATTTGTAAATACAGTAATTACTACATAGCATTACCATGTATTGAACTACTTTTTCTGTCAAATGTATTGTCTAACATGATGTTTTGGTGCTTAATTTGTAAAATCATAACCTAATTTGATGTTTAATGGGCTTTTCCTTAATCCCTCCTTATTATCCAACATATTCGCTTATCCAAGCTTCTGCCGGCCCGTTTAGCTTGGATGAGTGAGACTCTGCTGTATTCTGTCCTCCTCACCCTCATCTAAGGTCCAAGGGTTGGCTCAGAAACTAGACATCCGGACACGAGACCCACACTGCTTTCGTTAACGCTGAGTCTGCCCGGAAACCGGTGACGCTATGGTAAACCCCGGCCTCCTATTGGTGGGATGTTTTCGCCCTGGGCCAATCCCCGCTCGCTGCGCTTCTGTCCGCCTCGGGCACCAGCAGCAGGAAACTTTTCCGCCTCCAACACCACCAGGAGGAAACTTCTCTCTCTGCTGGCGATGGCGCGACTGTTGCTGCTCCGGGTGGTGTCTCTCCTTCTCGGACACCCGGGAATCGCCCTCCCGCCCCCGGCTCCCGCAGGTGAGTCCTTTCCTTCCAACCCTTCTTATGCTTGGCTAGAAAGAAAGGGGGCCAAACGCCTGTCTCTGCCGCCTTCTGCAGGGCTCTCGCTTTTGAGAAAAGGGGGAAATGGGGGTAGGAATGCAGAGAATCAGGCTGCATCTACAGTTTCAGGTTACTGCAGTTGGAGACCACTTGGGCTGCCATGGCTCAATGCTGGGGAATCGTGGGATATGTAGTTTTACAGGGCCCTGCCCACTACAGCTCCCAGGATCCCTGTACAATTTTTATTTTTGGTGTCAGGAACGACTGGAGAAACTGCAAGTCGCTTCTGGTGTGAGAATCATAGAATCATAGAATAGTAGAGTTAGAAGAGACCACATGGGCCATCTAGTCCAACCCCCTGCTAAGAAGCAGGAAATCGCATTCAAAGCACCCCCGACAGATGGCCATCCAGCCTCTGCTTAAAAGCCTCCAAGGAAGGAGCCTCCACCACGGCCCCGGGGAGAGAGTTCCACTGTCGAACAGCCCTTCTCACAGTGAGGAAGTTCTTCCTGATGTTCAGGTGGAATCTCCTTTCCTGTAGTTTGAAGCCATTGTTCCGTGTCCTAGTCTGCAGGGCAGCAGAAAACAAGCTTGCTCCCAATTCCCTGAGAGAATTGGCCGTCTGCAATGACGTTGCCCAGGGGATGTTTTGATGTTTTTACCATCCTTGTGGGAGGCTTCTCTCATGTCCCCACATGGAGCTGGAGCTGATAGAGGGAGCTCATCCATGCTCTCCCCGGGTTGGATTTGAACCTGGCAGCCTGTAGAATTAAGCCTTGGTAGTTAAAATGGTGACAGGCTGCGTTAATTCTGTTGTGTAGATGCCTGGAGAAAAGAACTGTGTTTAAATGGCTGAGTGAATAATAATAATAATAATAATTCTATTTCTTACCCCCCTCTCCTTGTGGCTCAAGGCAGGTTGCGGAATAACTGAAACACATAAACATCACGGGGCTGATCGGGGTATAGGGGGGCTACCAGTGCTCAATGGGGTTACGCTTCCCCCCAAGGACACAGGTCCGCAGTCTGGGGGTCCTCCTGGACTCTTCACTGACGCTTGATGCTCAGTGTACCTCGAGGAGCCCAGTTTGGCCACAGTGGTCCACGCCTTGGTTACATCTAGATTGGATTATTGCAATGCACTCTCTGTGCCTTTGAAAACTTTCGTGAAACTGCAACTGGTGCAAAGGTCGGCAGCCAGACTGTTAACAGGAGCCAGCTACAGGGAACATAACACGCCTCTTCTGAAGCAGCTCCACTGGCTGCTGATAATTTTCCGGTCCCAGTTCAAAGTGCAGGTTGTGGCCTATAAAACCCTGAATGGTTCAAGTTCTGCTTGTCTTCCTGACCGTGTCTCTCCCTAGGCTCTTAGATCTGCCTGGGAGGCCCTTCTCGGTGGCACACACCCGGCTCTGGAACTCTCCTCCCAAGGAGATAATAATAATAGTAATAACTGTATTTTTATATCCCACTCCCATCTCCCCAAGGGGACTCAGGGCAGCTAACATGGAGACAAACCCAACATCAACATACATTAAAACACAATCATAATTTAAAACAATATAAAACAATAAAAACAGCATAAAGAGGATAAAGCATAAAACATATCAAGTCGTTTGAATCAAAGCATAGTGCATAATATGTAGGGATAAAAATTGTACAGTTTCTATGTGAGGATCAAGGATAAAATATAGGGTGATCAGTGTGCTTTTGAATAATAGGTCGGCTCGTAATTTATCACTGTCCAGTCTGAATTGTTTGCTGTCCTGACCTCCAGCACTTTATTCCCTTTCCTGCTCCTATTGTCCTGTGTTTTGCACAAGCCCTGCTCTTAATAATAATAATAATAACAACAACTTTATTTTTATATCCCACCTTTTTCTCCCAGAAGGGACTTGGGGCGGCTAACATGGGCCCAAGCCCAGATAATCACAATAATAGAAAATAAAATACATACATAAAACAAATAATCAACACAGAATTAAAACCAGATAAAAACACATTTAGGAGTAAACAATTCAAAACCAAAGTGGGCCAAAGTGCAAGGAGCGTATATTGTAAACCTAGTGGCTGAGGTAGGTGGATAAAGTGTTGCATTTCATGGGAGATTTGGGGGTGAGAAATGGTGTCAGAGCAGAATAAGAATGCACGAGAACATAGTAATTGCCCTTCAGTTTTAATTATCCCACTCCTTGGTTCTTTGATGCTTATTGATGTGCTTTGATGCTTTTATTCTGTGGTTTTATTGCTTTTATTACATTGTTGCCATGCGTTTTATTTTGTGATATTTTATATCTTATATACTTGTTTTCCAGGCTTCGTCCCCATGTAAGCCACCCTGAGTCCCTTCAGGGAGATGGAGGCGGGTTATAAAAATAAAGTTATTATAATATTATTACTATTATTATACTTTAAAAATAGCCTCTTTGAGTCCCCTTTGGGGAGATTAAGCAGGGTATAAACAATAACAATATAATAATAATACCACAAATATATTAATACATGTTTCTATAAAAAACACAAAACAGAGATTAACCAAAGGACATGAGTTTAAAATTTGTGCTTAAAAACTGGTGTGGTAGGCCTGCCAGAATAATAGTACAGTAGAGTCTCTCTTATCCAACATTCGCTTATCCAACATTCTGGATTATCCAACGCATTTTTGTAGTCAATGTTTTCAATATATCGTGATATTTTGGTGCTAAATTCGTAAATACAGTAATAACTACATAGCATTACTGTGTATTGAACTACTTTTTCTGTCAAATTTGTTGTATAACATGAAGTTTTGGTGCTTAATTTGTAAAATCATAACCTAATTTGATGTTTAATAGACTTTTCCTTGATCCCTCCTTATTATCCAACATATTCGCTTATCCAACATTCTGCCGGCCCGTTTATGTTGGATAAGTGAGACTCTACTGTAATAATAATAATAATAATAATAATAATAATTTCTAGACTGCCCTCTCTCCCCGAAGGGACTCAGGGCGGTTTACAGACACAAAAGGCAAACACTGAAGACCTCAAATGAGTACAAACACATCAAAATAATAAAAGATGATGCACAGTAACAACAGTAAATTTACAACAAAGAATTAAGCTTTGAGAGGAAAATAATCAAAAACAATCCAAATAGACATGGTAAACTAAAACAGGGGTAAAACATTACAACATATACCCTAAAAGCAATTAATATAAAATT